>NC_084654.1:17277777-17939722 GCF_019802595.1 Syngnathoides biaculeatus | reverse complement strand
ATAAAACTGTTTAAAAAATATGACAAAAGAAAACTGGCAAAAGCTCTAGCACTCCTGTGACCCTTGTGAGGCTTGGAAAATGGATGGTTGGGGTTCATTTTTTTTTAGCTAAAAATGTAAATGAAAGGGGGGGGGGTGGGAAGGGCTTAATGATTTTTTTTTTTTATATATGACAAAATTGTGTTCCTTTGGACAAATATATTAGTTACTGTGCATTACTGTTTTTTTGTTGTGCCTTGAAGAATGAACAATGGTTTATCTTTTTGTAAATAGTCAAACTGAATTATTTTTGCCCCATTTCCTACTAAATTAGTGTAAAAAAAAGTTATAGTTTTGTATAATGTAGGAGTGATTTGACGGGCGCGTACGCGCCATCGCACTCGCAAATCTGCACAGTCGAGCATGAAAAATCACGCGCGTAAAATTTGCCATGAGTATAAATGCATAGATATTGAAAGACGTCGCTTATTTTGTGTAGTCTTGACCAATCTTCCCTCTAAGATGCACCACTGCGCAATCGCGCACTTGCGGCACACTCTCAACGCACATGAAAACCGATCCAGCTCGGTGAACCAAAGGCTGACGTCTTTTTTTTTTTTTTTTTAAACACAGAAGCACACGGTCTCTGCTCAGCCTACTTCTACTCCCTAGTTTACCCGACACCGCCCCCTTCACTCTTAAAGGGGTACACTCATAATTACAAACAGAACACACACCCGCAACTTTACATCTGCGGGCATGACTGGTGGACCACAGTCGTAACTTTATATCTGCGGGCATGACTGACCACATCCGTACATTTTTCAAATATGAGTCACTGATGTAGTACCTTTTTTGGTATAGTAAGCCGCACTTTTGTTAAGTAGAATTCTCCTCCAAACTCGATTAAAACGAGTACCATTGCGTCGCGTTGGTGTAATGTGATTCATCTGTTTAATAATTTACTGACTTGGGCTAAAAGGGGACGTTTAGGGCCTTGGTTTTGCTAGTCTCACTCTGATACATGTTTTATTGTTGAACCTTGAGTCGTGTCAAATGATTGCAGTCTCCCGGAGGAAAAAAAAGCAAAATTAGTATTGTGGTAACATGCTGCAAGCTCTCATTAGTTCTGGTCAGTGTCGATGTGAGAACAGCATCTTTTTCGAATGAACCTCTGGCCGCAGTCATGTCATTTCCTCACGTGGTGGATGTGATGTGAGAGAAAGAAAAACCTCGTAATCTTCGGTCGCAGGTGTGAATGTTGTTATGTTCAGTGTTGAAATGCTGGGGGGGAAAAAAAAGTAGTACCTCTGGCCGTCATAGCTCCTACTGAAGTGGGTAATTCGTTTTAAAAAGCAATCCTGCTACTGTGGATGCTTTGTTGCAATTTTACAGAGATTAGTTGCCCTTCACAAACGCTTATGTAATCAACACTTCATAAGGGGCTCGCGAAAGAGCTTAGTAAAGGGAGGCTGTTGCACTTGAGAGTTTATCAATTGGGTGGTACAGTGAAGAAAATAAGTATTTGAACACCTTACTATTTTGCAAGTTCTCCCACTTATAAAATCATGAAGTGGTCTGAAATGTTCATTGTAGGTGCATGTTCACTGTGAGAAAGATAATCGAGAAGGAAAAATCCAGAAATCACAATGTATGATTTTTTTAACGATTCATTTGTGTGAAACAGCTGCAAATAAGTATTTGAACACCTGTCTACCAGCATCAATTCTGACCCTCAAAGACCTGTTAGTCCGCCTTTGAAATCATGCATGGCACGGAAGGTTCCCCTGCTTAAACCAACACATGTCAAGACCAGTCTTAAGTTTGCCAATGACCATTTGGATGATGCAGAGGAGTCATGGGAGAAAGTTTTGTGGTCACATGAGACCAAAATGGGACTTTTCGGTCATAATTCCACGAACCGTGTTTGGAGGAAGACGAGTGATCAGTTCTATCCCAAGAACACCATCCCTACTGTGATGCATGGGGGTGGTAGCATCATGCTTTGGGGGTGTTTTTCTGCACATGGGACAGGACGACTGCACTGTATTAAAGAGAGGATGACCGCGGCCACGTATTGTGAGATTCAATCCAATAGAAAATCTTTGAAGGGAGCTGAAACTCTGTGTTTCTCAGCATCAGCACAGAAACCTGTCTTATCTAGAGAAGATCTGTGTGGAGGCGTAGGCCAAAATCCCTCCTGCCGTGTGTGCAAACCTGGTGAACAATTACAGGAAATGTTTGACCTGTGTAATTGCAAACAAAGGCTACGGTACCAAATATTAACGTTGGTTTTCTCAGGTGTTCAAATACTTATTTGCAGCTTTATCAAGACAAATAAATCGTAAAAAAAATCATCGTACATTGTGATTTATGGATTTTTCTTTTTAGATTATCTCTCTCACAGTGGACATGGACCTACGATGAAAATTTTAGACCCCTCCTTGATTTCTACCACATAATGATAAAAAAGCATTTTTTTGCTGGGGGGTGGAAGTGGAGAGTGCGGCATGAATGGACTGCGCCCTGCCGCCAATAGCCAAAATCTTTGAGTATTCGATGCCCCCCAAAAGATTTTGTATTTCTTATAGATACCAAAAATGGCAGCAAATACAAATTTTGTTTCAATGAAACTCCTCAATGCACTTTAAATTGCTTCCCGAGTGCCAAATTTCAGATGGTGCCATTGCAGTAATGTTATTAAAAAAGTGGGGAGAGTGGAGAGGATAGGTTCGATCCAAATAATCGGTGAATACCGAATTTTGAATATCACAGATCATGTTTGAATGAATTAAACTGGTGTCTCAAGACAGCAAAGCATTAGGCACTGACAATAGCCCTGCCCCCAGGCTTTGAACCAGCTGTGACTGATTCATGGGGGTGAACAGGAAATGACCTTTTTTTTTTTTTTGTCCGATCGCCCCATTTCCGCAAAACACTACCAATCAATATCATTATCAATATCAGTCAGCAACATTAAATGACACCCACATTGACCGTGACATTTTACCCGTCCCACAGAAACGAACGAGTGTCTACGAGAAGGAGAAGGACATCATCTCTGTGGTAAGTTGCTTCAAATTTGTCCTACTTCATCCCACTTTTTTTTTTAATTTTTATATTCTTTTTTTTTTTTTGTGTGTAAAGTGCCGTCAATTGGTGGTTGTGTGTGACGAGATCCTGACCTGCAGCCCGGAAGCTGTGCTCACCAATACCACACAGCTGGAGAGCGTCGACCTGGTCCCCGCTTCACCAGGAGATCAGCTGGTAATTTTTATGATTATGATGATTATTATCTGTACCCAACTGAAATTTTCCATCATGCTGACCTTCAAAGACACCAAACTTTTATTTCTCTTCACTGCTAAATCTCTTTTTTTTCATGTGCTTTTAACATTGGTTTACGTCATCACCTGCTTCTTTTCTCTCCCTCAAGGTTGTTCATGTCTTATGAAACCCGATGAACAATACACCGCGCTGCATCTGATGCACTCAAAGTAGCGATTTTTTTTTTTACCTCCTTTTGGCTTATTTGCCTCTTTTAGCATCTTACTCTCGCATCATTTTCCGATTCAAAGGAACAATTCCATTCGGTTCACTTTTCCTTCCCTTCTTGCTCAGTGACAGGCTTTCCTGCTGCATAATCATCATAATCACTCTTGATTGCTCTTTGTAATCTGCATCATACATATTCAGACTTTCCGCTCTTCATTTGACAAAAATACTTTTTATTTTAATTTCATTTTGGGTTTGATGTAAACATACTGTAAACACAATGTTAATTTTACACCATTTGACATTCGGCGGCAGCTTATCTGAAGGATTTTGACATTTTCTTTGTTTTCACATCTGAATAAAGAAAAATTATTAGCTTTCTATGACTAAAGCACAGATGAACGGGTTCAGAGGTCCCGGGTTTCAATCCCTTCCCCGCCTGTGTGGAATTTGCATGTTTTCCCCGTGCCTGCGTGGGATTCCTCCGGGCACTCCGGTTTCCTCCCACATCCCAAAAACATGCAACATTAATGGGACACTCTAAATTGCCCCTAGGTGTGATTGTGAGTGCGACTGTTTGTCTCAATGTGCCCTGCGATTGGCTGGCGACCAGTTCAGGGTGTACCCCGCCTACTGCTCGTTAACAGCTGGGATAGGCTCCAGCACTCCCCACGACCCTCGTGAGGATAAGCGGCTAAGAAAATGAATGGCCGGATGGAGGGATTTTCAACCAATGTACAAAAGTGAGGAAATTTCTGGATATTATTGCAATAAAGATTCCTCTTTTAGCGACAAAAATTTGGCAATGAATGCAAATCTCCTTTGCGTAGCCATGTGAAACATATCGATTGTGTCTCTGGGAGTGAAATTTGTTTGCTCTTATGGTTGAATGTAATGAATCAGAGCGACCTTGTGGCTAATTACCGAGCCAGCCGTCAATATACTGATGAAAGAACAATGCGGCTGCATGTGTGTGGTGTGTGTTTTGACTGCGCCGTCTTTCTTTAGCTGTTTGTGTCTGTGTGTGTTTGAGAGAGTTTTATTTCCCCCCCTCATTGTCTTTGTCTGTCTCAGGGCATCGAGATAACATCCATCGGCTCCAGTAACCACTATGTGACCGGAACGGCAGCAGAGGTCAGACTGTCTCAGCAATTTATATCACACCATATCAACAATCTTTAAAAACCTTCAGTTCTCATTCATTTCCACTTCTTAACAAAAAAAAAGATGAATTTTGGAGAGAAGCGAGTGAAAGCACTAAACTTAAATACATTTGTCCTACACTGTTAGCATTCACTTTATTTGCTGTTGAAACTACATTTGTACTATATGGTATAGTAAGTTAAAGTTAGCCACTGTAAAGAAGAAACAAAATTAAACAAAATCAACATTTTTGACCACAAACAATGAAAGGTTTGTCAACGAGGGAGAGTTACTGACGTAGTAAAGGTACCACACTTTTGGAAATGACAGACAAAAGGAAAAAAAAAGCCCATCATTTCAACATTGTCTTGGGTGTTCATATTCACCATCCAAAAAACATACATTTTGCCGCGATCCATGTGGTTGAAAATTGTGGCGTTTCAGGGCACGTTAAGACCTCCAGATATGCGATACGTACTGTAGTTTCCACAGTTTCAACTTTACACTCCGCGTCACAATGCAGAACTTTGTACTGCGGTTCCATCTTTTTATTAATTTCTACGAGCAGATGTTAACTTTCTTAGAAAGTGATGGAAATCATGGAGAATCTGTGGGTTTGTTTTCACAGCAGACCAAAGCTAATTGAGCCTGTAAAGTTAACAAGGGAGTGATTGAGGGCTTGGGGTCGTGATCATCAGCTGGTACAAGGACAGCTGGATCTCCTAAGCCGAAGGTCAAAAACTGGAACATGAAGTAGCTCATAAATTTACTACGCTTTGACTTTTTTGAATACGGCTTTAAAAGCGAAATAATAAATGTGTATATTACTAACAAAACTGAGATGAACTGTTGTGATATACTGTATAATCTTTACACTCTGGTGTCACATCAGAAAACAATTTATATCCTGTCTCCCCACTCTGGAACTTTCTCTACTACCTCCTCATGCCACTTAGGTTGTCCTCATGTACCTTTTTTTTTTTTAGCCATCAAATGACGTTGCAAAGATCTTAGCTGGAGATGAAGTGATCAAAGTCAACAACCAGATTGTGGTGAGTTTTGCTCATAGGAAATGCAAACACTAAAAGAGGAATAATCAATCATAAAGCCTGATGTTTGGAGGCATTGTTTAAAATGACACTTAAAACATTCTTTACTGGATAAGAGCGTAAAAAGGAATTCACCACCGATGTTAGTAAAAATCTAAAAACGATAACGCACTCAGTCTTAATGACGACCCAATAACCAAAAGGCATAATGTGAAGTGTAATAACTTACAGATGCATGGTACACTTTTTAACTGTTATACAACGGTGCTTCAGCATTGGCCTCACAGTTCTGAGGTCCCGGGTTGGATCCTGGACCTGCCTGTGTGGAGTTTGCATGTTCTCCCTGTGCCTGCCTGGGTTTTCTCTGGTCCGGGCAATCTGGTTTCCTCCCACATCCCAAAAACATACAACATTAATTGGACACTAAATTGCCCCTAGGTGTGATTGTGAGTGTGGCCGTTTGTCTCGACGTGCCCTGCGATTGGCTGGCAACCAATTCAGGGTGTACCCTGCCTCCTGCCTGTTGACAGCTGGGATAGGATCCAGCACTCTCGCGACCCTCGTGAGGATAAGCAGCTAAGATAATGGATGGATGTTATACAACTGTAAAAAAAAGATATTCAGACAGTCTGAATTTTAATGACAAAGGACAAAAAGAAAATGCAAGTCGGTCACATCCCATGCAGAAAATAGCGGCCTTAACTTTAATTAAAAAAAAAAAAACAAACAAACACATGGGCACATTTAATCCTATGAAACTAGCCAAAAATATTTTGCCTAGGGTAGATAAACTAAAGGATCTTCTGTTACGGCTCTGACGCACTGTGGAAAAGAAGCTACCGTCTGCAGTCGAAGTTGTTTTTGTTGGATTGTGTGTAAATCCTCAAAGTGGATCAATTCTGTATGTTGTGTTTCTGCCCCAATGCGGCAATATAATACCTGGGTAAAGACTTGCAATAAATTCATCTTTTCCAACTGATTTCCATGGGGGAGGTTGAGGGAAAAGTCTACCAGGCTTTTCACTTTTTCAGATGGTATTCTAGTTGTCATAGAGACTCTTTGGGCAGGTATTACCTCTTTGTAAGGGAACACTATAGTCCAGGACACAGGTGTGAAATTGACACCAGACATACTGTAAGCAATATACCGTATTTTCCACACTATAAGGCACAGATTCAATGAATGGCCTATTTTAAAATATTTTTTATATATAAGGCGCACCGCCTTGTAAGGCGCATAGTATAGACGCTACTGTAGAGGCTGGGGTTATGTTATGCATCCATTAGATGGAGCTGCACTAAAGGCTCAATATTGATCCACATATAAGGCGCACCGTGTGCCTTTGAGAAAATTAAAGGCTTTTAGGTGCGCCTTATAGTGCGGAAAATACGGTAGTGCTTCCGCTGCATTCCATATAAAAGTCAAACGGACATAAGTTCTGCATCTTAATGCATTAGGTGTTATTTTCCGCCAGATGGAGATGCCCTGTCACCGACTGAAAGAGCACACAGAAATATCCTGCTTTCGCTCAGTTTTGTGTCAAATTCCTGATCTTCAGTTACTGCACTGATGCGTTATTGTAAAGAATAATGAGTCGTTATTGTAGAATCCGTGTGACAGCACGTGTGTGTGTGTGTGTTGTTATTACATTAGGTGGGCTGGAGCCGGGCTAACCTTGTGAAGAAGTTACGGGAGAATCCCAGTGGCGTCACTCTGGTCCTGAAGAGGTCTTCCGGCTCGCTGTATCGCAGAGTTCCGGGCCAGCACTTCTTGTCTGCGCAGGTTATTGAAGGACTCAACCACGCTAATCATTCACTTGTGCTCCGAATGTAATTTGTTGCTGCGGTTAAAATATGCAACCCCTACACAAACTGTAGTGTCCAGTCTAGGAAATTCCCATTTAGATTTCTGTCACTAACTCGGTAGCTCACAAACTGCACTGTTGTGGTGGTTACGTCAAGACTTTGCAACAGTAACAAACATTCACTCACAGCTCAGATGTTTGTGTTTGTGCTGATAACCTTATCCGTTCCGAAGGAGGAGGATTACTATAAAGAGGAGAGCTCTGAAGAAGAGGTTGAAGAAGGAGAAGAGGATAATCCAAGGCACTCCATCTTCGAGAGGGTCGCAGCTTCTGTCCGGTCACTGTCTTTCAGGTAACGTCTTAATGATACAGTGCTACCTCTACTTACGAATGTCTCTAGTAACAAAAAAAATTCAGGTTACGAAACACCTCCTCGGAAAAATTTTGTCTCTAGTTATGAAAGAAAATTCAAGATATGAAAGGAAAAAACAGACGCTGGATTCACATCCCCCAAATTCCACTGAACGTAAACACCTTGTATCTTGATTTGTGTGGCGCGATAGAGCTGCTCTCCCATCGGCTTTTGCAATTTACATCTTCCTGGCATCTCATTGGCGAAGAGGGATGTCAATTTAATTATGATTTTCGTTTCCCTTGGACACTCAACTGTCACCTAATCACAGTTGATCTTCAATTGGAATTATTTCAGTCAGAATGAAAAAACGGTCTGCCACGAGTTATTGAGGTCTATCGAAAAGTTTGTAATTGCCTATAGATGCCGCATGATGGTGGGAAAACTCTTTTTTTTTTCTCCTACACAAGGCCGTGGCCTTCTACTATACAAAACTATGAGGGCCACCCAAACCCCCCCACCCCCCACCCCAAACGTCAACACAGTTACTTGGCCCCCAAATGGTGGCAAAGCAATAATGTTCAAAACAGCTTTTTGAACAAATAACGGCTGATCTGCGAATTGACAAGTGACGACTGGTGACTATGCGGGAGTACATTGTCCTACAATTTGGTTACAATGTTGTTTCAAAAAAGCTAATTACCGTAATTCTCCACCTACAGAGCGCAGCTAGTTATAAGCCTCACCCAGTACATTTGTAAAGGAAATCCCAAATGCCCACATTGTAACCCACATTGAAACACGAGATATTTACAAAGACAGTACACAGAGAGTTTAACGCTAGCCCCGCCACACTAACGCTACCGCCGTGCTAATGCTAGCGCTAGCGCTAACGGGGCCGGTTAAAAAAAACAACATATCGGTAAAAAACACTAAAACACGTCAGTAACACGCTAGCGCAGTGCTATCAGGGCTGGACCGGTAAAAGTCACTTCCCCGGCACATATATTCCACCAGTCTCACTCTTAGCTTTCCCGCTCGAGTGGCCCCTTGCGGCCGTTAAAAAAAAAAAATCACAAATTATTCGCATCACTGCATAAACCGCAGGTTTGAAAGCATGTGGAAAAAAGTAATGGTTCATAGGCCGGAAATTACGGTAAATTACCATCCATCTGATCATGTATTACAAAGCTAGGCTATGTTGTGAGTAGCTATTTGAGACAGCTGGCTTCTAGGTGTTTGCTACTTGATGTTTTTATACCTCAGTTATGTCAGCTTGGAGACAGTCGATGCTAGTATTGTTAGAACGGAACCTCCTAGCAACACTTTAACGTCATTAATCTGCCAGGGCACAGTAGGTGAAACAAGAGTGCAAATCCCATAAATTCCACTCTGCACACCCACGGGCCACGACTGATGGGGAGTGAGAGGACTGGAAGACATGAGTAAGAAGATAAATAGTTGAGGGAGTTTGCGATACATGCAGAAAAGATTCCGAGGAGGAAAGAGAGTGATGGAGATGGCTAGAGGAGACGGTGAGAGGTGATGAAGAACAGATGGGCCCTGATAAATGGATGTAGAAGGAGGGATGAAACACCCAGGGGAGGAATAATCTTTCTGGAAGAACAGCATGTTAACTTTACTGCTGAGCGAAGTTCGACATTTCATTTTACAACACACGTTATTGATTATTTCTAAAACTCTTTATTGATGATTTTAACCAATTCCAGGATACAGTGAAAGGTTCTCTGTATGTGCTCGCTCCATTTGACACGTGATTGGCAACCAACCCTCGCTGTTCGTGAGCTATAGGGACCGAGCCCTGTTGCAAATACCAAAAATCTGCGAGTAATTGATGACCTCCCTAAAAGGGCTTTGTCTTGTCTTGTGTCGGGATGCCAAAAGTTGGTAACACAGTGCTTCAAATGGAACAGATCATAAAGCGCCAACACCATGCATCTAGCTTGTACACAATCCTAAGCCCATTTTTTCATAAACAACTGTATTTAGGAGTTGTAAACTACAGTATTCAATAAAAACAAAGCACCTTGACATGTGGCTCATCGATAGAATTAGTTTTAACAAGCTAGCATAAACTAGGGGGTGCTGAATGCGTCAATCGATCGCGAGGCAGTCTTGGTCGATTGCAAGACGGACTGCCAAAAAAAAAAAAAAAAAAAAAGACGTCAGCCAATGTACGCTCTACACTGCACGAGTGTGCTATTCTACATCGCTGATGCAGTCTCTTGGCAGATATTCTGCATTTCGCGCAAAAAATAATAATCCATTGCAAATGAAAAATATAACATGCATCTATTCAGTTTGTTAGGGATGACTGGTTGTTACATCCAATGGCACAATTCACATAAGTACTGTAATAAATGAAATGAAGAAGCCACTGGGAACTTTCTATGACAACCGCTGTTCTTCCACACTCCATCATTCCTAGTTTACCTTACACCCGCCCCCCGCTCTTAAAGATGTCCACTCATAATTACAAATGTTACAGCAGTGATTTCCAAACAGTGTGCTGCGGTACATTAATGTGCTTTGAGCGCTCTTCAGGTGTGCCGTGGGAAGTTATCCAGTTTTATGTAATAGCTAAAAAACCCATTTATTTCCAAGAAATAATGTATATTTATTTATCTATTTATGCCAGTGAGGCACAATGACAGACAGAACAAAAAAAATCCTCTTCTATTTGACGGCAGGATGTACATACAGTAATTAATCTATCCATTTTTTGGTGATATTTTCTTTCGTTGATGTGCCGTGGGATTTTTCAATTGTAAAATATGTGCCTTGGCTCTATAAAGGTTGGAAATCACTGCGTTACAGTACTTACGCAGCCCAGTTAGCAACACAGTCTGGGCAACGTAAAGCGAAGACGAGCTAGACATGCTGCTTATGTATACTTTCAATATTAATGGAGAAAGTTAAAAAAAGAAATGCTGTTGTTTTTAGATGCAATAACTGTCAGAGTATGTGAACAATCGAAGAAAAAGTAGTTAAACTGGACGAGGTTTTCTCTTTTACAAGTGGGAAAGGTCTGGTCTGAAGACAAAGTAGAAAGTCCAGGATGAGATGGTGGGTAATTTTAAAATTCCACCTTGGCACAGCCTGATCCAGGATGAAATCACAGACAATGCAGTGCACAAAAAGCTAATTCTGTATTTTTAATTTGGGAGGCAACATAGCATTAACCTTAAAATGGTTTGGGAGCATCATCATCGTCCCTCCCCCTCAAGCCTCCACCTCCCTTGTCGTCGGTAGCTTGGGAGAGGCTGGCTGCTTGAAAAGTAGATCTTGGGGTAAAAAAGTCTGGGCACCCCTGCTGTAAACTAACAAATATTCGCACGAGCACTTTGTCATGAAATTCACTTTTGGGCATTTAAAAACAATATTCAGACTTAGAGAATTCTGGCAAATTATTATAAGCGCTATTATTAGTTGGTGCATTTGGAGAGATGCAGAAAAGTACTTTGTTTCATTCATGCACACCAGGTGCATTGAAGGTCCCCTAACAAAAGGGACATCTCAAGCGCAGATGCAAAACTAATGAACGTTTTCAGAGAATAATGGAGGTAGGTTAAATAAAATATATGAATTTTCAAATGCCGAACTGTGCCAGGGTTCACTGCATTCTGCTCTAACCCCAGATTAATCCATCATTGACCTTCAAGGTCATCCATCCATTTTCTCGCTCTTATCTTTTATCAGCCACGTGTAGCACGACACTATCATTGACGTCTTGTAAGGTTCGTTTGTGTACATTTTGGTGTGCAGGAGAGCCGTTCAAGGGCCAGAGGTGATCGAGGAGCCCATGGGACAGGAGGAGTCAGAGCTGTCTGCCGACAAGGAGCTCGAAGGCCGGCTCCCTCCGGAGGGGGCTCCATCGTCACTTTCAGTCTCAGGTACACTAGGATCGTTCTTCCAATAACGATCAAGTCCTTCACTTGTTATTAATTTACAAGTTGATCCCTTGGATCCTCTCTGATGTTCCCTGAACACCCTCCATTTGCGTTTTCCAGGAGAGTTTGAAAGTTTGGCTGGTTTGAGACTTTCCCCGGGCCCCACCCAGAGAAGGGACCCCACGTCGTCGCCAATAAGCGTTTCACCCTTCGAATTCTGTCAAAGTTCTTCACTGCAGGCACTTAGCCACGAGAGAGCGAGTGTCAGTTCTTGTCCTGAAATGGTGGGCCACACGGTAGGAAGAAGACAACACCTGAGGTTCAAATTAAGCTAACAGATGTTGGACTATTGGCTCAATATCTGGTTTATTGTCAGGTACAACAAGAGATAAAGAAGAGTTCGATTAAAGGTTCGTTTGAAGAAGATCCCCGACGACAACTGTTTCCTCGCCACTTACGCCGCTTAAACTGATCATATCCTTTAATCTCATCTCATCCCAGGTATGACGACGTCCCTCAGTCGGCGCCGCGTGTCCTGCCGAGAGCTGGTGCTGCCCGACTGCGACGGCTGGCTGTGGAAGAAGAGGAAGGAGAGCAGCGTTTTCATCGCCCAGAAGTGGCAACGCTTCTGGTTCGTCCTCAAGGGGCCGTCGCTCTACTGGTACACCAGCCAACAGGTGCGAAGGGGCAGTCATGGCAACTGGAACCTTTAAAGCTGATGTCTCCGTGCGGCTGCACCGAAATGTTTTAGTGACCTGCTTTTGGCTCCATCAAGTCAAGGCACTACCTCACAGTTCTGAGGACCGGGGTTCAAATCCCGGCCCCGCATGTGTGAAGTTTGCATGTTCTCCCGTGCCTGCGTGGGTTTTCTCCGGGTATTCCGGCTTCCTGCCACATCCTTAAAGACGCGCAATAATTGGAAACTGTAAATTACTTGTTGTTGCTGTCCAAACATCCATTTTGACTCATCTTTACATTCTCTCTTATCCAGGATGAGAAGGCGGAGGGTTTGGTCAACGTTGCCAGTTACAGCATCGAGAGCGCTGGCGAGCACAAGAGGAAATAGTAAGGACAAACGTGTTTGTTAAGTTGAGTGTTTCCTAAACGTGATTCATTCTAATACTTTTCCGTGTGATTCCTCTTCTTGTTATTGTTCCAAAGTGTGTTCAAAATGTGCCATCAACGATTTCAAAACTTCTTCTTCGCAGCTGACAATGTCAGCGACATGAGCAAGTAAGTTGATTTGAGTCTCCCCCCCCCCCTTTAATTTAGATTTCCTTTAGCCAAAGAGGTCAGTTCTTAAATATTAGTCCATACTGCCCCCTGCAGTTATTTTTACACACAACATTATGACAAATATATGTGAAACCTTGAGTAAGAGCTTGTTTTTCAATACATTTTTTTTCCCACTTATTTTCCGTAGGTGGATTAACTGCCTCATCACGGCCATTAATAAGCACAAGAAGCTGAGCCCGGGCCCAGACAGTGAAGAAGGTACCGTCATGCTTAATCCAATTATGATTTTAAATGTTGTAGAGCATTTCATTCAGAATTGCTGAGATTGTTTTTTTATATTTGTGCCCTGATTTGTCTCGTATGTAGAAGCTAATTAACCCAAATGATAATTGTGAGGCGGCACGGTGTATCAATTGGAAAGCGTTGGCCTCACATTTCTGAGGTCCCGGGTTTGATCCCGATCCCGCCTGTGTGGAGTTTGCATGTTCTCCCCGTGCCTGTGTGGGTTTTCTCCGGGCACTCCGGTTTCCTCCCACATCTCAAAAACAGGCAACATTAATTGAACACTCTAAATTGCCCCAAGGTGTGATCGTGAGTGCGGCTATTGTCCGTCTCTATGTGCCCTGTGATTGGCTGGCAAACAGTTCAGGGTGTACCCCGCCTCCTGCCCGTTGACAGCTGGGATAGGCTCCAGCACTCCCGCAACCCTTGTGAGGATAAGTGGCAGAGAAAATGGATGAATGGATGGATGGATGATATTTTTGATGCTTCAATAGCATTATTATACTTCCTGTTTTACAAAAAGTAGTAAAGCACATTATGATTTTTCTATTAATGTCAAATTACAGTTATTTAGTTGCATTACTGAAACAAAACAATTCCTTATTCCTGTTAAAGTTATTAAATGCTGTGATCACACTGAAACATTCTTTTTTTATCTGCATGTGATTATTCCATGGATATTATTTGCTGATTAAAATGTCAGACTACAATTATTAACTTGTATTCCTAAACAAAACAAAAATAGTGTATACATGAATAAAATTTGACTCCAATTAGTGTGTGAAAAGGTTGATTCAGTTTTGAATTTCATTCAAAATGAAATCGATGGAGTTATATTAAACCGCCTCATTATCCTGAATATTATATCCTTTATATATCCTTATCCTTTTTGATTTTGGGTGGAGGGCATTTTAATGGCAGGTGGTCTTAACAATTTTACTCAATCTTTATTGATCCACGGCAGCTTTCTACATAAATATATATATATATATATCAGCACACCAGCAAAAAAAAAAATAGATACAAATTCTGCCCACATAAGTGTTATTGAATAATTTCCTGATGAAATCTCACTCAGTTAAGTGCGACATTACATCCTATGGGAAAAATACTTGACTACATTTTTTTTTTTTTGGTTTTAAATCAGAGTGTTACAGTGAGACAGAGTCGGAGAATGAGGGATCCCCTTCGCCCCGCAGGAGAAATAAGGTCAGTGAACTTGCAAAAGTAAACACATTATTTACAAACAGTCTTAATAGGTGTTGATGATGTGCGACAGAAAGTGCATTCCAGCACGTTGCCTCGCCCGAAGCGCAAGACCAACATTAAGATGCCATTGCCAAGTTCTTCAACAGGGGGCAGCAAAGGTATGATTATGCCTCTAAATCACTTCTGCTCCCTACGGTTCAATAAAACTTCACATATGGCTGTTTCAGCTGCCCCAGAAGACGAAATGGGCAAGATGTTGAACAACATCAAGGAAGGAGGCGTGTCGCTGATGGGCCACGAGCAACCGTTCACGCACGATCACTTCAGGAGGTCTTTCATCCGGCGCAACAAGAACCCCGTCATCAACGAGAAAGTGCACACGCTCCGCGCCCTACAGAGCACCCTGAAGGTGAGTGTCGGCGATGGGGGTATCAAACCAGTGGTTTCGCCTTCCAAGTTCATTTAAGCATTGAGTACAGTAAAAGGAAAAAGTTTTTTTCAACCCATATTAAATTGAATACACAACAAAGACAAAATTTTAAAAGTTCAAACTGCTAAACATTTTTTTCCTTCCAACTATTCACTCATTTTGAATTTGATGCCCGCAACACATCCCCCAAAACCTGGGACAGGGGCATGTTTACCAGTGTATTACAGCGACTTTCATTTTAACAGTACTGAGTAAGCGTTTGAGAAAGGAAGACTCGAATGGTTGTAGGTGCAACTCTTTTCCATTCTTGCTTCATCTGCAACTTTAATTGTTCAACAGTCTGGTGTCTCTGTTGCTGTATTTGGAGCTTCGCAATGTACCATATATTTTCAAAGGGACACAGGTCTGAATGCCTGTGGGGCCAGTCTAGTACTCATTTTCTAGAAAGCCACGTTGTTGTAACATGTCCACTAATGTGGGTCGGCATTGTCTTGTTGCAATAAGCAGGGATTTCCCTAAAAAATAATTTCCTTGGATGGCAGCATATGTTGTGAAATTTACACTGACAAGAATCCCGATGGTCCTCTTCCTTTTCGACAAAGAGGACACGACGTCCATGATTTCCCAAATGAATTTGAAATGTGGACTCGTCAGACCTCAGCACGCTTTCCCATTTTGCTATAGCTACTGTATTTCTACAGCTTCATCTATCCATATCTATCTAACTGTAATATATTCGGGCTGCAACTAACAAATATTTTCATAATCAAATAGTTGGTGAATAGTTGGCTAAAAATGACTTTGGGCTCTCCCTTTCCAGAGATAGAAGTATAGGAGAACACAAACGGTAGATACTGCAGATGTAAATCCCTTCATTGTTCTCCAGGCCAAAGAAGCTGAATTACAGCAGATCAACAAAATTCTAGAAGGTTCCACAGTGACGGCATCAATGTACCGCCAGTGGAAGGAGCAGAACGAAGAACTGGTTCAGGAAATCGAAAAACTGGCCTCTCTCAGGGCCTCCAAAGTCGGAGACGCCAACGCCGCCGCCGACGTCGCGGCGCCAGACACGCCTGCCGATGGGGTTGCCTTGGAAACTGTCGCCGTGGAAACAAGCGCTGCGGAGACAGAAGGTGCATTTAGACTGAACCTCAGCGAGGGCGAGCAGCTGGTGGACGCCGAGCCCTCGGATGTTCTCCTGGAGCTCCCTCAGGGCTCTCCGGCGGATGAGACCGGCTGCGGCGGCTTGGAACTCTCGCTCGGCTCTCTGCAGGAATCCATCAACAAAGAGCTGAGCCAGATGAGGGAGAGCGGAGAGACGGACGAAACTTATTTCTACATTTAAACGCAGCTCCTGTTGTGTGTGTCACTACAGAGACAAACGGAAGGACGCCGTTCAGTTTTAAAACTCACCACAAAGGTTTACTTCACAGCCTTTTTTTTTTTTTTTTTTTTTTTTTTAAACTGTCCTCAAAAGCCAGCATTCATCTGTGTTGGTGGACACATGACTCAGAATCACAGGGACGAAGTCAAACCAGAGGTTTCTGAACCAGAAGACGACGTTTACACTATGATCCTGGCGGCCACGGCAGCCCCGTCGCCCGAAACGATATGGGAGTGCAAAAATGAGGTCGGGATGGGACAAGAATTTGTAAAAACACAAACATCGAGTCGCCTGGAGTTAAATGTGCTGCGTTAAGTAATAGTCCACAACACAACGCGGCACCGTTCTGTAGTGCAGGGGTGTCAAACCCGTTTTTGTCGCAGGCCACGTTGGAGTTCCAGTTTCCCTCATCGGGTCGTTATGACTGTGAAACCATAAAAATCTTTTACCGCCTCATCGTAATTTTAAATTTTAGTACAGATTTGGACAAAAATCTCGGAAGTTCATACACGTGATTTAGCTTTGTGAGGCACATAAAGTCATCTGGCAGGCCGAGTCTGGCCCCGGGGGCTTGAGTTTGACACCAGTGCTGTAGTGGGATGGGAAGTATACAGTATATATTAATTGGTATCTAATGAACTTCAATGATAACGCTACTAAAATGTAATGGAATGTTTAATTTACCGACAATGCCTCCCATGGAATATAAACAGACGTGGCAAGCCGTGATTGCCGTGGATGCCTGGAGAAATTTTTAAATTGTGACTCAAGTACTTCAAGTAAAGAAGTACAGAGAACTTGACTGAGTAAAAATCAGTCTTCACGGCACAGTAATTGTATATAATAATAATTTTGATGGCCACACAGAGCGCAGTTGGTTAGCATATCTGCCTCAGAGTTCAGAGGCCCGGGGTTCAAATCCAAGCCCCGCCTGTGCAGGGTTTGCTTATACTCCGCCTTCCTGCATGGATTTTCTCCAGGAACTCCGGTTTCCTCCCACATCCCAAAAACATGCATAATCGGTTGATGGTTGAAGACTCTAAATTGCCCGTAGGTCTGAATGTGAGTGCCAATGGTTGTCTGTGCCCCGCTAGTGGCTGGGGACCAGTTCAGGGTCTCCTTTTCTTAACTCGGGCTTTTACGCTATCAAAATCTAATCAAGCCAACTGTGGATTTTAGGGCAAAGTGACACAACTGACAAAGATGATACGATGACCGCTATCATATTTTCCATTACACTCGCACCTCACCTTCTCTCCAATAGCCCACCTTGGCTGGGTTTGGGATTGTGATGGAAATTATGCAACGTGATCAGATGATCATGTCGTGTCTCCTGGTTTAGTAAGCAGTGCGTGGCTCTTTAACCGAGGTTTGTTTTGAACGTCCTCGTTCCAAGTACTGTGGTGCCTCCATTTTTGAGTGATGAGTTTTTCGAGACGAGCGCAAGCTTGCCAGATAATTTAATTTACAGTCCGTTTTTTTTTTTTTTTTTTACTGTTTTTTTTTTCTCATTTAGTGGTTTTGCCATTTACAGTATTTTTTTTTTTTTTCAATATTTATTTCTTGAGGTGGCGGCACGGTGGCTCAGCTGTTAAAGCGTTGGCCTCACAGTTCCGAGGAGCCGGGTTCAATCCCAGCCCTCCCTGTGTGGAGTTTGCATGTTCTCCCCTGTGCCTGCGTGGTTTTTCTCCGGGCACTCTGGTTTCCTCCCACATCCCAAAAACATGCAACATTAATTGGACACTTCAAATTTCCCGTAGGTGTGATTGTGAGTGTGACTCTTGTCTGTCTCGTTGTGCCCTGCGATTGGCTGGCAACCAGTTCAGGATGTACCCCGCCTTCTGTCTGTTGATAGCTGGCATAGGCTCCAGCACTCCTTGCGACTGTTGTGAGGATAAGCGGCAAAAGAAAATGGATGGATGGAGGTCTTAAGCTTTTTAAACCCTTAACCACACACTTATCAACTTTTGTCAGACAGGCATTAACATTTCCTCACATTTCTCTCTTATAAACACCCTCAAATGTCAAACCTTTGTAGATTAAAAAAAAAAGTACACTTCCGAAGTCCTGAATGAAACAAAAGCTCAAAACCTGTTTGAGGCCAAAACATTTATTTGAAAGATAAATTTATAAATGTCCCTCCATTCAGTTTCTTCCGTTCTATCCTGGACTGAGAACCCTACAAGCGTTTTCCTATAAAAACAAAAATATCCCATTTTTTAGAGATAACAAATTTAATTTTTATGATCAATCTGTGCGGTTGGGCACACAAGAAATAATAATAATAATAATAATAGCGACTCAGGCGTATTTTACATTTCCTTTGGCCAGTTGACACGGCTCTACTGTAGTATTCTTGGTGCAAAAAAAAAGGTATGGGTCGAAGTTGGCACTCTATTTTTTTTCTTATAAACAGACGTGCCATTTTCGAATTACGTGTGAAAACTGCAGCCACGACGTGTTGTGCAGGTGGGCCGAAATGACGCGGGGGGCCGCCGGTGGTTGCCAATGGTCTACAGTCCTTTATCCAATCAGGATGCCGAAAACGATGTGGGTTTTACCTGAGCGAAACAGGATACAGAACACAATACGCATTAATACGCTGTTAAAAAAAGAAAGCTTTATACAGAATAACAAAATGACACATACATACACAAAAATGTGTGTAATCGTGAAGCGCTTCAAAACAACTGAGTTATAGTGTATAGTGTTATAAATTACACTACTTTTCCTATTGAAAAAATTATTACAAACATTTCCCAAAATATTTTTGCGCAGTACTGGAACGGATTAATGACCTTTCTATTCATTTCAATGCGGGAAGATGATTTGTTTTGGGGTTCTGAACATCGTCATGGAACTAATTCCCAAGTCACGCCATTACTGTAATTGTGACTTTTTTGTGGTTATGCGACAGCTCAAATGGGACACTAGAAGAGCCTGTAAAGTGCATTTTTGCCATTTCTTGCAAGAAATAAACAGCAATTTGTGATTTCCAAGAAAGTACGCCAATGTTTCGGCAAATTTTGCAAGATCGCTGCGTGAATAGCGACGAAACAGTGCTTTATTTACATGCGCCTGTGAAATATACATTTTTATTTTAGACCTTAACTTGTTGCAGTATGTTTACAGATTGAACAAGTTGCCAATCGTCAGTATAACATGTATTTAATTCCATGTCATGAATTGTAACATAGTATATAGTATGTAACATAGTACAAGCTTTTTTAAAATGTGATTTGTAAATATCGTTTTAAAGTTATGTGCCGTGTGTGCTCGTGAATTGACATTTGGAAATATTTGCACACATGTACACATAAATCACTGCCAATGTAGTTTTATTTTCATTTCATTTTATTTTTCCCATATATTGTACAGGTGGATTTTGGGAAATCAGAATATAGTTGGATAATAACTTACACACAAAGCAAATTATTTCTTAAAAAAAAAAACAACACAATTCACCATCTCGAAAAATTCAATTATTGCATAAGAAAGCATAAAAAATGATTTATTTAATACAGTAGTTGAATAGGATTGGCCTTCTGGAAAGTATTTTACTGTGTTAAGCAAATCTCCTTAATACACAAATTTCACTTTTTAATTGAACGGCTGTACTGAAATGAACTTAGTACCTTATTCAAATGTATCGCGATGAACATTTGTTTATGAATTATCCATCATGGTTATGTATTGCTTGTGAAGTAGTGACGCGTTTAAAAACCTTTGACTGGCTCATTTTAACTGGGTGAGTCATTTGATAATAAATAAAAAAAAGAAAAAAAGAGCGTCATGATCGGCCACATGATTCAGCTTCACCCACATTTGTCAACCTATTCTGAATGTATGATTTGTATCATTTCTAATGATAAGCATTCTTTCCTTTTTTCTTTTTTACCCTGCTTATGCCATGTGACGTAACCTAGCAACACTATCGTTATTGGTGAGGGTAATGCCTTTAAAAGCAGAATAAAACGTGAGGAAGATGATCATTCCCCCCTCTTTTTCCTCCCTTTTCATGTAACGAAATAGCATCAAAACATTAGAAACATTATAATGCTGCGCTGTTGCAAACAATTTTCTATTGTAAATCAAATGTAAAACTATCCATTCAAGCTATAACACGTCACCTGTTGTGCACAAATATGTGATTTCCAATTTTTTTTGTCACTCGTTATAAGTTTAAAGATGAATTACAATTTAGGTGTAACATTAGTTGGTTAATTAAATTTAATTGAATTGGCTCATTCAGGGCAGTACGGTGGCTCAGCTGGAAAGCGTTGGCCTCACAGTTCTGAGGTCCTGGGTTCAATCCCGGACCTGCCTGTGTGGAGTCTGCATGTTCTCCCCGTGCCTGTGTGGGTTTTCTCCGGGCACTCCGGTTTCCTCCCACATCCCAAAATCATGCAACATTAATTCAACCAGTTCAGGGTGTACCCCGCCTCCTGTGCATTGACAGCTGGGATTGGCTCCGGCGCTCCCTGCCACCCTCGTGAGGATAAGCGGCTAAGAAAATGGGTGGAAGGATGGATGGCTCATTCAGCTAATTAACCCTGTTAAGTAAGTAGTCGTGCTGTCTCTTTATCAACGCAGCGTAGCCAAGGCAGCCATCTTCCATCCATTCATCCATCCATTTTCTTTGCCGCTTATTCTCACGAGGGTCGCGAGGAGTGCTGGAGACTATTCACGCTGTCAACAGACAGGAGGCGGGGTACACTCCTAACTGGTCGCCAGCCAATGGCAGGGCACATGGAGACAAACAGGCACACTCACGTTCACACCTAGGCGCAATTTAGAGTGTCCAGTTGATGTCGCATGTTTTTGGGATGTGGGAGGAAACCGGAGTGCCCGGAGAAAACCCACGCAGGCACGGGGAAAACATGCAAACTCCACACAGCCGGGCCCGGGATCAAATCCGGGTCCTCAGAACTGCCGCCGCAAATGTATTATTCACAAGAATTCTGATCATGATTAGTGACACAGTGATAATTGAAATGCCTTTTATTTAATACACAAGTGCAAACACATACAATCACGCAATTATTTTTTTTTTTTCAAATACATTTTATATACTGTACGTCTGATGTGGCAAATACTTGCCTCATCAACAACAACAAAAATGCACATTTTGTTTTCTACACAAGCAGTTCATTGTGGACAGAACTTTCAGAAAACTGCACCTTTTTCCCCTGTAAAACAAATGGACACAAAAAGATTCATGTGACTCCAAGGCTGGATTTACACTGTGCCCAAATATGATTTATCTTTTTTTAAAGGGGCCAACAATTGTAAATGTTACACTTGTTCAATGTTGCTTGTTTTTGTGCTCAAGCCAAAGCCCTGTCTAATAGAAAAGTAGTCCTTTGGTGCCATCATGTGGCAATACGCAGTTATAAACTTCTTTCTTTTCTTTTTATGGGGTGAGGGGGTTGTTCCAACACTGTCCAGTAAATCCAGCCTTAAACAACAACCAGTAAAATAAGATGACATTCAATATCGAGGTTTCATCAATATACAGCGGTAAAGACAAACAGCGATTCAAGGTTAAGAATTCGTGGTCATGAGGCTCAAGAAGGCACACGCTGTACTTTTCATTTGCTGGTTTTACACGGGTATTCGTTACCTAGAAGGGTTTTTCATACCAATATTGACTATAATTGTGACTACAACTGCACTAGTGTATGTTAGTGAAGTTTTTTGAAGTCGAACAGTACAAAGCAAGACTGTCAGAGGCAGCATCAGAATACATCAGTCACACATCAGTCATACATCCGTCATATCTGCAGTGACCATCTGAAGAAGGTGATTATTGTCACACTCGGCAGCAGTTTGGCGAGGCAACGGAGCAAAAAGTCTTTGCGTGATACGCAGGATCAAGGGTTCTTAAACTGGTGTCCAGGGACCTGCGGGGTTCTACGAGCAGTCGCTTGTGGTCCGCAAGTTAAATTTGGAATAGGTTGTGACTCATGTTTAAAAACAAAAAGAAGTGCATATGCACTGTGCCCGTTAAGCAAATATTAAACCAAATACGTTAAAGTTTGGGTGAATTAAAAGCGCTGATATGATTGTGCCATTCCACATAGATCGAAAGTATTTTTTCAAAAAGATAGTCCCAGTCCTATTATTTATTTATTTATTTTTAGACAAAAATTTTTTTAATTTTAGACGAAATATTGACATCCTTTCCGGAATAAATGGCAAAAATTACGAGAATAAAATAAATGTCTGTATTTTTAAATTCAGTTAAAATATTTGCTTTTGTTGAACTTTGAATTTGTCGTAATCTCAAATAAAGAAATTGACATTTAAACAGATTTTTAAAAAATTTACAGTGAACATTCACACTTCAGTGTTCTTGATTTTGTCAGAATTTTTTGGGGGGTGGGGTGGGGAGTAATTAACTCTCACCAATTTGCTATTTTTGTAGCTAAAGTCATTTCCATATAAAAAGATTGCTTGGGCACTACATAGTGGCATCGTCGTGCCACACACTGAGGGGAGAAACTTCATTTAGCCAAGCCATATTTTTGTCTGATCTAGAAAGTGTGGTCCTTGGACCCAAAAAGTTTGAGAACCCCCGGCACTGGATCACTGTTGCAGATGAATTTGAAAGTCATGGTCCCATCTTAACAGCTGACTTCATACATGTCAGAGTCGGGCTTGTTGCGAATCTCCGAGCACGGCCGACACGCGGGACAGGCCGCGAACTCGGGGCAGGTTCTGCATCGCGGTCTCTTGAAGCTGAACACGAGGGCGCCCCCTCCCAGTACCTGTAAGCACGAACCCAACCATCCAAAGTAGAGCGAGCCAGCTGGGCGCAAGCTGAGCTGAGGGAACCTGGCACTGTTCAGGTTTTTCTGGAGGTTCTCTGTCCCCAGCCTGTGCAGGTTGTGGGTGTACACCACCAGCGCAGTCATGCTGAGCACCCCAGCCACCACCACCAGGAGCCCCCCGGTCGCTGCCACCCCTCGAAGCGGGAGATCCGTCCAACAGCGGACCCCGATGCAGGAGAGGAGGATGCCGGTTCCGCACAGGAACAAGGACGTCAGGACCAAACCCTGCCCCAGGCGGACCCGGCGGTCTCGCTGATAAGGACCCGCCACTGGCCAGCACTGCTTTAGCTCGGAGTGCTCCAACTGCAGACAACTCTCCCATAACCCATCTGAGCGGACCAGCAGCAGACTGTCCGTGGTTGCCGGGCGGACTCCGGGACCGTGGCTTTTCACCACAGTCCTGAGGAGAACAGAGCCAGGCCCGGCCAAGTCTAGACGCGTGTGGCCCTCTCTCCACTGGGGGGTGATGGCCGCGGTGAAGAGCAGCACCAGACCCAAGGGGGCGAAGACGATCCCCATCACCATGGTCGCCGGAGTCTGCATTACACTGATTCCTCCACCGGTCTGGATTTGGCTTTCAGGCGCTTAGAGCTCTCCCGGAGCGATCCGATGTGGCGGGACACTGAAGAAACATCTGCTGCGGGAGGAAAGCAGCTTTCATCAGTATACCGTTTCAAAATGGAATTGTACATCAAACGTGAAGATAACAAAAAAAGCATTCTTTTCATAGTTTCAGTCGTTCTGGTTGTAGTGTGCTGTGATAACCTCGACGCAGCACGCTAAACACAAACAGATTCCCCATTCAAAGTCTTAAGAGAAACTGCAGCCAATGAGAATAGTCAGTGAACCATCTTATTTTTTTTACTTTAATCTATTTGAGTTTTTTTTTTTTTATATGAAGTACCAACACCCATCCATTTCCGAGCCGCTTTTCCTCACAAAGGTCACGGGAATGCCGAAGCCAATCCCAGCGGTCATCGTAAATTTTGACTTCAATGGTGAAATCCAA
This sequence comes from Syngnathoides biaculeatus, assembly GCF_019802595.1. Taxonomy (NCBI): domain Eukaryota; kingdom Metazoa; phylum Chordata; class Actinopteri; order Syngnathiformes; family Syngnathidae; genus Syngnathoides; species Syngnathoides biaculeatus. The sequence continues at coordinate 17,915,606 of NC_084654.1, read as the reverse complement.
CCTAAGTCAAAATTTGAGTTAAGTCACGAGTGTGGGAATGGATCTAAGTTGTAGATCTAGGACTTCCTGTCGTGTGACGAAACAGATTTTAGCCCAGATTGTTAATAAAAATGGAGAAAAGTAGTGGCCCTAATGAAGAGCCCTGGGCCACCCCCATCTTTGTGATCACAAGCTCTCAAACAGGCCGGCATGGTAACACATGCACTTATGTCAGTGACAAAAGAAAAGAGATGAACCAGAGTCGATAGCCCAATAGCGCGTAATTATACTTTAGATGGAAAAAGATGACACGCTGTGGCGACCCCTAACGGGACAAGCCGAAAGAAAAAGAATACTCAAGTCTGGGAATTGAAGTCTATTCATCCCCTCCGGATGACGCCGCTCCTCCTATAGAGGAGGTATGTTTTACTTTAATTTATCGTATTTTAGTTTTTTCATATATGAAGTACCAACATCCATCCATTTCTGAGCCGCTTTTCCTCACGAGGGTCACGGGAATGCCGAAGCCAATCCAAGCGGTCATTGTAAATTTTGACTTTAATGGTGAAAAATGGCGACGTTCGAGTTAACTCACGACTGTGGGAACGGATCTCAGGCGTAGACCGAGGACTTCCTGTAGCGTGACGGAACAGATTTTTGCCCAGATCGTTAATAAAAACGGAGAAAAGTAGTGGCCCCAGGGAAGACCCCTGGGGCACGCCCATGTTTGTGATCACACACTCTTAAACAGGCTGCCATGGTAACACATGCAGTTATTTATGTCAGTGACAAAAGAAAAGAGATGAACCCGAGTCGATAGCGCGTAATTATATCTATTCATCACCTCCGGACGCCGCCGCTCCTCTTGAAGAGCCGATGAGTCTTCATGCCAATCTGAGGGGGGGAGAGTACAATGAAAAACCGCGACACAGGTGCCGAAATCGACGCGCGCAGGTTCGCCTTCGCTGTCAGTTTCTGTTGCTAGGAAACAGTCATCTTGCCGCTCAGATGCAGCTCTTGTTTGGTTTTGTTTGTTTTTTTTTTTTTTTAATCACAAAAGTTCTTTAGTCTTATTTCTATGTGCTGCCTGATTGTACGTCCGTGATGCATTCGGGTACCAGCGGGCGCTCGGGGACGGCGTTACGGTGTTCCACTTGCGTTGTATGTCACAAGATCTTGATTAAAGGTTAAACAATTAAGGCTTAGTCAGGGACCGATAATGGCCACCGCGCAAGTTTGATGCAAGTCTCGCGGAAGTGACGAGTGCTCAAATAACGAGACGTAAACGTTTTGCGCTTTGCGGCTGACGTCCTTTTCCCCGACAATTGACGCGGCGTAACGACCTTGGTGATGCTCCTCGTCCACTTGAGTAATAACAACGGCGGGGCCCGCCCCTGAATGCAGAGCGAGTCCGACCGCGGGACGTGAGACAAAGCGGAGACGTGACGTGACTCATCGCCGCGGAGCTGTGACGTGAGGTCATTGTTCATTTTCATTTTTTTGATTTTTGTTTTCATTTTACACAATAGGAGTAAAACAGCGATAGTAACAAAAAGCAACATGAGGAAGAAACTGGGTTTTTATTTATGTATCTTACTGGCAGGACAAATGAGGATGATAGGAATGCTGAAGAAGTCCGATTGGGCTGTTGATATGGAAACGAGAAACATTAAGAGGTTATAATGCGACAAACCTTTATTGGAATATTTATTTTAATTGTGCCATTGTCAGACGGCTGGAGTGCATTCAGGCTTTCTTTATAAGCTCTGATGAGGTCAAATTGCATCCAGTATATAAAATGAAAATTGACTTTTAAACTTTTTTTTTATAATTTAGCGTAAGATACTTATACTTAACATGATTAGCGGTACGGTGGATCAGCTGGTAAAGCGTTGGCCTCACAATGATCAATTATTCAATTATTATTAATCAATTATTAGCTTTCTATGACTAAAATATAGATGAACGGGTTCTGAAGTGCTGGGTTCAAGCCTGGACCCGCCTGTGTGGAGTTTGCATGTTCTCCCCGTGCCTGTGTGGGTTTTCTTCGGGTACTCCGGTTTCCAAAAACATCTAAATTGCCCCTAGGTGTGATTGTGAGTGCGTCTGTTTGTCTCCATATGCCCTGCGATTGGCTGGCGACCAGTTCAGGGTGTCCCCCGTCTCCTGCCCGTTGATAACTGGGATACGCTCCAGCACTCCCCGCGAATTTGTGAGGATAAGCGGCAAAAGAAAATGTATGGATTGATTAATTGGAGATTCTAAATTGTCCCAAGGTGTGATTGCGAGTGCGGCTGTTTCTCTCGATGTGCCCTGCGACTGGCTGGGGACCAGTTCAGGGTGTACCCTGCCTCCTGCCTGTTGACGACTGGGATAGGCTCCAGCGCTCCCTGCGACCCTTGTGAGGATAAGCGGCTAAGTAAATGGATGGATGGATGGATGGATTAGTCTATCAAAATTAGAGCAAATAAACATCTAAAATAATAGAAATATAAAAGTGCAAGTTAAAAGGGAAATGAACACAAAGAGTTAAATGAACAAAAAAAAATGACTGAAAATGTAACTAGAAAATCATAGGCAATGACCATAATGATAAGGTAATATATATATATATATATATATATATATATATATATAATATATATATATATATATATATATGTATGTATGGGTATAAAACATGTGAAAAATAAAAATACAAAACATGTAAAAAATAAAAATACAATACATGAAAATAAATTAGATAAATTACCAAATAAAATAAATCCTCAATGTGAATGTTAAAAAAGATGTTGCTACTACTACTACTACTATTATTACCCACATTACTACTCCTAATGACAATAATAATAATAATAATAGTAAGAATAATAATGCAGAAATACCCTGTTTGACGGGTGTGAGTGTGTGTGAGTGCTCACCTCGGAAACATTCAAACAGAATCCAATATTCCCCAGAGTGGAATATTTCCATCAGCACATACCTGCGGTGTGAGGACAACGTGAACTGTATCTTATGTAGGGTGTGTGTGTGTGTGTGTGTGTGTGTGTGTGTGTGGTGTGTGTGTGTGCGTGCGTGCGTGCGCCTGTGTGTGTAATTGCAAATGTTCTTTTGGGCGATGACATGATGGGAAGTTGGCAGGAGGGAATTAAAAGTCACCGACACGTAATGCACACAAGTGTCACCTCCGCTCAGCATGAAGCGACGCGCTGTGGTTTTTCCGCGATATGTGACACCACTTATTGTACGTTTGCCACGCGGTGACGGTTCTCATACACACAAGATGAAGTATATCTGCCTTTATGTTTGGTGGATGTATTATTAAAAAAAACACACACACACACACAACAACGCGTTGCTATATAGTACAGATGAAATATTCTATAATATATATTCTAAAACCTAAAGGAGTGATTTTAGGACGGCATGATGGTCAAGTGGTTAACACATCTGCCTCACACTTCTGAGGATCCAGGTTCAAATCTTGGCACAACTGTGTAGCGTTTGCATGTTTTCCCTGTGCATGCGTGGCTTTTCTCCGGGCACTCCGGTTTCCTCCCAGGACCCCAAAACATGCACAGTAGATTCATTTTAATTAGATTCATCCGACTTTAAGTTGCTCATAGGTGTTGAGGTGAGTGCGAATGGTTGTTTGTTTCTATGTGCCCTGTCATTGGGTGACAACCAGCTCAGGGTGTAGCCTGCCTCTCGCCCAAAGATAGCTGCGATAGGCTCCAGCAATCCCCCAACCCTAGTGAGCATAAGCAGCACAGAAAATGGATGGAGCTTTTTTGTTAGAAAAGTAAAAAAAAAAAAACAAAATATTACAATAAAAAAATATGCTGTGTCAGATTTACAGTAAATAGATTGCATTAACTAAAAAAAAACCCATCAATTATCTGAGCTGCTTATCCTCACAGGGGTTGCAGGACCCTATCCCAGCTAGAGGTATTTTGTTAGAAAAGTTAAAAAAATAAAATATTACAATGACATAAATAAATATGCTGTATCAGATTTACAGTTAAATAGATTGCATTAACTAAAAAAAATCCATCAGTTATCTGAGCTGCTTATCCTCACAGGGGTCGCAGGACCCTATCCCAGCTAGTTATTTTGTTAGAAAAGTTAAAAAAATAAACTATTACAATAAAATAAATAGATATGCTGTATCAGATTTACAGTAAATACATTGCATTAACTAAAAAAAAAAAAAACATCCATTCATTATTTGAGCCACTTATCCTCACAGGAGTCGCAGGACCCTATTCCAGCTAGAGGTATTTTGTAAGAAAAGTTTAAAAAATAAAATATTACAATAAAATAAATAAATATCCTGTATCAGATTTACAGTAACTACATTGCGTTAATTTAAAAAAAAAAAATCCATCCATTATCTGAGCCGCTTATCCTCACAAGGGTTGCCGGAGCCTATCCCAGCTATTTTTTGGCAGGAGGCTGGGAGGGTACACCTTGAAGTGGTAAACTAAGAAACTAATCGCAGGGCACACACAAACAAACAACAATTCACGCTCACATTCAGACCTACGGGCAATTTAGAGTCTTGTATCAACCTAGCACGCATGGTTTTGGGATGTGGGAGGAAATCGGAGTACCCAGAGAAAACCCACGCAGGCACAGGGCGAACATGGAAACTTCACACAGTCGGGCTGGGATTCAAACTCCGGTCCTCAGAAATGTGAGGCCAACGCTCTACATCTGCGGCACCGTGCCGTCACATGAATAAATATTAAATGTAACTTATGTTAAAAATGTAGAATTGAGAGACAGATAAAAATAATAACGGATTTTGTTCACGGTATTTATGTAAAATAGAATGTTACCTGGTGCAGAGAATTAAAAATACAATGTAACTGCAGTAAAACAAACACAAGTGAAAGCCAAAAATAACGCGAGGACCGCTTCTCGAACATCATCTGCACCGGCGGGGAATCAAACAGCCGCACACGCTTAACAGAGTGGTACTGATGCAGCGGATGGAGGGGGAAAAAAAAAAAAAAAAGATGGTGTACGCCGAATAGTGCAACATTAGAGAGGCTTGTGATGAATGGAAATGAACACATTATGTGCTATTTTTAACCCAAACACACGCACTCCTCCTCACACGTGCTGGGAATGGGATCTCTCCTTTCTCTCGTTCTCTCTTTCCATCTCTCCCATCCACAACGCAGACGCGACAATCACTTACCGTTTGGTCAGAAATCAGGAGAGCAAACGCGGCGCGGATGCCGCAAGCGTCTCGTCGTTATTCATCCGCGTCTGCCTCCCCTCCGAGCTCGTGTTTGCGTCTATCCTCGCGTCCTTTCCTCTCCTCTCCTCCCTTCCTCCCTTCTTTCCTCCCGCCCGTCTGCTTCTCTGTCTCACCTTCTGCTCAGCGCGCGCGTTTCTGCGTCGCATCGAGCCGTCTGCCTTCCTGTGCCAGTGTAACCAGATAGGGAAAGAACAACAAGCCACTTTTCTCTCTCCTTTGCCCACTATAGCGCTGCAAAGTACAAGTACTTGAGTATTTCTTTTACTTTTAGTCCCTACATCTGGAAACATCTGCGCTCCTTACTTTTGTCAACAAAGGTTTGCTTTTCGACACCCGGCGGAAAGAGAGGGAGGAAAATCTATTTTAAGTAATTGATTGAGATCTCGGGGTATCGTAAAGTCGACATTATTTATGTCTCACGGCTGACTGAAACCCCCATTTGAGAGAAAGAGAGAGAGAGAGAGAATGAAAGAAGTCTTCAGGGAGGTGGGGGGGGATATTGGAGAAGCGGCAGTAAAACAGGCCAAAATCCAAATGTCAGGTGGTAAAACTGACCCAGACAGAACCCTATGAAACCAAAGTCTGAGGTTAATTTTTTTTTTTTTTTTTTTTTTTTTTACATTAAGCGAGGTGGAAAAAGTGGAAAAGCAGTGACAGGAACTATCACACCCATGATGCAACAGATTCAGAGAAGCGAGATATTCCCCATCCAGTGCCTTCTTTAACGTTATTTGGAACCGTTTTGGATGTGGCGGCACTGGAAAGCGTTGGCTTCAGACTTCTGAGGACCCGGGTTCAATCCCGGACCCGCCGGTGTGGAGTTTGCGTGTTCTCCCCGTGCCTGTGTGGGTTTTGTCCGGGCACTCCGGTTTCCTCCCACATCCCGAAAACACGCAACCTTAGTTGGACACTCTAAATTGCCCCTAGGTGTGATTGTGAGTGCGGCTTATTGGGTGGCAACTGGTTCAGGGTGTACCCCGCCTCCTGCCCGTTGACAGCTGCGATAGGTTCCAGCACTCCCCGCGACCCTTGTGGGGATAAGCGGTGAAGAAAATGGATGGATGGACGGAAATTATCTGGATACAAGCAGCCGAAATGAGTTTCCTCCGCAGGGTGTCCGGGCACTCCCTTAGAGAGAGGCTGAGAAGCTCGGTAATCCGGGAGGGGCTCGGTGTCGAGCCGCTGCTCCTCCGCATTGAGAGGCGCCAGATGAGGTGGCTGGGGCATCTGATTGGGATGCCTCCCGGACGCCTCCCTGGTGAGGTGTTCCGGGTATGTCCCACCGGAAAGAGACCCCGGGGACGACCCAGGACACGCCGGAGAGACCGTGTCTCTCGGCTGGCTTGGGAACGCCTCGGGATCCCTCCGGAAGAAGTGGCTGGGGAAAGGGAAGTCCAAAGCTACTTCACCCGCGACCTGACCCGGAAAAGCGGTAGATAATGGATGGATGGAAATGATCTATATGTCTAATGAAAAAAGATTGTGTCTACTTTTGCCACTTCAATACCCAACGTTAACAATTTGAAATGTAACAAACAACAGCAAAACACACAGGTGTCTCATACACTTCTTTATTTTCTTATAAAAAAAAAAGACTAATTCATCATCATCATCATAATCCATTAGCCATTTGCGTATGCATGATGAAACATTACGGGGTACATACATGTTCGCTTTGAAATGATGCGTAACATACGAGGAAGCACTAAAATCTCTCACACACACATGCAAAAACACACACTTACACACACGCACACAACAGCCAAACAGGAAATGTCCACAGTTTCGGGGCTAAATGATGACCAATACTAACTCTGCGTGTGGTTTGACGGAGGGAAATGTGTGACGTTTGCTTGGGAACTCGTTAGCGCCGACGCTACATGGAAGCCTGCGAGAAGGCGGCGGTACGAAACGTTATCGGTAGGCCTTTTTGTGTGACGTATTCAAAGAAAAATAACAACGCCCCTTCGGAGACGGGTAGGTCGAAAAAGAACGACCGTAGCGAGCTGCTAACGCTATACGCCGGGGCACCCTTTTGAAAATCGTGTTACCGAGCGCCACATTTTTCTGAAATACACTGAATTGCAAAAATGGTCGTTTAGAAAACACTGTCATATCAAAATCTATATACAAACATATGTACAAGTATAAGATAATTGCTTAGACAAAAAGGGGATTGGGGGGGGCGATAGAGCATTATTTACATAATGGAAATATTTACGTCTGAAATTGAAAGGGTCAGCGCAGGTCAGTCCACAGCTGGCTGGCTTGTTTTGTTGTTCTTGTAGTTTTGGCATAGTGCTGTAGCGACGTAGCTGCGGTGGCGTCGTCATACTTCGATGAGGGTGACCTGGAACTGACCGCCGACCGCCTCCGAGATCTCGATGAGGAAAGCCGATTGGTTGGTGTAGTGTTCGATGATGATGTCGTCCATGTTGACGTAAATCCTGCAGGGGGAGGAGATAGACTTCGGTCGTCAGTCACGCAAAAGTCAAGAACGAGGCAACGCGTCTGTGTATGAGTCTCAGACATTTGAGGTCGACAAAAGTCAAATCAGAAGCAGGTGGACTTCTTCGAGGTTGTCGATAGCCAAAATGAAGTCAAGGTTGAATTCAAGGTTTTGCTCAATCTAGAAGAAGTTCGATTGCCATCCATTGAACATTCTGGGCAAGGAAACCGAGACAATTTTGAAGCACAGTTTTACAGTCGAAAAACCTGAACAAGATTTGTTCACGATCTTCCTCTTCACATTCGAAAGTCTGGAATCAGTTGAGTTGCATTCTCTTTAAATTTAATTAATGGCAACTCAACCTTTTGGTGTCGAACAACCTACAAGGAATCCAGTTCAGTTTTCTTCTCATCAGCGTCTTGGTTTCCAGCGGTCTAGAATCAATTCTCTTGCGTTCTAGATTTACTTTAATGCAAGCCAATTGGTATTTTTTTTTTTTTGTTTTCAACAAGCTGAAAGTAGTTTAATTGCCTTGGATTCAAGCAGTCTTTCACTCCAGGTTTACGGGTGGCTTAGGTTGCATTCAGTACAAACCGGTCCTAAGAAAGCGGGTCAGGCAATCGTGCTTGTTGGGCTCCTAGTCTGTAAAAATGCTCTCATTCTATCTCCGGCATCGGTATTGGGCTTGTAAATCACAGCTCTCCACCCTCCAAGCCCCGTCTCAACCGTCACCTGTGAGGCCTTCAAAGGCTATAATGAGTGAATTAGCGGCGCGCTCACGCGCAGCACCTGCATGCTCAGGGCTGATTGAAGACGAGGTGGGAGGGGAATTGCCGGGAGAATGCAACTCAACCTGTCGGCTCGGCTTCTGGCCCCCACGGTGACAAGCGGCGAGCAAAACAGAGGGAGACTGTCTGTCTTTTCTCAAATTTGAAATTTACGTAACTTTGCAGTCCCTCCGCGGCGCGATATTCTTTTTAACGGCGTGCGTGACAGCCGAGAGAGAATTTCAACAATGGAAAACCGCCTCCTTCGCAGGATAATGGAAAGACAATAATCAGTGTGACTCATCGTTAGGACTTTTGTAATATTTATATCCTTCCTTAGTCATATGGTTTTCTTTTTTTCCTGAAGGGGGGAGTTGCGATTAACACATTCCTTTAGGCCAAGCCAAACCGAGCAACCGACTGAGCCGGTCTGTCCGCTTCAGATTCCGCAAAGGAACTCATCGCAGAGTCCTTTAAGTCAAGGGAAAAAAACAAAACAAAACAAAACAAAAGGTTGCTCACCCTCGTTTGCATTTCTTGTAGATTTTCCCAATGGTGTCTTCTTGCATGCCGTACTTGTCTGAAATCTGAAGACGGAAGAAGTGAGGATGAGTTTGCGTCAGTGTCTTGACAAAAGCCAATCCTTTTTTTTTTGGTCTATCGGGAGATACTCACGGCTTCTCGTAGGCCGGACACCGTCGGCGTGTTGAGCATGAGCGCGTCGAAAACCTCCTCGGCTGCTCTCCTCACGTACAGCAGAACTTTTGGAAGGGGAAAAATGTCAGGCGTCGAGTCTCTCAGATGGCTCGATGAGCAGCAAAACAACAAAGTTTGTGGTTTTACCTTTCTGGGAATCGTCTCTGCGGACTTGTTTGCTGGGTGGAGAGCTGTTCTGCTCTCGGTCTGAGTACAACCTTTTCAGAGAAGTTCTGGACCAAAAAAAAACCAAAACAAAAACATGTTATACCAGTGATTCCCATATTGGGTGTGCACAGACAGACAAATAAACAAAGATTACCCAAAAATCTAGCTGCCTGTCATCGATCAGGTGTTTCCTTTTAAATCACATTGCTGAATTTTTCGTCACGTTTGCTTAGATTAAACATTTATCGGCTAAACATTGTGTTTGCGGGGGTGCGCCAACCCTGTAACTTCTTAAACTGTTTTGCGGTTCCTCGCTAAGGCTGAAAAATCTCTGATTGGAAAAGTGCTATGAAAGGATTTGATCGGGGTGTGCCAACTTTACAGGAAATATTGAACGAGGTGTGCCGCGTTATCTGTCTGGGAATCGCTTCTTTCGACATTCTGATTCACAATTGATACACTGATAATTGCTTTAAACTGATAAGAGTTCTCGAAGAAATAACTCCAAATGAGTTTTGAGGAACTGGACCAAGTGTGTTTGAAAATTGAAGTGGGGTAGAAACACCGCTTAAAAAGTTTGGGAAATGTTGGTAAGATTTCTGATTGGAAACAGCTATGAATGGGCCGGGTCTTAAAAACATTGGGCACAGCTCCTTGAGACTGTTAGATGACAAGAAAAGGCCTTCAAGGGGTTACACCAAATATGTCTGAGTATTGAAGGGGTTGCATAACTCGTTTGGTTTCTTGGAACGGATCACTTTCTAATTGGAAATTGCTACAAAACGGGCTTTGTGGCTAAATTGAAGTGGGTGGATCAAAAAGTTATGGAACAGCTGCGACTACATACAGACTGAACACAGTTCTGGTTGTAATTTGCTGTAACCGTAACAGGCTTTGACTGGGTGTGCCAAGTCTATCAGTTCAACGTGTTTGGGGATGGCTGCTTTTGATGGATGCGTTTCAGAATGAGCTTTTGAAACCCTGCCGGGATGGTGGAGCGGGTGTGCGGATTAAAAACTTTGGGAATGGCTTCACACTGGATTTCTGATCGGAAATGACGACGAATGGTGCTTTGCGGCTATTTGTCGAGACGTTGAGGAGTTACGCCGCTCGACGAGGTTACACCGATACATTTCTGACTGTAAATTGCAACATTTAGGGAAGAGTTGTTTTCCACGCTTACCTTTCGTTGTCATCTATAGGCGTGGCCTGCAGAAGTAGGACAAAGATCTGATCAGACTGCTGATAAAGACATTGCTCCATGCCCACCTCCTTCTTTTCTAATGTGCTCACAAAAGAATGTTGTCACTTCAAGACTGTTTTTCGCTCAGTAAAGAAACAAAGACTAGAGACCACGCACTGATTTGGCTGAAGATGATGCGACTGCTGCGTTAACCTCAGTGGAAAACTGCCAACGTGTCACAAGTCCTACACCCGCTACCTTATATAATGCATAAAGTACACAGTGTGGGAACGGCTGCTTGTCTGAACAGCGCCGTTGTGTGTGAGAAATGAGAAGAGGGTGGCGCACGGGTCTTGCGAGGTGCTGCTCTGCCAAGCTCGGAGGCCCCCATCGGTTTGCGCTCAGTTTCGGCTCCAATTAGCTCACCTCACTTGCGCTATCCCCTCCCTTTTCCCACACGGACTTTTCCCAGCGCATACTTTCCCACACTTTCCCCCTCCATTCCTGAGCTGTTGCCTTCAGGGATGAGTGACAGGCCGGGAATATGACTCACTCGCTGAAGAGCCTTCATTCATTTTTTCATTCATTCATAAGATGGGATAAGGAAGGAAGGCCTACCATGCGCTGTAAACTGGACAGATGTGCCTCTGGGATGAAGAGGACTGGCTGGGTGATGTGGTCATCCAAAGTCTGGAAGAACGTGCAGTCGCTCCCCATAGAGCTGCTCACTAAGGACTTGGCTGCAACAATAAAAAAAACAAATGATCATTTGTATGGTGAAGAAAAAAAATCCATCCTTGTCCTGGACTGATTTTCCTCATCAGGGGTGAGCCGGAGCCGATCCCAGTTGACTGCGGCTGAAAGGTGGGGTGCGCCCTGGACTGATCATCAACCAATCACAAGGCACATACAAAGAGAGACAACCATTTGCGCTCATATTCACACCCACGGAACCTAAAACCCACATGAGCACAGGGAGTAGTGTTTCAATCAGGCTTTTGCAACGCTCACCGTTAGCGTCATTGGTCGTCTTGCCCCTCCTCTTGGTCCTCTTCCTCTCCTCATCGCGCATCTTCCTCTCAGCCCCCTGAGGATGCGACAAATAACAAAAATAATGCAACAAAAACTAACGACAGTGCACAGCCCATAGTACCTTGATGTACAAGTTTTTCCCCCCCTTGCAATTTATTTCTATATCAAATCAGTTTTCTCTATGGAAATGAATTGAAATGGCATTAATACGTTCTCGCTTCCTTCAAAAACACCATTTTTTTTTAAATCAGGAAAATAGCACTGAATTGTATCAAAACCTAAACAAAAAATAATGTAAAAAAAGAACTGCTAACCTCTTATAATTGTAATGAATAGAAGTATTGTAATATTTGGTGTTGGAAATGTGCCTTCTAGTAAGTGACGTCAGGAACTGGAATCAGGTTTACTGGTGTTGGCATTTGTTCTCCTTTTGCGTTTGTGTATTTGTCTCATTCTATCAATGGCTGAAAATGCATCAACGATTGTGGATGATGCAAAAAAAAAACCCTCCAAAGTTGGGGTATTCATAATCATAAGCACAAGATATTTCTATTCACCACTATTCAATGCGCAGCATACCTTATCGCAGAAAATCTTGATTTGGCAGGCGGCTCTGTGTATGAGCTGATTGTTCCCAGAGCTGAAGTCATACGTGTCGATCTGCAGGTTGAGAGGCAGGCCCTTCACCCCTTTTTGCGACGAGAAGTCGGTGCTCAGCGAATTGATGCCGACAAACACCTGCGAGACGACGAAAAGATAATGTTGGTGTTTTTGCAGGATTATTATTATTATTTTTGTCTCATGGCGTCTTGCTCTCACCAGAGCATGGAGGACGTGATGACGGGTTCGAGGCCTTGTGGCCAATGATAACAATGCAAGAGGTCGGAGTGTATCAGATACTTTTGGTTGGTCAGTTGATGTATTTGTTTGTTTAATCTCTTTTACTTTCATTTGCATTCTTCCCTCCCAAGGTAGGAGTTAGGAGTCGAGATTACAAGTCGGAGTCAACTGAGGTTACGCTCGCATTTTTTGCTGGTGTTAATCAACACTTTTATCGGTATCCTTGGTACTTTTAGAGCTCGAGAATACAACTTAAACTTTGTGTCCCCGTCTCGGCTTCTCGATTCGTTTTTTCCACCCGCGGCCCCACCCCGTGCACCTTCGGGCCATAGAGAAATGAGAATTAGCATTTTGCGGCGATGACGGAGCCTCAGGGCCAAAACACATTTCTTGGATTCTCACCCTCCCTCCTCAGCCACTCCTACTCGCTTCATTTTTCCCCTCTAAATCTTTCACTTGTCGCCGCGGATTTCAATTCTTGTGTGCATTTAATTTTTTTTTTTTTTTTTACCTTGGCTTCTTCGTTGGGGTTCCAAATAAAGGAGAGCGCGTTGAAGGCCACCTCTTCAATGTTGCTAATGCCGGTAAACACTTCTTTGTAGTCCGCTGATAAAACGGCATGAAATAAGCGAGGTGAGGTTTCAGCGGAGCTCGACTTCGCATGAGGATTTGCGGCGTCAGCCTACCGATGTCGATGACCCTCTGCTTGACAGTGGGCTGGCGCGCGTGCCAGTGGTTCCAAAAGCGGAGCTGCATCTCTGGGGTCTTGTCGTTCTCGAACACGGCCATCACCACGGTCTGGTGTAGGGAGCAAAGAGTACAAAGAAAGACACGTGAGAGGAGAATTCAGTTTCTGGTGAATGGGAAATCATTTATCATTCCAAATCCTTCCTTTTTTTTTTTCCCCTATTGTCATCACTTATTTACCACGATCCCTCGCTAGATTGTGTATATTCTTTTCCTTGTACAGGCTTGACAAAGAAGAGATTGTCGCCTTGTGTTTAAAAAAAAAAAAAAAAAAACCCCACCACACCTTCCCTCGCGTTTTGTTGGTGTTGCTTTTGCGCACACGTCATCTCAAGATTCATGGAGTGGCATTAACTATAAATGTCACAGGATGTCCTGGCCGCGCGTGAGCATAGAATTAGTCACCAAGGAGCCGGTTCCTAAGGAGTGACGCTCATTTGGGAAGGGTTGCCACTTTGGAACTGTCGTCCATTTATGAAAACTGAAAAGATGCCCAACTACTTGAAACCAGGACTTTGTCTTCTTACCTTAACTTTGGTAGCAGTCATGCAGGCACTGCTGTCCACTCCCTGCAGGGTGATGGGGTAGAACTGGCCCTTATTCAGGTAGACCATGGGTAACTCGCTGGATTTATAAGGGGAAGCCGAGGGAGCGCCGAGGGAAAATTGGAACTCGCTCCTGTAAGTCTCAGGCGGAGAGCCGGTGTAGGAGTCCGAGTAGACCGGACTGGCGTGGTCCTCGGGGAAGGGATTTTTGTAGGTAAGAGTCTAAGGATCGCACAAAACAAATAAACATGTTAGAGAGTAAAAATTCCAGGTAAAAAGCTCTTTGGGAGATCACGGGCTGTACCACTGAGCCTGGGTCGGGGAAAGCGCTGCTCTCGGGCCACTTTTGGAGCAGAGAGTCGAAGATGATGTTGAGCTCCTGCTTGTCGCTGTCCGCCGCCACGCTGGTCAGAGTGGCGTAGGTGTCAGCGTTGGGGGGCAGGGAGACGGGCAACGAGGGGTTCTGCTTGGATCCCAAGACCTCCAGGGAGTAGGTGGCGGGAACGCTCTCAGAGAGGATCTTCATGACGCTGGCGGATGTTTCCAGTGAGCCCAGGTCATTGGCTGGAGTCCTGCGGGTGAAGAGAAACCGCAGTTTGGTTGGATCAGGACTACAACGAGTTGCACGCAAACTAGCACTTCATCTGTCTCGCATCTCTGAAGACGCACAGCTAACCGCAACGAGCTGCGAGTCACTATTTGTACTGTTTGCATCTTAATCCAGCCCTTGTTTGAGTTTCTCTGTGGGATGTTTGACATGTTGCAGGGGAACACCGCAGACACCAGGGTAAGGTACTCATTTGGGACACAAAGAGGGACAGCTATTGTCTGCCCAAGTGTTGTGCAACTCCTTCAGCGAGGCAGAAGTTGATAATAGATTTGATTCGGGACCATGTTTCACCTCTTTCCCCGCTTCATCCCATTTTCCTCATTTCATTTAATGAGCTTTTTACCTCTCTGTTGGTTTGCAGAGGCTACTGTTCCGCCCGCAGGAGGCGGCAACCTTTTGCTCCTTCTGGCTCTGGAGGAATGAAATGACAAGAATCTTGAATATTAAGCTCATGTTTAAAAGCTTGAAATAATAGTATTTGTCTTGAGTCGCAATGATTTTTATTTCATTTTATTTTTTTACCTTGCACTGTTCGTAAAGCATCGTTATGGCTGCCAGGTCGTCCCCTGGGTGGAGTCTGGGTTTGGCCAAGTTCTCTTCAGGCATGGGGCTGTCCAGGTACGACCAGGGGTCCATGGTGTAATTTGGGTTGTAGCAGTTGTAGTTGAAGTTCTCGCTCTGAAAGACCACTCCCAGAGTCCTGAGGATAAGGACACAAAGTTTGACAGAGTGGGCACTAGAGCAGTACCTGAGACTCGGGGCGACGCACATTCTCGGCCCTGAGCTGTGAAAGGTTTCGATTGCAAAACCGCGGCGCTGAGTAACATCCTCCAGCGCAAGTGTCTCAAAAGCCACAGGACCACCCACTGACAACCCCCCTTCCCACCCCGTCGACAAAATACCCACACATCTTGTACTTTGCGGTTTTCCAGTGAAAGCAAAACAAAGCCCATTCTTCAATCCTGTACAAACAGTCTTTATTTGTGGAGCTCTTTAAAGAGATGCTTGCGGTTTTCAACCGCGGCCAAACCGAATCTCGGGATTTAGAGGATTGGATTTGTTTGAAGAGGCCGAGTGCGACGTCAGATAAATATCCCGGCGGCCGCCGACTTAATGAAGCCCCCCACCCCCACCCCCCTTGAAGGTTTACCCTGGATAAACAGCTCATCAAGCGTGTCGACAGCAGGAAAAGACCAACAACGTTTACCGCCGTGAAGGACTCGGACGCGCGTGGAATACTGCACGGCTTGTCGGCATCGCGTCAGAGGTCGGTCGCGCTTCCAGGAGGTGCACCTGTCTTTAACTCGCAAACCTCAAAACCGCCATTAACCCGGCGCGAACACCTCCACGGACAGTTAGGGTGGGAGGCTGCGGTAGAGAGGGGGCTTCTAGGGTTTCCCCCATTATGTAATTCAATGCATCACATGCAGCCGTTGCCCGGTGTCTCCATCCAACACCTCGAGAGGAGATTCTCATTTCCCGTTCTTCTTTTGTGCTCTGTGGCCTCTAGGTTAGTGAGACAAGCTCAGACCCAACAATCCCATAATATCCATATCGGTTTTCCCGGCAAAAGCGCCGCTCTTTTAAATCGAGCATCTTTCACATGGGGGTCTCGTTGCAGATACAGGAAGGGGAGGGGGCCACGGAATCCAAAACGTACTACCCACCATCCTTTGAACCACGGCGGATAAAAACTAAAGAAAATACAGGTGCAGAACTTACTCAGTCTCTTTGGTCATGTCTCCAGTCCAATTGAGCTGGAATAGGTCCCTTTAAATGATTTGCGATTGTCTTTACGGGTGACGGGAGTCCCGAGTGACACGTCGGCGGCTCGAGTGTTCTGATTGCCTCCCGACGCGGCCCCCGGGTTTCATTTATGCGAGCGTCCGACTTCCCCCGCTCCCCTCGCATTGGCTGACACGCCTCGAACAGGTGTCTGATAGGACAGGTGTAGGATCCCGGGCGGCCCCGCCCCGCGGCTTCAACCGGCCCAGAAAGAGAGCGCGAGAAAGAGAGAAACCGCCTCTGCGTTTGCATGTGCGCGCTCGGCGCTTTGCAAGACAATCCGCGGCAAGGAGTTCCGAATGTCCTCGACGGCGCCACATAAAAGAGCGAGATTGCGGGGGGGGGCTGCAACTTTGGCTTTAAAATGTTAATCCATTTCCAGTTTCATTCACCGGTTTTGGTGCATTTTATTTCATAACCAGTGCAATTCTACACTATAGAAAAAGTTTCATAAATCCTCTTTTTTTTTAAAATCAGCATTTCTTGTCATATATATTGCATTGCAACTGTGCAGCCAATGTTATTTAATTTAGAAAATGCAGTTTTATACATTTTTTTAACCGTTGATCCAAAACAAAATGAGAAAAAAAATGTTCTGCTTTATTTAATGATTTTTGAATTGATTTGTGAATGTTGCCGTGTTGCAGAAAAACGTACTGGTCTCTTGCATACGTGTGTATTTTAAAGTATTTTCAATATATCCTTGACTGTGTTGCAGGATCCATTTTCCATATAAATAACAATAAATCATTTTTCACGTGTACCTTCACGTTTGAATTGAAAGAAAGCACAATTTTATACACTTCATGGTGCTGCATTAATTAATAATATTTAATGGTTTCCTCTGTACAAAGAGCTTTCAAGTGATTTCAATATTTTTTTTTTACATTTGTATCCATGCACCGGGCTTTACGTTAGAATTGTTGTATGGATTTGAAAACCGTGCAGGAATAATATCGCGAAAGAAACACATGGATAAATAAATAATAATACCTAATTGAGTCTTTAAATGCACAGTGATGCAGCCACTTACAGTAATAATGTAGAGAAACTATTGGTTTATACATTTTAATTAATTTATTAATTAACAAATGTGCAAAAAGTATTATTTAGAAATATAGTTAAAATGCAAAACGTATAAAATGTACATAATGCACCATTTTTGAATTTTGTCCTGAGTACATATGCAGAGAAAAAAATAAATATAAATAACATATATTAACAATCATATATTTCAATGTTCTGTGTGTAATTGTTTTCAAAATTGCACGCAGAAAATGTAATACGGTATATTAATTACACCGTCGTCTCGGACAACCAGCATGATGAAACTTGGACCGTTGTATTAAATCACGCACAAACGTTGTGAGGTCTTCATGCCAACCAGGCATAACTTTATGACATCCGCCCACACACGCACACACACACACATGTAGACACAGAATCAGGTTGTAAAAGAAGGAAAACTCCTCCTTCCCCTCGCCAGGCACACCTTTCATTCCTCTTTCCAATATCGTCACACCACCGATGCAGAAACGACGCATTTCTAATATTTATTGCGCACGCCGTCCGAGCATGAGAGGCGATGGGTTTCTCTGCGGCCGACTCGTTCGCGGCGTCGACGACTTTCCCCTCCCTCGGTTTTCTTCCGCAACTGCAAAAAAACGCAACCTGATATGTAAATACGCTTTTCTACGCCGAGAAGCAACTTTGGGAAATGCTGATTGCACTGAGAATTATTTGCAGCAGATATCCCAGTCATGAGGTCAATTACACTTGCATTACATGCATGACACTCGCGCTTTCTCCCGTTCCCGATTAAACATTTTGCACAATGCGCATCCAAGTATGGGTGTCCAAATTGGCCGTCTTCTTCTTCTTTTGCTTTCGGCTTGTCCCGTTAGGGGTCGCCACAGCGTGTCACGTACAGTACGTAAAAGCTTTATTGCAGCGGCAGTTGGAACCCGAAACCCATTCGCGTTGTCTCCCATGAGAAATTGTACAGATTTTGTCAATTAAGGCCAAATTCCTCCCCGTCGTTTCTGTTTCACTTTCATTTCCGATTGACTGTTGTGTAAGATGGACGCATAGATATCCGTACTACCATTTGTTTGGACGTCTCATGTGCTGTGAGAACCTCACGACCATGCATCCCTGACGCATAGCTTTATGATAAATACCGCGCGTGTGTGTGGACGCAGCCAAGCGTGGCAGCGCACAAGCTTACAGTTGTCACGATGGCCCTTACGCGCCGCCGCCGCTGAGAAGGGCTTCTCTCAGCACCTCTCTCCTTGCCCCCCCCCACACACACTTTCTTTCCCACCGCTTCCTGCTCTTCCTTTCGCTTTTCCAAAGTGTCAAGCAATCATTCGGAAGGAAAGTCAAACCTTCGCTTCCATCTTATCAGCGCTTGTTTTCGTAGAATAATGTGGAATATGGAGTATGGAATATGTCAGTGTTGGGTAAAGTAAGGCACATAGGGTCTGTTCTTTGGCCGGGCCCGCCGAGTGGTTCCATAACTGGTGTCAAACGCAAGGCCCGGGGGGTCATATCCGGCCCGCCACATGATTTTATGTGCCCTCTGGGGTAAATCATTTCTCAACTTCCATGATTGATTCTTGTGAAAATCTGTATCAAAATTTCCCATTGACATCCATCCGTCCCTTTTCTTTTGCCGCTTATCCTCACGAGGGCTGCGGGGAGTGCTGGAGCTTGGGCAGGAGGTGGGGTACACCATGAACTGGTCGCCAGCCAATCGCAGGGCACATAGAGACAAACAGCCATTCGCACTGACAATCACACCTAGGGGCAATTTAGAGTGTCCAGTTAATGTTGCATGTTTTTGGGGTGTGGGAGGAAACCGGAGTGCCCGGAGGAAACCCCCACAGGCACGGGGAGAACATGCAAACTCCACACAGGTGGGGCCGGGATTTGAACCCTGGTCCTCAGAACTGTGAGGCCAACGCTTTACCAGCTGACCCACTGTGCCGCCTCACATTGACATTTATCATAAATTGTAACCATTTTTTGTGTTACCAAGTATAGCACAAACAGCGCCTGAAAAATCCATTACTTTTCTAGTTCATACATTTTGTGTGTAAATACTAATAATCTATATATCAATAATCAATAATCCAAATGCTTGACCCCCCAAAATTGGTTCATTTAAATGTGATTTTTTTCATTTTGCATATATTTATCTAATTAATTAATTTGGTCATTATTTAATAGAGTAAATAAAAAAATATATATATTTTTGTATGTACAATGTTTACAAACTCATTGAACTTTTTTTTTTTTATACCATACCTCATTTACTAATGACCTCCCCCGATCATATATTTTAAAAATGAAATGTGGTCCTTGAAAATTGACATACGAGCTGATTTTTTAAAATACTTTTTTTCCCATCTTTAATATATATATATATATATATATATACATACACACACACACACACACACGCATATATCCCGCTGGTGCCTACGTGTGTGTGTTTGTGCAAATGGTTAATTACGGCTGTGGCTCTTGTGAAAGCGCTACGTGAATAAAGCAGATAAATAAGCAAAAATTACTAGCGTCACGGTCAACATACTAAAAGCCTAATATTGCATAATAAACAAATAATAAACGCTGAAGTCCAGCAAAATGGGCGCTCTTGTAATAGCTTGACCCTTGCAAGGTACTCGAACCCCGTCAGCCCATCTACGCTGCTGTCACTTTTTGTCGGGTCGGGCAGCAGAAAGGCTCCAACGGTCCTGAGGACCACCCGCCCCTAGCCGGCAGGAACCACTCCCAGAAACTCTCCAATGCCCCACAGTGATAAATCATTATGCTAATTAGAGGAGGGGCATGGGGGGGGGTGTACCTTCTCTGTACCGTATGTGGTAAGCCACGCATCTGTGAAAACAAATGTGCTCTGATCTCGGCGAGATGATGTAAAAATGGAAGAAATCCATATCTGGGGCAAATGTCTGGACATTTCAAAGCAAATTAGCATGACTCCTTGAGACTTTTTTTTTCCACAAGTCCCCTCATGATAGAAATGCCTACCAAGTTGCATGTGTATGAGTTATGACAATGTAATTACTGCACAATTAAATATTGGCAATATGTCCTGTCCACGCGAGTCACGTTTGATATCAACTGCACGAAATTTCCATCAAGAGTTCACTTTTGAAGGACCGCTAAATCTCAATTGAAGCTAAAATGGCTGCTTGAAATCCAATTAGCAGACTTCCTGTTTCTTTGAGATCACAGATTATCCAACCTTTTTTTGTGGGCCCTCTCTTGCAAGACATCCCTAACAAATTTCATGTTTTTATGTGAGAGGGGCTTCAGGGAGTGGGATTTTCAAAATGCCTATGAAGCTTTGAAAGACCCCCAAAAATGTGCAAAATGACCAGAAAGTGGTGGCGTCAAACCAAAGTGGCATTGTCTTTTTTCAAAGGTTTTTATTTTTTTTTATTCTACTACCTTTGGACAACAAAACAAAAGCATTGCTCAGACCATACTGAAACTTCAAAGGAAGTGTATTAAAAAAAAAAAACTCCAAACATTAAACCCACAAATGTACCTAATGTGTAATTACAAATATTTAGTTTCCAAATATAGTTATGAGCCTGAGAGGTTTCCCATCCCTGGTTCACTGACACTCTTTAGGGCCTTTACTGGCACTTCAAAGTTTTAAGTGGCTGAATTCCATATCAGCGTGGACCACCGGTCGGGTCACGACCCGCCTCCGGCAGGGGAAACCTGCTGTGGGGGGGTGGCGGAATGATTGCTGGCGTTGCGCAACGTGCTCCTCCGAGCGCTGCCCGAGGCCAATTGTTGACAAAGCACCCGCATGCGGCTTTGTGAGGGAATTACCCCAAATCGTTCAAATATATTTCACTAATATTGTTGAGGAAAACACTCACCTTAGCAAGGCGATTTACAAAAGTACATTTCGAATGTGTAAAAAAAAAAAAAAAAATATATATATATATATATTATAGTATATAATTTTTTTTATTATACACCGTCTTGTATGGAGCATATTTTAAAAAGTAATGATTAATTTTAGCCCACTGGCTGTAAAGGAAAATGTCCACTATTTTCTGTTTCGTTATTATCACCCATCCATCCATTTTCCTTGCCGCTTATCCCCACGACCGTCACGGGGAGTGCTGGAGACTATCCCAGCTGTCAACGGGCAGGAGGCGGGGTACACCCTGAACTGGTTGCCAGCCAACCGCAGGGCACACGGAGACAAACAGCCGCACTCACAATCACACCTACGGGCAATTGAGAGTGTCTAATTAATGTTGCGTGTTTTTGGGATGTGGGAGGAAACCGGAGTGCCCGGAGAAAACCCTATGCAGGCACGGGGAGAACATGCAAACTGCACACAGGAGGGGCCGGGATCGAACCAGTGTCCTCAGAACTGTGAGGCCAACGCTATACAAGGTGATCCACTGTGCCGCCTAAGATGTAATAATATTAGTCTTATTTGCTTTTACTGAGGATAAAGAATATATGCCTGAGTTTTGTTATATACCCCGTCTAAACATGTTGCTTCCATTTGTGTTAAAATATGAGTTGCTTAAAGTATAAATCTATTACAGTGACCTCATTGCGAGTTTCCTTATCCCCGTATTGTGTTTGAAATTGTGCGTTAGCATGAAGCAAGCGAGCTTCCGTAGAACAAGCTTATGCAGTTTGGTTAAATACAATGCGTACAATTGAATTTTCCGCCAAAAACTTCAACTGGGAGTGCCATCGAGCAGCTCGAAGCGAGCACTCGGCCTCATTTTTGAAGAAGTGAACACCACGTAGCGACCCGACTGCATCGAACTGGGGTCCCTCGTAGAGTCGAGGAACGACTAGATACCCGAAAAGTCTACTCGTGGACAACAGCAATGTAATTGAGCATATTCGTCAGTTAACGACACTCGTTCTAGGAGGACAAAGAGATGGACGGATGGATGGAAGATAATTATGCGCATTTCCAAAAGCTCGGTAGCTCCAGCAGATGTGTTTTTGTTTTTGTTTGTTTTGTTTTTTTTGACTGCGAAATGAGCTCATGGCCTGCAGGGCCGATGCGACTGAAACCAGATATGCAGAAGGGCTCCTTCATCGCCCCCTCCCCACCGCCGCTCACCTCTTAACTGTTTGGGCGGAACTGCGGCCAGCTTCCTTGAAGCTCAGAAAGAAGAGGGAAAAAAAAAAGCTTCTGCATATTTTACAATCACGCAAAACCGCACGCACGCCGCTGTTTTGCCGTTTGGCATGAGCGTCTTTTACGGTTACAAAAGCGCATATTTTTCCGCCTTGTGAATGGATAAATATATCAGCGGCAGCGGCGCTATGTTTAGCGGATGATGTGGGCGGCTGACGAATATCGCTTATTTCTATCTCTTTGTTTGCGAGTGTCCGCTGCGTGGATTGTTGTTGGCGTGACTGACTGTGTGTGTGTGTGTGTGTGTGCGTGTCGTTCCTCACGTGCTTCTATCTTAGCGGCGCCATTTGATGCATTACAAACAAATCCGCGCTTTTCATGCGTGGACGTAGCTACTCATTAAAAATTCATTATAATGATAATAATGAAACGCACAAAAAGAGTGGACATTTTCCTCCTCAGACAGTGGGCTAAAAATAATTATTACATTTTAAAATATGCTGTATAAATGACATTTTTTGCTCTCAGGTGAAAAGCACGTGACCATTTTTTTTTTTTCAGTGTGGTTTTGTTTTGTTTGTCCCCCAAAAAATATACAAAATAGGCGGCACCATGGATCAGTTTCCTCCCAGACCTCCAAAAACAAGCAACATTAATTGGACACTCTGGATATTACGTCTTAGGTGACATGGTGGACGACTGGTTTGAGTGTCTGACTCAGAGTTCTGAGGACCGGGGTTCAAATCCTGACCACACCCACAAAATATGCATTAATTGGAGACTCAAAATTTCCCATGGGTGTGACTGTGCGTGTGAATTGTTTCTATGTGCCCTGCTATTGGCCGGCGACCAGTTCAGGGTGTACCCCGCCTCCTGCCCGTTGACAGCTGGGATAGGCTCCAGCACTCCCATGGCCCTCGTGAGGATAAGCGCCTAAGAAAATGGATGGATGGACGGACAGACGGATGGATGATTACATCTTTGTTGGGAGGCTTTTCTGTCTTTCATCATCAAATCTCATGTGGTATTTATTACTATGTTTTAATCATGTTATAACAGTAACTGCAAAAACATTCGTGTTGACGGAATTATTTGTATTATTTTTAAGTTACACACCCATTAACATAAAGTACACTTTTCTAGGTCCGTTTTACTTTGCATAGAGTGAGTTTTTAATTACGTTTTTTTCTTTGAATTTGAAAATGATGCATGTTTTCTATTCCCCTCAAAATTTTTCGATTTTCCCCACCTTTTCTTTATAGATACTCAAAAAAAAAAAAGTTTACTTTTTAACTTAAAAATGAAAATGTATTATTGCTTTGCATACACAAGCATGTTCGTCATTCTTCCTCCTCCAAACACGGCGAGTGGAATCAAAAACCATCCGTCCATCCATTTTCTTTTGCCGCTTATCCTCACGAGAGTCGCAGGGAGTGCTGGAGCTATTAATGTTGGATGTTTTTGGGATAGCATTTTGGTCTCACCCGACCACATAACTTGACCTCTTTAGGACCTGGAAATCGCTATCCCATCATTTGTTTACAAAGCAAGAATCTCTACAAAAGAAGACGATTTTTTTAAGATGTTCTGCTGGCAGTGATGCTGCAGAAGTACAGTGAACAGTAATCCTTGAAGACAACTCCAAAGATTTTTTTCTCCTGCTCTGATCTTTTGTCCTGGTTCGCAACCTGAGTGACTGAGATGTTATATTCCAATTTCCTCGAGCCCTCAGTTGCCTGCAGAAGGACTGAGGATAACGTTTTGGATACAATTTCTTCCGGGCAGTAAAAACTACGTGCGGGCGATGAGGGTTCGCAGCAGATACATTGCAGCTCAAATTCTTCTCAAGGTGCTATGGCAACAGAGCGGGACAAGCTCGCATTTGGAAGGAGATAATTCAGGTGCATCTGGGTCAAAAATGCAGCGTTTGAACAATATTGTTCCGTGGCTCGTGTACCATTTTTGCAAGTTTGTCAAAGAATTGTATTAAGACTAACGGTGATGAAGCGGATAGTGGTCTTACACTCCAAATGTGTCGATCAGACTACAAGACAAACATGGTCATTTCCTGATTGCACTACGT
Organism: Syngnathoides biaculeatus; assembly: GCF_019802595.1. NCBI lineage: Eukaryota > Metazoa > Chordata > Actinopteri > Syngnathiformes > Syngnathidae > Syngnathoides > Syngnathoides biaculeatus. The sequence continues at coordinate 17,891,293 of NC_084654.1, read as the reverse complement.
CAGACTTCTTCTTCTTCTTTGCCTTTCAGCTTGTCCCGTTAGCTTGTCTTAGATGAACGCATATTTGCTGGGCACAGTCTTACACCGGATGCCCTTCCTGACGCAACCCTTCTGCATTTAGCCGGGGAGAGAAGCTTACAGCACCTGGTATTCCCAGGAGGTCTCCCATCCAAGTACTAACCAGGGCCAAACCCGCTTAGCGTCCGAGATCCGACGAGATCGGGCGTTCTCAGGGTAGCGTGGCCGTAAGCCACCACGTCGGACTCCTGCCAAATCAATCAGCGGCAGCACTCCACGATGTGTATTCCGATATCACTGCCTCCCGCCTTTTACGATCACTGTGCTTTACCTCGTCCAATCGAACACTGTCGAAGAGGCGGAACCAGAAAACGTGATAGGTCGATGTGAACGTATACGCTCATTACCGTGGCAACAACAAGAGCAATGTGCCTGCGCCTATGTACTGTGGCGGGTGGGAAAAACGTGGTGGTCATCACCAGTGCTCAGGAGGACTGCTTGAGGTATGTTCACATACTTTTAATGGGGTACAGCTCGCAAGTAGGCAATGAAATGTTATGTAGCCTAGTAAGCTAGTGCTAGGATTAACGCTTGTAAACAAGCTGGCGTTCTGTCAAATCATGCTCGAAAACCTTCGCTAAACATTGGTTTGTGCAAGCCGATCAATGTCGACAATGATGTACAAGTATGTCGATGCCATGGGCGGTGATGCGCTGGTCACATTGCGCGATCCTATTGGTTGTCGTCAGAGAGTTGTCGTTGATATGTCTCGGGACATGGAAGATATCCCCAAAAAAATCAAACAAGATAGACTATTTTAAGGGGGATTATGTCACGATACAAGAAATGTTGTGGTTCCTGAAGTAATATGGCAGCCCTGATCTAGGAAATTTGCTGTGATAGCTAATCAACACAGTATTGGACATAAAATCCTGTAGTCCGATTTAAGCATTAAGGATCAAAAAGGCAACATTTTGGCATGGCACCACATTACAAAAGTTTGACTGTGATCACATCTCCTGTCCGAGGGGTTAAGACGGTCTCGACCTAAGACGTTTCGACTTTACAACGCCCGTTTGTCTGGCTAATGCTCGTCCGTGTTTGTGCGCCGGGAGTATCTTCGCATTTTTTTTGCCCTCCTTTTTTGACATTATCACCCCAAAGAAGAAAGCTGTGTCTTTTAGCTATGCTTCCGCAGCCAAAAGAAAATCCATGACCATGGAAACCAACCTCAAGATCATGAAAATATTGGAGAAAGGAGATAAACCAAGACCACCAATGCTTTAGTCGGTCGACCGTGGTGACACTTATTAAAGACAAAGCCCGTATTTTAGCGCATGTGAAGGGTTCCGTTCCCATGTCGGATACAATGATCGCAAAACAAGGTTCTTTGGTACTTGTCGAGATGGAGAGGATTGAGGACTAGGTTCCACTTCTTCTTCTCATCCACCTCTCAGCAGTAATGCTAAATACATCACCTTGTTTATTTCAATGTATTTATTTTTTTATACAAAGTATTTTGATGTAAATTCTGACTTTAATGGTGGAATCCGACTTAAGTCGAAATTCGAGTTAAGTCACTACTGTAAGAACGGAGGAACGGATCGCAGCCGTAGACCGAAGACTCCCTGTATTGTACTGAGGTTATCCTTTGGGCACATGTACGGTGGCCCTAAAGAGTCAATATAGTCAATATAAAAGTTGACTTCTGACCATTTTTCTGTACAACGTGCATTTTTTTCCAAGACTAACTTGAGTCACCAGATCCCAAGTTGGCCCACCAGAGTCCTGCGTTCATCCCAGAGCCAAGACATTATACAACAACAAAGACATGGAGGTTTAACTCTTCTTCTAAGGTGAAAGTAAGAGTGCGGGTCAAGCTTCAAGTGCGATCTAAGCACCATGGGGGCAGCTTCGAGGATACGTTTCTGGGAAAACGACACTCAACCAGGCGTGAGCGCAGCTTAGACCTATCATCCCACGTCAATGAGGCAGCCAGTGATTCTTCACGATAAACATCTCCCCGTCTCTGCGTCTTCTTTTTCTCCAGCCCAAATCCCCTCCCCTACCGCGCCGCTCGACGTTCACCCCTCCCTCCATGTTTTCCTCGTCCGCGATCCTCTCTCCATCCCTCTTCCTCGGATATTCCCGTGGGATAGTGGAGGTGGAGAACTTTCCAAGGCCGCCGTTTCGTCATCTCAAATAAAAAGCCGGGAACATGTTCAGACCACCACGACGTCTCGTCGCTTTTGCAGGCATGTCCGTCCTGTGCACGTCGTCCACCCTCCTGTTTTTTTTCTCTTTCTCCCTGCATGCTTTCCTTTCCCATCATTTACTTTGTGTTCCATCCATTTTCACTTTCTGCTGTTTAAAACAGCTCAAATCTTCGTTGAGTAAGACGCTAACCTACCAACAACTAGTTAAAAAACCCTTGCTCAAAATGACTTTACTCACTGCCAATCTAATACAAGCAAAATAATGAATATGCCAAATCTTCTTCTTTTCCTTTGGGCTTGTCCCGTTAGGGGTCGCCACAGCGTGTCATAGGGACCAACAGAAAATAATGTGAAAAGGAATGGATAAAATGCTGAGGAAACAATGATTAAGAAAAAAGTTCGAGTTACGACAATAATCATTTGATTCTAAAATTACCCCCCAAAAATAATTTTTATGAGATATGATGTAATATTGCAAGAAATATATATTACATTTACAAGAATAAATTTGCATTTTTTTTACAATCAAGCTTTAACCGTTAAGTTGATATTTTGTAAAATTAAAATATGTTATTACAAGAATATCCAGTTGTTTTTGTGTAATTTAATGTATGTAGTTGGAATGTTATGGGAATAAAGGTATTTTTATGCTAAAAGACAACTATTTTCAGAACAAAATATTAGTGTGCTGTGAAAAAGTTGCGATTTTGAGAGTAGAAAATAATATTTTTCTGAAAAAAGTTTTGCAACAATAAGGTCAAAAGGTTATCCTGGTAGCAAGAAAAATGCGTCAGCATTGCACGATGCACAAAATTGGTCTCAAACACTTGAGAAAAACACTGCATTGAATCAATTGGGATTTTCATTTCTATAAACAATTTCAAATAACTTTCACTTGGAAAAAACCCCAACTTGACATATCCACGTGTGATACTTGCCCATAACCTACTTGAGTCTTCCACTCCCTCCTTTTTTTGCTTTCTCCGTCTCGTGCCCAGTTTCAGTCTACAAGTCCTGACTCGTCAGGGAATTAGAGGAACCGCACACTCCTTTTCTCCGCAATCCTGCCGAACAATCACGGCGTGCCCTGCTCAAGGGCTGCAGCAGGGCGTGTTTGCTCTGCAGACCACAGAACAGGAAGATTGACATCTCACCTCCCTTGTGCGTCTGCAGCCTTTGCTAATCTCCTTTTACAGGCTTCATTCACGCCAACATTTACATCTTTTGTCTAAGTCTACTCGTGCTAATTCTATGTATGTGCAAATAATTGTATGTATTTGCATGAGGATCATAACTAATTTATCTGGAGACATACATTGGAACCTCCGCAGTCCCATCTGTCCCGGGTCGCTACTCAATCTTCAACTTGCACTCGCCGAAGTAAGGAAAATGCATACAAATACGGTGTCAATTGTTTGCTTTGACTTTAGTAAATAATCCCTAATGGTCACATACGTACGGCGGCCATGCACCTGCTATTGCCTTGAAAGAGATTTTACCTGTCGGTAGTAAAGGGATGGAAGGAAAGAAGGAAGCAAGGAAGGACGAAAGGCCGTGGCCCGGGAGGGAGACAAACGCCGTGCGTCACCCGTTTAAAAAGGGGAAAAAGGAAATGCTGACAGAAGTGTGAACAAATGAGGGGAGGAGGACATCGGGAGGGTGGAGGAGGAGGAGGAGGAGGAGGAGGAGAGGGAGTTGTCTCCTGCAACAAGTCTAACCTGAATCCAAAGCTAACAAGATGCCCTGATTGCAGGGTGCTGAAAATATGAAGGTTGGGGGGGTAAAGAGAAAGCAAATTAAACAGTCTTTTGTCCCACTTGCTTCTCCTTAACTCCGTCGCTCAGGTTTCAGCACTTACTGTTTTCTTTTAGTCTCGCGCAATCGCTAACAGACAACGCTCGCCGGCGCAAATGTTGCAGGTGGTGCTAAAATCCGCACACACACACACACACACACACCTTCAGAATCGGTTGCACCGGCGCGATATAATTTGTTACATTTATTCCCAGCAAGGCAGGTTTGATTGGATTTTAGCCAAAATCTCGAGTTGATGATCAGTAGTTAAGTGTTTTGAACATAAAAAGTGTTGCAGTAGCTCTTTAAAATTGTATTTTATCTATCAGGGGGTGAAAAATGATGTGTTTGTTTGAATAATAAACATAAGGTGTCAATAATACCCGTAATTGAGTTAAATTGCAATTGAAGAAGCATTGGCGGTACTGGGGGGGGGGTGCCCCCCAAATTCTGTTCCCTGGACCTTCTTCTCCTCAGCATTGAGCAGCGACCCACGTGTCCTGCAGTGAAAAGGAGGAAAGACTCACAACCTACACTTACGGTACAAAAGCACAACAAAGAAAACTGACAGGTGAGTAAAACGCACAGACAACCATTGCGGGGAAAGACAAAAACCAAACATTACAATTGACACGTAATTATCACATGTGCGACATGCCGCCCGGCATGCCAGGAAGTCTGCGTCCGCTTCTCCTGGCACTACAGCAGATACTGTAAATATCAAAATTGGCCGTCTGTGTGTGTGTGTGCCCGCGCGCGTGCTGTGCCATTGACGAAAATGGGCGTCAATCGTAACACTTTCTGTCACCATCCTGCAAATGACACATTTAATCAGCCCTCGCTAGTTCTCGGAGGCGCAACTAAAATATGAAATGAAACATTAAGCAGTATGTGTTAAATTATGTCAGAAGATAAGCATCTTTTGCTCACCTGGGTTGTATAACAATCATTCAAATAATAATGAAAAAAAGGTATTCCAATTATTTGCAAGTGACACTCTGCACAGCTTCTTGACGAAGTGCCCCGAGGGAATCTACGCGACATTTACAGCAAGACGGGTGCGAAGCGCAAGAGCCGACGGGAGGCCCAGTGGACACACTTTTGTTGCCAAGTGATCTTTATCGCCGGAATTGTCAGACGTTTCGCTGGGGCCGCTCAAAACTACTTTCCCAAAGGTTCAGCGCAGTTCACTGGCAATTGACAATTCATTCTTTTCAGTCATTGGCCGATCGGCACCGTGATAAAAAGATGAGAGTTGAGTTCTAGTCCGGATGAGGACGCAAAATGCACACAAGGATTTGAGGAGTCTTGATTGAGAGGTTATGGAAAAGGCCAAAAATGTGCTCCACTGGGTGAACCGAAATTTTGTTACACATATTCCTCCAGCCCCATAACTTCTATAACTCCTATAACTGACAAAATCAAACAGGGGAAAAAAAAATATACGACAGGAAATTGAGTTATGAACTTGTGCACAAAAAAATTTGTATGATAAGTCAGTGTTCCAATGTAGAGAACTGGCATATTTTTTTCTGTTTGGCTCATACTGTAATCCATCCATCCATTTCCTTTGCCGCTTATCCTCACGAGGGTCATGGGGAGTGATAGAGCCTATCCCAGCTGTTGACGGGCAGGAGTCGGGGTACTTTCTGAGCTGGTCGCCAGCCAATCGCAGGGCACATAGAGACAAACAGCCACTCGCACTGACAATCACACCTAGGGGCAATTTAGAGTGTCCAGTTAATGTTGCATGTTTTTTGGGACGTGGAAGGGAACCGGAGTGCCCGGAGAAAACCGACGCAGGCACGGAGTGAACATGCAAACTTCACACGGGCGAGTCTGGGATCGAACCCAGGACCTCAGAACTGTGAGGCCAACGCTTTCCAGCTGATCCCCACCGTGCTGCCCTCATACTGTAAAATGGTATTGGTAGCATTAATGGCATTTTTGGTTATAGAGAGAGACAATATCTGCAATTTATTTATTCATTTCAAAAGTTTTTTTGCACCTTTTTTTTTAATGTTTTTAACTAATATCAGTTCTGGTCATTAGTATAAAATATCCATTCCCTGATGCAGAGTTTGGAAAACAATAAAAAATACATTTTTTATATATTCTCACTATAGTACAGTGCTTTTTTCCACCTAATACAGCAAGTGTTCACTTCTTAAATTCAAATTGAATTCTCCACCGTCAGCAACTCAGCAAGTTTGTAATTTCACGTCTTTAAAACCAAAGTTATTAATTTCTTCATCGGAATGCAGAAATCAAATGCCACTTACGGAATATTACGTGACCTTGCTGCCTCGTCATAAAATTTATAATAAAGTTTATGTGGAGGCGGCACGCTGGTACAGCGTTGGCCTCACAGTTCTGAGGACCCGGGTAACCGCGCAACCAGTTCAGGGTGTACCCCGCCTCCTGCCCACTGACAACTGGGATAGGCTCCAGCGCTCACCGCGATCCTCGTGAGGATAGGCGGCAAAGAAAATGGATGCATGAATGGAAGTTTATGAGGGGCTAGCAACGGGTCCAGTGTGTACCCCGCCTCTTGCCTTAAGTTAGCTAGGATAGCTCCAAACCTTAATGAGGATAAGTTGCATTAAAAAAAAAAATGTATGTATGGATTTTATCTCTTAGAAAGTGTTGAGTCTAGAATGAAACCTATTTTACCTGAAATTGTATGAATCAGTAGAGTTAATACAGACAATACGTCGTGTTAAAATGGTCTCGACCCAAGATGTTTCAACTTTACAACGCTCGTCCCCGTCCGCCATTTTGTCTGGCTGATGCTCGTCTGTATTTGTGCGCCGGGAGTACCTTCACATTTTTCGCCCTCCTTTTTTCGACATTATCGCCCCAAGGAGGAAAGCTGTGTCTTTTAGAAATGCTTCTGTAGCCAAAAGAAAATCCATTACCATGGAAACAAAGCTCAAGATCATAAAACGATTGGAGAAAGGAGAGACGCCAACACCACCAAAGCTTCAGTCGGGCTGACCGTGGTAGCTAGCTAAGCGCAGCCTCCCCTTCTTCTTCTCCATCCACCTCTTCGCAGTAATGCTCGTTTATTTCAATGTATTTGTTTTTTATACAAAGTATTTTGACGTAAATTCTGACTTAAATGGTGGAATCCGACTTTAGTCGCCACTGTAGGAACGGATCTCAGTCGTAAACCGAGGACTACCTTTAACAAGGAATTACAGTACATTTTGGTTTTTCTGGGTTTCGGTTGACCAGAAGTTGCCACGAAAAAGGAAGGAAAACAAAGCGAGGTGGAAACGGTAGTTCGGCATGGAGACGTTAGGTCATACGGGACATTAGCCTTAAAATAACCAGAACGAGTAGCTTAATACTACACTCACATGCAATTCACATATTTCATGCCGCTTAACAATTAAGATCGGTGGCCATTGCTAAAAGCGCTCCCGACAAGTCTGCACACGCTCACAGTTTCCGAAAAGCCTGCTTTTCCACCGACACTTTATAACAACTTGGCCGTCCCGAGGAGGTGACTTCCTGTTCACGACACCGCACACACACACACACACACACACACACACATATCCAGCTGATCCCCATCAATCTGTGGCTCCATCTAACGTACGCGCATTCTTCAGTCATTACAAATTGATGCTGGTCCCTTTGCTTTGCGGAACAGGCCCAGCGGTTGGTTATTAAATGGGGCTGCCACGCTCGCCGCTAACGTTCGCGCATTCCTCGCAAAAAAATGGCGTACGGCCGCCCACGCACGGCGAGGGAGACGCCGGCGAGGAATAGGGCGTCGCGGCCCGGGCGTACGTCGCCTTTTAACGTGCGCCGCTTTGCTTGTGGGCGAACAAAAGCAGCCAACGGCGAAAAGTGTAAGTTACAGGATCCCGAGGCCAAAAATTCTTTCTTGTTGAACCATACGCTCCGATTTAACGCGTTTAATTCTGATTGGTTCATTTTGAACACAGCCGTATCCCCAGTTAGGGTGTGCGCACTTATGCAACCACATTTTCTCAATTTAGTTTTTTCCCCCCTGCTGACTGGTAACAATTGAATTTATCGGCTGGTGTAGACGGACACGTTTGTAGGTCCCGTTCACGGTTGAGAAAATGTTTTGAATGGTTTTATCTCGGTCTGTTTGTTTTAGATCACAAAGACATGGCTTTCGGACTGGGGTGTGTAGACTTTTTAGATCCACTGTATTTTGATAAATGAAGCAGTGCACACATCCCCTCGGAAAAATAAAAGCAAGATTAACCTTTTACCCCCATAAAATAGCATTCAATGTAGCAATGCTTGAAGAAACGGTTTTGATGAAATAATAAATGAAAGATATTAATGTCACTCAAACAACAAAGAGGTAAAAAGGTTATTTAATTTTTAATAAATTCCCCATCCTGAAAATGATTTTAGTTCGATGCAAGTTAGTTCAATACAAGTTTGAATGTTTTAAAAAGTCAAGATCTGCACTCAAAGCTGAAAAATCCATAATATTAGCAACCAATCAATCATTTAAATGTGTACTTTGTGCATTATGAATTGCGTTGCTTTCTCTCACTTAATTTTTCTTCTAGTAGGAGCTTTCGATCCAGTTTTCCATGCAATTTCATAAACAAACAAAATATCATTCAACCCGCAATTGCTCATACCATTTAGCAATCGAGATTTGCACGATTTTTATTCATAAACCCAGCGAACCGTGCAAAAACCCAACTCGAAAAGAAGGCGACGTCGCTCCTGCGCTGGCAGCCCAGAACAGGTCGGTCCACTCTCAGCAGAGATGACTTCATGCAGCGAGGACAGGTGGAACACACCTTTTGTCGCACTGAAAAGCGGTTGAGGTTTCATTCGTGCGACGAAGCCGCGTGGCGCTGCCGTTACGGTTTAAAGGGCATCGCCGCTCGCTGCGACTGCAGCTGGCCTCGCGTTTGGCAACACAAAAGCGCATTAATTATGATTCCTTAATTATGAAAGTTTGTTAAAAAGCTTTCTGGCCGCATGCGTGCGATGAGGAAGCTCTTTCTTGGAAATGATAAAGTATGTTAGGCAAGCAGCGGCGCGGTGACTCAGCAGGCCTCACAGTTCTGAGGACCCGGGTTCGATCCCGGCCCCGCCAGTGTGGACTTTGCATGTTCTCACCGTGCCTGTGTGGGTTTTCTCCGGGCACCAAAAACATGCATTACAGAAATTGGATAACCTAAATTGTCCCTAGGTGTGATTGTGAGTCCGGCTGTTTGTCTCCATGTGCCCTGCGATTGGCTGGCGACCAGTTCAGGGTGTAACCCCGCCTCTTGCCCGTAGCAGCTGGGATAGGCTCCAGCACTCCCTGCGACCCCCGTGAGGATAAGCGCAAAAGAAAATCGATGGATCGGTTAGGCAAGCAATTCTTGTATAGTGAGGGTTAAAAAAAAGGATTAAACTAATATTTCAATATTAGTATATACATATAAAATATCTTGTGTACATTTGAGTGTTAAAAAAAGAAGCAATTTTGAATATTTCAATTCTCGTTCAGCGGCACGGTGGAGCAGCTGGTAAAGCATTGCCCTCACAGTTCTGAGGTCCCGGATTCGATACCAACCCTGCCGATGTGGAGTTTGCATGTTCTCCCCGTGCCTCCGTGGGTTTTCTCCGGGCACTCTGGTTTCTTCCCACATTTGAAAAACATGAAACATTAATTGGACACTCTAAATTGTCCCTAGGTGTGATTGTGAGTCCGGCTGTTTGTCTCTATGTGCACTGCGATTGGCTGGCAACCAGTTGAGGGTGTACCCCGCGTCCTGCCCGTTGACAGCTGGGATGGGCTCCAGCGCTCTCTGCGACCCTCGTGAGGATAAGCGGCTAAGAAAATAGATGGATGGATTGAAGTTCTCGTTCATGCTCACAATGGGAAGATGATGATACTTTATGACGTAGGTATAATGCAATTGTCCGGTGGTTTGGATTAACAATGTATCCAATAGATCACATCTTATGTACTGTACCTTGAAAATTTGAGGTTGATCCTCTCCCATTTATTGGTGTTTTTAGAAGATTTTTATCGGCAATTACGAATTTTCACGGGCGCCGCCATCTTGGCGAGTCACATGACCTATAGGTGCGCGGATGTGACGTATTATGTGCCACAACAAAGAAATCATCGCCGGTTTGTAGCGTCTTGACATGTGGTACCACCACGATCGGACACGGTAAAATACATTACTGTTTCGTGAAATTTTGCCATAATTCGGATAGATGTAACCCGTGGAATATTCGGTGGCATGTTCTTCCCAGTAAGAAAAAGAATCATTTAAGGACCGGAAACCGGAGTGCCCAGTGAAAACCTACGCAGGCACGGGGAGAACATGCAAACTCCACACAGGCGGGTCCGGGATTGAGCCCGGGACCTCAGAACTGCGAGGCCAACGCTTTTGTGCCGCCCTGTGCATGACTAACGTTTCTAATATTTACTTTTGTATGACTCGAGCTGCTTCCCTCTTTCGAGATTCCCCCGGTGACGCGTCAAAGAGCGACAGGCGCAAATTCCCTGCGAGCAGCTTCCAAATGTGCCCCCCGCGACTCTTTCAAACGGAAACCCGACGTTATTTTTAATTGAATGCTCACTTGGTAAAATCTGATTGATAAGCGCAAGCACGCGTTGGTGAGTTTGTGGCTTCCGTGTGGAATTTCCACATTCTTGCCGTTGTTTGCGCGGGATTTCTGCGGGTACTCCATTTTGTGAACGTGAGTCAATCTACTATACAGTATATATCTATGTGCCCTGCCATTTGCCCCCTATTCTAGGGCGCTCCCCCCTTTTGTTTTTCACAATAAATTCAGCATTCCAAAATAAATCGCTGAAATAATTTGCCATTTACATGCATTCAGTTATTTTTCAACTAAAACTGTTCATTTGGCCCTTTGTTATATATATATATTTTTTGGGCAAAAGGATGTCATGACTCAACTCATCATCTCCTCACATGATTAATATCTCCTTTTAGAAACAAAGTTCCCTTCAGGAGGGAGTTTACACCCTGGCAATTATTGTTTGGCTCTTTGATATTTTTGCGTCTCTCCTCCAAAGCACCCACGACACAGTCCTAAAAAAAACAAAATCAATAAAATTGATCAAGATTATTATCATTTTGCATTGTGCAGAAAAAGGTGGGCCTCCTCAGTGAGGCTAATAAAATTAGATTTGCGCTTTTGTGTTGGTCATATTAAGTGTCTTTTTCGGAACACGCCATGGTCACTTAGCTGTAATAACTCTGTATTAAAATATAATTGCATTAACTTTGAGGTTTTGTTCATAGTTGGAGAACATTTTCTGCCTTCGCCCTTTGAAATTCCAAAGAATCCATGGGAAAAATACAGAATCATGCACTCGTTGTGTAAATTGGACAAATGTGACTCTATTAAAAGTGATTCATATTTTGCAAAATGGCTCTTGAGCAACCATCTAAAATTGCTCTTTTCCCTCCTTTGATAACCAACAAATCAAAAGTGACAGATGAAATTACTTTTGACTTTTAGTTTAATTTTTTTTTTGGGGGGGGGGGGTGTAGAATTTTGTTGATTGATCTTCCTTGTAATAACGAAAACATTTCCTTTTATCTTAGACGCATCTTAAATAGCTGTCATTATTCTCAGAAGTTTTGTTGCTCAACATAGCAAGCCGTTACAAAAGCATATATATTTTTTTGCCATCTAGAGGAAGAGAAAAGAAAAGGTGAGCTGCATGAATCAGCAGAAATGGCATCAACAAGCTCATTACCGTAATCACGTTTGGACCTAACAGTAACCTCTGTTTTGCTTTTTGTATTTTTCCATTTTTCTGCCGTAATAACTCAAACCAAAACAACCTGCTTACCCATATTACATAGAAATATATAATATAATTTTAAAAAAAATGTTATATGCCATAGCTAAGTTTTTCAGTACAGCGCAAAGCTACCATGTACTCTCGAGCAAAACATTAGAACTGAATTGCAACCTATTTACTTGCAACCTTGTTAATGTATTTAGAGTAATACTAAAAGTAGATTAATGTTTAAATAAAATGTAAATAGGAATTATTCTGAAATGCTTATAGTATACCGGAATTCCCGGCCTACAGAGCGCACCTGGATATAAGCCTCACCTAGTACATTTGTAAATGAATTATCATTTGGTACATACATATGCCGCAGCATTGAAACCGACATTAAAACACGGTACACAGAGAGTTTAACACTAGCGCCGCCATGCTAACGCCAACGCGAGCGCAACTCTAACAGGCCCGTTTAAAAAAAAAAAACATACCGGTAAAAATCACAGAGATGGGAGTAACATGCTAGTCCAGCGCTAACAAGGCCAGGCCGGTAAATGTCACTTCCTCGGCACATATATTCCATCGGTCTGCCCTTGCGGCCGTTAGGAAAAAAAAATGCACAAATTAGCCGCATCACCGCATAAACCGCAGGGTTGAAAGCATGTGGAAAAAAAGTCACGGCTTATAGGCCGGAAATGACGGTGTTTGAAATACAGGCTAATTGGTACAGAAAATGGATGGAATGATATTTCTCAGTTGCCTGAGAGATCTTAACTCAACTCAAAATTATATATACATTTATTTATATAGTGAACAAAGTGCATTACACAACCAAAGATTGAAAATGCAACATAAATGTAAAAATATTACATTATATTATATAAATATCAACTTGAAAAAAGTTTAAAATACCCGTAACTACCGGTTATTACCGTATTATTACTTTTTTCCACCTTGACAATATAAATTAGTTTTAAAAAAAGAGAGAACGTGATGAAACAGCTGGTCAAGTTTTGAAATGTCCATGCCTAAATTGCCCCTCATTTTCTGGAATCGTCTTTATCTGTAAAAAAAAAAAAAAAACTTGGCCAGGAATGAATGATGACCAGAAAATATTGCCGTTCGTAGGTCTGAAACGTCGTATGTAGGGGTTGTACCGCTGTCCAATCGATCTCTGGTTCCGATCACTTTTAGCTCAATGGCCTCACCTTCTGGCTTTACGCGTTACTGCTACATTAATATTATTTCAATAATATCCACAAAGCACATGAATAGTTACAATAGCGGAAATATATCCACATTAAGGTTTTATAAGAAAAAAGAGCTCGACTTTCTTTTATGTGTCAACTTGTTCTTTTTGTTTTCCTGTTTGACGCTTCCTGTCACGTGACACTTTTGTCGTTGTGACGTCCATTGAAATGGTCGCCAAACTGGTCTGAAAACACGGAAGTCGCGAGGTCCGACTCGACAAACAGCGCTTCAAAAAAAAAAAAAAGGCAAACTAAAATGAGAACTACACTCGTAAATACCCGTTTTTGAAAGGGAGGAGACGAGCGACACCATGAAATATCGGATCCTAGGTGTGGCTGTTGTTTCCTAAAGTGGTGAATCCTTCTCAAAAGTTAAAAACATGGACGTTAGCAGGGCAAGCGAAGATTCCTACACGGTAAACTCAACCTTCTTGTTATTATTCCATAATCAAGTTAGATTCATTTGGACATACTGACATTTAACATTTAAACATTTGTTGTGCGTTTTTTAAATGTATTTTATTTATTTTGTAAGGGTAGTAAGGACAATTGAAAATCGGAAACTATTGAATCTGCTGTGTATGTTTGTCTTTTATAGAATAATCTCATCGGGACGTTGCTTGCTATATTTGGAAACGTGCTTGTCAGCATCTCCGTGAATATCCAGGTACAGTGCCATCTATCTATGTCTAATCAATCAATCAAATCTCAAGGGCCCATCCAATCTATATCAAATATCCATATCTACATCTACCGATCTACTACCCCACCGTCAACCCACACTATTTACAAAGGGAATAGTTAAAATATGTACAGAATTGAGACCCCCTAATAATGGAACAAGATGGTGGGAAAGCACTACTTTTGTCTCGTTAAAGCTCCTCAACTCAGTTCAACATAGTTCCCTGACACCAAGATGCCACATCACCAAAGCAGTACATTTTATTGTTTTGGATTCTGAGCCCCGAAACAGCGTTTTTATTTTTTACTTTTTCAGCAAATAATGTCTATCTGTCCACCAATCAATCTGTCTGGTAAATTCCTTTTATATTTATTGTCCTGTCAACATTTGCTGATGAGACGGCTGTTTGCTTGCTTTATTTATTTCACTCCATTTGTTTGTTTGTATCTTTGGCGGCAGAAATACGGCCATGTGAGCATCGTGGGAGCCAAGGACCCACGCGTCTTCTACCACACCAAAACCTGGTGGTTTGGCTTTATTCTCACCACTCTGGGCGAAGCAGCCAACTTCGTGTCGTACGCTTTTGCTCCCCTCAGCCTCGTGGCGCCCCTCAATGCCGTCTCCATCTTGAGTGAGTGTTAATTCCTTGGCGGAGGTACCGAGCCTCTGTGTTAAAATAATGGAGGACCTTTTTTTTCAATTGATCGACTAAAATGTTCATTATTATACTCACTATATTCACTTGTGGATTTTTATGAACATTCCTCTAAGGTTTAATTTTATTTTTTCGCCCAGCAGTATTGGGCCCAAGCTGCAAAGAAAGAAGTACAGTGAAGCCTCGGTTCTGGAACTTAAATTTCTAGATTTTTTTTGCTTCTGTTATCGAACGAAAATCGGAACTCGAACGCCCCCGACAAAACCCGGAAATAGCATGTTGCGCGCGGCCAGACCAGCTGACCCGCGACAGTCCTTGTTGTGAATTCCCACGCTGCCGAAAAACCCCAGAAATAACTTGATGTGCGCGGCACAAGCAGTTGACCCACCCACGACGCACTTTATTATTCTCAATTCGAACGCCCCCCCCAAAAAAAAATAAAACCCCGGAAATGACATAATGTGCGCGGCGCAACCAGTGCACTTTTGTTATTCTGTATAACGCGGCCTCTGTACACAGACGTGTCCCGGTAGTGACTGTTATTTTTCTTCTTATCGATCGTATTAACCCCCAATCATGATTCCAAAGAAGGCAAGTTGCTTGTTTAAAGTTATCAATAAATAATAAATACTTGTCAATGAAAAAACATTTACAAAGCTGGGGGCCGAGTCACTACGAGGTATTCCCAGCCTAGCGTGTGCTACTACTAAAGCATACATTTTAAGCAAAAAAGAAATCTATTTCTTAAATTATTTTATTATATAAAGTATTTAAATTATACATGTATTTCTACTATACTGTTTATTATCATGAAAAGCTAAAAAAATGCTTAAAAAGACCATTTTTTCAGGCTTGGAACCCATTATTTCTTTTTCCATTCACTGTAATGGGAAACATCGATTCGGTTTTCAAACAAATCACTTCTCGAGGCGTTTTCTGGAACGGATTGTGCTCAAGAACCGAGGCATCACTGTAGTTATTTTAAGAAGATGAAGTTTTGTATCATTGAAAGAAAAAGTGGCATGATATGCAAATTTAAAGTTTGAATATTACAAGATCAATGTCATACCTTCAAGATAATGCGTCAGATAACTTGACAACATCCTGTTTATTGCACCTGATTCAAGAAACAAAAATGCAATTTAATTTTTATATGGAAAAATTACTTTTTCTAAAAGATGTGAGTTTATCAGTCATATTCCCACATTCACAAACTTTGCAAATTTTTCCCTCCAAATATACTTTTTCTATTCTTGTAAGATTCTGACACTTTTTTAAGAACCGCATGGTGTATTTATCGCTCCTCACTGCCGGTTTAGAGGAAAAGATATTAAGATCTTTGCTTTTTTTTTGTCTTTCAGCAAGCTTCATTTTGGGTTTTATTTTCATGCATGAGAAATCAAAGGCAAAGGACTTTGCAAGTAAGTGCGACTTTTGCTGAAAAATATTCATTTGCAAGTGCTCACATTATGCGCTGAAAGCAGACAGCTACGATTCATTCTCTTTTTTTTTTTAAAAAAAAAAGTTTTTCTTTGGTCAATGTGCCTGCAGCCCTTTAAAATATCTGAAATCCAAACAGCTTATAACCAAAAGGAAATTCAGCTATTGCTGCGATTTAGTGCGTCAGTGTTCTCAATAACAAGAGACAATCCATCTTGGCAATTTTAGTTAGAATTTCTTTAATTGTATACGTCAAAAGTTTCAGTAGCGATTCACGCAAGTCCTGTGGGGTGCTATTTTTTTTTTTTTTTTTTTTGCCTCGTTCTGTCTACTTGAATAGAATTAACGCAGTGTGTCTTGCTTCCAGAGCACCACGGGCTGTCCTTCTTGGGCTCGGTCCTGGCTGTGGGCGGGGCGTACCTCTTTGTGACGTTTGGGCCAAACTCGCACGAAAAACTGACGGCAGAAGTTGTCGTGAAACATCTCGTCGGATGGCCCGTTCTCTTATATCTGGTACGTTCGCGCTCAATCCGCAGTCGAGTCAGGATTTTGGCCTTTTGATGCTTTTTTTTGGTGGGGGTGGTTATGCCCCTATTGGCCACAACATCCACTCTTTGCTTCAAAAGTATTGAAACAGTGGGGGTGACTTTTTTTATTTTTTTTTATAAACCTTTCACTTGGCTAGTTGACACTCTAAATTGCCCCTAGGTGTGATTGTGAGTGCAGCTGTTTGTCTCGCTGTGCCCTGCGATTGGCCAAAAAGCAGTTCAGGGTGTAGCAGGGATAGGCTCCGGCACTCCCTGCGACCCTTGTGAGTATAAGCAGCTAAGAAAATGGATGGATAATACATGAACAAGAGTTAAGATCACCTAAGTGACTCAGTAAGCTGCAATAAATCATTTTTTTACAGAGGATAAACAAGAGATTATCTGTTATTGTTTGCTTTCATGTGTTGCTGCACTCTTTGTATTCAAACAAGTTGCTTAAAAGAGTTGTAACCACAGCAACATCGATGCTAGTTTGGTTTGCCTGGACGTTTTGCGTTGTGTGTTAGCATTAAGATGGCAGGCTTTCATAAGTTATGTGTCCTGATTAAATACACAATCTAATCATTAGTTTGACATATTTAACTGTAAACAGCTTCAACACACATCTGCTATTAATGAAAAACACAGAAACACACACACCTGTACAAAAAAGCCAAAGGAAAAAAAAATAAAAAGAAAAAAGATCATTCTTGCAATGAAAGTACCCTGCCTCCTGCCCGTTGACAGCTGGGACAGGCTCCAGCACTCCCGCAACCCTCATGAGGATAAGCGGCTAAGAAAATGGATGGATGGACTTAGCTAGTCGTTAACTTTAACTCGCAATCAGAAATTTGACTTGATATGAGCTTTAAATAGTGGCTGTAAACTTCACAACAAGCAGCAGTTTGCCAGACAAATGCCTCACCTAGCTTAATTTAAAATGCCATAGACGGGTTAACGAAACCAGCATTGATGTAACCTTTTAAGCAGCGGATATTTCAAGGCAAATGGTGCGGCAACACGTGTAGACTGGCCATCTGGCAATACTCACGGGCATTTGTTCTTTTCCTCTGTGTAACCTCCATCGCGAGTCATTTCATTAATTTTTCTCCCAGCAATATTTCTCGAATTTATGGTACGCTACATACTTATTCCTGGGGCAGGGCCTGGAGATCATCATGTTCTGCCTGCTTTTGTATTTCTACAAAGAGAGAAACGCAAACTACCTCGTCATCATCCTGCTGCTGGTTGCCTTACTCGGTAAAGAAATAAAATTTCCATCATTCATCAGGCGTTCTTAATGTCATATTTTAAGTATGTCGGTGTGGGCGGTATTCAGGTTCAGTCACGGTCATCTCCGTGAAGGCCGTGTCCCACATGTTGATATTGACTCTTGAGGGCTCCATGCAGCTTTACTACCCCATCTTCACCGTCATGTTTGTGTGCATGGTGGCTACGGTCATCTTCCAAGCTAGGTGAGTGGCATCTATTTATAGTTATGTTGAATTAATGTTTTTTAGCTTCATTAGTAACTTAAGTTCTCTACCTGATTTTCCTTTATTTTTTTTTTTTTTTTTTTTTAATGCAGGTTTCTCTCCCAAGCTTCCAAGCTGTACGACTCTTTTCTGATCGCCAGTGTTAACTACGTCCTGTCCACCATATTTGCAGTCTTAGCAGGTGAGTCACGAAATGTTTGTATTTGTTAAATATTTCCAGGGTGACGCATTATTAGCAGAGACATGATTAAAAAGCAGGTTGGGCGAAAGCTCCATGTTTGTTAACCCCACAGGCCAAAGTAGATTTGCTCGCGACTAAAACGGTTGGAAGTGCGTCAAAGTGCTTTCAGAATAAAAATGTCAAATAATAAAGGAATTTTATTGGCACCAAACGACAAATACCGTAATTTACGGCCCACAGAGCGCACCAGATTATAAACTTCACCCAGTAAAGGAAATACCATTTGGTGCATACATAAGATGCATCTGTGCAAAAGCCGCAGGTGCCCACATTGAAACGCGAGATATTTACAAAGAAAGACGGTACACTGAAAGAGTTTTCAAAGTTTTAATACCTTAGCTGATTTTAATTTAGCAACAACACGGAAGTACAAACAGGGCTGTTTAAAAAAAAAAAAAAAAAAAAAAACATACCGGTAAAAAGAAAAAACAGTCGGTGGCAGCTACACAGTAGCAACATGGTGGCACAGCACTAACAGAGCCTGTCGAAAAAATAAAACCTACCTAAATCACTGACGCGCGGCAGAAACACCCTAGCGTGGCAGTAACGCTAGCGCGGCGCTAACGGGGCTGGTTAAAAAAAAAAAAAACATACCAGTAAAAATCACCGAGACTCGGCAGTAACACAACAGCAACGCGCTAGCACAGCGCTAACAGGGCCGGTAAAAAAAAAAAAACATACCGGTAAAAATCACCGAGACTCGGCAGTAACACAGCAGCAACGCGCTAGCACAGCGCTAACGGGGCGGTTAAAAAAAACATACTGGTAAAAGTCACTTCCTCGGCACATATACTCCACCGGTCTCACTCTGACTTTTTCCGCTCGAGTGCCCCCTTTTCGGCCGTTAGAAAAATGCACAAATTAGCTGCATCACTGCATAAGCCGCAGGGTTGAAAGCGTGTGAAAAAAGTCGCGGGTTTTAGGCTGGAAATTACGATATTATTACTTTTTTTTTTCCATGCTGTTTTTTCAGGGGCTGTGTTTTACTTGGAATTTAGTCATGAAGACATCCTTCACATTAGCATGTTCTTATTGGGGTGAGTACCGCTAATGCACCTTTTGACTTACATTTTTTGAATTTATTTATTTTTATGAAATAAAACTTCAGTATTTCCTAAACTCTCCCACTGGGTCGATCAACTGTAATCTCAGCTCGAGACAATCGCTGTATCACTAAACCTTGCTACCATTAGATGATGAAGATACATAACTTATAGCAAATAAATTTGGGGGAACCAATGAAGGAAATTGGATAATTTTCCGCAGCAGAATAAGAGCAATTAAGAGAGGACTCTTTTGAACGGTTTCTCTGTATTTTATACAGGACTGCGGCATGCTTCCTGGGTGTCTTCCTCATCACCAGAACCAGGAAAAAGAATAAGAACTTTGAGCCTTACGTCACTATGAATATGAGTAACGGTAGGTAAATATTACACGTCCGCTAACTAAACTGCGACTTGGATGGCTGATTCTGATTCAGGCGCGTGTTTCGTCCACGATCAGGTGTACCGACCATTCACAGCAAGGGTCCGGAGGTCCCGAATGACTTCACCGGTAGTTTCTCATACGGCGCTCTGGTCAACAGGGACGGAACCACTTCTTCGCACCAGCCCGTCAACGCGGAACAACCCACCACCGCCTTCAGGCCCACGCGGGCATCCGCTGGGCTTCCTGAGAGGAAGCAAGATTAGCGGAAAAATTGTACATCTATAAGGTTTATTTTTATTATGATTTTTAAGAGGAATCTCCAAAGTCATACGCAATCCATTCAGCAATTGAAGAAATGTTCCCAGTTGAGGGGAAAATGACAAACTACCGTAATTCCCGGCCTACAGAGCGCACCGGGTTATAAGCCTCACCCGGTGCATTTGTAAAGGAAATACTATTTTGTACATACTCAAGTCGCAGCCGTGTAAAAGCTGCAAGTGCCCACATTGAAACCGACATGGAAACACAAGATATTTACGAAGACGGTACACAGAGAGTTTGACGCTAGCGCTGCCGGGTTAATGCTAACGCTAGTGCCACCGTGCTAGTGCTGCCGCGCTAATGCTAAAGCCACCCTGTTAATGCTAACGCTAGCGCCTCTGTGCTAGTGCCGCCGCGCTAATGCTAACGCCCCCGTGCTAATTTCTCTGCATGCGCTAATGCTAACACTAGCGCTGTCAGGGTAACAGGGCCGGTTAAAAAATGTACTGGTAAACTGAGACACGGCAGTAACACGCTAAAGCAGCGCTAACAGGGCGAACCGGTAAAAGTCACTTCCTCGGTGCATATATTCCACCGATCTCACTCTTACCTTTTCCACTCAAGCGCCCCCTTGCGGCCATTAGGAAAAATGCACAAATTGGCCGCATCACTGCATAAACCGCAGGGTTGAAAGCGTATGGAAAAAAGTTGCGGTTTATAAGTCGGAAATTACGGTAATTCATTCAGTCAAGGCTAAAATGATAATCATCTCAAAGTCTTTACTGAGCCGACAGATTTTCATCTGTAGAATTCTTAAATACATTCTTAATTAAATAAAAATATCTTTTCGAGTGGTGAAAAATGAATCTTTCGTGTGCTCTCAGAAGCTTTGGGACTGGCCACCTTTATTTTTTTCATAACATTTTGGCTGAACTGCAATTAGTTTTGTTTTTTTTTTTTGTTTCTGCCTAATTAGCTGTAAGGATTTCCCCGAGAGGGAGTTTGACACTTAACGTGCAATCACGCTCAGGACCAGCAAAACAACTTTTAAAGTGCTTTATAAACGCTACGCACGAAAATGTGATTTGTGCCTTGAAGTTTTCGCCTGCGTAGCGTTTGGAATATAAAAGCGGACTTCGTACTGTTGAAAGGGTTTGTCTATGTCCTTAATCATTTTTTTGCCATTGATGTCTTTGAATTCACGACTTCCTGTAAATAAGTACCAGTATCTGCCTTTAAGATATCTCCTTCAGCGCAGTGTTCACGTCTGCCTTTCTGTTTTGGGGGTTTTAATTACTTTTTTTTTCTTTTGTGAATGGGATGAATGCAAATAATTTAATTTATTGTATTTATTGATTGATTTATTGTGCTTTAAAAAGAGATTAGATCTACACTAAATAAAAACAGGCAATCCCCTCTGTTGACGAAATAGATTTCGGTGCGTCAGCGTTTGGAGTGGGGGGTTTTTTGTATATGATTGACCAAAAAAAGTTATACTTTGACAGTATTGGTGCTTTTGAGGTGAGTAATATTTAAGGTAAATTCTCTTTTTGCCTCAAGATCAGAAAAGTTCAACATGACCGTTTTTTAATTTCAATCAATCTGCAGAATTAAATACAATATCCTCATGCTTTGATTCTGTTGGCTCTTTTTTTTTTTAACTTAAAGTGGAGAAGTTATGGAAATAATGAATTTTCATTATTCTAACAAATGGCACGGTGGGGCAACTGATTAGATAGCGTGCTGGCTGCACAGTTCTGAGGAGTGGGGTTCAAATCACGGCTCGCCTGTGTGGAGTTTGCACAATATCCCGTTTTGCCCAATGATGGCCGGGATAGGCTCCAGCACTCCCCCGACACTTGTGAGGATAAGTGGTTCAGGAAATGGATGGATGGATGGATGGATGGTTCTCACAAAAAATTGGGTGTGTGAACTGTAGTCTAGTTGCCATTTTGACAAAATCATGTCATGTGAAGAAACATGCACGGCTTTAAATTGGATAAAAATGTATCCATCCCTGATTTACTAATGCAGCATATATTGTATTTTACACATGTAACAATAAGCAGTGGGTATTTGTAATTTAAAAAAAAAGATTCTTGTAAGTACATTGAACAGTACATTCACACTGAAATGAGTATTTCTGAAAATACCTCGTCCGTATTGTTTAAAAAAAATATTGTTTGTTGTAGTCGTTTGACAACTGAAGAGATGAGCGAGCCACCGGTTGCGCCTCGACTTCCTCAGGGCGGGGCATCAGGCCTTGTGTCTGCTTTGTGATTGGTCACCTTCACGCATTGCCGCGGCTTCATTGGCCAACCTGGCGGGTTGAAATTCGATAGGTTACACCGAACTAATCCCATCATAACAAACACCGCATTTGACAGCAAATGAAATCTTTTTTTTTTTTTTTTTTTTGGGAGGAGGAGGAGGAGGATAAGCGGAGTCACGGTGCGATCGACTCCTCAATTCTGTGTTTAATTCCCATTGAGATGATTCATCTTCACGAACGTTAGTCGGGTGAGTTATGCACCAACCGACATTTATAATTTAATCACAAATGAGTATGATGTTTTTTTTGTTTGTTTGTTTTTGCTGTTTGTGTGCGTCCATTGGTCATCCGTTTGCAATGTGGACCGGGTTTACGATACCGTTTGTCGGTGTACATTTTGAATGAGCTCCTTACGTAATACGGACTCTTTTCTGTGTCCTTGGTTGTCCTTGGGTGAAAATAACCTCTACGTGTGCTTTTTAATACTTGAAATACATATTTATATCGTTAAATATTTGAATATATCACCTTCCTAGCCTAAACCGAACGTGTAAGGCTGGCGTTATTAGGATTCCCACATAGTTTCTAGGTAGGGACACGCCCTCCTGCATCGTGATTGGCTCCTGCGTCTCGGGAAGGGCAAGGCACGCAGATGGGACGAGAAGACCATCGCAAAAATGGAGCTTTGTCTGAAATAAAAACTAGTAAATTTGTTATGGTGACCTTTAGGGTTTTAAGGTGGTTTGGAATGGATCAATACGAGCATTAGGTTGGGTTTCTTTTAAGGGGAACCATAAACGCTCTCACATCTTCTCCCATCTGGAAGCTGTAGGTCGTGTCCTACAGGGATGCGACAGCCAATCATAATGCGCGTGTTCTGGAGCCAATAATAGTGGAGCAGGGCGTGTCCTCCATGGAAACTGTGAGGAATCGTAAAAAGCTCGTCTGCTGAGTCCACTGATCTAAATAATAATAATAATAAAGACTGGATGGCTGGCTCATTGGCCACCAAAACTGTATTCGGCATCCGCCATTTTGATACTCCCCCCCCAAAAAAAAACATGCCCACCTGTGCGTTAATCGCAAATTTCGTGGCTGTGAGAAAACATTCCGCAGGTAAGTTAGAAAGATTTAATTTGACACTGTTAAAGTTTGTTTGTAAAGTTTTTTTATTTTTTTATTTTCTGATGAGCTTAATTCACTCGAACAAAGTTTTGTTTATGGTTGTTGTTGTTATCTACTTCGCCTTTATCGGCCGACGGTTTTTCGTGACTTCCCAAACTTCATCAGTGGATAAGCAAAAACACACATTTTCCGTGAAATTTTTGATGAATTTCATAATACAGAACTCCGCAAATTGAATTTGATTTTCAAATGCGAGGAAACAAGTTAGAATTTTCTGTCTGAAATAGGACGTCGCAGGGACAACAAATGAATAGCATGTATTTACCATGTATTTTACCATTGCAAGTCCTTATTTCCAAAAATATATCGAACTGAGTGAATTAAAATTTCATGTTTTTTATGACAAAAATGCTTGGTTTTTCTGCCATGTTATGATGATAGTGCTTGACAGTACATTTTGGGAAAACTTAACCTGTCACGGAAGTCAAGCCCGAGGTAATATGCAAGGTTTCTTGGTAGTCATGTCTTTTTCTTTGCACTTAGCCTTTTTTTGGCTTACCAAAAATCCTTCATTTTACCAGAACTGAAAAAATGTCAAGCTCACACGACCAGTTCTAATTCTACATGCTAAACTTTGAGTAAAAACCCCGCCATAATCCAACCTGCAAACCAAACGTTTTGGGAGTACCAAGATGGCGGCCAGTGGCTTCAACTGCTCGATGTGTATGCGCTATCCCGTCTTTTTTTATTTTTTATTTTTTAGTGGCTGCGTCCTGCCTGAACAAGTGGGTGATGTTGTATGTTTCATTAAAATGTCACTAGATGCCGCTGTTTCGTCAGCGCTTGTTGATTGAGAAACCGGAACCAGCTGTTTCTTTTCAAGGTAGGCAGACAAAGGTTATAGGCCACATTGATGCTGGAACATAAAACAAACAAACAAACAAACAACAACAATTAAACACTCGAACAGTGGGGTGTAGACTTTTTATATCGACTATATATGTTCCCTGTAACTTTCTGGCCTCTCACCTCAAGTCACATGCGATAAGATCCACCTTTCAACCGCCATCCTACACAGGACAAGCAACAGAGGAAATGGATGTATGTAAGTGAAATGATAATTATTTGAAACCCTCCACTTTTGTTCACAGTGCCATATCTTCCCGCTTGTGACCCCCACCTTGCCGGCGAGCCCCACGATGCTGCGAGAGAGCTCCAAGGCGTGGAGCAACGGCTCCGAGGCCTACAGCAGTGACCCGGAGGAGGACGAGGAGGAGGAAGAGGACATGGTGTTCGGGGAGAACGACCAGGACGGCATCGCCGAGGAGCTGATGGACCTCAGCGACCTGCCCGCTGCGCTCTTCGCCTGCGGGGTCCACGAGGCGGTGTTCGAAGATGACACGGACAGGGTGAGTCCAACTGCTTTCCCTCCCTCACAGTCCAAAGTGTAAATCAATCTCTGTTTCTGTTTCTGTTATGATGCATCTACTGAAAATGCATTAAAATTTGCCTGGACGTGAATTCCAGATATTAATTTTTTTTCACTAATCACCTTTTTAAGTGTGCATATTTGTTTGCCCATGTGTGACGTCACATCCGTTTCCTGATCGTGTGCGATTTAGGCTAGTATGCTAGCTGATACCGTTGATGAGCCTCATGTGAAGGGGGCTGAATTTGTGTAAAATAATTTAACTAATGTATGGAGTTATGGAACGTGGATTCAGGATTGTGTGCATTTCGTGACACTAAAATGCTACTTAAAGGTCAAGTGTCATCCCTATAAACATTCCAAAATAGATATTGTCATGAAAAATACATATAACATTATCCACTTCAATGTCTATACGAAAAAATAAATACGAGCGGAGAGCGCGTCGTCCATCCGCAAAGTTGCGGAAGTGTCATTCGACATCAAAGTGGTCGCCATATTGGCTGCATCTTCCGTCCGTGACGTCACACCGGGACATTCGCCATTGAAAACAAGCTGTGGCCCCTACTATGGGACACGCCCTTCTGACACGGAAGCTCTTTTCAAAGGAGAGAACATCCCACAACCGAGTGAAGTGACCAGGACAATATTACGCTTTTGTTTCGAGACATATTTAGATGATATGCGGATCACGGCCAAACCGCCTCCCCGCCCGATCCACCTCCGCGCGGCGGTGATAAAACCTACGCCGCCCGCGAGCGACGACGCCGGAGCCAAACCGCCTCCCGTCCGATCCACCTCCGCTGCGATGAGCCACCCCGGCGCAACCGCGTCCGCCAATCACGACTTCGGCGGGAGTGGCACATCGACATTATTATTTTTTTTTAGTCGCTGTATACACACCTACCTGTCATTTCGAACCCACGAAGCTCTCGTCCTTTGCACCCGTGGAATCCATTTTTCACGACGAAGCGGGTCTTTTTGAAAGGTATGAAGAGTAAATCCATCCTCCTGAGTGTTCGAGCAATATCCAGCAATACAACGAGCCGGCATTTTGGCCAACACGAAGGAACAACGAGCAACCGTCCCGCAGGAAAAACTAATAGAAACAAACGAGTCCGCTTGAGCGCGCTACTGCCTCCAACGTCACTTCCTGCTTCTTCCAGAAAACAAATCCCTCGAGAGGATTTTCATGGCGGGAGTTACAAAAAGCCATATATGTCAAAATCACATTTTGTGGTGAAAAAACAGATGGGTCCATTCCGGCTGCCGTTTTTTTTCATTAATAACATACTAAAAATCATGCGTTTCATGACAATGGACCTTTAAAAAAATGACCATTATGATTTTTGCAATAGTGACAGATGAATTATCTTGGCCAATGGCCCATTTCCCCTCATGAAAGTCATTTTTTTTTTTTGGGGGGGGGGGCAGGCATATAAGAATAGTTTGATCATTGCACCCCGCCTGCTTGGAGGTGAATAGCAAAAACAGACTTTTAATTTTCTGCCCGTGTAATCCAATTACGCTGTCCTGTCCTGTCCTGCCCTCCCAGCTGGCATGCTTCACATCCCTCCACGTTGCAACTTCTCTCTGATCGCACTTTAGCAACTGTCCTCTGTGCGCTTCCTTTGATACCATCTTTCCATATTTATGGGCCAAAGAAAAAAAAAATCCCTTTAAACCCAATCATTGTCATTTTGCGAGTCCGCTGTTTTGCCCCCCCCCTTTCCCCCCGCCTCATTACGAATTCCGACTGCCTCTTTTTAAGTGGAAATGCCACCCTCGCACCCTTCAGTCGGAGCGCGTCAATGGATTTCTCTTCCTCTGTGCGGGTTCAATTAGGCCAGCCGCGCGATAAATACACATTTTGACATTTTGTTTCAACTTTCCAAGGTTTGGAAAGGGAAGAGGAATCGCAGTTCACTTATTGTCATGTGTTTTGGCTTGCTGCGGTGCCGACTGATTTGTACAAGTACACAAACGCACAAGGACAGTGTCTGTGGTGTGTTTTTAAATCTGGTGGGGGTGGGGCGGGGGGCTATTTATGGGCTCACAAGAGCTTCCGAAACAAATGAAACCTCAAAGGCAAACTATTGAAAGGGGACTTGCTGTCATTACCTCCTCCTCGGACCGGAGGACGGCTCGTTTTTGTGATCGCGCTCTGTGTGCTTCCGTACAAAAGCGAGGGACAAGAGGCGGACGTCCATGTTGGCAAGATGCTCTTAGCCGGCCGGCTGTAAAAGCGTCGCCCTTTCTTCCGTGTGAACGAAGAGCGCCGGTTTGCTTTCAGTGTTACCTTTCGCTTAAGTGTTGTTGTTTTTTTTTTTTTTTTTTTAAATGGAAAATAATGCTGCATATTGGCATGTTCGCCCTGTGCCTGCGTAGGTTTTCTCCGGTCACTCCGCATTCATCCCACATCCCAAAAACATTCATTAATTGAAGACTCTAAATTGCTCATAGGTGTGATTTGTGAGTCCGACTGTTGTCCGTCTCCATGTGCCCTGGGATTAGCTGGCAACCAGTTCAGGGTGTACTTCGCCTCCTGCCCGTTGACAGCTTGGATAGGCTCCAGCACTCCCTGCGACCCTTGTGAGGATAAGCGGTGAAGAAAATGGATGGATGCATGATCTGTTCAACCCATTTTGGTTCTCACATAGCTTTCATTGTGATAATGATGATATATGTTGAGAATTTTGGTGTGGGCATTGTGGGGTCGATTCCCGCTCAGTGATGGTGTCGATATCTGCCCTGCGACTGACTGGCGATCAGTTGTGGGTGTAGTCCGCCTTTCGCCCGAAGCTAGTTGGGATAGGCTCCAGCTTTCCCGCAACCCTTGTGAGGATATGCGTCTTGGATAATGACATGATATGACAGATTAAGAAATGCTTTTAAAAAAAAAAATAAGGTCAAGAACAGCATCCAATCCAAGATTTATACCACAGATGCGGTAAACAAACTGCATTGGTTTTTACCAAATTTTGCCAAAATTATTTTTCAGAATGTAGAAGCGCTTTAATAAATTATTAATGATTATTATTTTTTTTTTTACAAAACAGCACTCAATAAATCGTAAAGCACACTATTTCTTTATGAAGTGTTCTAATCATATTTACATACTGCAATCTTGAACAGAAAAAAATATAGTTTTAGTGGTATGATGTTTAGTAGCACGGTGCATCAGATGGAAAGCGTCGGCCTCACTGTACTGAGGTCCCGGGTTCGATCCCGGACCCGCCTGTGTGGAGTTTGCATGTTCTCCATGTGCTTGCGTGGGTTTTTCTCCAGGCACTCTGGTTTCCTCCCATGTCCCAAAAACATGCAACATTAATTGGACACGCTAAATTGCCCGTAGGTGTCATTGTGAGTATGGCTACGTGCCCTGTGATTGGCTGGTAACCACTTCAAGGTGTACCCCGCCTCCTGTCCGTTGACAGCTGGGATAGGCTCCAGCACTCCCCATGACCCTCGTGAGATAAGCGGCAAAGGAAATGGACGGCTGGCGTGATGTTTATCTTTGAATAATTTCTGGTTGTGTTTAGACTGAAATGAGGGTATAACAAAGTGATTTCCTCATTCGTGCTCAAAACTGTAGAACTGTACATGCATGCATGTACAATGTCTATTGTATGATGGATGCGTGTTTGAACAAAGTAGGGGGACAAATTGGTGTTAAGAGAGGGGAAGGTCAGCTCGGCCATCACGCTGTCACTTTGTCCCTCACAGTCGTCAGCTAGCGGACACGATGGCCAATTGGCGCAGGCAAAGGCCGCAGATATCAGTTGAAGAGCTCCTCAATCTCCGCATTGCAATCAAGCGCAATAACTTGAATGAAAGACACACCCGACGAACCCACATGAGCTCCCAAAGACGGCGTTTGCTTGCTACCTGCCGGTTCGTCGTTCAGGGCCCCTCAGGACAACGTTTGGGGATGTTGGAAGGAATATTTTGTTAGATTTTTAATGAAGCGACATGGCAATGCATTGTACTTCGTAAGATATAAATCTAAAAACATACGAAAGAAACTTTTTATAAGTGTGTGATTGGCTGGCGACCAGTTCAGGGTGTACCCCACCTCCTGCCCGATGATAGCTGGGATGGGATCCAGCATTCCTGTGACCCTTGTAAGGATAAGCGGCTCACTATAGTTACACACACTCACACTTGAAGTATATACAGTAGTAGGATTTCCATGTTGTATGACTCTAGCTTTTTGCCGCGGGGTTAGTCCATCCATGTTCTTTTGCCGCTTATCCTCACAAGGGTCGCGAGGAGTGCTGGAGCCTATCCCAGCAGTCAGCGAGCAGGAGGCGGGGTACACCCTGAACTGGTTTCCAGCCAATCGCAGGGCACATGGAGACAAACAGCCACACTGACAATCACACCTAGGGGCAATTTAGAGTGTCCCAATTGATGTTGCATGTTTTTGGGATGTGGGAGGAAACCGGAGTGCCCGGAGGAAACCGACGCAGGCACGGGGAGAACATGCAAACTCCACAGAGGGAGGATCCGGGATTGAACCCGGGATCTCAGAATGTGAGGCCAACGCTTTACCAGCTGATCTGCTGGGGTTAGTTCCGTGTTTGTGTGTTTTCCTTGCCCCCTACAAGCGTTGTTATTTTATATTGTGTGTTTGACTGTATGCCTCGTTCAACTCATTGCCTCAAGAGTATCATTATTATTATTATTATTTTTAATCTGAAGCTCTGTCGTAATTCAAATTTTGACATGAAGCAAAAAAATTAAACAAGCGACAACTAACGACAGTACTTGTAAGTCAAAGTCCAGCTATAAAAAGATTGATTCAAAAGAAAAGAAAAAGCTCAAGTTCAAACTGAAAACCCTGGCAGTACCTATAAACCACCACTAGATGACACTAAAAACAGCATCTATTTCCTCACTATTGCGTATCTATCAAGCAGTTTTGAAGTCCCGCCCCCCATTCATTTTAGTTTTACTGCTTTTACTGACTTCTATTTAAAATTCTGTTTAGAGTTAAGAATGTTGGAATATCACTAAAAACACTTGTGTGCATTTATTAAAGGTTATGTGGTGAATTCAATTTTCATTATTTCCTATGGGGTCTCCCACTCTTGAGGTTCTGCAGTGTATGGCAACATTAAAGTGAATGTGTGTCATCTGGACATGCATTGGTGTTGCGGCGATATGTTTGCACGCGTCAGACTGCAAGTCTATATTTGTGTGCCAGCCTCGGGGAAGTGAGATGGGGGGGGGGGGTTTGGCCATGTATGTGTGAGCGAGCGTGGTGCTCGGCAGGCTGAAGGTCAGACATGATGCGCTGCAGAGCGAGTAAGTGCCCCCGGCCCTTGCTCCCGCTACGACTTCAATATTAGTCTACTGTGCAGACCAAGGGGGGGGTCTGGTTTGTTTTTATTGACCTACCTCTGTATGCAAATGACCGTGGAAGGAAGACATCATCTTTTAAAGTTTCTAGCAGATACACTGCAAGATATGCTGATCCAAGAAGAGATCGTTAATCCTGTTAAAGCTGAGTTTTTGTGCACGAAGCCCGGGTAATCACCTGCGGACCTGCAGAAAACCCACACAAACACGGGGAAAACATGCAAAGGGAACTCGGCAGGGAGGCCAGGGCCTTAGATTCAAAGCCAGAACTTCAGAACTGTAAGTCAAATTTGGTAAAGCAATCAGCAACAAGCAAAATGGTGGAAGCATTTATTCAGATCAGATGATTCTTTTAAGGGGAACTAATCCAAATGTTGTATTTTCTCTTCTTTAAGAGTAGAGGTTACTTAAATTTATAAAGTATTTGCTAAAAAAATCTGTATTGAAACATATCTTACCTTTGTGTACCTCTTTATGGGGGAGCTATTTTTAGGCCATTTACTCTCGTGAGAATGCAAATTTGCAAGATGTGAAGTTTGTTCCCCAATTGCTTCTAATTTTATTCCCCCCCCAAAAAAACAAACAAAAAAAAAACATTCATTTAGTAAAAATTCAGCAATAGCCAGCTATGTACATATTCAATTTCATTCATAGCATCCTGTACATCACAGGTGTCAAACTCAAGGCCCGGGGGCCACATCTGGCCCGCCACATGATTTGATGTGCCCCGCGAAGCCAAATCTACAGTGTTAATTTCAATTATTCTTGTAAAAATTTGTACAGAAATTTAAATTTGTCATGCATCATAAATGAAAAAGTTGGGATACTCCTGGCATTTGTTACCAAACATGAATAGCTGAAAAAGACACTGCCCTTTATTTCTGAATCCAAAAGTAGATCATCAATTGATGATGTAAATACTGTATTGTTTCACAGTCGTAATGGCCCTCTGAGGGAAACCGGAACCACAATGTGGCCCATGAGAAAAATGACTTTGACACCCCTGCTGTACATAAACTACGGAGCCCCCAAAGGGACATTGAAAAAAAAAAAACCCAACTGGTTTCTCATTGTAATAAGAAACTTTCTCATTGTAATGAGTAAGTTTCCGATTGTAATGACTAACTAGTCCATTGCATGTATGCAAGACCCTTATTCCTTATTCAGGACGCTACCCCAAGCAGGTAAATAAGCTACGATGACCTGAATGCAGGAAGCTACCGCTAGCAGGTAAATAAGCTACAACCCATAGGTAGCTGTTTTTCGACACTCTCATTGTAATGAGGAACTTACTCATGAGTTATGAGTAACTTACCTATGAGTAAGTTATTTATAGTAATTTACTAACTAGGGTAATTTACTACTTTGGTAATTGTAATGAGTAAATTACTCATTACAATGAGAAACCAGTTATTTTTTGTTTTTCAATATCCCTTTAGGACATCCCTATCCCGCTCCCTACTAAAAATGTCAATGTCCCTTTAGGGGCTCCGTAATAAAGCGTGATCGTAAACGTCCACATAAATGCCCTTACCGAGTTTTGACCTCATCTGAATCTTTTTCACATGAAGATATTGATGTACAGCTTTTCCACTCTTGTTTTACTCTTTAATACTGTACACAGCATAACTATTGAGACGTTATAGTTTATTCTCACTCAACAAATGCAATATTATTAATCAGAGGCGTGCTGGCACCAGCAATATATTCTTGCTCTTGATTTTGATTGGGGGGGGGATGCTTGCCCTCGAGAAATCTCAAGAAGGGAAATTTTGGTATTGCAGGAGTAATTAGCTAATTGTTTTTAAAAGCAAGAAAAATATAATAATTAACAAACAATAAAACAGTCTATGTATATGAGAAGTTTTGTTTCTTAGTGTCTTCACTGATTAAGCTATTCAGTCATATTAACACCGTTTCCCCCAGGGACATCTGTGACATCTAAATATTTTATAATGAAGCATCTTATGGTGACATAATGTTCATGCACCCGACCTACAAATTAAGACAGTCAAGGAAAAGATGTCTGCTTGGTGTCTTGGGCACGCTCGCCTCAATAAAAATGACTGCTCAGCCTATCACGCCCAGCCCCACCCCGGCCGGCCCTATGCCAGCGACACTGCGGATGATTATAAAACGGTACTATTCAGAAATGTCACGTCAGCCTCCGTGTGATGGATCGCAGTCATGCTCCTGCAAATCTATTTAAATCAAGATTGTGCCGCGGCTCAATCGGCGCTAAAAAAAGACGCGCTCCGTGGGCGCGTTCAAGAATAGAACATCGCAATAAACCAACTTCGGAGTTGCGTAAGACCCGCAGACCATTTGCACGCAGGAGGCTTTGCGGAGATCCGTCAAATTTGTCACTTTGTCACTGATTGCGTTCAGGCTACACTTCATTTCACTTTGGGACTTTTAAGATTCAGAACGCTCAAGCCTTAACGGGATTGTTAATGTTAGATTTGTCCAATGGGATTCAGACTTTGAGATCCATTTTTTTACTTTTTAGTTGAATAACGTTTGACTGCAAAAAGTCTGAACATACCAAAATGGATTTCTGTGTTGTTATCAGCGCAATAGTTTCTATTTACCGTAATTCCCGGCCTAACAGAGCGCACCTGGTTACAAGCCTCACTGAGTACATTTGTACAGGAAATACCATTTGGTACATAAATACGCCGCAGCTGGTTAAAAGCCGCAAGTGCCCACATTGAAACCCGCATTGAAACATGAGATATTTACAAAGAAAGATAGTACACAGTAAGAGTTTAGCGCTAGTGCAGCGCTAATGCTAGCACTAATGCTAACGCCAACAAGGCCGATTAAAATAAAACATGCCGGTAAATATCACTGAGACACAGCAGCAACACGCTAGCACAGCACTGACAGGGCCGGTAAAAGTCTCTTCCTCGGCACATATATACCACCGGTCTCATTCTTACATTTTCCGCTCGAGTGCTCCCTTGCGGCCGTTAGAAAAAATGCACAAATTAGCCGCATTATCGCATAAAATGCAGGGTTGAAAGTGTGCGGGGGGGAAAAAAGTCGCGGCTTGTAGGCCTGAAGTTACAGAACTTTTGTTCCGGTCCAGCTTGGGATATTCAAACCAAAGGAGGTGCACCAGTCTCCTCTAGGGAGTGCGCAATAGTAAGAGAAGCACAGTAATTCATAAAAATGCCTCACATAATGATTTCGTCTAAATGCACTTAATCTAAGTGTAATAAAATACAGATGCCGCAAAACTTCACAGGTTAAAATAACTCGCAAAAAGTGTGCAGGTGAAAAAGTCACCATAATTCCGGGCCTACAGAGCGCACCTGGTTACAAGCCTCACCGAGTACATTTGTAAAAGAAATACTATTTGGTACATACATACGCTGCAGTTGTGTAAAAGCCACAAGTACCCACATTGAAACACACATTGAAACATTTTCATAGATATTTACAAATAAAGAGAGTTTAACGCTATTGCTAACGCTAACAGGGCCGGTTGAAACGTACCAGTAAATATCACTGAAACACGCCAGTAATACAACAGCAACACGCTAGCGCAGCGCTAGCAGCTCCTGTAAAAGTCACTTCCATGGCACATATATTCCACCAGTTACTGTAATTCCTGGCTGACAGAGCGCACCTGGTTACAAGCCTCACCGAGTACATTTGCAAAGGAAATACCATTTGGTACATACATACGCCGGAGTTGTGTAAAAGCCACAAGTACCCACATTGAAATGTTTAAATAGATATTTACAAATAAAGACAGTACACGGAAAGAGTTTGACGGTAGTGCGATGCTCATGGTAGCGCTAATGCTAGCGCCTCGCTAAAGCTATTGCTAACGCTAACAGGGCTGGTTGAAACAAAACTTACCAGGAGACGCCAGTAACACAACAGCAACACACTAGCACAGCGCTAACGCTAGCGCAGCGCTAACAGGTCCGGAAAAAGTCACTTCCTCAGCACATTTGTTCTACCAGTTTCATTCTTACCTTTTCCGCTCGAGTGCCCCCTTTCGCCCGACAGAAAAAAAACGCACAAATTAGCCGCATCACCGCATAAGCCGCAGGGTTGAAAGCGTGTGGAAAAAGTCGCGGCTTGTAGGCAGGTTAAAATAAAAATGACTGTAAATATTCCTCAAACAAACGGGTTTAAATGAGACTACCTTGGTTCCCCGAAAAAGTTGTGCAGGTTGGAATCAGAAAATCTAAATATTTGAAGTTACACAGGCTAAAGTTTTTCTGCTTGTGTCATTGGGTTTGTTTGTGGCATTTAATAAAAGCAGGAAAAGGCCGCATTAGTATTGCCAATTATGCTCTTCAGTCTTTTCGCGACACTTCAAATTGATTTGCTTTTCCGTGGCTTCGGTTTATATTCCCGCATTTGCGCTCCTCGCCCGCGTGTTGTTCCTTCCCACCGTCTCATTCACGCCGAACGCCCCCCCCCCCCCCCTCCAGTTAATGGCGTTTCGAGGCCAACGAGTTGAGGGCCGGGCCCATTTGGAAAACTCGTGCGCTTCTCTCCCAAAATGACATCCATCTCTCAGAAAGTGGCCGCCTCGGGTCCTGTCCTGACCTATTTTTCCCCTTCCCGCTTTCTTGTTATTATGTCTTCTTTTTATGAACCGTGATGCATGCATTCGTCTCGGTGAGTTTGGCTGACCCGTTCCAAGATTTTATTTCTTCTTAAAAGAAATATTAAAAACAATCTGTGAACAGGAGGGGATGTTTGGCCCCTCCTTGTCTTCCCTCTCTGTCCCGTTTACCGGCTCATTCTGAAAGCCGGGGTTAAAATACTCAACAGCTGCGGGTGGACCAGCAGATGTCCAAAAACTGATCACACTCATATTTGAAATATTAACATTAAAAAAAAAAAAAAAAAAAAAAAAAAAAAAGCATTTGACACAAACTGTGCGTTCAGTGTTAGTGACAGTGCCGCAGCGGTAAAGCTTTTGGGCTTCACAGTTTTGAGGACCGGGGTCCAATTCCCGGCCCCCGCCTGTGTGGAGTTTGCATGTTCTTCACATGCCTGCGGAAACATGCAAGTCACACTCACAATCGCACCTTGGGGCAATTTAGAGTGTCCAATTAATGTCACATGTTTTTTGGGATGTGGGAGGAAACCGGAGAGCCCGGAGAAAACCTACGCAGGCACGGGGAGAACATGCAAACTCCACACAGGCGGGGCTGGGTTCGAACCCGGTTCCTCAGAACTGTGAGGCCGACACACTCTCTCTCTCTCTCTCTCCTCTCTCTCTCTCTCTCTCTCTCTCTCTCTCTCTCTCTCTCTCGAATCAACCCACCTATCTATCTATCTATCTATATCTATCTATCGTTAAAGCAAGACTACTTCCAAAATCTCAAATCCCCAAAAGTTGTATTTGTTAAAATAGGTCTATCGTACAGAACCCACCCCTCCACCCCTCAGAATTGTGCTGGTTAAAATAATATTACGTTAAATCCTACAAAAGGTTCTGATGGTTAATGAACAACTTGAGGAAAGGAGTACAATAATACAACTGTTAGAAAAAAAAAAAAAAAGTTGCACAGTTCAAAGTAAAAGTCCACTGTCCACTTTCCAAGCTGCTTATGCTTACAAGGGTCATGGGAGTGGTGGATCCTATGTTCCCGGACTTTTCACAGGATCAAATAAATCCCCAGATTGATCAGGCCAAATGAAATGCCCAACAAAATAATCTAACAATAGATGCAAGTCCAATTAGATGGAAATCTGCCTTTGACCTCTCTGTCTGTCTGTCTTTTCCATTTCTTTTCAATCCGCGATTCGCGCCTCTCCCGCCATCTCCGCCTCCCTCCGCCATGTGGATGTTTCGCCGCGTCCCGTTATCCGCCCCCAGCTGCCTGCGTCTGAACGTGGCTGCGCGCTTTATAAATAGCTTGGCCTAGATTAGAGCAGCTGCATTGGCGCTGCTGGCACCGGGAGCTGGTTTGGCAGCCCGCTTGGCATTGAGGAGGGGGCGGGGGTGGGGCGGGGGTTTGTCTTTACACGTTACGTGTATCTGTGTACATGCGGCCGGGCCTGTGAATGACGGGAAGAGATTGCAGCCTGCACTGCCCTAATGCGGCGTGCTTCTCTACTGTACTCTCGCTGTCGGGCGTCTATTTCGGGTTCACAATCCACACGTGGAACAGCGTTCGCAGTTTGTGTTCGTAGTTGGTTCGGCCCGTGCACGCAAACCCTGCTCTCACGTATGATAACATGTGTACGCAAATGATGATCCACTGCCCCCCCCCCCCTGCAGAGCTTCACTACGGAATTCAAATGATGTCTCATCAGCGCGTCTTTAGCTTGCAGCCTTCTAACAAGTTATTTTATTTTCCATACCACTAACATAGAGCATATTGGGTTTTTTCCATGTTCACCTCGAAAAATTTCACAGCTGTATTTTCTCCACATGAAGGCTACCTTGATGATTGTCAGCTCTTAACAGAGAGAAATGTGAATGAGCGGAGCCGTACTGAGAAGCGGGGGGCGGTGCAGGGGGGGGGAGCATTGTTTAAAAAAAAAAAAAAAAAATGAGGCCACCATGAAGGAAAAGTGCTTTATCATGCACAGCAATGCATCCACTTATGGATCGAAGCGCTTTGATCGCCTCTGAAATTTAGATGTTTAATATATTTTTTAAATACATTTTAGTGGGGGGGTGGAACGGTGGAGCAGCTGGTAAAGCCTTGGCCTCCTAGTTCTGAGGACATGGGTTCGATCCCGGCCCCGCCTGTGTGGAGTTTGCATGTTCTCCCCGTGGGTTTTCTCCGGGCACTCCAGTTCCCTCTCACATCCCCCAAAAAATGCAACATTAATTGGACATTCTAAATTGGCCCGAGGTGTGATTGTGAGTGTGGCTGTTTGTCTCTGTGTGCCCTGTGATTGGCCGGCAACCAGTTCAGGGTGTACCCCGCCTCCTGCTTGTTGACAGCTGTGATAGGCTACAGCACTCCCCGCGACACTTGTGAGGATAAGTGGCAAAGAAAATGGATTGATTTTAGTGGGGCGGCACGGTTGATGAGCTGGAAAGTGTTGGCCTCACAGTTCTTAGGTTCCGGGTTTGATCCCGGACCCACCTGTGTGGGGTTTGCATGTTCTCCCCGTGCCTGCGTGGCTTTTCTCCGGGTGGGCACTCCATTTTTCTACCACATCCCAAAAACATGCATTCATTGGAGACTCTAAATTGCCCCAAGGTGTGATTGTGGGGTCGACCATTGTCTGTCTTTATGTGCTCAGTAATTGGCTGGCAACTAATTCAGGGTGTTACCCCGCCTCCTGCCCGTTGACATCTGGGATAGAGTCCAGAACTCCCGCGACCCTTATGAGGATAAGCGGCTCAGAAATTGGATGGCTGGATAAATCCAATCTCAAAAACAAAGTACATTGGATTACAGTGAGAGAGTGATATGTTCTAGTTTGAAAAAAAGTGACCCACGATATAGTGAGGTTTGACTTTAAAGGATGAGTGGGACTTATTTTTTGAGCGAATAGTTAATGAGCAAAGTCAATGTTAAAATGGTATGGATATTTTTTTTTGCGCGTGCGTCTGTGTGCAGAAATGTCCCATTCGCCCTCCCACAATCCGCCGGTGTTCCATCTGCACCGCACGGACACACGCTGACATAAATAGCGCGAGCACCTGCAGCCTTTATATTAATGGCTTATTGGGGACTTAGCCGTATCACTCCTGGCAATTATTACGAAACGAGCGACGGGGATGATGAGAGATGACAGAAGACGCGGTATGCGCTCCGATTATGCAATGGAGTGTCTGTGGGGATTTTTGCAACGACTGGCGCTGAGCTGCAGTGGAAAGTGTCTCACCGCGTGTCCTCGCAATTAAGGAAAGCGGCGCCTCGTCGGCCGCTTTATTGTGAGTGACAGCCCCGCGACTCGATTGATTCCCCGTCAACGGCGTTGCTTCCCAGTATTTCATATTTAATGCCCAACTGATGTGCTTTTATTTATTTATCTGTTTATCTGAACAAACATTTGTTGGCATGACGAGCTTAGTTTAAGATGCAAGAAACACACACCAGAAATCCAGTCAAATTTGAGCATTTTTCTTCCGATCGAAATATGTAAAGATCTTACTCTGAGCTGTCGCTGAAAGATTATCCTGAACGATTATCACGTGGTGTGGGAAGGATTAAGAATGATTTCTCAGATCTGATGATAAAATGGTCAAGGCAGTTGTATAAATGTGAAATCTTTCCGATATGTACGGTGCCAAATTTAGGAGCCAACCAGCAGTCAGGATGCCCTTTGGCACCATGCTGCCTCCCTTAGGTCAGTTTTGGTATTACGACTGACATTGCCAATGTAGCACACCATGTTAGTTTTAGTGTCTCGTGCATCTTCCTCTCTAACACCCACAGTCTTCTTGTCCTCCCTCACAAAACCCATCAACCTTTTCTTTGGTCTTCCTCTTGCAGCTCCATCCTCAGCACCCTTCTACCAATATACTCACTCTCTCATCTCTGGACATGTCCAAACAATCCAAGTCTGCACTCTCGAACCTTTTCTACAAAAATCCAACTTTGGCTGTCCCTCTAATGAGCTCATTACTAATCCTATCCAAGCTGCTCACTCCCGAGCGAGAACCTCAACATCTTCATTTCTCCCGCCTCCAGTT
Source organism: Syngnathoides biaculeatus (assembly GCF_019802595.1). Lineage (NCBI taxonomy): Eukaryota > Metazoa > Chordata > Actinopteri > Syngnathiformes > Syngnathidae > Syngnathoides > Syngnathoides biaculeatus. The sequence goes on along the minus strand of NC_084654.1, from coordinate 17,852,677 downwards.
CTACTTCCTGCTATTTGTTCAGCGGCCCCGTCTCTAATCCGTACATCGTGTCCGGCCTCACCACTGTTTTATAAACATTCTTCAGGCATCTTCTCGCCCGCTAATATTCCGTTGAATAAGTTGGTCCAAAACTCCACAGCCACCTCTCCAAATTGCTTCCATACCTCCACCGCTATGCCATCAGGACCGACTGTCTTTCCATTTTTCATTCTGTTCAGTGCCTTTCGAACTTCCCCCTTGCTCATCATTGCCACTTCCCGGTCCTTCACACTTGCCTCTTCTACTCTTCCTTCTCTCATATTCTTTTTGCCTCATCTTCTCAAAGTATTCTTTCCATCTTTTCAGCACACTACTGGCACCAGTCAACACTTTTCCGTCTCTATCCTTAAGCACCCTTACCTGCTGCACATCCTTCCCAACGACGACAAAATCGTTGAATTTAATTGTTTTGCACACATTTCGTAGCATTCAGTCAACGCTGCTCAAGCCAAGGGTTAACGCTGACATATATGTGGTATACAGCCATGCCTGTGTCCCCCCCCTAAGCCTCTTCCTAACCCTACTTCCACTATTGTAAAGCGGCATGAACGGAACCGTGGGTTTCATTCTGCAGTATCCCTCTGCGATATTCGCTTCACACTAGTAAACGTGAGCGTGTTGATGACGTCAGCGCGGCGCTGACGGGGGAGAGAGGAGGGACGGAGGGGGTGCGATGAGAGTTGTGGCCGTGCTGCAGCATCACTCAGCAGCTCTCGTCCGCCGAGCACACATTGGCGCACTCTCTCAGCCAGTCTCGTGGACTTTGAAGTTGACCGCGCGCTCGCCCGGACCCCGCGGAGAGCGACTTTTTCCACCTTCTTTTTTTCTTTCTCTCACGCGATCCCACCCGCACGCGAGGGGAATGCCGTCGATAAACATGAAACTGGAGATGGTCAGCATCATCGCCTGCGAGGTTGACGTCGAGGTGTTTACGTCGCACAAAATGCAGGTATGATTTAATGTGTGTGTGTGTATGGGGGGGATTGCGGTCACGCGTGTGCGTTGAATGCGGACGCTGCGGTGCGTGTTTTATCAATGGGCTGCGGGGTTACGCGCAACGCGCGCACTAGAAGCGCGCAGTTAGTGCTTTTTAATGCGGTAGCGGTAATGGGTCGCTGATTGACGATGCACCAGTCGGGAGAATGCGCAACCTTAGCGGATGGGAGGACTTGACTGAGGGTGGGGGGTCCGTGCAGGATCGCGAGGCAGATGAAGGCGCATTGTCCCTATCGGCACGCCTCCACCTTAAAACCTGTAAGCATGGCAGTTACACCGTTAGGGACAGTAACCGGACACAATATTAGGTACACCCACAAAGGCTTGACAGAATAACGATGATAATTCTGATGTATTTCTGTCTAAATGTAGTAGTATAGTTTGCACGGTATCACGCTGAGAGGTGTTTCTAATCTTCTGTCCCTCCCTTGTAGTTAGGTAACCAAATTATTAGAAACCGCTCTCGTTGTGATGCAGCGCTGTCCGGACATTGACGTGTTTTACAACCAGAAAAAATACATGATAATGTCCCTGACAGTAATACAGTTCACTTTATTAAAAAAATAATCCTATGCAGCGAAGCAAGTACATTTTTTGACATCAAGAGATTTGTATTCTGTGATGGGCATTATGGGGGCGTCAGCAAGATATCTTGCGTACCTCACAGTCCCGAGGTTCGGAGTTTGACAAGGCTCCAGTCTTGCTTTTTTGGAGCTTGCGTGCTCTCCAATGTGCTTATATCTGTTTTATTACTGCTACATTCCAAAGACATGCACGTTAGATTCTTGAAGACTGGTTATTTGTCTGCATGTACGTCGTGATTGGCTGCAGACCAGTCCAGGTAATCCTAAATCAGATGAGATTGACTGATTGATCTTTAGTTATCTTTATAGTAAAGATGCCTTTTTAAATGTATTTTTCTCTACGGATGACGTTTTTGCTCAGTGGTTTTCAAAGTAGGGTAGGGAAGTTTTCCTTCAGCTATCACCCGTCCCCGCTTTAGCACCCTACCCCGCGGAAAAAATGTCAAGTGGGGAAAAAAGTTCTTCTCGAAAAAGTTTGAAAACCACAGTTTTAGCCTAAATCTCCCTTTGAGTGTTTTCCGCAGTTTTTATGACCCGCCCTGTCAGGTCTATGGAGCGGTGCCGTCTCGTCTCGAGGTGGTAGAGGTGTTAAAATGACCTGTGGACTATGAATGTTGCTAATTCCGATCTGCTTCTGACTCTACCACTGCCTGAGTTCCCTTGCTAGGCTCATGTTTGTAGTCGGAAAACTAGGGCTGAGAATTAAAAAAATATATATTTCCACAGGTGAATACTGTATTCCGCTTTAGTTGTAACAAAGCTCCTGAAGCCCAAGATAACAGGTCAGCGCACGACTCACGGTTGGCATCTGATTTGCTACGCCTTCAGTCGCTGATAGATTGTTCTACCTCTGGCACAGTGAATAGTTGATCAAAACACAATGCAATCTACTCCCTTGATTCAGACTGACTGGATAAACTGTTGAGTACATTTGTGATTTGGAGAAGCTCCTCTTTGATGAAATCAGAGGATGACAAAGTAAGACAAAAGAAGTCTTACTAGGATAAGAGAAGAAAAGTATTAGTCAGACCACAGTCACATTTATAAAATTTAGCAGAAAGTGATGTGACAGGTACAAAAGAAAAGGTCATACAAGTATTTTTTTGAACAACTATTGCATGTTAAGATTACCATGTCTAAACTAATCAGGTATAAACTTATTTTAACTCATTACAGGACTATAATGTGCTGACTTTCCTCAGTGTATCATATGTCTCATAAAATCAGTGAACTCTGCATCTTCATCATGACTTAGTTCATAGATGATAGTGACACAAATTCAGTGTGCCCCTTCTGGCCTACTGGTAGGTGACCATTTGAAGCATTCTGGATTGATTGCACAACCCCTGTGGCTGTCTGGTGACCAGTTCGGGGTGTAGTTTGCCTCTCGGTCAAAATTAGCTAGGATAGGCTTCAGCACTTTCCAACCCGTGTGAGGATAAACGGATGGATGTATTGATTGCTAAGAAGAGGTAGTGTGACAGAGCATTGCCGAAAGGATTTATTTCAGATCAACACCCAAGTCAACATTTTCCAGTACTTGAAGGTACCAAATATGTCACTGTAATCAGTGCACACATAAACAAAAGTATACAAATAGTATTTCTTTGTAAATCACATTTCAAATCAATCAAAGACAAGTTAGAAAATCCATCCATCCATCCACCAAATCCACTTTTATCTAGTTCTGGATCAATCCAGCAACCAAGAATGTAGGGTACAACTGGCTCCACCCAACAAGGAACAGTTTTAGTAGTCCAAACTTTATCCAAAACCCAATTTATCTTCAATTGTGGATGGGTTTTCCAAGTTTCCAGCCATAGACTCAAAACACGTGATTTGTTTTTAATAGCCAGTCTTTGTCGATCCTCTACAGAGAGGCTCGACGTGGCCTGTCGGAGCTGGAGTGCCGTCCTTTTCGAAAGCCTCCTGTCGGGCAGCTCTTATCAGTTAGCCTGTATCATGGTGACCGCCGGAAGAAAGGAGGGAGTCGTGCACAATTAAAAGACGGAGAAGGGCTGACTTTCGAAATAGCACAAACAACGCGGTTAATCCTGGTGTTCGGCTGCAGAGAGGAGTGATAGAGTGTAAGGGTAGATTAAACGCAGTCAGATCTATTTTTCCCCCCACCATTATTGTCACCTAACAATACGGGCGACAATCTGATGTCCCTGACCTCACAAGATGAGATATAATAATCATACAGGCTTGCAAGCAACAACTGATGGATCAATGTGGGTTATGATGTCTAATGGAAAGATTGACTATAGACCACTGACCAATCCCAGTGCTGCTTGAATAAGCAAAAATTTCATTGTTTTACGACGCTTTAAATATATAGTTGAAAAATATGTTTTGGCTTTGTGAACTTGAACATTGTGACTTGGTAACTTTTCATCCAGTAAAATATTGAAGACGACCAAAATATGTCACAAGAAATCCTGCGAGATTGCCATCTTCTTACTGCTCACAAGGCTCGACGTACGGAGTCAGACTCAAATTGTCATAAACTGAACATTACCTGGATGTCGTTTCAGTTCCAACTAGTTAGATTGGTTTCAAGTTAAGATGGTTTCCACACCAGAACTGAACCGTGCCAGAATTAGCTTGGAATTATATTCAAGATTGACTGACCTAATGAGAGATATATCTATCCATACTTAGGAGGAAAACGAGCGCAAGTTTGATCACAACGGACTAAAGCATGCTAATGTGAAAGCGCCCTTTGTTGAAGGAAAAGCATAAAGCTCCTGGCTAAGTCCCCAGCAGTTACGGTACATGAATAATGAGCCAAACAGAGAGGTTATAGTCAGATTAAGTAGGTCGGACCGTCCCGGCAGAAAGGACTTGCCGGTTCAAGGTTTTTCATTCCACTTTTCTTTGTGTTCTCCGTGGGCAAAAACAAAGGGTGCATCGCTGCCTTTGGGGTCAACGAGTTTGTTATTGTGGGCTGACAGCGGATGTGGTCATGTTTGTTTGTGACCAGGAAAGTCAATTAACGTTACTATAGGGGGACAGGATGCCTGGGCCTTTTTCAGGTTTGCGTTTTTGCTAGGGAATGTTTTTTTTTTTTTCCTATCCTATTTGAGTGAAATGAACTGGAAGTACTTACATACTTACATAGATGCCACCTTTAAACAAGTACAGTATAGAAACAAATGTGCATCAAGCATACAGTCCTAGCGAGCAAATAGCAACATGAACATGAAATTTGCCTCATTCATTGCAAAACTAACATATCTGTTCCAACAACAAAAAAACAACTGTAAACACAAATTATTAAACATTAAATACATAAAACACACAGGAACATCTGTGAGGGATAGAACTTCCAGTGAGAGAGGAAAACAGAATATACAAAGAGAGTCGCTAGGGGGTAACATACAGCTAGCGGCGAAAAGACAGATGATCACATCACAAAAATACACTATAAAGAGCACAAAGATCCAGAGTCTGAATGGCTTCCGCAGTGTCTCGTGGTCCTAATTTATTGTTTCACTTCATTTGACTATACCTATCTTTATCTCTCTCGCCAAGTGATGTCATTCACTTATCCTCGCAAGGGTCGCACGAGTGCTGGAGCCATTCCCAGCTGTCATCGGGCAGGAGGCGGGGTACACCCTGAAACGGTTGCCAGCCAATCGCAAAGCCACATGGAGACAGGGAATGTTGAACCAAATTCATTTGAAACGGCGCCGTCCTTTCGTTTTTTCGAAGGGCGGCAGGCACCTTTTCACGCCTCCTTGACCCCATGAGATATTCCACAAAGTTCAAGGAAAGGCGGCGTAAAGGTTAGTGGATCGGAGAATCCAAAGAGGGCCGTCGTGAAGGTCGGAGCAGGAAGGGAATAAATGGTCATTCTCGGTACTGTCCCATTTCAGTCTTGGGATTGTGAGACTTTTTGTGGATGTGTGTGTTTGTGTTTACTCATGATAGACATGCTTATCAAATTTCATGCCATCAAACGAGTTTTTTGAGTTTGGATGTTACGGTGAGTCATCGGATTTGCTGCCATACCGCGCCCCCGCGCAATGAAGAAAACTTAAATTCGTTCCAGTTGAACGTCCGCCCTCTGTCTGGGGCTGTAACATTCATCTTGTCGTGTCATTATTGGGTTTTTAGATTTCTTTTAACAAAATAAATCTGAACAACTGAACTCACTTGATTTATTAACCATGCCTAGTTTATGTAGTCCAAATTTGGTACCAATCAGAGAACCTCTTTTGCAGATTACTTGGGTTTTTTTTTTTTATACCTTGAAACCTTGAAATGGGGAGAATGAATTTTGCTGCTTCAAACTTAATTGAAAAGACTTTTTTTGTCTGTGTGATTTATTGATTTTTGATCGATGCAGTCAAAATCAAAACTAAATAGTGCATATGTACAAATAACGTATTAGTAATAAGCGGCACGGTGGATCAGCTAGTAAAGCGTTGGCCTCACAGTTCTGAAGTCTCAGGTTCAATCCCAGACCCGCATGTGTGGAGTTTGCATGTACTCCCCGTGCCTACGTAGGTTTTCCCTGGGCACTCCAGTTTCCTCCCACATTCCAAAAACATGCAACATTAATTGGACACTCTAAATTGCCCCTAGGTGCGATTGTGAGTGCAGGTTTTTGTCTGTATATGCCCTGCGATCGGGTGGCAACCAGTTCCGGATGTACTCCGCCTCCTGCCCGTTGACAGTTGGGATAGGCTCCAGCACTCCCCATGACCCTTGTGAGGATAAGCGGCAAAAAATGGATGGATGGATAGGTCACTCCTCTCAGCTGACGTATGTGGCAACATACGTACTCATTCATTTCCAGTTTTCGGACATTTCCTGTAGGGTTACTGTGAAGTTGCGTAATATTTTCTCTCTATAAACATTAATTTGCCTGCTAATTTGCCGCGCAAAGTTTATCATCTTGGCGCGTATTCCCGTGTTTAGTTTATTACTCCCCGTCCTCTTTTTGTGAAAACAATACTTGTCATAACAGTATCTTATTCTCCGACGTGGAGGCGATGAATAGTTGAATTAGAGGAACGACTCTGCAGCGTATGTAGCCATGCTAGCTAGCCAGCTGCAGCTAGTAGCGAGCTGAAATGGGGCAAGATAGCCGAGCGACTATTTCCCGGGTAGTACCTAAGCAGGGACGATGGGTATATGTCCGATGTGGACGTGCTGGCAGATCCTCCAGTTCAGTGATGATTATCGCAATTGGTCGAAATCTCCACCTTTGGCCAAATTAATAACGACAAAATATACCGCTAGCCTATGAAAAGCTCTATGCATTTTAACCCACAAAAGCTCCGGATGCATAATAATACACTTAAGTTTTTTTTTTTTTTTTAATGACAGTATTTTCTGTAGTCTGGCTCTCAGTGGACTTGGCCCCTAATTGTGAAAAATGTTCCCTTCCCTGCTTTAATTGACTGCCAGCGCTTTTTATTCCTCTGTTTTCATTTATCGAAGCCATTGAATCACGTGCCAAATGGTTGTTTCTCTTCGTTCAGTGCTTTCCCGCTACCGGCCTGTCACTGTAATGTGTTTCTTTCAATTAAGCAATATCCAGCGCAACAATCGCGGTGACTTTATGACCTGTTGGCCATCGGTTGAGTAGCTTAAATCAAAATGATTATTACAGAGAATGCATTTCAAACTGTTCCACAAAAAAAAAAAAAAAAAAAAAAATACAGGCACGGTGACAATAACATGCTTAATAGATGAATACTCTTAATGCTGGAAGAAGTTTCCGGCACTCTGTGTCACTTCCCAATTGTCCCAATCCCGCATTACGCATCGGCACGTCAAATACATCATGGCTCTGTCACAGCAATATAAAATTTGATGACTAATGTGCTATTAATGGTTCGGCGGGACGTCTGACACGTTCGTGCTCTCGCCGCCTCGCCGCCTTTTGTGATCTACTCAAACACGTTGTCGCCCCCCCCCCCATCTCATTTGCGATTATGTCAAAACCAAAGCGTGAAGCTCTGCGTCATTTCGATGCCGTGACCATTTTTGCGAATGTTCCTCAGTTTTAGCTGTCATCTTTTTTTTTTTTTTATGTGTGTGTGTGTGAATGGAATAGAATAGCATTATTGTCGTCATGTGAGCACGTACCGTATAATTCTGGCTGATGCAACTTATTAAAGTGCAACTTAAAAATAGAAAATGACGGGGAAAGAAGATAACCTGGAACAGGGGCGTCAAACTCATTTTTGGCGCGGGCCACGTTGTAGTTACGATTTCCCTCAGAGGTCCGTTATACTGCAAATCCATGAAATTCTTTCGCCTCGTCAGATTCACACATGAAATTTATGAACTACTTTTGGAATCAGAAATCAAGCTTCATGGGTTTTTCAACTATCGTTCCTGTATGGTAACACAAAAAATGCTCGCAATATCTCAACTTGATCATTTATGATGTGCCCTGCGATTGGCTGACAATCAGTTTAGGGTGTACCCTGCCTTCTGCCCGTTGACAGTTGGGAGAGGCTCCAGCACTCCCCGCGACCCTCGTGAGGATAAGCGGAGAAGAAAATGGATGGATGGATATGACCATTTTGAAATGTTGTTACAAATTATCACAAAAATCATGGAAGTTGATATGCATGATTTGCCTTCGCGGGCCACATAAAATCTTGCAGCGGGCCAGACCTGGCCCCCGTACTTGAGTTTGACACCATGACGTAGAACAATAAAAACCACAGGCACCCGAATTGAATGGGATTATCCAATCCCCCAAACAGCAGAAGACAATATCACATTTCAGCCTAAAAAAATTTCTAAACAGGATATACATATATCCCCATCCATTTTGTACGGCACATTCTGAAACTCTCTAATATGCCACCAACTCCCTGTGAATAAGAATTATTGTCAAAGAAAAATTTTGCTCTGCTACATCTCTTGAAAGACTGAAATATAAGCTTTGTATGTTACGGAGGAGCTAATTAGCCTCGGTTGTTAGTGGAAGATCATCTTCGCCGCATGTGGATGTACGCACGCAGTTCTGTTTTTGTTATCCCCTGTGAAAAATCTGCGAGCCATTTAACTTTTCCATGTAATGTAGGTATACGGTACCCTTTCCTCCCACCCTAAAACCGTCAAGATGATTTTCACGGATTATATTTACCACTCTTGCAAACTAGTTTCTTACAGTGCGCTGCGTTAATGCAGAGTCATCGTCAATGTCAGTCGGCATCGATCGCTGCTTGCAAATAGCCACCATCCTTTGAGATCATTGAAAGGAAGGACAGCGACGGGTCGCTCGGTCGCGGCTGACTAAAGCGTGAATTAGGTCGCCATGTTAAAAAGATGCAGGAGCAGAAGGTGACCGACAGGATGGACAGAGAATGCGACCGGCTCATGTTCTGCGCTTTTAGGAAACCAGAGCCCGTGTTATGGCAGGGTTGAACGATTCAGTGCCAGGGAAGTGCGGGGGGGGGGGGGGGGGGGTGAGCTCAGGTGCGCTTGCCCCGGCAGTCCAGGTGGCTGGCCAGGTTGAGCTGAGTGGCTCACATCGGCCTGAAAACTTAGAGACGTGCCGCGGCTCAGGTGTCGTCTGAAGGTTACCGCTCGCGCCCGCGAGAGTGACGTAAGACAAAGGACGGTGTCCTAGGCGGCGGGGTCGAGTGACACGGGCGTCAGAATGACAAAATAACTTTGAGGTGATGATATTACAGGCATTAAGAGCATGCTAAGCTTTAGTTAAAGAGGAATGTACAGTAAACCTCAGATATTCATGGGGGATAGGGACTACATCCTCCAGCGAATAGTGAAAAAACAACAGAGGTCTCTGGGATTTGCTCAACTCTCATATAACGATTGAAGTCCAAGACTTCCAAGACATTATACTACAAATTTGATTGTTCTACTTTGGTGCTTAAAGGGCCACTGTCATGAAATGTATGCTTTTTAGTATGTTATTAATGAAAAAACGGCAGCCGGTATGGACCCATGCGTTTTTTCACCACAAAACATGATTTTGACGTATATGGCTTTTTTTGTAACTCCCGCCATGAAAATCCTCTCGAGGGATTTGTTTTTGACAAGGAGCAGGAAGTGACGTTGGAGGCAGTAGCGCGCTCAAGCGGACTTGTTTGTTTCTATTAGTTTTACCTGCTGGAAGGTAGCTCTTTGTTCCTTCGTGTTGGCCAAAATGCCGACTTGTTGCATTGCTGGATATTGCTCGAACACCCGGGAGGATGGATTCGCTCTTCATACTTTTCAAAAAGACCCGGTTTGTTGTGAAAAATGGATTGCACGGGTACAAAGGATGAGAGCTTTGTTGGTTCCAAATGACAGGTAGGTGTGTATACAGCTACTAAAAAAAAGAGAAAAAAACAATAGTTGGGAGGGGGCGGCGTAGTCCATAAGTCAGGTGAGCTAAATGTGTCTATGTGCGCATCATAAGGCTTCCATGCAGCACCTGCTGAAGGACGGCCTCCGCAGGCTTCGTGGAGCGCTACCGGCCTTGTCGACCAGGGTGGCTCGCAACGGTGGCTCATCTCCGCCATGGAAGTGGGCGTTTATCACCACCGCGCGGAGGTGTTCTGGCCGTGATCCGCATATCATCTAAATATGGCTCGAAAGAATAGGGTAATATTGCTTCGGACACTTCACTTGATTGTGAGAGGCTCTCTTCTTCGAAAAGAGCTTCCGTGTCTGGAGGGGCGTGTCCCACAGTAGGGGCCACAGCTTGTTTTCAATGGCGAATGTCCCGGTGTGACGTCACGGACAGTAAATGCAGCCAATATGGCGGCCACTTGGATGTCGAACGAGACTTCCACAACTTTGCAAAAACGGATGACGTGCTCTCCGCTCATATTTATTTTTTTGTATAGACATTGAAGCGAATAATGTAATTTTTTTTTCATTTCAATATCTATTTTAGAATGTTTATAGGGATGACACTTGACCTTTAAACTGTAATAGAAACCTAGGTAATTAGCATCGCTGCCCAAGAAAAAGCTAAGACCTCATTTTTCTACCTATAGAAGGAGATAAATGCTGTAGATAATCACAAGACAATAATGAGATATAACAATAACATAAGTGTTGTAACATGAATTGCAGCCAAATCACATCATCTTTTGGCAGCGTATTAAAACTGATTGCCGAGGAAGCCAACGAGAGCCCAATTTTCCTGTCGCGGAATGGAATAATGGTACCAAAAACATGTTTATCGGAAGCAATCACGAATCTACCTGTTGTTTTCTGTAGATAATGCATTTGTACTTTGACATGATGTCATCTCGATATTTGATCAACATCATCAGATGTCTGCATTTAACTCAGATTCATCCATCCATCCGTCCATTTTCTATACTGTTTATCCTCAATAGGGTCACGGATGAGGCTTTATCCGCTGATTTAGGGCAAGGGTGCACCCTGGATCACAGGCCACATATACTCGTAGACAAACAAAAATTCACACACAGATTCATTCGTTCACCGAAGGAATATTCATACCTGTCAACTCCTACGGTTTAGCTGTAGTTCATACGGATTTTGTGGTGAATATTACGCATACAGCTATATATCACAAATCATAGGGAATCTGAAAATTTCCATTTTTTCCCCACTAAATAGACTTTGATAATTAGACATTAACTTCAGATATTATCATTATGGAGATCTACAATAAAAAATAATTGAAAAACTTCGTTTTTTTTTTCCCTCCGTTATTTTGACACATAATTTTCTTCAGTATGTCAAAAGGATTTTTTGCTCTCTATAAGGATTTTTTGGGGTTGTTTATACAGGTTGGCGCTCCGAAAATTTGACAGGTATGGAATATTTAGAGTCTTGTAAGAATAGCCTTGGAAAACCCGCTAGCACTAACCATGGATGAAAATTCTTTTTAATTGAACTGGACAATCTCTTTGAATAATTCTGCTCGGACAAACTCATCCGACCACATAGCAACATGTAATCTTTTATTGTTTCTCTTTGGACAGCAAACTAGTGGTACCTTGAGATACAGTACGAGTCCAGATCCTGCCTGGACACCCCAAAAAATAAATAAATAAATACAATAAAGTAAAAACCAGATTGTTGATAATAGGATTAAAGTGTCCCAGTGCACTGTAATCTCATTTCAATTTTCCCGTCTTGGACGGACTGTTCCCAAGGGAGCCTGAACGTCGGCCCCCGTCGATATGGCCCTCCGCTCGGGTTATCGACCCCGGTGCGATAAAACGCTCGGCCCGCTGTAGGCCTCCCCGGCGTGTTCGCAGCCGTCGCAATGTGCACAAAACATGCTGACGCATGGGTGTCAACATTGACTCGGAGTGGGCGGAAAGTCGTTTCCCATCTGAGGTAGTTCCATTAAAAAAGGTGGTTAAACGCTTGTGGTAGGGAATTCGAACAGGGAAGGGGGGCAGAGTTTAATACTTATCTACTGTCTTGTTGTGTTGAAAGCAATTGTACTCTACGACAACTATTTTATCCATCTGACTGCTGAAGTTGCTATTATTAGCCTATCTTATTGTGGCCTACAATACGTTAAAAAGAGAAAGGAAAAGGGATTTGAAAGGTAATTTTAGACCACAAAGCCTCGCTAAGACTGTCGCCGGCGAGCTGTCGTAACGCGAGCGAAGGTGAAACCCAGGCAGACTTTAACCTCTCGGCACGCCTAACACACGACAGGATTCCGGTTTGACCCTGCTAGCCTGCCGTTGCTAGCGGTCGCTAGAACAGCAGAAAATGCTACCGTCCTGTCATCTCCCACCATCTCAGATATCCCGATTATGTTCGGCTCGTTGTTGATGTTGAGTTATCCATCCATTTTCTACATTACTTATCCGTTGCTGAGCGGGAACTGATTAGGAATGGAGCTACTGAATATTTTTAGATTCACTTCTGCCGACTATCCCATCGAGTAATCGGATAAAAATGGATTTTACATTATTAAACAACAATGCACTGAGCAAGCAATTTTTTTAGCAGGATGGCCCAAAATTTTGTGCGGCGGCCACGGAGACCAATGATGTAGACGGAGGGGCTAGGAGGCATTAGGGTGGCCACCCATGGCTCTATTGATACACATTTTACATATATTGTATATTACATTGTATATTATCTTTGTGTGGCTTTAAAGAAGCAGGACCTGGCCCAGTACGTGACATCCGTGTCAGCACTTGAGAGCGTAGTTAGCTGTTGTTATCTTAGGTTACCGTATTTTCCGCACTATAAGGCGCACCTAAGAGCCTTTCATTTTCCCAAAACCCGACAGTGCGCCTTATAATCCAGCGCGCCTTATATATGGATCAATATTGAGGCGCAACAGGTCCCGCAACTACGGTAAGCAGCCGCCGACTCCATTTTCCTCTGTAGGAGTAGAAGTAGCGGGCGGTGTATACTGGGGTATATCATTTCCATGTCTTTGTGTAAAGACCCCCAAATTGCTCCTATACTACTACTATTACTAATACAATACTACTACTGACGTTACCCCAGGGAAAATAAAAAAATCTGCTTATTCATTTTGGCAGTGAACAGTTGTCAGAACGCTGGTTTGTAATCTAGTAATAAAGGTTGACCGACCCATCTGTTTTGTTGACATTACTTTTAGTGCAGCTTCATCGAATGGATGCCTAACGTAACCCCACCCTCGACTGTAGGCTCTGTTCTATATATGAAAAAAGTTTGAAAATGGGCCATTAATTGAAGGCGCGCCTTGTAATCCGGCGGTCCATAAAGTGATCACAACTGTGTCTAGCCTCTACCCCGAGTGGGGGGTTTACAATACTCTCTAACTTGCAGTAGTATTATTTTTTTTGTTACCTTTTGTCGGGCATCGTAGAGATCTAGTTGTGTTAGCCAGCTCTACTTTGCAGCGGACTATATCTTCTTTTTTAATTTAGAAAATCCATTTTTTCCGATCTCTTACCTCCTGGTTGTATCAGTGTGGCCAAGATCTAGTGTGACCTTTTTTTTTTTTTTAGGTTTTTCGTAAGTTATTCAAAATATCTTTACAGCCCTTGAACTGAACCCACCCCCAAAGTCACCGCAGTGTGGTGCGACACCTTCACTGACTCAAGTTGAATTACTCTGTTGCCTAATTCCTGTCAGCGCACAGTCTATAGATTGCAGAAACCGCCAGTCGCCATAATGTTTGCAGACAAACAAACACAGTGACAATGCCCCAGAATTTTGACTTCAACCCATAATTACTGAGTTAATGTCCATGCAAGAGTTAAAACTAAAATTCCACTCTGTCGTCTGTACATTGACTCATCCTGAAGCTATAAAAAAAATATGTATAGCTTTGAGACTTTTGACCGCCTGCCCTGATCGACCCCATTACTTCATTTCCTATTTGGCGGCGAAAGGTAATTAAAAATGATGTTCCACGTCACGTGGAATTAATTTTTTTAATTATTTCAGCGGCACCGTAGTAACCGTCCTTCACTCACCCTGAGGCTCCGTGACCCAGATTGCCGGTTTTCACCCAGATCTCACCGAAACATCAGACGGTGGATTAGACCGAGCTAAATCCACGCACGTGTCACAGATGACTGATTTGCCAAAGGAGGGTAAAAAAACAAAACACGAATAAACCCTCTGTATGTCCCAATTAGGCTTTGTTAATCTCGTCATACCAAATGGTGGAATTCCAATGAAAATGTGGATTACAGTCGAGGATTGGAGCAAGTTAAGTGGTTGAGAAAATGAGAATGTGGAAAATTTTACAGAATTTCGACTGACTAATTGCTGGAACGGACAATTTTATCATATATGTAGAGTACCGTATTAGATTTGCAGTCATTATTTTAGTTGAAAGAGTAGTCTAAAGAAATCCAACATGATTTCTGCTCTAACCCACAGGTGTCAAACTGAAGGTCTGTGTCAAGTTCAATTATTCTTGTAAAAATCTGTACAAAAATTGTCATGCATCAAAAATGATAAAGCGAGCTATAAAAAGCATTTTTGTGTTACCAAACATGAATAATTGAAATACCCATTACCCTTGATTTCGGATTCCAAAAGTAGATCAAAAATTGATGATGTAAATACGATGAGACGATTAAATATTTGTATTGTTTCACAGTCGTAACGGTCCTCTGTGGCCCGCGAGAGTTTGACACCCCTGCTCTAACCACTGAGCTATGGGGCCCCCTCCTCTCAGTTACATTAAGTACCCACCAAAAACCTACGTAACACAGGGATAACATGCCAACTTCAAACAGGAAGGGCGGAGCTGAGATTCCAATCCTAAACCTTGGAACTGCAATGCATTTTTTTTTTTTTTTTTTGGACATTTTGTATCGTCTGCTGCAGGCAGAGTAACGGCCCTTCGTCTGTTCAATAAGTCAACGATGCCGCTTTGACTTCCCAACAGTCCTTGTGTGTGGGTGACCATTCTTCGTAATAGCAAATGTTTCTTCTTTTCAAAGAAATAAAGCACGGTAAAGTGTCTTTTCGCTTGCCTGCCTCTCACAACAAAATAAAGGTATGAAAGCTAGACTATCGTAGAAAAGTCAGCTCCAATCACTTTCAGCGAAAGCAGCAGTTTGGTTGATTGTGAATAATTCTTTAAAATGAGGCTTCAAGCTGTTTTGGGGCCTGAAAGGTCAGTCAATGTTTACTGTCAAACTAAAGAAAACATTGAGACGTACTACCGAGATTAAGGACAGCCCCTAGCATCTTAATTCTAACACACAATACGCGATAGACAGGCTACCAAATCGCATCGATAATTGCATTAAAACCCTTGATAAGATGATATTAGAAGACCAGTGGTGGAGCAACACAAGTCGACAATAATGTAACAATGCTTATCGGCAGACATTCCATTCCATTCAATTTTCCAAGTCACCTATCCTCCAAAGGGTCGCGGGAGTGCTGGAGCCTATCCTAGCTAATCTTCTGCAAATAAATGACTAATATTACACTGAACAGGATTATTGTAGGTGTAGAAATATAGATGTATGTGCTATCGTACTTACAGTATCGCGCTAGTGATAGTGTTCTGAATGTCGTACCAGAGCAGTGCCAAGTGCTGGAGAAAAATTCTTTGTGTGTTTATACACACTTGTCCATTACAGGTGATTCTGATTCTGACACTACTAGAGAAACCTGACACACGACGGAAACCGAACACGGACTTTACATAAGAAGACTCAGAGACCACAATGCGGCGTTACACCAATTTCCTCCACTTCTCTGTTAATTAGCTTCAGGCAATGAAGTCCCCGTCAGCCACAGAATTCCATTTCCCGTGTTGACGCGCACTTGATGAACTGTACTGCATCTCACCGTCCTCGTTATCCCATTTTGCTTCTGCTAGCGCATTTTATTAAGACGCTGTCACATTCGAAACCTCGTCAACGCGCCCCAATAAACCTGTTCCGACTGCTCAGGTGATGTGAGTGTCATAAGCGCACTTGCGTTATGAGTCATGCGTTGATGCCCCCCCCCCCCCCCCAAAGTGATGAAAGCCTTTCCATTACCGCCTGGCACGTTACCCTGGGGGCAATCTGTTGATGGATGGCCGGCGGGGGTCGCGGTTGGAGCGACCGCACTTGACCGGCGAGTTTTGAGCCGCGTTCACACAGTGCCGACGTGCTGGCTGTTCCGTTTTGGTCTCTCTCCACCTGTCGACTTCCGCAGCGAGCCACATCAGGGTTAGAATGGCTCTTCCAGGACGTTGCCTGTTGGATCAGTAAAAGTCTAAAACAGGGGTGTCAAACTCATTTCTATCGTGGACCACATTGTAGTTACGGTTTCTGTCTGAGGGCCATTTTGAGTGAAACCATGAAAACCTTTAACACATCATATTTACACATTTTAATTTATCAACTAGTTTTGGAATCAGAATCTTATGGCCACGCTACCCTGAGAACGCCCGATCTCGTCAAATCTTTGGTTTGGCCTTGGTTAGTGATTGGATTGGAGACCGCCGGGGAATACCAACCAGGTCCTGTAAGCTTCTCTCCCCGGCTCAATCCAGAGGGGTTGCGTCAGGAAGGGCATCCGGCGTAAAACCGCGCAAAACAAATATGCGTTCATCTAAGATGACCCTTAATGAGACAAAACGAAAGGAAAAGAAGAAGTTTTGGGATCAGAAATCAAGGGTAATGGGTTTTTCCAACTCTTGTTGATGTTTGGTAACGCAAAAATGCTTGCAATATCACATTGTCATCATTTATATGGCAAGACAATTTGAAATTTTCGTCTAGATTTTACAAAAAATCCTGGAAGTTGATACACATGATTTACCTGCATGGGCCACAAAAAACACATGGCGGGCCGCATCTGGCCCCCGGGCCTTGAGTTTGACACCCGTGCTCTATAAAATGCATCTCATAATCAGGTTATCATAAAAGAGCGCGGATTGGATTAATGTCTCTCATTTTCTATAGCGCTTGTCCTCTTTTGGGTTGTGGCTAACTGGAGTCTATCGCAACTGACTTCGGGGTACCTGGACTGGTTGCCGGTCAATCGCAAGACATGTAGACAAACAACCGTTTGGACCCACATTCGCACCTATGGGCAATTTAGAGGCTGCAATCAACCTCACATGCGTGTTTTTGGAATGCTTGAGGAAGCTTGTGTGCCTGGGAGAATTGAACCCGGATTTTTTGCCTGTGAGGCAAGCCCGGCTGTCCGTTTAAAAAAAAAAAAAAAAAAAAATGCGTGAGATATTGTGTTGGGGTTCAAAGAAAAAAAAAATCAATTGCAGAATAAATTGTTCAGCTGAAGTGAAATGAACAAATGCCTTCAGCGAGAAAAATGAATTCGGGGAACTGTCACACTTAATCAAAACAAATTGAGCATGTTCACTACCTCTGCTAAGACTCACTTAGTTTGGGGTGCGGCGCCTTATTACGCCACAGCGCGTCTGTCATTTAAATACACGCTGCATATTCAGTGAGACGTGCAATAGCTCAAGGCTTTTCCCTTGCCTTGATTTGGCTTGCTGGCCCTCGGTCTGACACCTGCGCACTAAAACGCAGCGGGGCTGAACTGCAGCAATCTTTCTTCAGACGTGTTGCTGGTATTTGTTAGCGCTCTTGGGGGGGGAAAAAAAAAAAAAAAAAAGAAATCTAAAGAGCCATGTTGATTTTGTTCTTATCTCTGTGAGAAATTCACCTATGCTAGGAGTTTAGTATTTCCTGGTCTGCCCGAAAATAAAACTGATTGATTGGATCATCAGCATCGAAGTCGATGTCATAAATAGTGAGGCCGTATCACCTACTCCTTGCCGTCACATTTAGTGATGAAAACTTTTTCAATTCGACTGAAATGGCGGAGGACAAACATCCCTCAAATCACTGTCGACAACTTGGCAAATATTGTGCTGACTTTATTATCAGGAGCTGATGCTGTCATTGATAACACTGTTAGCTAATGCTAATCTATGTTAACGCTGCAGTTCTGCTTGCTATTTGACTTTGACACTACAGTGCTTTGGCTTCCTGGAAAGTACAGTAGCTAAGGGGTTAATATTACCGTAATTCCCGGCCTACAGGGCACACCTGGTTGTAGGGCTCACCCAGTACATTTGTAAAGGAAATACCATTTGGTACATACATACGCCGCAGCTGTGTAAAAGCCGCAAGTGCCCATATTGAAACATGAGATCTTTACAGAGAAAGACGGTACATAGAGAGTTTAGCACTAACGCTACCGTCGCGCTAATGCTAATGCAGGGTTCACCAACGCGGTGTACGCGGGTGAATGGTAGCCCGCGAGGATCATATAAGGCGCCCCCTAGGTATGTTCTAAAAATACTATAGGCCACAAATTGCTACCATTATTTGTGCTTTAAATTCTGAATCTGACTTACTTACGTGAATTAAAAATTTAAAATACCTGTCGTGTCATTTACTACAATAAATTAAAACAAAAATATTTGATGTACATGTAATGAACTGAGTCTGAAAAATTTGCCGCAAACAGGTCACGTAGCCCTTCATACGATCGGTGCTCACGAAGTAGCCCTCAGCCTCAAAAAGGTTGCCGAGCCCTATGCTAACGCTAACGCTAGCGCCATGCTAACAGGGCTGGTTAAAAAAAAAAAAAAAAACATACTGGTAAAAATCACTGAAACGCTGCAGTTACACACAAGCACAGCGCTAACAGGGCCAGACCGGTAAGAGTCACTTCCTCGGCATATATATTCCACCAGTCTCACTCTTACCTTTTCCGCTCGAGCGCCCCCTCGCGGGCGTTAGAAAAAAAAAAAACATGCACAAATTAGCAGCATCACTGCATAAACCGCACGGTTGAAAGCGTGTGAAAAAAGTCACGGCTTATCGGCCGGAAATTACGGTAATATTTGTGTGCCCATACAACATATCAGGTATTATTCCCTTATCTATATCTGAATGTTTTTAAACTCCTGTTTCGATGCTGACGTCAAGTCAATGTCAAGTGGTGTAATGCTGGCTGACCAAGGTTCACATGGACGTCGCTTAACGTCCTACAAGTGACGTCTTCGTCCTTGTGAGCCTCAGCTGTTACATAAAAGGTGACTCAGACGGGCACGCATTCAGCATTATCACTGACCCTTGCAGCTTCCATCTAGACAGGTTGATTGTGTGACTCTTTGTCCTCGCTGCCTGTGACACATCCAGGAATGGGATGGAATTGAGTCTGTTTTTCTTTTGTTGGAACTGGAACCTCGGTCAAGATCTCGGGAATCATCAACTGCACAAACATTCCGGGGAAAGCCTACAAGAACATCTGAAATAGATAAGTTTAAAAATTAGTTGTCTTAGTGTCATTTTTTTAATCAGATTTTTTTTTAAAAAATTGCATTCGAACAGAAAAGCATTTTATAGCTATTGCACAGGTGTCAAACTCAAGGCCCGGGGGCCAGATCTGGCCCACCAGGTGATTTCATGTGGCCCGTGAAGCCAAATCCAGAGTTTCCATTTCCACAATTCTTGTAAAAATATGTACCAAAATTTCAAATTGTTCATATATCAAAAATGATCAAGTTGAGATATTGCGAGCAATTTTAAGTGACCAAACATGAACAATAGCTGGAAAACCCGTTGCCCTTGATTTCTGATTCCATAACCGGTTCATAAATTTCACGTGTAACTATGATGAGGCTGTTTTAAGATTTTAATGGTTTCACAGTCATAACGGCCCTCTGGGGGAAACCCGAACTACAACTAGGCCCGCGAGAAAAGTGTTTGACCCCCCTGATCTACTGTATGTAAACAGTACATAGATACATTTTTAACAGTGTAAATAATTCAGGTTGTGTCAGAATTATTCATTTATTCCCTACTGCGTAATGATTATATCGGGATTTTTATACATTTGACCACATTTCAAGATGCGTTGTGGGATTTTACGGAATAATTGCGATATTATATTGAAGTCATGATATAGTGGCTATCACCAGTTGCGTTTACTTGTACCGTCCGCTTATATGTGACTATGCGGCGATGACCAAGATGAACCACATTTGCCAGGCGGTGTGAATACTTGCGGAGCGAAAACTAGGACACGCTGTTCTCAGCACATTCACCTGATGTCCCGCCGCTAACAGCAGCAGGTGCCGCATCGAGTTGTCTGTCCGCGCGTGCCTGCGCGTCGCTCAAAGCTGGCGATTTTATGCGGCGCTGAAATTGCCATTGCGTCCTGTCGGGTATTGGATTTGCACTCGTTCGTCTTAATTATTCTGTTTGTGTTCTAACTTTGGAACAGTGAAATGGATTGGATTCCATTTGACGGATATTCACGTCCATGGCAGTGAATGAATTAAATATTTGCGTCAATTATTTGAGGTTTAACGCAATCCCTGACGGGGCTCGATCCTTATGCCCCGCGGATTACTGTATTTATGAATTGAATGCAAAATGGACCAGTTTTGTACCGACGTTTTGTAATCTGCCGGCATCCATTTTTGCGCGTGTGTGTGTCGTGTCCTGTTTTACTCATTGTGGAAACACTGAGAGGAATTTGACGACCTGCTTATAAATACGACGTACAATTAAAACCAGGAGGACAAAAGGAGGCGGGGCACCACGTGGACCGGCCAACGCTACTTTCCAACCGCGTGCAACTCGACACCCCTCTCTTCTTCCTCTATCCCTCTCTCCTCTTCATCCCCTTCATCCCACAGTGTGCCTCACGCATCGAGAGCACATAAATTAGTGATCGGCATCACACTCACTTGTTGCACTTGTTACAAATGCGTCATATGATGGGACATCATCTTCGAACTTCCCCCACCTCTCCCTTCTCGCCAAAACATCCATTTAACCTCAAGTGTCATCCCTATAACCATTCTGAAATGCGAAAAAAGAAATTGCGGAAGTGTCATTCGACATCCAAGTGGTCGCCATATTGGCTGCATTTACTGCCCGTGACGTCACCGCGGACATTCGCCATTGAAAACACGCTGTGGCCCCTACTGTGGGACACGCCCCTTCAGACACGGAACCGAACATCTCACAATCGAGTCAAGTGTAAGAGGCAATATTAACCTTTCGTTTCGAGCCATATTTAGATGATATCCGGATCACTTCTAACTAACAGCAGACTCCCCGACAGTAGTATGTGTCATGGTCCTGCTGGTCCCAGCCCTGGCTGTGCCGGTCCCCGACACACCTCTGTTGATTAGGAGGCGCAAACCTGTGCCTCATCGTTGATAATTAACCCCAGTATATATAGCACCCACTGGACGGTCTGGTTTTGCCAGATCATTACCATCCATCCCTCGTTCCCGCACTTCCTCGTTTCCCGATCCTGAACCTTTGTGTACTGACCTCCGCCTGTCCTCCGACCAACCCCGTAAGCTTGACGCCCTTGAGACTGCTGCTCTGTCCGACTGATCTCCAGTGTACCGATCCCTGCTTGCCCACTGACCTACCTTCTACGCCTGACGTCCTGGTTACCGCTGCTCCAGTTGAGTGTCTGCCTGATCCCCGACCTCGGAACGAATAAACTCTTTTCCCAAACTGCCTCTACATCCCCGGAGTCCTGCACTTGGGTCCTCTCCCGCATTGATGGGTCGTGACAGAATGACAGTATGACAACGCCGTAAACCATCCCGGCTCGGCACCGTGATAAACCGCCTCGTTGCTGAAGCCGTGATCAGCGGACGCGGCGCCGAAGCCGTGACCGGCGGACGTGGAGGTGACAAACTCCCAGGCAGTCTGTATGAGCCAGCCAGCCGAAGCCGTGCTCATCCGCGAGGCGCGACGCGGAAGCCTTCGCCGGCGAGCCCGACGCGGAAGCCGTCCGACGTGCACATCGACACATTTAGCACCCCTGTCGTATGTACGCGAATCTTTTGTCACGTTATGAGAGACAGATTACGTGATCCGCCCCCAAACTATTTTTTTTTTTTATTAGCTATATACACACCTACCTGTCATTTGGAACCCACGAAACTCTCATCCTTTGCACTCGTGCAATCCATTTTTCATGACGAACCGGGTCTCTTGGAAACTTATTAAGGGTAAATCCATCTTCCCGAATGTTCGAGCAATATCCAGCAATGCAACGAGCCGGCGTTTTGGCGAACACGAAGGAACAATGAGCTACCTTCCAGCAGGTAAAACTCGCTTGAGTGCGCTAATGCCCTGTACGTCACTTCCTGCTTCTTCTCGAAAACAAAACCCTCGAGAGGATTTTCATGGCGGGAGTTACAAGAAGCCGTATACGTCAAAATCATATTTTGTGGTGGGGAAAAAAACGGATGGGTCCTTACCGGCTGCCGTTTTTTCATGAATAAAATACTAAAAATCATCCATTTCATGACACTTGACCTTTAAGTCAGAGGAGTTCATCGCTTGTCACTAATCACATCTGGCGTTTCTTGGTTTGAGTCACAGTCGCTGGCCGGGACGCACGGGAAATTCACGTGGTGGATAAGAGAGCTCAAGGGCTTCAGCGGGAGGGGGAACCAAACACTATTTTCTTGAGCTAATTAGAGGCGGAAATGTAAACACCATCTATGCATCATTGCGTCAAGCCGTGGGAAGACACGGATGTCTGACGTAAATACACACTGTGTATTATGACAAAAATGTATCATAACATCATCTTTCACAGCGATCCCCTAAAATTGCCGCTTCAAAGGCATAACACAAGCTACGTAATTTTTCAGCCTTTTAAACAGAACTCAGCAAAAGTGAAGCCGTACTTAGCCAAAGTCATTCAAAAATTCACATTTTGCACTTTTTTTTTTTAATGTGGAACCTATCCTCTCTCAGTCACTGAAGCTGTGTCTAGCAAAGTCGTAATGGGTGTCAAGAAAGTACCGTAATTTCCGACCTATAAGCCGCGACTTTTTTCACACGCTTTCAACCCTGCGGTTTATGCGGTGATGCGGCTAATTTATGCTTTTTTTTTTCCTAATGGGGGGCACTCAACCGGAAAAGGTAAGAGTGAGATCGGTGGAATGTATGCGCCCAGGAAGTGACTTTTACCATCCGGCCCTGTTACCGCCGTGCTAGCGTGTCTCAGTGATTTTTACCAGTATGTTTCTTTTTAACCGGCCCTTTTAGTGTGGTGGTGCTAGTGTTAGCGTTAGTCCGGCGGCGTTCGCGTTAGCGCAGCGGCACTAGCGTTAAACTGTGTACCGTCTTTCTTTGTAAATATCTCGTGTTTCAGTGTGGGTTTCAATGTGGGCACTTGCGGCTTTTACGCGGTTGCGGCCTATGTATGTACCAAATAGTATTTCCTTTACAAATGTACTGGGTGAGGCTTATAACCAGGTGCGCTCTCTCGGCCGGGAATTACAGTACGTATGTTGAAGTGGTATAGCTCAAATGAAAGCTTAGCATGTTTGTATGTTAGCTCTAATATTAGCTCTGGTGGTTAGCACACATCACAAAGATTCTTTACTAAATACATCCAGTGCATTTATTTTCCTCAATCTAATATTCTGTTAGCTATTCATTTTTAATGTGTTTAAAATATTTATGGCATCATATTTCTGTTTTAGTGTTACCCACAATGTTTCAATTTTTGAAAAAGTGACTTTTAGGAACATTATATTGTAAACATGAGGCCATACTATAAATTGTGTTGTTGAGTGATAGAAGGTGATGTTTCGCCAGACATCCTGACATATTTAAGACTTTTTTTGCAGTATTTTAGACGTGTTCCGTTTGTGAGAAAAGCAAACTGTTTCTTTGTTTTTGTTTTTTTTCCTATATAGTGTCACACCGCAGTACAGTTGTGATTCACAGCTTGCGGAATCATTACACACCCTGCGTGTGACAGACGTAGTGGTGCGATTTTTGTCCGCGAGCGACGCAGGCGACATTTTGGAGCGGGGCCATGTTTCAAAGTGACCAGATGATACGCCGATGCTTCATTCGTGCATTTATCAAGACAATTGATTCTAACGATACAAGTAATCATGGTTGTTTGTTAAAAAATTTCAATTGTAATTGTAATCAATAAATCTAAATCAAACTTTGGATATATTGAAGACTGCAGACTTGGCTTTTTAAAATTCTCAACTCTTTGGAGTTTTATCAACTGCTTATTAATTTGCATTACTGCCACCTAGAGGATCGGAGTGACCAACAATGCTAAGATTTAGTGGAAGACCCTGCAAATGTTAGTCCAACACAAAAACATGACACGCGCTCCTTGGTTTGCAACAGATTCCGATGTTACCAGAATTGACTTACATATGCTGTGAAAAAAGCCATAATTACCACAAATACTGTAATTTCCAGCCTATAAACCGCAACTTTTTTCACACACTTTCAACCCAGTGGTTTATGCGGTGATGTGAATAATTTGGGCATTTTTTCCTAACGGCCGCAAGGCGGCACTCAAGCGTAAAAGGTAAGAGGGAGACCAGTGGAATATATATGCAGAGGAAGTGACTTTTACTGGTATGTTTTAACCAGCCCTGTTGACGCGGCGCTGCTAGCATTGGCGCAGCGGCACTAGCGTTAAACTCTCTGCGTACCCTCTTTCTTTGTAAATATCTCGTGTTTCAATGTGGGTACTTGCGGGTTTTACACAGCTGCGGCGTATGTATGTACCAAATGGTATTTCCTTTACAAATGTACTGGGTGAGGCTTATAACCAGGTGCGCTTTATATGCATTAAAACTCACATAAAAAATAGAAGTACACACGTAACTAAGTGTTCCGTTGTGTCCTTGCTTTACGTGGATGCTTCACTCTTGATTTGAGCATGCCTAAACCATCAATACTTTTATTATTAATTATAAATAAAAATTTCATTATAATAAAAACTGTAGTGGTTTTTGTTGTTGTTGTTCTTGCTAAATGCGTTTTGTATTCCTGCCTAACAGGATTTGTACCCTCTGTACTGGCACGGATTTTTGCCGGAGTTTGAGTGCTCATCTGGGAAAATATTGCTTCACTTTTTCTCCAAGTTTGCCAACAACATTCTCACCAGAATCTTATTTTGTAACAGGTGAACCTTCCCAAATGTCTTCCACTGGATCCTGAGAAACGATATTTAGAATCTTGACACGCGCCAGCCGGCATTGTGAGTTTCGTCGGGTTGTGGCAAATTCGTAAAAAGGCTGACTGACTCTCAGCGATAGGGCACATTTAATTAAGATTAGAGTCAAGATTCTCGCGTCAGCCGGAGGCGCCAGCGAGCGGGAGCGACGCCGACGACCTCTGGTTCATCTCGGTCCACCTGAACGCGTTTAGACAGGAAGTGGGACCCAGGAAATACGCCTCCAAAGTCAGACCAAATTATTTTCTTTTGTGAGACTTCAGCGCTGTGGTCATTTAAAGTAGGGGTGGGACGGCTCGGGGGATCACGTATGGACCGCTGTATTCTTTGATCTTTTCCACCAAGTTTTGTTACATTATCAAGAGTCTTGTAATATTTGTTGTATTAATTTAGCTGTTTTCCCCACTGAAATTGTTTTTTTTGGGGGGGGGGGAAATGGATGATGTCAGTGGTCTCCACTACCAAAATCCTGACCAACATTAAAATACGATAGCGCAGAAAAACGAGTCATAGACGGCTAGCGTGACCCATGCTGAGTGGAACATGATGTCACTTGAGCAGCGTGGCTAAAAAAATCCTGTGATGGAAGACAGGATGAGCAGGTGATAACTGCGGGTGACTTCAACATGCCTGTGGACTTCATCGTGGAACTCTAAAGTGTCTCACAGAGCATTTTATTCATGACTTATTACACATTTAATCATCAATACAGGTTGCTATGCATAGGATCAAATAAAAAGGGAGCTCCACATACCACTCACTGCACTTTTATTAATTCCATTCATTGTCTTTGCGGCTTATCCTCACGAGGGTCACGGGGAGCGCTGGAGGCTATCCCAGCTGTCACCGGGTACACCCTGAACTTGTCGCCAGCCAATCGCAGGGCACATAGAGACAAACACTCTCACTCAAAATCACACCTACTGGCAGTTTAGAGTGTCCAATTAATGTTGCATGTTTTTGGGATGTGGGAGGAAACTGGAATGCCCACCCGGAGAAAACCCACGCAGGCACGCGGAGAACATGCAAACTCCATACAGGCGGGGCCGGGATTGAACCCGGGTCCTCAGAACTGCGAGGCCAACGCTTTACCAGCGGATCCAGTGTCCCTCCCTTTTCTTAATTAATGAATTACTTCATTGATTCAATTGTGGAGAGCTGTTATGCGCTTAAACGGCGCTGGTTTACATTTTTTGGTATTTCATCACAGTATGTTTTTCCCCCCTCATCGCAACGCCACATTCAGTTTTCACCTTTGGAAACAAGACACCCCATTTTCACTGCAGTGTTGTTGTTTTTTGTTTCTTTTTTTTTATGGCCACGAAGGGAGAAGGTGGTGGGCACGGGTGACAAGAGAAACGCCGTTGATTAGTCAGTCGGTAGTTCTCCCTCCCAGCGGGCTCTTCTGTCGCCTTCCCGCCGAGCCGCCTGATTGAGTTTGCAGCCGTCGAGGCCGGGGGGTGGGGAGGGGAGAGTCCGCAGAGGAGAAACATTGCAAGAATACATCGGGATGCAAGGGAAGAGGAAATTGCATCGGGATTTAAAAAAAAAAAAAAAAGATTGAAAGAAAATGACTGGACGTTTGTAAATCACATTTCCAAATTAGCCTGGCAGCAAATGAAAGGAGGGCGGCAGAAGTCACGTCTGGGTGTCAGACAGAGGTGACGCTGAATCACTAACAATATTAGCTCTGTCTCATCTCTTGGAAAAACAACACGTCGGGCTTCAAAACAGCTCACGTCATATCGTAACAGACGTTAAAATGGCACTCACACTAAGTAGAAAAACATGGGAAATTTGCATCCATCCTGCCCTATAGAGCTCGTGCATGTGACGTCGCCATTTTCAAAGCGCCATGTTGCCTGTCACAAAGAGGTGCTCGACAGTGCTTGGGACATTAAACCAGAGGAGAATATTTACAATACCCGAGACTTGTTGTCGTGTTGGTTGTCACAACAGACGAGAGATATTCAAAGAGAATATTCTACAGAATACCATCTGAAAAGACGAAGATTTCGGCAATTAAACATGATGGATGGTGCCCAGCAAAAATACACACAACTGTGTAGTGATCACTTCATTTCAAGTAGGAATTATTCTTCTCAATCTCAAATGACCAAAAAGTATTTATAATACCAAGTTGTCTTAGTTGAGAACAATGCTTATTTAAAAAAGAGAAAAAAACAACAGAGTTGTCTCCAACGTACACGGAAGCGTGTTGCGGCCACGTTAAACTTTGGTAAACATCTCCCCGACAGATGTTTTTTTTTTTTTTTTCATACGCATTGTTCTCAAATGGGTCCAATGCATATTTTAAAAAAAGAAAATAAACCGTCGGTCCCACAGAGGTTTAAATAGGTTAACGTGTGGCCGCGACACGCTTCCATGTACGGGGGTTCAAGCCTATCCTTGCGGTTTATTTTCTTTTTTTCAAATACGCATTGGTCTCTTTTGAGAACAACGCATATTAAAAAAAAAAAAAAAAGTCTGGCACGGAGAGTTTTCCCGTAGTTTAACGTGTGGCCTCAACACGCTTCCGTATACGAGGAGCCGAATCATAGTTAATGAATGCGAGTTTGTGTAAAACCAGGGGTCATTTATTTAAATATTGGTGTTTGTATCTGAGTGGCTCCATCACTATGCGGGATTTATTCTTGATTGAGAAAAGATCCAGTAACAAAGTATTTGTATGCTTCCAGACTTTTCTACGCTTTCAAACTCTTCCGTGTAAATCTCGACGACTTACCCACCAGATCCGTGTGTAGATCCAGTTGTCCGAGACAAGCGGAAGCGGGTTAACAATCCACTTTGTTATCGACGAAAACATCGACTTCGGCATTAAATATGGGACCTCTATGCCAAGTGTCTCTCATTTTTCCTCGTAACTTTTTTTATTATCGCCTCCTAAACGTTTAACGGTATCGGACAAAACTCTGATGTCGCGTCGTCTCCAACCGACTTAGCATTGAAGAATGGTTTGTTTGACCGGCACTTCCGGCTAGTGACGTGATTTGATGACGTAGCTGCACGAGCTGTATAGCGCTCGTCTTCATGAATGTCACGGCCTATCCCGGATGACTTTCGGCAAGAGGCAGGGAACACTTGGACATTTTTTTCCAGTCAATCGCCTGATGAAGAACCATTTGCTCTCAATTCAAACCTAAAGAGGTTTTGATGTACCTACCCAGCATTTTGTGTTGTTATTTACCCTAGAGTAGATTATAACAACATATTTAAATTTAGAGGGAATGACATAAGACTCAAATATGACCATCTTTATTTTTTTCCCCCCAGGAGAGATTTGAGGCGGCCTTTCGGATCTACGACGAGCAAGCGACCTTCCAGTTGTTCAAAAGCTTCCGGAGAGTCCGGATCAACTTCAGCACCCCCGAGGCAGCCGCCCGCGCCCGCATCGAGCTGCACGAGTCCGAGTTCAACGGCCGCAAGCTCAAACTCTACTTTGCCCAGGTGAGCGTCAACCGAGACGTGTACGTGGACACTCTGAAGTAAGCACATCTTGTGAGCAGCTGTCACTTCATCCCTCAGACTTATTGACATCTATATGATTATGATTATGGCTGCTGCAGCTCTCGGTGTGTAATCATAAGAGGATTAAGGGATTCATAGCAGAGACAATTACCTCATGTACATTTTCTTATGACAGGTAATAAAATGCTTACAACTCATTGTTTGATTACGCTTGTCACTGGATGCACATGGAATAAACTTAAATGTGCTTTTTAAACTTAGCACATCTTGACGCATTACACCGAGTTATGTTATTTAGAGTTGATATAAAAAAAGTCTACACACCCCTGTTCAAATGTCAGGTTTTTGTGATTTTAACAAATTACACTAACATGAATCAGATCAAACATTTGACACAATTAATCTGAGGAATTACAGTTATTGCTAATTAGTAATTGGTATTCTATATTAAATTAGCTTATGATGTCTACTTTGGCGGCACGGCGGCTCAGATGGTAAAGCGTTGAGTACCCTACATACTGTCATACTGTCGGGGAGTCTGTTGTTAGTTAGAAGTGATCCGCGTATCATCTAAATATGGCTCGAAATGAAAGGTTAATATTGCCTCTTACACTTCACTCGATTGTGAGATGTTCACTTCTTCGAAAAGAGGTTCCGTGTCTGAAGGGCCGCGTCCCACAGTTCTGAGGACCCGGGTTCGATCCCGTCCCCGCCTGTGTAGAGTTTGCATGATTTCCCCGTGCCTGCGTAGGTTTTCTCCGGGCTCTCCGGTTTCCTCCCACATCCCAAAAACATGCAACATTAATTGGACACTCTAAATTGCCCCAAGGTGCGATTGTGAGTGCGGCTGTTTGTCTCCATGTGCCCTGCGATTGGCTGGTGACCAGTTCAGGGTGTACCCCACAACCTGTCCGTTGACAGCTGGGATAGACTCCACCACTCCCCGTGACCCTTGTGAGGATAAGCAACAAAGAAAATGGATGGATGGATGTTTATTTAATCACAGACGTGCCGTTGTGCAATTTAATCCACTTGTTCATTGCAGTTTAAGCCCAATACCTCTCTAGATCCTTTGGACAGACAAGATAATATGAGAAAATATGTTATTATTCTGTCTTACATTTATGCATTTTCTCAGGCATATTTTCTATTCTTTAAGATTTTGGATTCACGAGCGACTATTCAACTGTTCAATGTGGCCTAATGAATCCTTTATTGTGAGTCAGTCTGGGAGCCGTGAATTGCTTTTGAAAGTATAAACTATTGTGTGTTCCGTTTTGTGCAAGTATTTTTTTCCTGATCAGTTTTCTTTTGTTGAATGTAAATAACACTTCTAAAGATATTGCTGTCGGCTACATCTATTAATAATTGCTATTGATCGCCCCTAAAACTGCCATTGAGGTCAGTGGGTTGTGGAAAAAATTGAGCACCAAACAAAAACCTTTGGGGGTCCTTTCAGAACCAGACCCAAATTGGTACGTAGAGTACATTGGACGATGCATCCCTGACTAGAAAATGTGCAACCTAATTGAAAAAAAAAAAAAATTAAAGGAGTGTCATAAAATCAAATGACTGAGCTCGCTGGTCGCCATCACTCTTGCCGCCAGGTCCAAAATGGCGACGAGGACATCGACAAGTCCTACCTGGCGCCCCCGCAGCCCGTCAAACAGTTCCTGATCTCGCCGCCCGCGTCGCCACCCGTAGGCTGGAGTCAGAGCGAGGACGCCACGCCGGTCATCAACTACGACCTTTTGTGCGCGGTCGCCAAGCTGGGACCTGGTAAGCAGTCGTCAACGCGGTCGCGGTTAAAGCGCGTTCACTCCCATTGACGGCTTTAGACGTCAACGACTCAACTTAACCGGGAAGGCTGGTGGCGAATGATTTTTAAAATGGAAAATGATGTGATCCTCTTCAGGCTCATGTATGGACCCGGGGGAATCGTCACTTTTTAAGTTGTTGACGTTCCCCCTGATGGCTTTTCACAATCACTAATATGCTAGTTGTTGCATTTTTGATTTGCAATTGACTCCTAATGGACTCCGGGGGTAAATGCTTAAATTTCTGCGTGACCAATAGTTTCCATGAACGGAGAACATTACAGTCACAACTTATTTTCTTTCACATGACGGTGAAAGGAAGGCATCTGACTGTTGGTTTTTACAGTGAAGAAAATAAGTATTTGAACACAGTCTGGCTAAGCCACGCCATAACCTTGATATGCTTCTTACGGAGCCAGTCTTTGGTTCTCCTGGCTGTGTACTTTGGGTCATTGTCACGTTGAAAGACCCAGCCACGACCCATCTTCAATGCTCTGACTGAGGGAAAGAGGTTGTTCCCCAAAATTTCACAATACAATTCTTCCTCCAAACACTGTTAGTGGAATTATGACCAAAAAGTTCCACTTTAGTCTCATCTGACCACAAAACGTCCTCCCATGACTCCACTGTATCGTCCAAATGGTCATTGGAAAACTTCAGACGGGCCTTGACATGTGCTGTGTGTTAACCAGGGGTACCTTCCGTGCCATGCGTGATTTCAAACCATGGTGTCTTAGTGCATTACCGACAGTCACCTTGGAAACGGTGGTCCCAGCTCTTTTCAGGTCATTGACCAAGTCCTGTCGTGTAGTCCCGGGCTGATTCGTCACCTTTCTAAGGATCATTGAGACCCCAGGAGGCGATATCTTGCGTGGGGATCCACTCCCATTGAGATTGACCCTCACGTTTAGCTTCTTCCATTTTCTGATGATTGCTCCAACAGTGGACCTGTTTTCACCAAGCTGCTTGGCAATTTCTCCGTCGCCCTTTCCAGCCATGTGGAGTTGTACAATTTTGTCTCTGGTGTCTTTGGACAGCTCTTTGGTCTTGGCCAGGTTGCAAGTTTGAGTCTTACCGATTGTATGGGGTGGACAGGTGTCTTTATGCAGCTAACGACCTCACACTGGTGCATCAGATTCAGGATAACACACGAAGTGGAGGTGGACTTTTAAAGGCAGACTAACAGGTCTTTGAGGGTCACAATTCTAGCTGATAGACAGGTGTTCAAATGCTTATTTTCAGCTGTATCACACAAATTGTTAAAAAATCATACATTGTGATTTCTGGATCATTCTTTGTCATTTTCTCTCACAGTGGACATGCACCTACAATGAAAATTTCAGACCCCTCCATGAGTTCTAAGTGGGAGAACTTGCAATATAGCAGGGCGTTCAAATACTTGTTTTCTTCACTGTATCTGCAGTAATCAGGGCTTGGTGTGACTTCCCAGCAGCCTCGTTCCCCGGCGCTTTTTCTGCATGCTAATAACGCCAGCGCAATATGACACACCAGTCACATTTCAGATAGCGGCCTTTTTCAGAAAATGTCAGCCCAACGCCGTGAAAAACAGCTCCACGTTTGTGCTCTGTAAAGCTTATCTGTTGTTGTAACCCCCCCCCCCCCTTCCCACCCCCACTTATCAGCTAAAACTTCATTAAAATGCTCTCACACAACAGACGACCGTTAGGACAATGGCGCTGCTCCGTTACTACGGCAACCGGGGAGTCAGGAAGTGGCTTCCCTTCCACGATCCAGATCGGCGTCGGGTTTGAGCCCACACGCACAGCGCGCTGTCGCCCTCTATGGGCTCCCCGTGGTGACGGCGCATTGTCATTCTCTTGTCGTTCCTCGGGGACAATTTCCTGTCCCATCTTATCGCCACGGCAACTGCTCTTGCGTATTCCGTTGATTCTGAGTCACCCGGGCTTGTCAGATCAGACTGAACACACAATGTTTCATTTATTGCATGGCTTGTTTCAGACAAATCCGCGGCCATCATAACAATTCTTGTTTATGAAGCATGTCATACTTTTTCAAATAGTCCCGGTGCTTTAAAGTGTTTTCTAAATTGACTTTAATTTGTTACAGTTTTAGGGACAGCACTATACAGTGGACTCTCCAAAGTCAAGCAATTTTTAATATTTAATGAACAATTTAATTTGATTTTATTTATTTAACTTTGAAGTACATTTTTCAGAACTTAATCTTTGTTTTCAAACATTTAGCTAGTTGCAAATTGTATCCAACAACCCGCAATACATTTGAAGTGAATCAATATTTAAGTCAAGTTTTTATGATCATTTTTGATATATTTGAGTGCAGCGTGAATGTTTAAACTCTGACTGACGATAATATTAAATATACTACTTGGTAAAAAATGGGAGTCACTGATGGTTTGGTGCGGGCAGCGTGGGATCGACTCCCGGTCAGTGATGGTGTCGATATCTGCCCCGTGACTGACGGGCGACCAGTTCAGGGTGTAGTCTGCCTTTCAACCCGAAGCTAGCTGGGATAGGCTCCAGCTTTCCCGCGACCCTCGTGAGGATAAGCGGCTCGGACAATGACATGACACGACTTGGTAAAGTGTACCGTTATCCACGCATATGTGCAAATGTGGTTCGCGACAGGCGAGAAGTACGAGCTGCACGCCGGCACCGAGTCCACCCCGAGCGTGGTGGTGCACGTGTGCGAGAGCGAGACGGAGGACGACGAGGCGGCGCGGCCCAAGCAGGAAATCGTGCAGACCCGACGTCCCGACGGACCCCCGAAGGTCTTCAACTAGACCCCGCCACGCGCTCCACAGGCCGCCTTGTTGACCTGCAACACCAACCGCCCTCTCTCTCTCTTTCTCTCTTTTTCCCTCTCCTTCTCTCTCTCTCTCTTCTCTCTGCACTCATGGAGAGCGCCGCCGCCGTCATTCCAGCTCAAAAACAGACAAACATTGCTCCAGTTTTTGCGGGTCAGCGGACGAGGCGACTCAGAAGAAACGCACGAGGACACAGACACAAACACATTCATCACATCCTTGCAGCGAGGCACTCTTGATGCCGCCAAGGCCTGTCGACGCTCAGCGGAGGCGGATACACACACACACACACACACACACACACACACACACACACACAGACACGCGCACACACTCCAGTGAGCGCGTTAGCTCCCCCCCGCACACCTCATTGTTTCATTTCGCAATGACCGGGTGTTCTTTGGGGTGATTTGCACATTTTCTTTTTTCAGTCCCTTTTTCCAATCATCGTCCATATCAGCTCGCATCGGGATGCATGTATATAGTCGACGGCGTGATACAATACTAATAAAGTGAATATTTAACGTCGCACACACTGCACGTAACGCCATATGTGACTAACAAAAGAAGTTGTGGTGGCTGAATATTTATCCCCATTTTTCTTTTTTTTTTATTCATTTCACCCACTAGATGTGTGTTCTTATTGTGTACTTGGTACACTTTTTGCATGCGTAAGACGCGGGAGTTTTGTTTTTTCGCTTGCACGCAGGACTCAAACAGGGCGTCTTTGTTCATTTTCCTTTCCTAGATTTCAAATTTGCGTGTTGTCGCCATCATTTTCTAGCGTTGTTTCGGACCGCGCCTCCTTTTTCCGATGCGGGGGTCCTCCCGCTTTTTTCCCCGGGCTTGTACATACCGCTTTGTCTTTGTCGCCGTTTTTTTCTAGTCTAAGAGGGAAAGATGCCTGATGAGATGTCAACCAAAGCATTCTCACGTATTTCCTTCAGTGAGAGCAAATGACAGCAAATGTGCGCCATTCTTAAATATGTTTTTCACCCCCACGGCTTTAGCATGAATCATTTGGAGCAGTGGACAGACCGTAGAACGCGGGAACGTCCAGCGAAGCACGCCGGCTGCGATGATTAAGTGGTGTACACACATAGAGAAACCGTAATTTCCGGCCTACAAGCCGCGACTTCTTTCACACGCTTTGAACT
This sequence comes from Syngnathoides biaculeatus, assembly GCF_019802595.1. NCBI lineage: Eukaryota > Metazoa > Chordata > Actinopteri > Syngnathiformes > Syngnathidae > Syngnathoides > Syngnathoides biaculeatus. Next base: position 17,818,368 of record NC_084654.1, on the reverse strand, counting down.
CTGCGGTTTATGGGGCGATGCGGCTAATTTGTCCATTTTTTTTTCTAACACCCGCAAGGGGGGACTTGAGCGGAAAAGGTAAGAATGAGACTGGTGGAATATGTGCCGAGGAAGTGACTTTTACCGGTCTTGCCCTGTTAGCGCTGCGCTAGCTTGTTACTGCTGTGTCTCAAGTGATTTTTTCCAGTTTTTCTCGTTTTTTTTTTTTTAACCAGCCCTGTTAGTTAGTGCGGCGACTAGTGTTAGCGTTCGCGCCCGTGGCGGTGCTAGCATTAGCATTAGCGTGACGGCGCTAGCGTTAGCATTAGCACGGCGGCACAAGCGTTAAACTCTGTGTACCGTCTTTGTAAATATCTCGTGTTTCAATGTGGGCACTAGCGGCTTTTACACAGCTGCGGCCAAACGGTATTTCCTTTACAAATGTACTGGGTGAGGTTTATAACCAGGTGCGCTTTGTTTGCCGGGAATTACGGTAATCTGGTCAATTATGGTTCGCAAAGGCTATCTGAAAGTCTGCAATTAAAGCACATATTATTGGTTTCATTTCAATTCCAGTGTGATGGCGTTTAAAGCCCCAAAAAATGAGAATAGCGTCCGTGTCCTATTATTTGCAGTCCCGACCGTAGGCGCGAATGGGAGTGCGAGTGTCTGCGTGTACCCTGCGATTGGCTGGCAACCAAAGCACTTCTCGCGCTCAAAGTCAGCTGGGATAGGCTCCAGCTCACACACACGACCCAAATGAGCACAAGAAATATAAAAGAATGGAAGGATAGATTATTAATCTCGCGTTACCACTCTTATTACATTTACATAAGTGTGTGTGTGGGGGGGGGGACATGCCAACGTGTACGTTATTCGAGATTATTGGGTTTTCATGTGGAATTTCAGACCATGAAAGGTGCTGTAACCTTTCCAGCTAGACAAAATTTTACCTAATTATTGGACGCACCACGGTTGTGTGTGGGTTTTTTTTTTTTTTTTTTTTACTAAGCTTCCCTCTCACGAGATGCTGAACGGCAAAATTGACAGCGTTTGTTTGAACTACAACTCAAGTCCGACATTTCCAGTGACGTCCGCTTCTATGTCTCTCTGTGACTCCCCCGGTCTGTCTCTGTGGCAAAACAGGTGTTGAAATACAATTGTGCCTTGAGAAACACGTTACCTGACTTGATGTTTTTGACGAGCGCTGTGTTGTGGCGGTGAACTCGACTCACCTCACCACACGCAGCAGTTTGACAAATATCGGAGCAATTCGTCAAAAAGAGCCGTAGCGACAACAGGCTGTTTCAAATGAAGGTTTGCTTAGTTTAAAGCTAACAAACAATGAAAAACAATTTTAGCATTATTTTAAAAAGATATTTGAAAACAATTGGTGGCGCAACACATGCAGACCGATATTTTAACAACACTCACAGGCATATATTCAGAACTAGACGAATATTTCCTATTGAGTCACTTAGCGTAGTAGTAGAATATGAAGTCTTCATTCTTCCGGGGGACAAAGAAGGCAGAGAAGGAGCGGCACAGTTAATTGGATTGCAGGATTAAATTATGATTCATCCAGTATTCATTTTTTTTACATTCATGTATTAAAAAACGAAAACAGTTTTTATCCTGAAATTTCACCTGAAAGCCCAATATTTCAGAATTTATGTAAGGGGTGTATTCGGATGGATTATGAGCATTAGTGGGTACTGCGTTCTAATGGGAATTACTCCGGGCGTTTGATTTGTTTTTAGATGCAGATCCCGGGTACACCCGCGTGGCCGTCGATGGTCCACAGGCCGCAGGTTGCCCACCGCTGTGCGAAAGTGGTCCATAGATTGCGATTTACAGCCGCGAAAAAGACGCATGTGAGCACTTTAACGCTGTGTTTTGCGATTGTCTCCTTTGCACCAGTTAGGAAGCACATTTGTCTGTCTTTGTTCGTCCGACACCTGAACTGGCCTTTACGAGCATGTGACACTCGTTTTTTGTTTTTTGTTTTCTCTTCTCTGTGTCACAACATTACCGCTATCTGTCGCTTTTTTTTTTTTTTTTTTTTTGGCCCTCAGATAAAGAAAACCATCTCCTAACTCATTCAGGATGTCGTTGTGTGACGTACAAACAGGAAGCAGCTTGGCGGCGCCCGACTTAATATGACTTTTTTGTACTCTGTGCTCACAGACGTGCGTGTACGTGTATATTTTTGTACATATGCCAAATGTTTATGTTGCTGAGACGTCGTCCCGGCAGTGTGTGTATGTGTGTTCGCGCGCGCTTTGTGACGGCTTCTCTCGGGCGATGTCGACGATGAAAAATGACAACGATCGTTTCAACAAACTAAAAAAAAAAAAACAAAAAAAAAAGGAAAAGATAAGAAAAAGGTCAATGATGTTTGTCACTATTGTTTATTATTTGTTTTTTTTTTTTTTGTTGTTGAATATTTCAGTTGACGTGACTAATGTGTCTTCTATGGTAGGAAAATCCAGAAAACAAAGTAGCAAAATGAGCAATAATTTACAGATGTAATAATACCGGTATGTGTATTTTCTTGTTCTTTCTCTCTTAACAGTATCTGCTTCTATTTGTGTAGTATTGTTTCACATAGAAAATATCCATAAAGACTGATTCTTAAAAGCCACGTTTGGTGTCGTTTTTCAGTTTGCTTTATGGCTTAGAATTTACTCAGCAATGTCTTAACTAGCAGATGTGTGTGTGTGTGTGTGTGTGTGTGTGTGTGTTTTATTATTATTATCGAGGTGTAAAGGTTGACTACTGTAATCTAAGTATCTGCGTCATGTGATTGAACCACTCCTATGTTTATCCATTGCTCAAGCGTCTCAGCACGCTAATGCGCTAATCTCAATATTTTTCCAAAGGAAATCATGTGGCATGAATGAATCATGTGGATATTCAAAATGTGTGTTTTTTTTAATGGTGCTGTGTTGTTATCCATACAGTAATTTCCGGCCGATAAACCGCAATTTTTTTCACATGTTTTCAACCCTGCGGTTTATGCGGTGATGCGGCTAATTTGTGCCTTTTTTCTACCGGTGAAAGACCGGTGGAATATATGTGCCGCAGAAGTGACTTTTACCGGTCCAGAGTGACAGTCTGAGCACTCCGGGTGCTGAAAACTCTCCTTGTGGTTAATGCACATGTGTGTATATTTTGTAAACTTCCGGCCAGTCTGAAACATCCCCACCCATGCTTCAACAAGTGCCATTAGACAACTTGTCGCCGAGTGTTTATGTTCGCTATGGACGTCTCAGAAAGATGAACACAGAGAACGTACGTATATGTGTATATCTTTTTATCAAATTTTGTTTTAAGGTTAATGTAGAGTTAAGGTTAGGTTACAACGTATGTTAGCTCCTTCTATGTAAAAGAAGGAGAACTATGACACCAGGGGATTTTCCAGTAAGCATCTGCTACATACCCAGAATTCCCTTGTTAGCAACGCATCCGCATTAATCACAAGGAGACTTTTCAGCACGGGGGAGCGCTCAGACCGTCACAATGGCCTGTCAGCACTGTGCTAGCTTGTTACTGCCGTGTCTCAGTCATTTTTACCAGTATGTTTTTTTTAACCTGCACTGTTAGCACGGCGGCGATAGCGTTAGCATTAGCGCGGAGGCGCTAGCGTTAAACTCTCTGTGTACCGTCTTTCTTTGTAAATATCTCGTGTTTCAATGTGGGTCTCAATGTGGGCACGTGCAGCTTTTACGCAGCTGAATTGTATGTATGTACCAAATGGTATTTCCTTTACAAGTGTATTGGGTGAGGCTTATAACCAGGTGCGCTCCGTAGACCGGGAATTACGGTAAATAGATTTTTAGATAAATGATTTACATGATTTTTTTTCTTCTTGATGAAACATCGCATGTCACACTGACCCATGAACATTGCTGGTAAGAAAGACACACAGCAGGGGGATTGACGGCATGCAACAAGAAAAAACAACAAACTTAATTTAGCCTGTTTTGAGGGGGCGGGCCTAAAAGTGAGCCACTGTTCATCTTGCCCAATACAACATTTGGCCAGTGGGGGAGGCGTCCTGATTGTCTTTACCATGACAACTCGGGCGTCCGATTTTCATGGAGCGATCGCGAGTGGAATCAGTTTTCCCTCGTGGAGGCAGCACTTCATCCACAAGCCGGCAAATTACACCCCAATTTGTGCACGTATGAGGTGCATGCCGCAAACACATCGGCAAACAAATTTCACCCCCGCCTCGACAACTTCACTCAGCAACGAAGTGTGTGTTACTTACTAAATGCTCACTCAAATCTGTCAAGTCATATGCGGAGAAAGTCAATAAGCAAAGCAAATTTATTTGTATAGCGCATTTCATACACGAGGTAACGCAATGTGCTTTACATGATTAAAGGCATTTGAAAACGAAGAGAAAAAAACATTTAAAATGAGATGAGAATGAGAAACAAAATATAAAAAAAAATGAGAAATCACAATAGGACAGCAGTTTTACACAAAAGAACAGTTCTTGTATGTCATTATTCCATTGTGCAGCTGTGCTTAATGTTTTGTCCTTTTGTGTTTCTTTTGTGTTATTCCTCTGTTTATTGTTCACATTTTCCAGTAAATGCTTTGCACATTAATGTAATGACACATTAGTCATGTAGTGATGTGTGTAGTCGACAAAACAGAGGCCGCATTGTTCACACTCTTATTCGCCTCTTTCGGGTAAAAAACGCAGGAGGACTACACGCAATACAGACGAGGTGAGGAAAGTACTTTTTCTCACTTCTGTAACGTGAATATCGAGGCCAATCATTTTTACAAGTATTTTCCCTTTCCTGGGATTGTGTACGCCCGGAAATCCAATCTGACGCTCTAGAGAGTTCAGAGAAGGCGAGCACGCTCAATTTTCGAGGAATCTGCAAAAAAAAAAAAAAAAAGTGTGTTTCCACTGGCAAGGGTGCGTCGGTGCGTCTGCCATATTGGATGTGCAAATTCTGTTTGTAAACATCTCGTCGTCTGGCTGTCGAGAGCAAAACTCCTCTGGTGGAAAACAGTTGAGTTCACAACATCACATTTCAGCCCGGGGGGGTACGCGCACGTCTTGTGTGGAGTGAAAGTTGACCTGTGCGGGTTCTTTTTGTGAGGCCGGTGCTGCGACGTGGGAACACCTGCAAATGCCGAACAATGTGTTCACTTCAAACCTGCTACAGTAGCTTCTTTAATATCCTCCGGATGGGAACTGGAGAGCACAGTTGGCAGCATTTAGTGGGGAAGACCACAAGTTGGGCTGTGTTACAGGCAATATAATCATCACGAGATTTTGTTTTTAAGACCACGCCGTGGTAAAGCTAAGTCGAAAGGCGAAGCTCTCAATTTACCAGGCCATCTACGTTCCTACCCTCACCTACGGGCACGAGCTGTGAGTCGTGACCGAAAGAACAAGATCCCGGATAGAAGCGGCCGAAATGAGTTTCCTCCGCAGGGGTGTCCGGGCACTCCCTTAGAGAGAGGCCGAGAAGCTCGGTAATCCGGGAGGGGCTCGGTGTCGAGCCGCTGCTCCTCCGCATTGAGAGGCGCCAGATGAGGTGGCTGGGGCATCTGATTCGGATGCCTCCCGGACGCCTCCCTGGTGAGGTGTTTCGGGCATGTCCCACCGGAAAGAGACCCCGGGGACGACCCGGGACACGCCGGAGAGACCGGCTTGGGAACGCCTCGGGATCCCTCCGGAAGAGCTTGAAGAAGTGGCTGGGGAAAGGGAAGTCCGAAGCTACTTCCCTCGCGACTTGACCCAGAAAAGCGGTAGAAAATGGATGGATGGAATCCACCCTTTAACCTATACCCTTCAGACAACTATAGAAGTTAATTTACAAACCACTTGTGTGCTCCTGTAAGGACGACTGGACTTAGGATCACGCTTAAAAAAATAAAAAATTCAAAAAAACTTCTCCAAAGCCCAAACAACTTTATTTTCTAGGCCATTTATAGCCATAAAAAAAAACCTTCAAAATGGTATGACAATTGTTTAAGTAATATTTTAACACCCTTAAACAACACATTAAAATAAATTCCTGATAATAAATGCCAACACTTGCTCTGGGAGGTGAGTCTCTGTATGTTCATTTTCCTGTGTCTCACTTGTCATATTTCTGCATTAATGATTAAATCAGGCGGCACGGTGGATCAGCTGGTAAAGCTCGGAGGACCCGGGTTGGAACTCGGCCCCGCCTGTGTGGAGATTGCATGTTCTGCGTGGCTTTTCTCCGGGCACTCCGCTTTCCTCCCACATCCCAAAAACATGGATTCATTGGAGACTCTAAATTGTCCATAGGTGTGATTGTGACTGTGACTGTTGTCTATCTCTATGTGCCCTGCGATTGACTGGCGACCAGTTCAGGGTGTACCCCGCCTCCTGCCCGTTGACAGCTGGGATAGGCTCCAGCTCTCCCCGCGACCTTCGTGAGGATAAGCGGCAAAAGAAAATGATACTTACCAGCTCATCGTGTATTTAATAAGGATACTGGCTCACATTGTGGGTTTCTATAACGGCCAAGGACTGTTGACAGTGTTCCATTCATGCACAGATAGCCGCCATTACGCATTGTCCCTTTTCTCGCACAGACGTCTTCCTCGAGGCTGTGATTCTGCCCGATTTAGAGGGAATGAGAGGAGCAGATTTGATTGGTGGTCAATAAAGTCGACTGTAAAGACTCCCACAGTAGTCTACCCTGCCGCAGGGGCACAGTTACGCCACCTGCCGTGCATGATTTCAGAAAGTAGGACCTTCAATCTGCGGGGGAACAAGAATATGAGTCCACCCATATTTGAGGCATGCAGTAATAAAGTTTAATGTTTCATCCAGGCACACCCTCGCGTGCGACCTCCGCTGATTCTGCCGCAAGCATTGCTGCCTCTGCTTTTCTTTTATTTTGACCAGGCACCACGGCAGGCACACCTCAAAGGCCGAGCGGGAGGACCGGAAAAACCAGCTGACTGACATCAGGACTCTCAGCTGCAGCGCACCAAGCGAGAAAGCTCCTCCTCATCCCAACTTCAAAAAGAGAGAGAGCAAGAAAGAGAGAGTTAGTCTCATCCCTCCTTTTTTCCCACCAAGGTTGTTGTCCCTCTGCTGTTGTTCGCGAGGGAAGGGCGGGGGGGGGGGGTGGGGTGGTGGAGCTTCCGACATCGGATAGGACTTCACTCCTTTCTAGTGGACTATGTCCGGCGAGAGAGGTTAGGGGGTGTTGCTGAGGTGGGGGAGACGTGCGCTCCTCATCCTTCCACCTGGAGAAAGCTTGGGCTGATCTCACAGTGGAGCGTCGCCGGTAAGTTCTGTAAACTTTGCAGTTTTTGCTGGCTTCTTTCATCAGACTTTATGCGTTGGGGGTGGGGCGGGGGGCGCGCGACGTGGACGGACGGCAGCTGATGAATGAAACAAGGAAACAGCTGATGTTCCTTTCAGAGTATACAAAGTAGATTTTCCAAAGTTTTTCGGCTAGATTTTTATTAAAAATAGAAATGTATGAGATATACTGTGGTTACTTCACATTCTACAGCAGAAACATCCAACTCTTTAATGTTGAGTTTACTGTCAAATTAAACACGCAAACTGGAAAATTACACCTTGCGTATTTAATTTCAAGCACGTACGGTAACTTAGCCTTTAGTCTCTTTGCTTAATGCCAATGCTAGCACATGTGGAGAAAGACAAAATCATATTTAGACATTCATTATAGCAATACCCGCACATATTCTTTATCCTCTGCAAGGAGCTAATGGAATCTGGGATTTATATACTGTACACACATCCATGTACAATATGTCAACTACTCAGGTGGCCAAGACGGTTAGCACCACAATGGCCATTCAACTAATGCATTGTAACAAAAATTAAGTCAATCTTAATTGGATTTTATGCACTTACTGAATGTGTAAAACAAAACCTTCACATTTTTTTTTTTGACCAGCAACAGAAAAAAAAAAAAATGAAACGAGTCACATTATCACATGCAATTAATCACATTATAATGTGAAACGATTCACATTATAATGTAAAACGCGACCTTTTTTTTGGGTGTGGCAGTGATACGCTTCCGCAGATTAGTGACCTTTCCATTCAAAAACTCTAAAGAAGTCAACAATTTACCAAAATTAATATTTGATGTGGCTCCTACTAGCTATTACTACTACGAAACTGATTTTATCCACAACTTATCTAGTTATATAAGGACAGAAAAAGGAAACTACTTACAAGTAAAGTACAATTAACTTCAGCACGATTGTGGCTCATTTTTCCTTCCCCACTACATCGTAGATTTTTCGACGATTGTTTTGTACAACCCGGTCAGAATTTAGTCCAGTTCAATGCAGTTTGATTCATATCGTGCCAAATCACGACAGAAGTCATAGAATCAGAACCAGGTTTATTGGGCAAGTGTGTAACAACACACGAGGAATTTGTCTCCACCCCAACACCCTCATTTTTCGCCCTACATCACCTTTATAGGAAAACTATGATCAAGGCCTCTTTCGAAAATATCTTTATATATAAAAACTCCAGAATTGTTTGATGAATTGGATTTTAGTGTCTTTATAGAATTAACGTCAATTAATGTCAAAATGGCCCTTGTGTCGTTTTTTTCCGCCTTCTCTCAGTATTTTTTTTTTTATAAAATTTGAATGGTCTTGCCTTAGGAGGATTTCATGAAAAACATGCGCACTAGTCCAACAGATGATAGATATTTATTTTTAAATGTGTTTAAGTTTTCAAGTGTTGTGTGAGTTCACTCCCAAGGTCCGAAAACAGAATCCGGCACGTTGACGCTGATCAAGTGTGCAGCAGTGCAGAATTGTCATAGTGACATACAATATTTTGAAATTAACCGATTGTTATGGAGCAACAGAAACAGCTCTTAACATGATAATAATAGTATGATAATTAACATTGCGTTAAGTAAAGGTTCATACAGCTCTTGGATGGACGACATTTGATGGCGGAGGTGTACCTATTGAAGTGTCCGGTGAGCGTCTTCCGTATCAAAGGTGAATGATTAGCGACAATCAAGGCCATAAATTCCTTCCGTTGTCAATAAATCACCACCGTATGAGTTGAACTCGTGCTGATATTTAAGTATTTCACTATCACCCCGAGTGCACGTGACGGCAATAAAATATACATATTGTCAGTTATATATTGTTGGTTTGCGGCAGCGGAGGACGTTTAAATGTGCGCCTGACGATTGCAGCTGCGTCATAACAATATCGGGAGAATATCATCGCAATATAGCAAAGGTGGGCAAACATTTGAGACCAAGGGGCACACGCGGGTTATAAAACGGACCGATGAGCCGGACCATTTGAAGACCAGCTAACAAAAAACAAAAATGGAAATGCATTGGCTTATTTTTCGTCTATTTTTGCAGGTGGCTGAATGAGATTTCCCAATCATTAAAATGACCTCAAAATTATAATGTAACTGGATGGATTAACTATTAAAATCCCATTAAAATGTTTTTTTTTTCTTTTCAAATAATAAACTTTTCTATTTGAGTGATTTACTCAACACACTAAAATACTTTTCAGAGCGCCAATTCCTGCCGAAATGACATATCAACCTTTTTTTTTTTTTTTTGTTGATGATGCATCATTCGAATTTCTTGATACGGTGAATTATGAATTGAATTGTGGCTTTTAATTAGTTGTCAGCTATTATTATCCAACCATACAAAAATAAAATTGTGAAATATTTCACGCTGTATGTAGTGAAACTGTCTGAGTTCTGCATTTTCACTGATATTGTAATTGATTTACCGTGGATTAAAGCGTTGGCCTCACTGTTCCGAGGTCCCGGGTTCAATCCCGGCCCCGCCTGTGTGGAGTTTGCATGTTCTCCCCGTACCTGCGCGGGTTTCCTCCGGGCACTCCGGTTTCCTCCCACATCCCAAAAAACATTAATTGGGCACTCGAAATTGCCCCTAGGTGTGATTGTGTGTGTAGCTATTTGTCTTGATGTGCCCTGTGATTGGCTGGCGACCACTTCAGGGTGTACCCCGCCTCCTGCCCCTTGACAGCTGGGATAGGCTCCAGCACTCCCCCTCGACCCTCGTGAGGATAAGCGGCTAAGAAAATGGATAGATGGATTTACCGTAGATGCCGGTGTACGTCGGCATTGAATCAATTCCACGCAATTCATTGTGCCACTGCAGTATTTAAATGGACTGTACGTGTTCATGAGGTTCCTGTTCCGCTTTGGACTCCATCCTGGTTTACAAAGCATAAAATGTGTTGTTTGCAGAAGGTGAAAGGGTATCGCGTGAAGATTTGTGGAACAATATAGAGAGAATAGGCAAACACGGAAGAGGAAACAGCGACCCGTGACCCGATTTGCTCAAGTTCCTCTTTACCTGATCTATGCAAATACATCAGGATGCAGTACAGTATAATCACGCTCACTGACGCGCTCATGTACGACATACAATTTGTTGATACGCGTCATTACATACTGCTACGTCCTGATGAGCCACTCTGATAACACTGCATATGAAAGAGGTGTCAAACTAATTTTTACTGCGGGCCACGTTGTCGTAAATGGTTTCTGTCTGTGAAACCATAAAAATCTTTCATTGACCCATCATATTTACACAATCAATATATCAACTAGTTTTGGAATCAGAAATCGAGGGTAATGGGTGTTTCAATTATTGTTGCTGTTTGGTAACACAAAAATGACCCAACGTCTTCCTTTATGATATGACAATTTGAATTCAAAATCTGAATTTTGGAACAGATTTGAACAAAAATCATGGAAGTTGACACACATGATTTGCCTTTGCGGGCCACATAAAATCATGTGCCGGGCCGCACCTGGCTCCCGGGCCTTGAGTTTGACACCTGTGGCTTATGATGTGGTTATGAACGTAGGAATAATAATAGTAATAATAATTACTAAAAAAAATATATGATCTAGCTCTAGGGGATATCCTTGAAATAATCTAAATACAGTATGTAAATGAAGCAAATAATAATAACATTATAATAACCGTATTGTATAAGTTGTGCATTAAATAATGGCTAATTTAATTATGCAATCTGTATTGTATTCTATATAGCACAGGTGTCAAACTCAGGCCCGGGGGCCAGATGTGGCCCGCCACATGATTTTATGTGGCCCGCAGAGCCAAATCTAGAGTGTCAATTTTCATGATTCTTGCTAAATCTGTACCAAAATTTAAAAATGTCATTATCATAAATGATGAAGTTGAGATATTAGAAGCATTTTTGTTACCAATTGAAAAACACATTGCCCTTGATTTATGATTCCAAAACTAGTTCATAAATTGATGATGTAAATATGATGAGACGATTAAATATTGTTATTGTTTCTCAGTCACAACGGCCCTTTGAGGGAAGCTGGAACTACAATGCGGGCTGCAATTAATAATAACATTATAATAATTGTATAATATAAATTGTGCATTAAATAAAGGATTATTAAATTAAGCAATGTGCATTATATTCTATATAGCACAGGTGTCAAACTCAGGCCCAGGGGCCAGATTTGGCCTGCCACATGATTTTATGTGGCCCGTGGAGCCAAATCTAGAGTGTCAATTTTCATGATTTTTGCAAAATCTGCACAGAAATTTCAAAATGTCATTATCATAAATGATGAAGCTGAGATATTACAAGCATTCTTGTTACCAATTGAAAAACACATTGCCCTTGATTTATGATTCCAAAACTAGTTCATAAATTGATGATGTAAATATGATGAGACGATTAAATATTTTTATTGTTTCACAGTCACAACGGCCCTTTGAGGGAAGCTGGAACTCCAATGTGGGCCGCGAGGAAAATGAGTTTGACACCCCTCCTGTAGTTTCTAAAATAAAATAAAAAATACAGTACCAGCAAATTTTAATGTACTGTATGGATTTTTTAAATTGCTCTCCCGTTAAAAATTGGACTCAATAAAATAATTAAGTAAACCGGCTCGGACCAAAACCTTTGTGAGAATCTGAGCGATTTTATCATGTCAGGATGTCCGAGCGTCAAGCAGTCGTCACTTGTCGGGAGCCGTCAGCTCTGCAAACAGTCCACGTGATGTACGTTGGCGCTAATGTGCCTGCTTAATAATCCGTCAACGCCGCCATTGATTGTCACGTCGCGTTTGCCTTCCAGCACCAGACGAGAACGTCACTGCAACGCAGTTTCCTATTCAGTCCTTCCTGATGACATTTGCCCATCTTGGCTGTGGGTCCACTTCCCACGCGTTTTGATTGTGTGAATGGGAGCAATGCGTGTTTGTCTGTGTCTGTACGTATGTACCAAGTGACTGACCGATGACCGGGCCTGGTTTGTAGCCGGTACCCTGTAGCTCTGAACAGGATCAGCGGGACTAATAACGGCTGGAAGGATATGATTCATTCATAGGATTCATTCATTCATTCATTCATTGGTCTTCTGTTCCACTTCTCACGCAATGGCCGTTGGGGGGAAAAAAAGCTTGAAATCCCAATACTCAAGTTCACGTCTTTGCATTCTACAGTATATAATCGTGTTATTACCGGAAGATTTTGTAAACCATAATCGATCCATCCATATTCTTTGCCGCTTATCCTCACAAGGGTCGCGGGGAGCACTGGAGCCTTTCCCAGCTGTCAACGGGCTGGAGGTGGGGGACACCCTGAACTGGTCGCCAGCCGATCGCAGGGCACATAGTGACAAACAGTCACACTCGCAATCGCACCTTGGGGGCAATTCAGAGTGTCCAATGAATGTTGCATGTTTTTGGGATGTGGGAGGAAATCGGAGTGTCCGGAGAAAACCCACGCAGGCACGGGGAGGACATCCAAACTCCACACAGGTGGGTACGGGATCGAACCCGGGTTCTCAGAAATGTGAGACCAACGCTTTACCAGCTGAACCACCATGCCGTCGTAAACGATCATATTTTTGAGTATTATTTTCTTCATAAATACATTCTTCCATGATGAAGTAATGAACGGAAGCATTATTTATTGAATAATTATACAATTATATATTATACAGTTTTTATTAAACCAATAAATGGTTGCTTTAAGTCATAATTAGAATAACATACAATTACCATTATGTTTTGTGCTCAGATTGCTGGCTTTTCCCCTTTTAATGTTTCTATTCAGCTGTCCAGTTTCTAAACTCAAGCATACACGCAAACCAACTTCTTGCCGTGCTTCTTACAAACTTATACACGTCGCCATCTTCAAAATAATTAATTGTTTAATATTTTATAATTTTTTAAATTAATAAATCTTTGGCAACACTGGCTGGTAATCACTGTGGCCACGTATCCTTCTATGGACAATATATTTTATGGGGGTTATAATAAACTGTTAAAACTAAATGGCAACTTTTGTACACCCCCCATGTGCGCATTTATACATACAACAATGTATACTGTACGTATATTTATATTTACAATAATATATGTAATAATGGAAGAAAGAAACCGCTTCAGACTTTTGCCTGATATTTTATTTATTTTGAATTCACTGCTCCACAGGTTTATTTTCACACCGAAATAAAACATTTTATCAAAGAACGAAAGCAAAAATATGATGTGTGGTATGCTTCGGCTTAATTTTCATAACATTGTCATAAAAAATGTGAAAATATAGATATGTATCATTTATATCATTTAATAAAATAAGTGAGCTAGTAGCACTTATCTTAAAAAAAATATATATATTTTGTGAGGCAGCACAGTGTTATAGCTGTTAGCCAATTTGTTTGAGTCACAAAAACAATACTTAACAATACTCCCCCCTAATAATAGTTTGTCTGATTACTGCTTTCGTTCCGGTGAGTCATCGTTGCCTCTTTTGTTGTGCGTGCGAAAATTGGACGAGGAACCCTGACGATGACGTGGCTGCTGTTCCACTTGGGTTCGTGTGGAAGCTGAAGTATAATTGGAAAATGATTGTAAAGTGAAGCCTTGTCAGTGCAAAACAATGTAGATGGCGAACTCTTGTTAACGCTTTATAGAGTGCTTACGTACTTGTCGAAGACAAAGAAGAGGAGGAAACCGGATCCAGCGTCAGAAGAAAAAGAGGAATGCACAGAGCCTACAACTGAGTGTAGGGACTTTGAATGTTGGGACTATGACAGGAAAAGCACAGGAGTTGGTTGACATGATGATTAGGAGAAAGGTTGACATTCTGTGCATCCAAGAGAGCAGGTGGAAAGGTAGTAAGGCTAGAAGTTTGGGAGCAGGGTTTAAATTATTCTACCACGGAGTAGATGGGAAGAGAAATGGAGTAGGGGTTATTTTAAAGGAAGAGCTGGCTAAGAATGTCTTGGAGGTAAAACGAGTATCAGATCGAGTGATGAGACTAAAATTTGAAATTGAGGGTGTTATGTATAATGTGGTTAGCGGCTATGCACCACAGGTAGGATGTGACCTAGAGTTGAAAGAGAAATTCTGGAAGGAACTAGATGAAGTAGTTCTGAGCATCCCAGACAGCGAGAGAGTTGTGATTGGTGCAGATTGTAATGGACATATTGGTAAAGGAAACAGGGGCGATGAAGAAGTGATGGGTAAGTACGGCATCCAGGAAAGGAACTTTGAAGGGCAGATGGTGGTGGACTTTGCAAAAAGGATGGAGATGGCTGTAGTGAACACTTATTTCCAGAAGAGGGAGGAACATATAGTGACCTACAAGAGCGGAGGTAGAACCACGCAGGTAGATTATATTTTGTGCAGACGATGTAATCTGAAGGAGGTTACTGACTGTAAAGTAGTGGTAGGGGAGAGTGTAGCTCGACAGCATAGGATGGTAGTATGTAGGATGATTCTGGTGGTGGGTAGGAAGATTAAGAAGACAAAGGTAGAGCAGAGAACCATGTGGTGGAAGCTGAGAAAGGAAGAATGTCGTGCGGCCTTCCGGAAAGAGGTGAGACAGGCTCTCGATGGACAACCGAAGCTCCCGGAAGACTGGACGACGACAGCCAAGGTGATCAGAGAGACAGGCAGGAGAGTACTTGGTGTGTCATCTGGTAGGAAAGGGGAGAAGGAGACTTGGTGGTGGAACCCCAAAATACAGGGAGTCATACAAGGAAAGAGATTAGCGAAGAAGAAGTGGGATACTGAGAGGACTGAGGAGAGGCGAAAGGAGTACATCGAGATGCGACGTAGGGCAAAGGTAGAGGTGGCAAAGGCTAAACAAGAGGCATATGAAGACATGTACACCAGGTTGGACACGAAAGAAGGAGAAAAGGATCTCTACAGGTTGGCCAGACAGAGGGATAGAGATGGGAAGGATGTGCAGAAGGTTAGGGTGATTAAGGATAGAGATGGAAATGTGTTGACTGGTGCCGGTAGTGTGTTAAATAGATGGAAAGAATACTTTGAGAAGTTGATGAATGAAGAAAATGAGAGAGAAGGAAGAGTTGAAGAGGCAAGAGTGAAGGACCAGGAAGTGGAAATGATTACTAAGGGGAAGTCAGAAAGGCACTACAAAGGATGAAAAATGGAAAGGCAGTTGGTCCTGATGACATACCGGTAGAGGTATGGAAGCAATTTGGAGAGATGGCTGTGGAGTTTTTGACCAACTTATTCAACAGAATACTAGCGGGCGAAAAGATGCCTGAAGAATGGAGGAAAAGTGTTCTAGTTCCCATTTTTAAGAACAAAGGGGATGTTCAGAGGTGTGGGAACTATAGAGGAATAAAGTTGATGAGCCACACAATGAAGTTATGGGAAAGAGTAGTGGAGGCTAGACTCAGGTCAGAAGTAAGTATCTGCGAGCAACAGTATGGTTTCATGCCTAGAAAGAGTACCACAGATGCATTATTTGCCTTGAGGATGCTCGTGGAAAAGTACAGAGAAGGTCAGAAGGAGCTACATTGCGTCTTTGTGGATCTAGAGAAAGCCTATGACAGAGTACCAAGAGAGGAACTGTGGTACTGCATGCGTAAGTCTGGTGTGGCAGAGAAGTATGTTAAAATAGTACAGGACATGTATGATGGCAGCAGAACAATGGTGAGGTGTGCCTTAGGTGTGACAGAGGAATTTAAGGTGGAGGTGGGACTGCATCAGGGATCAGCTCTGAGCCCCTTCCTGTTTGCAGTGGTAATGGATAGGCTGACAGATGAGGTTAGACTGGAATCCCCTTGGACCATGATGTTCGCAGATGATATTGTCATATGCAGTGAAAGCAGGGAGCACGCAGAGGAACAATTGGAAAGATGGAGACATGCACTGGAAAGGAGAGGAATGAAGATTAGCCGAAGTAAAACAGAATATATGTGCGTGAATGAGAAAAGTGGAGGGGGAAGAGTGAGGCTACAGGGAGAAGAGATAGCGAGGGTGGACGACTTCAAATACTTGGGGTCAACAATACAGAGCAATGGAGAGTGTGGTCAGGAAGTGAAGAAACGGGTCCAAGCAGGTTGGAACAGCTGGCGAAAGGTGTCTGGTGTGTTATGTGACAGAAGAGTGTCTGCTAGGATGAAGGGCAAAGTTTACAAAACAGTGGTGAGGCCGGCCATGATGTACGGATTAGAGACAGTGGCACTGAAGAAACAACAGGAAGCAGAACTTGAGGTAGGAGAAATTAATATGTTGAGGATCTCGCTTGGAGTGAGCAGGTTGGATAGGATTAGAAATGAGCTCATTAGAGGGACAGCCAAAGTTGGATGTTTTGGAGACAAGATTTGAGAGAGCAGACTTCGATGGTTTGGACATGTTCAGAGGCGAGAGAGTGAGTATATTGGTAGAAGGATGCTGAGGATGGAGCTCCCAGGCAAAAGGGCGAGAGGAAGACCAAAGAGAAGGTTTATGGATGTGGTGAGGGAAGACATGAGGGCAGTTGGGGTTCGAGAGGAAGATGCAGGAGATAGGCTAAGATGGCAAAAGATGGCACGCTGTGGCGACCCCTAACGGGACAAGCCGAAAGGAAAAGAAGAAGAAGAAGAGAGTGCTTACGTACTTAAGGACAAAGATTTACTTGGAAGTTGTACAAAAAAATATTGTACTTAAAGAAATACACCTACTATGTAAAAAAAAAAAAAAAAAGGTAAATCAGTTTAGGGCTTTGTAATTTTCAGTACATGTAGTGTAATTGTAAGACTTATCTGTCTTCATGTGTTGTTTCACCATTTGTGTTCAAATAGCTATTGCATGAAAAGTTGTAAAACTGTGACTATCGATGCTAACTATTAGCATGTCAACAGGATTTTCCCTGATATTTTAGCACTAAGTCAGCCTGAGCTCATCTACAGGCAACATAGTTGGGTTAGTTTAAATATACAACGCGCAGTTTGTTTTTGTTTTATGTTTAGTTTGACAACTGAGTGTGACATTAAACAGCTTGAACCTCTTTCTAGATGAAATGTTCACAAGTTCAACAACTGCAACTTCTTGTGAACTGAGGTGAATCGAGTTCACCAGCATCGCGCAGAGCTTGTATCTCAAGGTTGTCACTCATATCTCAAGGCACGTTCTGCTTTTTATTTTTCATTTTGTGTGTAGTCAACAATAAGGTCAGGGCGTTGCAACATGATCGATGCACTCAGTAATTTGTGTGGATTTGTATCATAATGTATGTATGTGTGTTATTACTTATACTTACATTATTACTTAGTACTTACTTAATTACTACTATTTATTTATTGTGTTTAAAAGGTAATGACTATATTTTTGTTGTTGCTTGCACAGGTTCATGTTTATGATGCAAAATTCAACCACGTCACCTTCCAATGTCACCAAATCCAAAGAGCAAATCCTCATCCAGAGTGAGAAGCTTCCCATGATGCATTTCACTGCATGCGCGTCACACCGCTCGGATTTACATTTTGACGTTTTGTTTTTTTCCTCCTCAGGTTCTGGCGCCATGATCGCCGTCATCGTCATCGGTGTCATTGTAATTCTCACCATTCTTCTCTTCATCCTGAAGACGTACAACAAGTGAGGCGACATTCCTTTGAAGTGGCGCATTGCGACTACAGTATAGGAAATAAACACACACGGGCGAATGATGAGCTTGGAAAGACAGACAGCCGGCGTCAAACCAAAATGGAAGACACTTGTGACTTCCTGTGAGGTTGCTGCTGCGTTGTAAAATGGAAATCTCAAGTTTTCGCAGTCCGTTTGTGACATTTTGCACTTTGTGTGAACATTAAGATGGTGGATTTTTGTAAAACAAATGTTAATATTTGATGTTTTACATCTAGTTTCACGTAAACATCAACAAGAAGGGGTAACAATCACTTTCAAGCAAATTCTTGGCCTTTTTTTTTTTTTTTTTTTAAAAAAGATTTGTTCACGGCGGCACGGTGGTTCAGCTGGAAAGCGTTGGCATCACAGTTCTGGGGTTTCGGGTTCAATCCCCGGTCCCACCGCCTGTGTGGAGTTTGCATGTTATCCCCGTGCCTGTGTGGGTTTTCTGCGGGCACTCCGGTTTCCTCCCACATCCCAAAAACATGCGACTTTAATTGGACACGCTAAATTGCCCCAAGGTGTGATTGTGAGTGCGCCCGTTTGTCTCTATGTGCTCTGCATTTGATTGGCAACCAGTTCAGGGTGTACCCCGCCTCCTGCCCATTGACGGCTGTGATAGGCTCCAGCACTCCCCGTAACCCTCGTGAGGATAAGCGGCAAAAAAAATGAATGGATGGATTTGTTCACTACCTGCCAAACTGCTGGATATTGTGAAGTTCGCTCCTTCTCCAGCTAGCGCTCGTAATGTAAAATTTGCTCACAACTCAAGACAAAAAAAAAATCATACGAATGACGGTTGTAAAAAATATGCAAGTTGGCTCACTTGTGAGTGAAGGAATTCCATCCATCCATTTTCTTACCTGCTTATCCTTACAAGGGTTGCGGGGGGTGCTGGAGCCAATCCCAGTTGTCAACGGGCAGGAGGCGGGGTACACCCTGAACTGGTTGCCAGCCAATCGCAGGGCACATGGAGACAAACAGCCGCACTCACAATCACACCTAGGGCCAATTTAGAGTGTCCAATTAATGTTGCATGTTTTTGGATTATGGGAGGAAACCGTAGTGTGTGGAGAAAACCCACGCAGGCACGGGGAGAACATACAAACTCCGCACAGGCTGGTCCGGGATCGAACCCGGGACCTCAGAACTGTGAGGCTAACGTTTTCCAGCTAACCCACCGTGCCGCCTGGAATGGTACCTTCATGTGGAAATGTTCTTATTTTCTGTTTTCTCTGGGATTAAGGCGGACCCACGCATCCCGACTCCTGGGATCCATCGGGGGCTCCAAGCCTCACAAGAAAACGTCCCAGTCCACGGCTCCGATCGTGCCCATGGCCACCATCGGGGTCAGCTCCTTGTCAGGCGGCGTCCCCGATCCCAGTCCTGGCCCATCAGAAGGGCGAAGAGCGGGATGGAATTCCGAAGATTTCAGTACGGCCAGCGGACTCACGGCGGTTACAATCCACGACACGTCGGGAAACACGTAGCATCCGCCAAAAAACAAACCAAAAAAAAAAAAAAAACACTGACTGACTGACTGGAGGGTCTGCCTTTATAGACCGAATACTGTGGAACATGACTTTATCATTTTTAATCTCAGACAAAATGTGAACAAAAGGAGACCACAAAAGGGGTTCCGGAATTATATGAACTGAGGCACTAAACAGCACTTGGTAGTTTGCACTACCAATCCTTGGTTGGTCTTTACATTTCTTCATTTAAGTTTCTGCATTACCATCACATTTAAAGAGATATAACCATTATGACTAAAAGGATAACTGGCTCCGAGTTGCCAGGTCCTGGTTATTTAGTAACTAGAAATCTTGTATCTTTGTGCTTCTACCTACGTCAGTGACCCATGTGGACCGGCAGAACAATTAAATAATCTTCTGCCAGAAGAAAAAGTACAAAAATCAACATGTCCAACTCTTCCCATTCATAACACAATTATGTTAACTAAACAGGGGCACATTTCACACCAAGTACGTTTGTGAGTAAGACAAGACAAATAATTATTTGAGTGGATATCATTTTCTGTGATATTTTTTGTGGAATGGCGTGCCTTGAGAGTTTGATCATGTAAAATGTGCTCTGGCTCAATATTGGTTGGAAAAATACTTGTGCGGTGGAGTTGTGCAGTGGTATGCGCAAGAATCATTACACTGTAAATACTGTATAATTATTATTTTGAAAACACTCAGATGGCAACCAGTTTTGCACACGTAAACATAAATATAGGCCTACTTACTAAGCAACTGTATTTGAACTGTAGTCATTGTGGTTGTCCGCGGGGAGCCAGCCAAGTGCGGTGCTATCGGGCCTCTGCGTAGATACGAGTTATGGAATAATAAAGACATTTTATACAGAAAAAAATCCTCATTTTACCATCACTGGTTTGCTAATAACGTTGTTTTGGTTGGTCAATTATTTAACTCAAAGGACTCAATTGTAACGCGCCAAGAATTTATTTTTAAACTTCTCATAGTGAATTTAATACTGCCATAAATGTGATCTCTAAAGGAGTCATTATGCTATTTAAAATCTTGTCGAGTCATAACCAAAATTTAGACATATTATCTATTGATCCAAGCAAAACTGAAGATGGTAAGATTTGTATAGCAACAATAATTGTAATTTACGCACATTAGTTAAAAAAGATGTTGCATCAATTTCATACATCGTTTATAATGGGAATAATCTTGTAGAAAATCTTGACGGGGAAAAAAAATTACCTGCAAAAAAAATTGATGAACAATAAAGTGAAAGATGAAATTTCAATGCAGGTAAAACTTTGGTGTTAAGTGGTCTATACGATTTATTTCTGTGATGAAACCCTGAATGTTTTTATGTATTTTTATTAGTATTTCACCCCCTGGCAATTGTACTTGTGTTGTATTCCTACATAAAAACGTTTTTTTTTTTTTTTTGGGGGGGGGGGGGGATAAAATAAAATAAAATTGTGCTCCTGGTTTTGTAGAAAGGATGGTTGGTCGATAAATTTGTGTTATTGCGCCTCCTGTTGGCCACATAGGCTCAACTACGCTGAGAACCGACAGAAGTACTGCACTTCCCTAAAGGAACATTCAATAAGCGCAAAGTTCCATTCCTTCCCATTTTCCAAGCCGCTTATCCTCACAAGGTACAGCAGTTAATAATGTCAAACAAATCAACGATTTAAAGACAGTAATCCCCCCCCCCCCAGATTACTCAGTGTTCTTGAAACAAAACGAATCGGAATCGTTCACGGTACAACACTTGTTAGAAGGGAAATACGTTTAGCGAACACTGGCAAAGGAATCTTGAACGCAACTCGTCACCGGGTTTAGTTTATGATGGTGACTCTGGGTAAGTAGCGAACGCATTTTACCTTTCTAATCATCTCAGCTCTCATAAAATACAAGGGTGGAATTATTTTAGAGGATAGCAAAACCCAATAATATCCTTTTTAGAGTTGCTAAGATAATTGAAACCGAAATATTTGACCGCGAGGATCGCAGCACTCATGCTAAGGAAGTTAGCCAGCTACACCGGAACTCATCAGTTCACGTCTCAGGATAGAACACAAAAATGTGTTAAACGTTTACAGCAATGGCCATTTTAGTGACCTAAAGGTTGTGTTTCGCAAAAGTGGAGGTGCTGAGTCTCCTGCTGGTGTCGGTGTTATGGGGCTGCACCAATCCTTTCCTCAAGAGAGCCTCGGAGGGAATCGAACATGTATCCAAGTCCGGCAAAGTCGCTCAGCTTCTCGCTGAGCTCAAGTTTCTCTTCCTTAATGTCAAGGTAAACACAGCCGATTATTATATCACATCAAAATAATTACATTGATGCCCTTCCTTCTTTCTCCTTCCTCAGTACCTCGTCCCATTTGTCCTGAACCAAAGTGGTTCTTTGGTTTACTATTACACACTTTCCACTGCAGGTGAGATTTTATACCACATAACAGGCGTCAAACTCAAATCCTGGGGCCCAGATCCATCTTTCCATTATCATTTTATGTGGCTCATGGAAGCAAATCATATGCGGTGACTTACTTGCGCTACTATCAATATTATTATTGTTATTATTATTATTTGTATTTGTAAAAACGTGAGGTGGGCGTACAATGTCTAAAGTTTAGACTCAAATCAAGCTAGCAGGATCAATGATAATATCAACAGAAATTTTCATGTTCCAGTTACCTCACATGGGCATTTTCTAGCTTTAAATAAATAGTTTTGAGAATAAAGATGCATTTTTAAGAGGAAAAGAAGTTGTACTGTATATTTTCAAGATTTCAACTATAATTTTATAACAATCAAATTATGATGTTACATGATTTGTAAAAAATATAATGACATATTCATGATACATTAATTCATAAATAACACTCGAGAAAAAATGGCATATATTTGGCCAGTCATAATTTTATGTAACCAACCTTTTTAAGTCATATATTTTGATATTTTTTTTAATGAAAATTGCTTATTTTCAAAATAAATCTAGAACTCATTACAAGGAAAAAAAAATCAAATTTTTGAGAAAAACAATATACGTGTGTGTGTGTGTGTGTGTGTGTGTGTGTGTATATATATATATATATATATATATATATATATATATATATATATATATATATATATTTGACCACCCTGCTATATTGCAAATTCTCCCACTTAGAAATCATTGAGGGCCCTGAAGTTTTCATCGTAGGTGCATGTGCACTGTGAGAGAGATCATCTAAAAAGAAATATCCATAAATCACAATGTATCATTTTTTAACGACTTATTTGTGTGATACAGCTGCAAATAAGTATTTGAACACCTGAGTGAGAGAAGTGGGAGAACTTCCAATATAGCAGGGTGTTTAAATACTTATTTTCTTCACAGTATATATGTGTGTGTGTGTGTGTGTGCCGTCATGATCTTTTTGGAATCTTTATTATTAATTCTGAATTATTTTTGCTGTCGTTCAGACTTGTCACTGGCTGTTCCCGTGTCCAACTCTCTCACCTTCCTGTGGACTATCCTTACTGGCAAGTTGCTGGGTGAACACTTTGGAGGCAAACGTGAGTCCCATCCGATCGTGATGTGTTTAGTTTGCTTTTTCCGGAGGAAAAAAATAAAAAGCAAAAGGTCGTCAGTCTTTTTGAAATGTTTTCTTTATTTTGGGAACTGTCTCTTTTCAGAGGCCCTTGCTGGAATGTTCCTCACTATGGTTGGGATCACGTTATGTATTATAAGCTCCGTAGAGGACGCCGGGACTCAGGCTCAGTCCTGAATACGGTCCAGGGTTCATGAACACAGTCATGAGAGCATTTGCTATTTATTACACTGTGATGCCTTGACTTATGAGTTTAATTTGTTCCATAACCATGGTTTTAACTCAAAACGCTCATATAATCCTTCCCCACTGAAATAAATAGAAATGCTGTTAAAAAAATATTCCATTCCCGCCCATGATCAAACCAAAAAAAAAAAAACCAAACTTTTTTTTAGTCATGTTTTTAATAAGAAAAATAAAGCATGGCTTTGAAAACGAACTTTTAACCTGATAACATTTAGTGTTGCAATAACACTCCATAAAGGTGCTATCCAGGGGTAAGATAAAAGATAACAGGACAACTCGAGGCCGTGGTTGTGTGTCTGCGAGTGTCTGACAAATGATTGACGTTGACTTTGATTGGTTGTTTTTCTTCAAGTGCAGTGGTTAATTGTATCTCAAATTAGAGTCACAAAGTGCGGCCGGAGACGGCAGATTTTTTTTTTCTTTCTCAGATCATATTTGTCATGTTATAATACTCTACATAAGCACTCTGGTTTGAATATGGAAATCTTTTTTTTTTTTTGGGGGGGGGGGTTGCAAAACTCGTAAGTCAAATTACTTGTAAGTCAATACACAACTGTATAAATAAGTAAATATAGAATGAGATAAACACCTATATGCACTGGAGCGATCACATCAGTGTACTGGGATGCAAATCGTGTCTACTCACTTAAGATTATTTTCTTCAATTTATGTAAGAGATGAAATGAAGGAAAGCAGTTCACTTTTAACCTTAAAAAAAGTGTAATTGCCCTTTTAATTCTCCACTTTCCTGTGAGTTAATGGCAGTCAAAATGTGGTCACCAGCGGTCCGTCCGTCCGGCCATCAAATTCATTCACGGTAATTTACGGCCTATAAGCCACGACTTTTTTTCACACGCTTTCAACCCTGGGGTTTATGCAGTAATGCGGCTAATTTGTGCATTTTGTTCTCATGGCCACAAGGGGGCACTCGAGCGGAAAAGTTAAGAGTGAGACCGGTGGAATATATGTGCCGAGGAAGTGACTTTTACCGGTCCCGGCCCTGTTAGTGCGGCGCTAGCGTTGGCATTAAACTCTCTTGCGGATTTTACACAGCTGCGGCATATATATGTACCAAATGGTATTTCCTTTACAAATGTACCAGGTGAGGCTTACAACCAGGTGTGCTTTGTAGGCCGGGAATTACGGTACATTCGAGCCACATGCCTGACGGGAACAAATCATATTTCTGATCCTAAGCAAACAAGTGACCTGTGCAGAGAGCGTTATTCCGAGAAAAGAGTGCATGAGAGAGCGCAGGTGGGTTCACGCAGGGTTAACGTCCACAACTTGGTCAGATTTATGGAGCTCCCATAGAAACGTTCACTTTGTGGCACTTAAACACCAACGTGAAAGTCTTTTGGTTAAAGGCCGTGTTTGTTCGTTTACTTTTAGGTTTATGGCGAATGACAGAAACGTATACATCTAGAATTTGATTTCAGGACTCATAAATCTAAAATAGTAAAAATAAAATTGTGAATTGTTGTATATGTGATTTTGAGCTACTTTGTGGTAATAATATTCAGATGATGTGATCAAAATGGTCAAAGATCAAGATGTGTTTTGTGATTGTATTGTATTATTGTGTATATGCATCTAAATAAATCACATACCACCAAGAAAAAAAATGATACAGTTTTCATCAAATATTTGTAGTTATTATTTTTCATTCAGACTTTGAGGAAGTTATTCTATTGCATAAAATATGACATATGTTATACCTTTTTAGTAGACATTTTCTTCATGGAAACAAGAACATAGGACAATGGTTGGCTCTTTAACACAAGTTGATGAAAGCAAATAAAATCTCAAGTGTGGTTACGACGGTTCGTCAATGAGGCCTTCTCCCTGAAGGTGGTTCTGTGCTCCTTTCAGATCCTCCTGTAAAAAAATAGATTTTGATTCTTGAGCCCTGATCTATAGCAGAGGTTTTCAAATTTTGTTCACCAAATACCATCCAAAAATATGTAGCGCTCTCCAAGTATCACCATCATGAGCAACATTAAAATACACTAGTACATTGGTGGCCCAAGTGTTCATCATAAATGAGTGGTTTTATTTCCAAAGACTTTGGCTTTATTGTAATATTTATAAGCCACTGTAACATTATGTACAGTTTGATGCTGTGATGACTCAATGGATATTTCTGACTGGTGATCTTAAGCTCCGCCCCCTTAGCTACAGTTGCCATGTCGCACAAGCTTCCAAAATGGCGACTGAAAAGAAGAGGTTTGAAGTTGATTCTCTATTGCGCATTCCAGATAATAATGCGGTATGTTTTTTTTTGCCAAATGCGTCAGACCTATCCAAGAGAGTTCTTCAGAGAGGTCTCAACTATTTCACGCAAGGATATGTACACGTAATTAAGATTTTGGATGGAGCAGGACGCAATGTCAGAGTTACAGTTGCCGATCGCTGCAAAAAAGTTTGACGCCTCACAAACTTCATATTGAAATCCAACAGGATGAAGTCGTGGAATTGTACTGCACATGTAAAGCAGGGTGAGTACTTTTTACTTGGGTTAGCGTTAGGAAAATAAATCAACTGGTCCCCTTGTAACCTAGCAGGATATCTTTCATCAGAATTGCACGTTCCCCAAGCGCATCTGAGGACCATTTTTTTTTCGTGATATTAACTTTTCCAAACACATGCTTCTGACAACCAGTATTGCTTGTGGGACAATATGGCGGCAGAGGCGTGTCAAGCCAGGGGTTAAGACAATGCGGCTATCTGATTGGCTATTATTGTACGAGTGATTGACGGGTCGGAAAAGTCCATTGCTGTTCCTCCCGGGTCCACATACCACCTACGGCGTTGGCTTCTCAATTTATTTTGGAGCATAATTAACCGTATCATCGGGTCATTCAGGTCCATTTTTTTCAGTAAGACACGCTTCCACGGTGGCAATTGCTGTTGCTTCGTTCCTTGTTACAGAAAGGAAAGTAAAGATATGCTGAGGAAACTCCACACTGTGCCATCCTAGCCGATCCCAGCCGTAGCGACACCTCTGACTTGACATTTTCAAAACCGAGCATGTGTTGCGCCTGAGTTTAAAGGCAAACTATGCGCAGGAGACCTGCAGTGACGTCGGAGCGGTCTCCAGACGCGCAAGCATACAGTGGCCTGAAGCCGAATAATACACGTCATAATGCACCATTTTCTACAAATCACTGATGAATGACTAACTGTTATACTCGCCTTTTCCTCTTGATGATCCAAATGATTTCCCTGAATTTCTCTTTGAGAATTCGGAGTGTTCAACGTCATCTTGTTGAGCTCGGGCTCCTTTAAATGGAGATACTGACATTAGACTTGCAATACAAGACGTTAGTTCTAAAAACTCTGTGATGCATGTGTACCAGATTTTCAGCGTTTAACTTCTCTTCTGTGCTTTGTATTATCGCCATCTTTTCTGCTTCGTCTGGTTCAGACACCGCCAGCTGTAAAACAACAAAAATGTAACATTTTAGGAGCGCTTTCAACACAAATACAAACCTTTTTAAATATAATCCATGTTTGTGTTATGTGCACCTTCAGTGTGCCATGCGGAGCATCATATGTGATGTTCAGTTCCTCATCCTCCACAATTTCTGCCACTCTCTTGAAGATAAAAATTACTATTAAAAAAACACTCACCGGAGAATTCATCTGGTACATAATATAATAAGCGCCAATAAAAGAGCAGTGTCAAATTCTGGCGTGACAAAGATAATTCTCAGACATCAGGATAACTGCTCGGGATAACCTTTTAGAGACATCCGTTAATTGGGCCTTTGTTGCCTAATTGGAAGAGAAGGATTTGGCCCGCTTACTGGTTTCGGTGCTTTCTCTGAAGTTACACACTACCAGTGTAATATTCTCTTCTTCTTCTTCTTTTCCTTTCGGGTTTTTCCCGATTAGGGGTTGCCACAGCGTGTCATCTTTTTCCATCTCAGCCTATCTCGTGCATCCTCCTCTCTAACACCCACTGTCCTCATGTCTACCCTCACAGCATCCATCAACCTTTTCTTTGGTCTTCCTCTCGCTTGTTTGCCTGGCAGCTCCATCCTCAGCAACCTTCTACCAATATACTCACTCTCTCGCCTCTGAACATGTCCAAACCATCGAAGTCTGCTCTCTCGGATCTTGTCTCCAAAACATCCAACTTTGGCTGTCCCTCTAATGAGCTCATTTCTAATCCTATCCAACCTGCTCACTTCGAGCGAGAACCTCAACATCTTCATTTCTGCTTCCTGTTTCTTCTTCAGTGCCACCGTCTCTAATCCGTACATCATGGCCGGCCTCACCACTGTTTTATAAACTTTGCCCTTCATCCTAGCGGAGACTCTTCTGTCACATAGAACACCAGACACCTTCTGCCAACTGTTCCAACCCACTTGGACCTGTTTCTTCACTTCATTACCACACTCTCCATTGCTCTGTATTGTTGACCCCAAGTATTTGAAGTCTTCCACCCTTGTCCACCTCTTCTCCCTGGAGCATCACTCTTCCCTCTCCCACATTTTTTTCCGTTTTACTTCGGCTTATCTTCATTCCTCTCCTTTGTAGTACATGCCTCCATCTTTCTCATTGTTCCTCCACATGCTCCCTGCTTTCACTGCATATCACAATATCATCTGCAAACATCATGATTCAAAGGGATTCCAGTCTAACCTCATCTGACAGCCTATCCATTACCACAGCAAACAGGAAGGGGCTCAGAGCTGATCCCTGATGCAGTCCAACCTCCACCTTAAATTCTTCTGTCGCACCCCACCATTGTTCTGCTGCCATCATACATGTCCTGCACTATTCTAACATATTTCTCCACCAGTGTAGTATTGGTACATTAAAAAGAATAAAACAATGCAAACTGACTGACTAAAGGTGACGTCGCTGAAGAACCTCACGCATCTCATTTGTGATGCAAGTTTAATTTGTTCACACCTGATCAAGAGGAAGTTCTGTGGCAGTATTCTCATCCTCCTGCACTTCCTCGGCTCCTCTGACCTCTTCCCTCCTCCTCCTTCGTGCTCCTGGCTTGAAGAAGCTACGATAGACTGAAACAAAACACAAACAATACATGAGATTCAGCTGAGAAAAGGTGGCCGTTATGTGTATTGGTGGGTCCTGACCGGGTCCGATGCTGTGGGGAGTTCTCGGCATTCCTCTTGCTTTATAAATCCTGACTGGCTTGGTGAAGAATACAGAGGTGTCGTCAACTCTTGGGTCGGTGTTCAGCCCTGTCGTCTGCTGCTCCTGTGGGGGAGCGGCTTCGTGACCCGTCGACTTCACCCTGCGCCCGTTTGACTGATCGTAACAGTGTGTCGGACTTTTAGAGACATGTTGACTACGATGTACAAACAGCGTTTGCCCCATCCTGCTCGCCCCCTACTTTCTGACTTCAGATCTTCCTCACCCCTAAGAAGGAAATTGCTAATTTGCCAAAACACATCTTGATGACCCGCTTTGATGAGAGTTGGGGAGAAATTAAACATGCTGTGGCCTAATGAGACAAAAGATGAACTTATTGCAAAGAGTTTGGGAAGTCGGGATTATTGACTGTTAAGAATTCAGTAAATTGTGTGGAATTCATTGTTAATTAATTGTGTCTTAAAACATTGAGGCAATATTAAGCACACTAATTGTCTCTTGTAAATTCAGTGTCAATTAGTTTGCTATCTAAAGAAGAACATGGCGTCATTTAGCGAGAATAGGCATTGCACTTCATCCACGGAAGACCAAGAATAATATATTTTTTTTAAATGAAAAAAGTTAGTCAAATTGCCATCAGTATTGTATTTATAGACAGTATATGATTTTACCTCAGGAGAGTTAAGCAGAGCGGAGTCACTGCACTGGTCTTCTGGACCACTTCCTTCCTTCCTGTTCTACAACAAAAATTATCTTGTTTAAAAATGCATTAAACGTTTGTATGACTTTCTGCAAAAGATAATTGAAGTTATTTGGACTAACCCTTAATTGTAAAGGAAATCATGTTTGGAGAAAATGAAAGGTGGTTGCTGTTTTCTCCCAACCAGTCAGTGAAGAAAGATATTGGCAACAATGAAAGCGCTACTTCAATACAATTGTTTTTAAAAATATATACATTTTACTGACTAAAAGTGAAAAAAATTTGCAAAAAAAAGTTTATATTACTGCAATCATTTTAAGGGTTTAAATTTGAAAATGTTCATTTCCAAATTATAGAATTTTACATTTAAAAAAAAATCACAAAGTTGATAATTTTTTTTTAAATGTACTATTTTGAGCAAATTTTTTTTTACGTCATATGCATTTATATAATAATTAAAAGTTAGTACCCTCACATTTTTGTAAATATAACTTCACGGGATAACACTGAACAAGTGACATTTTACTGCTATGTGAAGTATTCAGTGCAGTTTATATAATGGTATATTTTCAACTTGTGGTGCTCAAACCAAATTTAACACATCTGCTACACGCTCATACTTGAGACCTTGTAACACCAAAAAATCAAATGACCCAGTGGAGAATTTTTAAAAAAGGCTAGTTGGTTTCAATTTGGACAGTTTCACTTTGAGGTCTATCCACTTTTGTTTCCTGCAGTTTAGTCAGTGGCTATTTTGTTATTTTTAGGGGATGGTAAATATACAATATGTCATACTTCACTGTAGTCCCATAAATGACTGATGAAATGCTAACAAAAATGTGCACTGACTTTTATGAGATGCTGTTATGTTATTGCAGCATTTCCCTTTGTTTTCTCAACACAAAGATGATTGCACTTTTATACATTTTTACCAAAGTAGATTTAAATGTTGACATATCATATTCTGTGTGTTTGCTATGGTTGCTGATTAATTGTTGTGGTTTTTATGCAGAGGGAGGGCATGTCCAATTTTGTTGTTTACTGTATATGCAATGATAATAAAATGGAAACTTGAAACCCTCACGATATGAATACCAAGAGGCAATCATACCACAGTCGTAATTAACATATTTTGTCACTTTTTTTTACGTCACAACAAATTGCTGAAGTATCTGAATCTGCAATTACAAAAGGCAGCATATTAGAGCAGCTATGAAACCCCTCCGCTCCTGAATTCCACGTGGGGGCATATTTACGCGGTATCTGCTGTTATTTGTGGGATCGTAAGCATCATATCATTTGCATTCTTTCATGATATAGTCAATACCATGCATGATATGCTGCTCACTGCAGTTACATTGTAACAAAACTCCCTCATGTTTCAATGTTTTGTAGAATACAGAAGTCTGGTTGTATATTTATTTGATATTTACCTCGTTTCGCCTCAGCGTTCGTCTCTTTCCCGGGTAATATCTGTAAATAAAAACAAGTGTCAAGTGAAGAAAACAGCAAGTTCTGTAGAATAATTAACATCTTTTCACACACTTTCAACCGTCCGGTTTATGTGGTGATGCGGCGCTAGCCTTGATGCGACGCTAGTCTTAGCGTGGCGCTAGTGTTAAACTCTTTCTGTGTACCGAGGCTTATAACCAGGTACTCTAATACTAGCGCCGTGCTAACGCTAGTGCGGCATCACTGCATAAACTGGAGGGTTGAAAGCATGTGAAAAAAGTCGCGGCTTGTAGGCCGGAAATTACGGTAATTCTG
This sequence comes from Syngnathoides biaculeatus, assembly GCF_019802595.1. Classification (NCBI taxonomy): domain Eukaryota; kingdom Metazoa; phylum Chordata; class Actinopteri; order Syngnathiformes; family Syngnathidae; genus Syngnathoides; species Syngnathoides biaculeatus. The sequence continues at coordinate 17,787,504 of NC_084654.1, read as the reverse complement.
TGACTTTTCAAAGATTGGAATTTTTTATGGCAATTGGAAATTTATGAGCGTTAATGGGAATGAATCAAGAAAGAACAGAAGTACAAATGTAATTGGTAAAAATGACTCATGAGAACAAGCAGTTTTTATGGAGCTGAAGTGACCTCGCCTGATTTTGGTCCAGACAGCATGGGCTCAGTTCCCGCTCAGAGACAGTATGATTGTGTGTGGGAATGGTTATCCATCCATCCATCCATCCATCCATCCATCCATCCATCCATTATGTACCGCTTTTCTGGGTCGGGTCGCAGGGGAAGTAGCTTCAGCAGGGATACCCAGACTTCCCTTTCCCCAGCCACTTCTTCCAGCTCTTCCAGAGGGATCCCAAGGCCTTCCCAAGCCAGCCAAGAGACATAGTCTCTCCAGCGTGTCCTTGGTCGTCCTTGGGGTCTCTTTCCGGTGGGACATGCCTGGAACACCTCCCCAAGGAAGCGTCCGGGACGCATCCGAATCAGATGCCCCAGCCACCTCATCTGGCTCCTCTCAATGCGGAGGAGGAGCAGCTCGACACTGAGCCCCTCCCGGATGACCGAGTTCTCACCCTATCTCCAAGGGTGAGCCTGGACACCCTGCGTAGGAAACTCATTTCGGCCGCTTGTATCCGGGATCTTGTTCTTTCGGTCATCCCCATAGGTGAGGGTAGGAATGAAGACTTAGCTCCCTCTTTACCACAACGGACCGATACAAAGTCCGCGTGGGAATGGTTATCCATATTGCTATGTGCCCCGGTGATTAATTCAGGGTGTCGTCTGCCTTTTGCCCAAAGTCACCTGGGAGAGGCTTCCGTGACCCTAATCAGGATCAGCGGTGTTGAAAATGGATGGATGAACATGAAACGCCCATTGCCTGATTGCAAAATGCAGATGCTAGGTTTCAGAAACTCGAGGCAAGATAGATTTCTATTTGCATGTTGAATGTTTTGTTTGTTTTGGGAGGACGAGACTTCAACGGATGAATGGCAATTTATTTTGCACGGATATCTTTTATGACAAATCAAAAGTTTGGATTTATACTTATTTCCCCAATTCTCCATCTTAACTTCCCAACTTCCCTGTACAACCCTCGTAGACAGTAAAGCGCATCGCACCGTTACCCCTTTGACATAACAGTACAGTACCTCTCCGTAGCTTTCGAGACCAGCAACTCCACATACGGAAGCTTCTTGAACCTCTCTGTTCCCACGGCAACATAGCAGCGTCCGGTCTCCAACTCCCCCGCCGAGGTCACCGTGACCCCCTCGACAGAACACAACCTGACGTTGTAGCACACCAGTCACAACCAGTCCAGTCATTGCTATTCGTCCATGTTTTTTGTTCTTTATTTGTTCCACTGACCTCCGCACAGCACCAGTCCGTAAGCTGACCTTCTCGGTGACCAGGCTGAGGATCTGCTCCAGGTCTCGCTGCATGCTGCGAGGAATGATGAATCGGAACGGGGGGCACAGGATGTCCCCGTTGCGGAAAACGCTTGAAATATTACATAAAGGCGACACACAAAACACTTTGAGAGAATGCGCGGTATTTGTTTGGACAATTTTGGGTCTTACTGTATAACGCAGGGCACTGGAACAAACTTCCTCCATTTGGCTGACACATTGGGCCTCTGGATGATTTTTGCCTGCGGGAGATATTCCACTAATAAGACATGTTTCCGTCAAGTACAACAGAGACACAATTTAATGTGGATCTTGTGTCAAAACTGGGCAGCATGGTAGCTAGTGCTGAACCGCTAAAACATTTTACTGTCAAGCTAAACATCAAACAAAGGGTTACAGGTTGTGTATTTCAAAAAACTTAACAACTTTACCTTAGAAAGGTCTTTGCTATATACCTTGGACCACAGGTGTCAAACTCAAGGCCCGGGCGCCAGATGCGGCCCGCCACATGATTTTATGTGCCCCGCGATGGCAACTCATGTGTCAACTTCCATGATATTTGTTCAGATCTGTACCAAAATTCAGATTTTGAATTCAAATTGTCATATCGTAAATGATGACGTTGAGACATTTTTGTGTTACCAAACATCAACAATAGTTGAAAAACTCATTATCCTTAATTTCTGATTCCAAAACTAGTTGATATATTGATTGAGTCAATTAAAGGTTTTATGGTTTCACAGTCATAACAGAAACCATTACGACAATGTGACCCGCGATAATGAGTTTGAAGCAGACAATATTATATTATATATTATATTATAATATTCACAGGCATATATTCTTTAACCTCTTCACAAAAAAATGACTAATATTATTGCAGCTATGTGACTCGCAGAGAACAGTGGCAAATGTTTTTTGTTTAGCTGTACAATTTTATTTTCCGGGGCCCCTCTCGTCGGTGATCTGTGCATCTAAAAAGGAAAAGCAGAATTAATTTAGAATTTAAAAAAGTCAATGGTCTCCTGTTTTCGTCATAAAATCTACGAGTAGTTCAGGTATGTGTGTGTTGTACTGGTCCCTGTTGGCCAAGGTGCACACACACACACCATAAAATGGACCGCAAACTTCTTTTTTTTATGGTGGTTTTACGTCTAGTCATCGAGATTATTTAAGAACAAGTGATTGACTATAAAGTGGATAAAGCCATGTTAAGCATTCATTAAATGAATTGAATGGGGTCCAATTGAGCCCAGGGATGGATGTGACATTTACAATCTCCGTGACGGAAACAAAGCGGCTGTTTGGGCCTGCCCAGACACGCACTGATTAACACGCTGACTATAATGTCATCTTAACTCTCACATCGAGATTATGCTTGCTGCAGTGCTCCACAGCAACCGCAACACCAGGAATCCCGGCGATCCGCAATGGACGCAGCAGACATTGGTGCGCGCGGGGCGCATGTCCAAGGCACACATAGTTACTGTCTTTTAACGCTGGCTCAAGAAGAAGTAGCGCTGTTGGCTTGAAAACAAAGAGACACCTTACGAGCCTTCCTGAGTACCTTACTGCAACGTTACGAATTTTTTATTCTCGAGTGAAAGTTAAAATATCACAATATTGAGATTTTCCCAAAACATTGTGATTTTACAACTTTCATTTAAAAAACAAAAACAAATGCAGCTTTATTGCTGTAAGAAAAGGTTAAATACAACTAATCTACATCTGATAGGCATCAAACTAGTTGAGTGCTTAATCCACAGCGGCAACTCCGTTTGCTTTAAGGCGGGATTAATCAACAATCAATATTAACATCTATGAGTCTTTGGGTTTATGTTTATCCAAGTTGACTTGGCAGGAGGTCGACTGGCGCATTCCTGCGGTTACATATACTTGGATGAATACATAATGGGCTGAGCAGTGGGTCTTAAAGCGAACTCGTTCAGTGCGACCAGACGCCCTACCTGAGTGTCTTCTCGTGCTGCTGACGGCTTTTTCACCCCGGTCTTGGCATAACTGCATTTCGAGAGCACAAACAAACCACTCTTCAATACAAATGTGCAGAGGTGTCAAAATTAGTCACACACTTAAAATAGCATTCAATAGTTACCGCATTTTCCGCACTATAAGGCGCACCTAAGAGCCTTTAATTTTCTCAAAAGCTGACAGTGCTCCTTATAATCAGGTGCGCCTTATATATGGATCAATACACAGCGCATAATGTAGCCCCAACCTTTATTGTAGTGTCTATTTTATGCGCCTTATGATGCACTGCGCCTTATATATGAAAAAAAGTTTTAAAATAGGCCAGTCATTGAAGGTGTGCCTTGTAATGTGCAAAATACAGTAAATTGGTACAGTACTTCTGATTTTAGAAGTACTGATTTAACTCCTGTAATCAATTAAAAGGAATAACGTACACACTAAAATGTACTTGAACAGTAAATTAAAAATGTAACTATTTTTACTTGCAAAAGTGGTGCCCTGGGATATGAGTTCAAATCTCTCCTTGATCACAATCATATATTTTTAAGTTGAAATGAATGGAAATGCCATTAATTTATTTCAGCCCCCCCAAAAAACAAACAAACGAAAAATGTTGCAATGTCTTTTTAAAATAATAAATTACACTTTGTAAAAGACATTTAGTAATGACATCATTTCCCCCCAAAATTCAGTTTTTGTCTAAATTTCTGGGGCAGTATTTATTATATTGCTTTTCCCCCCTTATTATTATTGTTTAAAGTTATTCTACACTTTTGTTTATTATATATTTTATTATTTATTTTACATTTATATTCTATTATTTTATTTTAATTATATACTGTAAAGTATTGAAACTATACATGTGTTTCTACTACGCAGTTTATTATTAGGAAAAGCTCAAAAATGCTTTAAAAAGCCACATTTTTTAGGCATTAATTCTTTTTCCATTAATTGTAATGGGAAATATCAATTCAGTTTTTGAACAAATCATTTCTCAAACTGCCTTCAGGAACGGATTGTGGTCGAGAACCGAGGTTCTACTGTACTTAGATATCGGTATACTGTACTTGAAACTCAGCTCCTCTTGGCTTCTCAGTATGGCAGTAATATTCATTCTTTGCAGAGGCTAAAGAATTTCTTTGAGTATATGTATTTATATCGTAATGTCTTGCGGCACTGTTTGTGTTCAGATTTTTATTTTTTAAAGGGTACATCACTACGTAGATGCTAATTATCAGCAAGTGTGCCGATAAGAGTTTCCCATTGTATGTTAGCATTCATGTAGGGGAGGCTATGTCTTATATGTACTAAGTTAAGGTGAGATGTAATCAGTAAAATAGTCATAAGGTAGAGGCACTTTAAAAAAGTTACTTAAGTACTGTAATTTAATATTAGCACATTGTTCATTTCAACCACTACAAACTTACTCCAGTTTCTTGAACTTCTCAAAACCCGCGGCGACATACTGGGCCCCCGTCCGCAAGTCTTGGAGGTCGTCAATCTTGTGGCCCTGCCTGGGGGTGTAGAGAGTCCTAACGGCCAGCGGGGCCCCGATATTATGGGTCACCTCATTGAGGAAGGCCTCCATGGTGGATACTTGGCGCTGGTTGATCACGAACCGTCGGCCGCTAAAGAAGGGATCACCGTTCCTGTACACCACCACGCTCTTCACCGGGGGTAGTGCCGTCGTCGCGGCCATCTCGGAGCCCTTGACTACTGCCTCTACTATTACCTCAACACACAAAAACACATGATTTACAGCGGATGAAATAAGCTCGCCACAGGTAGCCCTTGGCTCTTGGACAACTTCTGATTATTCTTTGCACTCCTCTGTCAGAAATCTTCTGAGGAGCATCTGATCAAGGCAAATTTATGGTGGTATGATTGGCTTTCCACTTATGTATTATAGCCTCAACCGGGCTCACTGGAATGTTCAGAAACTGAGATATGGGCCTGTAACGATTCCGCCGTTATGTTTTGCAACAATTAGTTTGCGATGATTGCGATTTTGTGACAGCTGCTTGCTCACCTTGGCAAAGGGACCTTTTTGTAGGCCATAAATTAGGACAGAACCATCTGATATTCATATCCACTGACAAGGGCCTGGATTGCTGTCTGATTATTGATAGATTTGAAGTGTTGTCTTGGCTTTCCATGTTCGTTTTGCATCTTTGCATCATCTTTTTCTTCATCTGTTCAATACATTTTCCTCTGTGTCATTTCACATTTTTCACACACAACTTAATTTCTGAACGTATGTGTTGTACTTTCTTTGTATGTATGCGTTAATTGAGCTGTTGTCAACATCCGGTGAAGTTTTCAGGTCAATAGCACTTTTGGAAGTACATTTAGTTAAAAAAACTGTAGTGTGTTAAATGCTTTTTTTCAGCCACTGTAATTATGTGAATGCTGGAGAACATTCACACACGTCATTCTACACCCGGTTTCAAATATTTAGTACGATTCTTGGAACTCCTTCATTAATATACAATCAGGACATGTTGGACATTCCTTTGTGTGTATCAGAAATTCCCAGTTTTTCCACAATTCTACACGCAAAACAAAAAAAGTGAATAACAAAAACATTTCCCCCCAGCTTTCACAATACAAATTAAGTGTGCAGCTCATTCATTACATCTTATTTACTACTTTTCCTATTTCCTAAATTCCATACTTTCTACTAAAGAAATTCCCAAATTTATGTGATATATTAAATATTTAGCATGACCTTCCACATGCAAACACTTCCTATTTCCAAACTTTCACCTCATTCAGGACAACATGGAAACTATTCCCATTCCCCAAATCTCCAAATCTTCAAAATAAAATTTCCAAATTAAGATGATATTTTACACACGGTATCTACTGCCTCCTTCCACATTTATCGACTGATTCAAACCATTCCTTGTCTCACATTCTACATTTCAAGATTATTTCCACAGCATTATAATTCATTTTTTCCAGACTTCACATGCATTCCTTTTTTTTATTCGCTTGTCACACACAAAGACATTCCAGTGAAGTAGATGAATAAAAAAAAAGTTCCCACGTTTTTCTCACTCCAAATTCAGTCTTAAACTCATTTAAAACATCGTTTGAACTGCAATATTATCGACACTCATTCACCATAAAATCCCCAAATTATGACATATTTCCCATATTTACGTCCACAATCCCAAATCTCACATTCCGTCCTAATTCCACTATTTCCACAGCTTTTCAGTTCATTGTCAGCTCTCATGCAAATTGTACAGAAATGATAATCACTCGTCAATTCTACGCATTTATGAACACAAACTGCAGATACACACCACAAATTAAAGATGGAGACGAAGCCCCTCGGTGTGGTGGTGGTGGTAGTCCACTTACCACGTTCTTCTCCTTCCACTGACACGCATGCACTGCCAACGGCCGTGTGTATTTCCTGGTTGCTATGACAGTCCAGCAAGCAGCGAGTGGCTTTGTGGGCCAAACCATTGGCAGCAACCACAACAAAAGGGACACGAAGCCGGTGGTGGTTAGGAGGGACCCGCGTGTAGGCGGCTGACCCAATATGATAACATTTGCTCATATTTTCTTTAATTGCAGCAATAATGGAATTAGTATTGCGAGTTCTGACTCAAGTAGTAGCAGAACACCATTGCATACCATACCTAACCCAAGTCCAGCCTATGAATATTTTCATAAAAATTGTCTATATCCTGCCATTGGCTGGCAACCAGTTCAGGGTGTACAACGCCTCCTGCCCGTTGACACCTGGGGTAGGCTCCAGTACGCTCCATGACCCTTGTGAGGATAAGGAGCTAAGAAAATGGATGGATGGATGGATTGATTGTCAGTATAAGGTTATAAACTCAAAATCTTGTCAAAATGCATTGATAACTTATCTGACATGAATAAATTAGTGTATTTAAAAAATATATTTTGCAGCATTATTTTTGGATTAAAACGTCTACGATCAACTGTCTGCATCACTGAAATGTCACCTCAGGTTTATTATCCCATTTTTTACATTAGAAAGTGAATACTATAAATTGCTTTTTTTTTCATCCTAAAAAATGAATTAACTTTCCCGAGCGTGACCCAAAATACACAATACAAATAATTTAATTGTTAATGTATAAGTGCTACAGAGTTTGTGTATGAAGCTGTTGTTCTGCTGTTACCAGAAAGGGCAGCATAGTGAATCAGTGGGTAAAACATTGGCCTTACAGTTCTGAGGACCCTGGTTCAATCCCAGACTCGCCTGTGTGGCGTTTGCATGTTCTCCCCGTGCCTGCGTGGGTTTCCTCCGGGCCCTCCGGTTTCCTCCCACATCCCAAAAACATGCAACTTTAATTGGGCACTCTAAATTGCCCCAAGGTGTGATTGTGAGTGCGACTCTTTGTCTATATGTGCCCTCCAATTGGCTGGCAACCAGTTGAGGGTGTACCTCGCCTCCTGCCACTTGACAGCCCCGTGACCCTCATGAGGATAAGCGGTAAAGAAAGCGGATGGATGGGTGGATATACTAGTATGCAAATCTAAAACCAAAGAAAATGGTGAAGGTGGCAATCTTCAAAGTATGTGGTAGCAATGTTCTGTTTGGTCATATGTGATTGTCATTTTTATGGCTTTATTAATAGCACAAGAAAAATATATGAATGGCTCTAAAAATCACAAACTAATTTTGGAAAAAAATATGCGCATCAAATGTGATACAATATACAGTGTTATTATCTTGGGATTGCATGGAACCGTCCACTATTCATTTTGATTAATAGCAGATAGAAAAAAAAAAAAAGAAATATCTGTTGTAAAATTTTGTAAATTATTTAACAAAAAAAAAAAGAATGAATGAACATGTGATGCAATGAAATCCAATCACTGTTAACCAAATAGGGAATTGGATCGTGTTATTGATACACTGAGCTCCATCACGATAATATAGAAATGGGCCACAACAGCAATAGCAGACAAAAAGTACCATTGTCGGAAAATAGATATTTATTTTTTATATAAAAAATACAATATGATACAAAATATACAGTTGAACCATTTTGCCTGTATAAAAAAATGTGTAAGCAATTCATTGTCGGTGTATTGATAAAGACAGCCAAGTTCGCTTCAAGCCATGCTCAGTTTGTTCTTCAGAGACAAGTACTGTAGGCGAGATGAAAAACACAGGACAACAATTCAACTCAGCAAGCATCTAAACCAGTGAGTGGTTCTCAAATTCTTAACACTTGTATACAGTGAACACCAACAATTTGCCGCATCTCTGATTTTTTTATTTTTAAACCCCATGTTTCATTATTTGATAAAAATGCCATACCTATTTTCTGTTTGGTGAAGTATTGGTTTGGTGCCATTTTGTGGGATGGAGTTGCAAAGGAAACAACTTGTAGTGATTCGAGCGCTTCAATTACACAAAAGTAGATCTTTGCTGCTCTCTTTTGGCATTTGCAGGCAATTAACAAGCCCTTTTGGAAGTCAATTGCAAATTTTCCCTGCAAATAGCGTTCACTGTATTCAATTAAATGAACTTTTATAACATACTGTCTTTCATTGGTATGCATCTGTATGGAATACACAAACTAACGTTAAAGAACATAACATATGACGTGTATAGGTGTATATATCATTTTCAAACCAATTACACAATTGAAAATTTGCCCTTGGCACCGATGCATTCCATTCCAGTTATTTTCACGGAAAGAAGTATGAATATATTCCACTGTACAACAGTGAATACAAACTGAACCTTGTGTGAAAAAAAGGCCGCTGGGGGTCATTAAATAAATAACCCGGCTGACTTACTGAGGCACCATAAATGTCACCGTAGTAAATCTCCAGCGTCGGCCTCGTGGTGGAGTGCCAGCGCTGATTAAACGAAGGGAAATACTATATCAGAGGCTCACCTTTTTCCTGCTGTCAATGGCCTGCTGCAGCCACAGCAGCTCCATGGTCAGGGCGTCTCTTTGGCAACGGAGGGCCTCGGGATCAGGGGGCACCTCTTGGGCCGAGCAGTACCGTAGCAGACCTGGACGAGGAAAAGTCACGAGAGGAAGAGCATAAAATGTGCAAATGAGCAAAGGTGGGATATAAGCAAATACAAATATTTTCTGACTGTATTTACCGTAATTTCCAGCCTATAGGCCGCAACTTTTTTCACACGCTTTCAACGCTGCGGTTTATGCGCCTAATTTGTGCATTTTTTCTAACGGCTGCAAGGGGCCACTCGAGCAGAAAAGGTAAGACTGAGACCGGTGGAATATATGTGCCGAGGAAGTGACTTTTACCGGTCCGGTGTGACGTCTGAGTGCTCCCGGTGCTGAAAAGTCTCCTAGTGATGAATGTGCATCCGCGTATATTTTGTAAACTTCCGGCCAGTTTGAAACATCCCCATCCACGCTTCAACATGTGCCATTCGACAACTTGTCACCGAGTGTTCATGTTCGCTATGGACGTCTCAAAGACAAACACAGCGAATGTACATATATGTGGGTATCTTTTTGTCAACTTTTGTTTTGAGGTTGGGTTAGGATATAACATATGTTAGCTACCTCAATGTAGAAGAAGGGGAACTATGAGACCGGGGGATTTCCCAGTAAGCGTCTACTACGTACCCAGAGTTCCCCTGTTAGTAACACATGCGCTTTAATCACAAGGAGACTTTTCAGCACGGGGGAGCCCTCAGACCGTCACACCGGCCCTGTTCGCGCTGCGCTCGCGTGTAACTGCCGCGTCTCAGTAATTTTTACCGGTATGTTTTTTTTTTTTTTAACCGGGATAGCGTGGCGCTAGTGTTAAACTCTCTGTGTACCGTATTTCTTTGTAAATATCTCGTTTTTCAATGCGGGTTTCAATGTGGGCACTTGCGGCTTATACACAGGTGCAGCTTATGTATGTACCAAATGGTATTTTCTTTACAAATGTACCGGGTGAGGCTTATTTCCAGGTGCGCTCTATAGACCGGGAATTACGGTAAATAGATTTTTAGATAAATGATTTAAATGATTTTTTTTCACCATTGTTCTTAATTTTTGAAAACATCACTTTCTACTCCTGACTTTTGTTTGGGATTGTGCAGTCAGAGGTATACCTCAAAATGTTGCTATTTTTTAATTTCTTTTACAAAAATCAAAATGAACTTGATGTGGATGTCACACAAAGATGATTGGTGATGACCTTTATGGGGAAGACTGTCCATGCTAGTCCAGATGGAGGTGGAGTCCATGGTGCTCTCCAAAACCTCATCAGAGCTCAGGTTTTGACCTGCTTCGAGAACGCTACTGCTTTGTTGTTCAACTCCTGAGCCGTCTTTTTGCGCTTCTATTGTATTCAGACGGTCACCTCCTCCTTTTCCTTCAGACAATGGACCTGCATCTGCCACTGCTGCGTTTTGTGAGCAGGCGCCGGCATGTGGTCCTGGACACTTCTTGGGTAGGGGACCATCCTGGTGGAAAAAAAAAAGGCATGAGAAAGGTACAAGACTGTGGATAAATCAGGTTTTATTACCGGTAGAAAGACTTGCCGTGTCTGTGAAGTGGGGGGTGGGTATGATGGTGTCCCTCCACCCCAAGTGGGTCAAAGTGCCGTCAATCTCTTTGACGACCTCCTCAAAGTCCACTTGTGCACGCCGTACCGCTGCCCTCACCAGAGCTCCACGTGCTCGTGCCTGCAAAGAATCCAGACGACTGAAGATCTTAGAAACGTACAATGATGCCCTTGAGATACAAGTTGAATGTGTTCCAGGACCAGGCTCGTGACTGAAATAACATCTCAAATCATCTTTCCCCATTGAAATGGAAAAAAAAAATGATATTCATCAATTCCAGCCTACAGGTAGAATGGGGAAAATAATGTCATTTCAATTTATAAAAACAGTAATTACATAATAGAATTTCTACCAGCTCAGGGTGTAGTTTCCTTTTTTTCCCCCCGAAGTTAGCTGACATAGACTCCAGCACTCCCGCAACCCTTGTTAAGATAAGCGGCTTGGGAAATTAATCGAATTAAAACAGACGGAAACATTTTACGTCACACTTCATCAAATGAAAAGTGTTTATGTTGCTGCCCCTTTTGGCCTCGTGGGGGCAGTATAAGAACAGTAGGTTATAAGGATGTACTGGACATCAGGAAGTCAGCAACCTTTTTGAAACTGAATTACGAGTTGCTTGAGCACTAAATAATACGAAGGGCTAAAAGTTACAGACACTTCTGAAACGGGAGATGTGCTCAAATTACCTTCAATTATGTATCATTAATTATTTCGAAGATACTGACATTTTAATGGCTTCTCCCAATAACTTTAAAGTAATTTAACAAGGTAGGAAACAAATGAGTCGCGATATGCTTCACATCTTGAGTGGGAACCCTAGCTTTCACCCCATTATTTTGCGTAATCATCACATCTTTAGCACAACTAACCACGAACTCTACTCAAAATGTACACACGAAACCAATGCTAACAGCTAGCGTCGTTCTCAGTTTTCCACAACCGCACTGCATAATTTCGCCAAAAAGTAATATCACAATCACCGCGGCCGTAAACAACCTTTATCGTTTCACAGTGCGTGATCAGATGAATTAGCAATTAGGTCATAACCTGCAAAAGGGTGATCATTTTGTCCAAGTCACGCCTGTCCATCACTATGGTTACGTTGTCAGAGAGAAGCGGGAGCTTTGCGTTTACTTCCTGTGTCACGTTTGGAAAATCAAGTGTTATGTTAGAATTGTAACCTTATGCTTTCGCCCTTTTGGGATTACTTTTGTTTTAACCTTCCTTAGAAAAAAAATGTAAACAGTCTGAGATGAAACAATGTCAAAGATAAAACTAGAGTTGCTCCAAGTGTGGGTAAAATTTTATTTTGCAAAACGTGAACCGGAAACGAGAAATTGTTTGCACCTTCAGTTAGCCATGGCTGCTCTCCTGCTCCCCCAAAAGTTTTACCTACAAAGTAACTCGAGAAAATGAGCGCGTCTTCGAACCAGAGGACTTTGTTTCAGACATGGGGTGCATCCGCCCCCCCAAACAACGTTGTTCGGCCTCAGAAAGAAGGGAAGAAAACCGCTGGACGGCGCAAAGCGACCCAAAGCGCCACAGTTCGGAGACCTTCAGCTCCTAATTCACTGTGGCCTGAGCTCGGCTCTTCTGAACCACCGGACGCTCCCACAGAGAAAGGTCATCCAACACAAACCCCTAAACCTGATGCTTATGAAGAGGAAGACGACGACCTCATGGTGATCGCTGTCACTGAAGCCGAATCGAACCTCCAACATGATAATGGCAGCTCATTTCAAAAGGGGAGACCCATGTCTCCCACTCCTTCACCGGGGACGATCACTTATCCAGACTTCCCTGGTTTTGACAGCTCCTCTGCGGCAGTGTGGATTTATCCCACCAACTATCCACTCCGGGAGTACCAGCTCAACATATCGAAGGCTGCCTTGTTTCAAAACACACTAGTGTGCCTCCCCACAGGTCTGGGCAAGACGTTCATCGCTGCAGTTGTCATGTACAACTTCTATCGTTGGTATCCGTCCGGGAAAATCGTGTTCATGGCCCCCACCAAGCCGCTCGTGGCGCAGCAGATTGAGGCCTGCTACAAAGTGATGGGCATTCCTCAGGGCCACATGGCTGAACTGACTGGTACAGTAATCCTCACCACATTTGTGCTTCTCATTTTTATGCTTTTTATGAAACAAACCCCGGAGTTGCCAAAGACCTGTCTAAATAGGATTTGATATCAAGGAAGTATGATGAAGTGATGCATCTCAGCGGAGCGAGATGCTTTAAATGTCCAGGAGAATCTTAGTTTATCCATCCATCCATTTTCTTTCCTGCTTATCCTCACAAGGGTCACGGGGGGTGGTGAAGCCTAACCCAGCTGTCACCGGGCAGGAGGCGGGGTACACCCTGAACTGGTTGCCAGCCAATCACAGGGCTCATAGAGACAAACAGCCGCACTCACAATCACACCTAGGGGCTATTTAGAGTGTCCAATTAATGTTGCATGTTTTTGGGATGTAGGAGGAAAACCGGAGTGCACGGAGAAAACCCACGAATGCGTGGGGAGAACATGCAAACGCCACAGAGGCAGGGCCGGGATCAAACCCAGGACCTCAGAACTGTGAGGCCAACGCTTTCCAGCTGATTCACCGTGCCACTGGAATCTTAGTTTAGCCTGGGTTATTGCAGAAGTTATGGACAATATTCACGTGTATGTACATGCAGGGCATTAAAAAAAAGAAGAATCTGTAAACCATTTATTTTCAAAGAAAATGAGTTGTGATTATAGTTTGAGTCATATTGACTGTTTAAACTAGGGATTCGCAAACTTTCTCAAACCTACAGGGGTGAACTTTTCCCAAGAACCCATTCATAATTTAAATCTGAATTATAAATACTAAAAGTAGTATGTAGTTACTATATACCATTACAAGTGTGTGTAGATACACACACACATGCAATAGTCATATTTGATCAGTTTAATCTGTTTTTGTTTAAATCTTTATTCATTCCTAGTCAGAAATGTTGCGCCCCACTCAATTCATGGGTAAAGTGATGGATGAAAGGATGAGAGATTTACATGATACGTCGCAATCATATAAGAACTTTTAAATGGTCCAGAGCTAAGGGAGAGAGGGATAATCGGTTTAGTATGTTTTATTGGTGCACCCGTCATGAGATTTAAATAAAAAAACCCATGACATTCTATTGCAAATTATTCTGCCAAATTACATCTTGGAGACACATGAAGATCCTGTATCTATTAATATAGGGAAATCTAAACGTCATAGAGGGGTCATGCATCAATTACACCATTTTTTTTGTTTGTGGCAGGGCTTCGTCCCCTATTACCCTCATTTGTAATGATAGCGATATAATTGACTCCTCCGTGGATATTGCGCAATCCGCGTCACTGACCAATCAGAGGCCAGAGATCTGCATAAACCAAAGCCCGTTTTTGCTCCCGCCATTTTCTCAGACAACATTGCGTGGTCCAGTATAGGTTTAGTTAGCGTTTTCTCGCGTATTTTGGTTATTTAACAAAAAATATGGTTAAGAGGTGTAGTCACAGACTTTGTAATAGTGACGACAGGTATCCTGAAAGGCTAGTTGGTGGAGTTCGATTCGTACCCTTTCCAAAACCGAAGACCCAGTACGAAAAATGCCTTCGATGGATCAAACTTTGTGGAAGACCGAATCATCAACTAAATCAATCTAATACCAACCGGAACACATATGTTTGCATGAAGGTATGCCCTAAATTTCATTTTTAATACACGTCTCGTATAAATGAATGAGACGTTCTCCGCTAGCATAACACTGCTACGTGTGAACGATTGACACACTTATTCTTTGTTGAGCGATATTTAGCGATGATCGGACTGCACAAACGTATCGATTTCTTGCTGGCTCGCGGCCGAAAGTTAACCAGACTGTGTTTGCACGAAGATATGCCCTAAATTTGATTTTTAATACACGTCTCGTATAAATGAATGAGACGTTCTCCGCTAGCATAACATTGCTACGTGTGAATGATTGAATGAAATCAGAAGCATGGCGTCTCTCTCAGTTAAGAATGTATTGTATTTAGAATCTATAATATATCGTTAATTTGAATGAAATCAGAAGCATGGAGTCTGTCTCAGTTCAGAATGTATTGGATTGTATTTGCCATTTTTACTTTGTCTTACGTCAGCGCAAGTGGCGTGACGTCACTTCAGGAGGCGTGGTTAAGTGCCCGGAGGGGTCAATTGACAGGTGACCAGCCCCTCATCCCTCCCAAAGTCAACAGGGGTAGCTCAAGATCATTCTTGACCCTAATAAGACAATGGTATAGAACAGGGGTGCCCAGACTTTTTTACCCCAAGATCTACTTTTCAAGCAGCCAGCCTCTCGCGAGCTTCCGACAGGATGGGGGAGGGGATGATGCTGATGATGCTCCCAAACCGTTTTTGGTTGATGTTGTGTTGCCTCCTATAGTTAAAATACAGAATTAGCATTTTCTGCACTGTATTGTCTGTGTTTTCATCCTTGGTCAGGCTGTGCCAAGGTGGAATTTTAAAATGACACACCATCTCATCCTGCACTTTCTACTTTGGCTTCAGACCAGAACATTCCCACTCGGAAAAAGATAAAATCTCGTCCAGTTTAACCACTTTTTCTTTAATTGTTCACATACTCCGACAATCATTGCATCTTCAAACATCAGCGTTTTTGTTTAACTTTCTCCATTAATATCGAAAGTAAACATAAGCAGCATGTCTAGCTCGTCTTTGCTCTACGTTGCCCAGACTGTGTTGCTAACTAAAGCAGCGGTGGTGGACGCTGTCATTATAAAACACATTGATGGGCTGCGTAAGTACTGTAACATTTGGAATTATGAGTGGGGTGTGTAAGGTAAAGTAGGAAACAATGTGTGTGGCGGAGCACCGGTCGTTGTTACCGAAAGTTCCGTGTCCTGCCTAAAAGAAACCAGTGGCTTCTTTTAATTTTTTACAGTACGTATGTGAATTGTGCCATTGGATGTAACAACCAGTCATCCCTCACTCATTAAATAACATTGCAAAATGCCACAAACTGAATAGCTGTGTTGTTGTTGTTATACTTTCAATTTGCAAACGCAGAAGATCAGCGAAGAGACTGCATCAGTGGTGCACAATTGCGCATGTGCGCAGTTTAGAGGGAGTTAGTTGATGTCTTTTTTTTTTTTTTTTTTTTTTTTTTTTTTTTGGCCCACCATCCCGCGATCAAGACTGACGAAGACTGGTTGATCGCAATCGACGCCTTGAGCACCCCTGGTATAGAAAATGGATGGATCTTTTTAATAATAACCACCGTATGGCTTTCCGCAGGCAGCACGGCGGCCAACCGCAGGCAGGAAGTGTGGCGGTCCAAGCGCGTGTTCTTCCTCACGCCGCAGGTGATGATGAATGATCTGTCCAGAGACACCTGTCCGGCCAGGCAGGTCAAATGTCTGGTGATCGATGAGGCCCACAAGGCGCTGGGCAACCACGCCTACTGCCAGGTAAACATGGCATTGTGAAGATGAAATCACACAAAATTTGCCAGCCGTTCTCTCGAAATCTGCTTGAAATGTGTTTGAAGCCGGGGTTGATGTTTAAAAAGTACAACAAATCGGCTTAGCGAGCATACATACAATGAAAACCTAAACCTTGTTTAGGGTTTCAGACAGGGGTTGAACATTACAATTTGAGGCGTGACAGAAAATGGCCACCTTGAGAGAAAACCACGTAACATAACACAATCATTGCACATACACAAATAGGGTAATCAACGACGTGTTGTGCGGAAAGGCTTTGGTGTACGTTTTGATTTCCACCGAACCCTTCAGACTGATTGACCGAGCCAAGGTTAAGGACCACTGGCTTAGAACAATAAAGACATGAATCGCAGGAAGAACATTTGACTGTTTGGCAAGAGTTTATTTGTTAGATTTTTTTTTTTTTTACCACATTTTTATATCCAAACAAAGAACGAAAAGAAAAAAAAATACAATTAATTTACATTCATTAACAGTGGGATAATAATACCTTTATAAATGACAGAATAGGAGGGTTTCTCTCATCTCCAATTATCTGATGTAGTAGGTCATCCTCAACCAAGTTTATACCCATAAGTGAGGAAAAAAAAACTTAAAGGGTAAACAATAACAATGATCATAATAGTCAATAAAAAAGAAGAAAAATGATACCACCTCAAAGCACCTTATAACAAATGTTCCAAAAACAATGTACAATGATTTACATATTCGCTTCAAGTAAAAAAAATGTTTTTTTAGGTTTCAAATTTTCTTGGTACCAGAATCCTTGGGTGATACCTCTTCTGACAACAAGACAAGATACAATACTTATGAGTTAAAAAAAATACTGCAATACACGCTAAGAAAAAATAGGTAATAATGTCAAGAACAAAAGGAAGAAGTGGTGGAAAACAATGAACAAAATTAAAATAAACTTGATTTCACATTATGTAGTCACAACTTTTGATGTTATGGCATATTTGGTCCAATTTTCCCAATGTCTTGTCTTGTTCTTGCTTCAAAATGAAAGTCTCCATTTTAAAGATATTTTGAATCACTTTAATCCAATCCTCAACCGACGGAGTATTCTTTATCAACCATTTCCTTGTGCTAGTGACAAAATACTGTGTATATATATATATATATATATATATATATATATATATATATTCATTTTCTGGACCCCTGACAGTATCCGGTATTTCTTTGATTTTACAAGTGATTTCAATTACAATAACATGTAAAGAAAGGCATTACCTGATTAGTTTAGCATCACATGAAAGGGATAAGTGTTTGCAGTATAAAAGCAATATAATTCGCAAAGTCACCAGCAAAATATTATTTATGCATTATGCCTTTTAATATAAAAGTCACATTTCTTCATCATTATTTTTCTTTACCATGAAGTGATGTTGTGGTCGATCGTTATTGCGAATAGGCAGGAGTTCATTATAGCACACAAATAATAAAATTTCTGTTCATTCAGGTGATCAGACAGCTCAGCAGTCAGACTCTGCAGTTCCGCGTGCTCGCCCTTAGCGCCACTCCAGGAGGAGACATAAAAGTGAGAGTTTGGTCCTTTTTCTTTCCACAACCAGCCGTGACACACAAGCTAACAAAATGTAACGTCCGCGCAGTCGGTGCAGTGTGTGGTCGACAATCTACTCATCGCTCACATTGAGCTGCGCTCGGAGGAAAGCCCGGACATCCTGGCCCACACGCACCAACGCAGTGTCGAGAAAATGGTGGTGCCACTGGGGGAGGCGCTGGCTGCCCACCAGGCTCGCTATTTGCAGGTAGGCCCCCCCTACATTATCTGTCACTACCCAAGTGCGCGGTTTAGTGTTGCCTATTTTTCGTGTTTTGCTCGCACTCAATGGTCACGGGACTCTTGGTTCTGTGAATCATTAACAGGCAAACCTCACTAGATTTTACACCAACCCAAAACTGACTAGCTCTGTAGGTTGTTAATAATAATATGAATAAGTCTATTAAATATTAATGTAAATCACTGAAACATGCACATTTTGAATGATTGCTACTTGTAAATATAGGAAAGCAAAACAACTCTACTGAGTCACTCTGCTGTAATGGTTCAGTTAAAATGTATTGTCCACACTTTAATAAAATTTTTACCAAAATAAATGGTTAGTAAGCAAACATTTAATCTTTTAATCCTAAATATTAAATGCAAATGTATTTAAGTAGGCAGCGCGAGGGGTGATTGGTAGATCGTCTGCCTCACAGTTCTGAGGACAGGGTTTCAAATCCCAGTTCCACCTGTGTGGAGATTACATCCATCCATTTTCTTTGACGGTTATCCTCACGAGGGTTGTGGGGGATGCTGGAGTTTATCTCAAGTGTCAACGGGCAGGAGGCGGGGTACATCCTGAACTGGTTGCCAGCCAATCACAGGGCACTTGGAGACAAAGAGCTACACCCACAATCGCACCTAGGAGCAATTTAGAGTGTCCAATTAATGTTGCATGTTTTTGGGATGTCGGAGGAAACCGGAGTGCCCAGAGAAAACCCATGCAAGCTCCACACAGGTGGGGCCGGAATTGAACCTGGGTCCTCAGAACTGTGAGGCCAACGCTCTACCAGCTGTGTCCACCATGCTGCCCTGGAGATTGCATGTTCTCATCATCCCAAAACCATGCACGGTACATTAATTGAAGACTTTAAAATTTCCCCTAGGTGTGAATGTGAGTGCCGATGGTTGTTTGTCTATATGTGCCTTGCAATGTTTGGCAACCAGTTCAGGGGGTAACCCGCCACCTCCCCAAAGATAGCTGGGATAGGCTCCAGCACTCCCGCGACCCTCGTGAGGATAAGCGTCTCAGAAAATGGATGAATGGATTGAACTACAAAGTTAGAGTAAATACAATTAACAATACTGGAGGCAGTGATTATTTTGCGTACCACTACACACACCCTCCAATATGTTTGTCTCCAAAGAAATTCTGCCTTTTTAACACGTTAGGTGCTATTTATTTATTAATTCTGGCAGTAAATTGACTCATTTGGTTACACCTCTTACATGTCATTTTGATAGATTGTGTAAATTTGACAACACACTTTGTATTGTGGTGTAACAAAGGACCAAGTTTTAAAGTGACGTATGTGGCCTAATTAAGTTGTCAGGTTTAGTGGCATTCTTCCAGCTAGTTTTCCATTTTGATTGATCCTCTCTGTTGTTTTCTTTTCATATAGCTATTATGTATCAGGTTTGTGACCTCATTTCAAGCGGTGCTTTATGATTTGAGTAGTTTGTGTCCACCTTCTTTGTAACATTGGATCCCATTTAGTAGGAGGGATTTCCCATGAGGAAAATTCCAGTGTGGGTTAATAGGATTTGTACTGTACACAGAGATGTTCTTATACAAAATCTGTACATTTATTGACACAATTGGAGAGTTATTCTTTGACAATTGTTGTAGGTTGCATTAGTGTCTTCTTTTTCTTTCGGCTTGTCCCGTTAGGGGTCGCCACAGTGTACGGTATTATTTATATTGTGGCTAGTGAGTGTTGATGCCACAAAATTTTTTTTAAACCTTTTCATACTCAGAATTTGCAAAAATCACTGCGTCAACCAGTTTAGTGTGTGGTCTGCCTTTTGTCCAAAGTTAGCTGCCGTAGGCTCACGCACGCCCCTGACCCTGTATATACTGTATATTCTCCCTCTTGTCAGTTATTCACAGATTTATGTATTTGCACCTTTTATATTTGTATGTAATGCCCTATGAGGCCACCAGAAGCCTTGGATAAAAACTAGTATTATTTTGGAAGGAACTACACAATGTGTATTATAATTTTTTTCATTTTTTTTTTTATTTTTAAGACCTATTATGTCATGGAGAAACAGCTAAGTTTTGCCTGGGTTTTCTGCCAAAATGAAATTATTTATAAGGATCATGCTGTTGGTTGACCTTTTAAATGAGTGTTTTGGGGAAATAGTTTGTGGTAACTATTAGCTTATAGGTATTTTTTTCACTCTGCAATAGTCATTTGGCCCTATGTGTAGATTTTCATTTGATCATCGTAACCAGCCAAATAGCAGCCAAACCAGAATTATTATTTTTGCAAAAATGACGGTGCATCAGATGGAATGATAGCTAACAAACAATGGAAAATAGGGCTCTCATGTTTTGTAGTTCTCGGGATAGACACAGACATATCCAAAGAAATGGCACACTTCAGTGAAATGCAAACTGTACACACACGTACAGTAATCCAGAGCTCAGGTAAAGCAACAGCTAAGGACATAGCATGGGTGTTTAGTTCTGTCATTACAAGTCGTGTATCCTGACATTTTACGTTACCTGTACCATGTTTTGTCAATGGGAAAGCACCAATATCAAGTTGGCTGTGTGAAACCATCTTGAAAAATAGTAAAAGTAAAACACAAGACTCGTTTTGTCATATTTAAAAGACAGGAGACAAGCACATTTATTAACCAAAATAAAACCACAGTAGCGCTCTGCTGTTTGTTGCACTTATATGTTCACAGTACAGCACACGATAGCCTCTGAACTAAAGCAAACATACAGTAAAACAGGAAGGGTTGATGTTCCCATATAACCAGGCTCACAGGGGAGAAACACATTTGCATTTTGTATTGTAGCTTTTGAAGCACCCACACTCAGTCATTATGTGAAAAATAACATCTTTGGATTTTTTTTTTTTCTTTTCTTAAACGGACAAATAATACCCCCAAATAATAAATCTTACGGAGCAAATCAAAGTTTCCTTATCCAATTTCAAAATCCTGCAATTCATAGAATCATATATAGAATCTTGATTTAAAAAAAAAAAAAAAAAAAACATCTTTATTGAAGTACAGCTGGTGGATTGGTTAGTTTGTGAAAATATACACATTTACCTGATAGATCTCTAAGCACCACTTTACAACAAGGGCACTCTTAATAACCAAAACCTTCATAAGGGTACCCTTATTTTGAAGTCATACCAATATTTAGTCATTTATGATAGAACATTACAAAAACAGTTTGAACTACATGAACAACATTTCGCTTTCCTTATAGTCTTAGAATCTGATCTCTGGTTGCATTGTCTCTACTCAGCAGCAGCGGTGGTTGTCATGGTACAGTAGTAAGTACGTACACACTTATCACAAAAGTAGCATGTCGAGAGAGTTTTGCGAAAAATGAAAAGACGACAATTACCCAGGTGGAGGAAACACGAGGAATGCTTTGAGTTGCTCACCTTGGATCTATTTAAGTGCTTTTGATTGTCATTCAGCAGTAGAGTTTGGTTTTTATGCACACAAATTCTCTTACATTCATGCACTGTTTTTTTTTCTCAATTAGTGTCTCGTTTCATTCAGGTAGATTATTATAGGCATTGCGTTTCACACGACAGAAACCACATCCAGCTTCTCCGCACGATCGACTCGCCACTCAAACGCAGATTCGTTTATTGGTCCGGGGTATTGAGAAATGGGTTTACCGCTCGGTTTTTGATTCATTGATCCCGTCGAACCATTTAACCTGCAACAATTCTGAGATTTGAACGTTACAGCAAGGGCATCAACGCGTCCACATTTAACATCCCGGGTCAGCAAGCTAAATATGCGATGGAGAAGCCGTGCTACTGACAAAAAGTAAGAACGACGGAGGTGGCACATCCGCAACTGAGAATTAACTTAGCGGATTTGTTAGAAAACTCCCAAGGTTTTCAATATGGCATGGGTGGTAAATATGGAGTGTGCTGAGCTGCCAAGACAGCGACTAAGAAAGGATGATGTTGCACCTGAGGGCTGGGGTTGGTGGAGAGTCATGAGTGGAATGCTGCCGGGGAACCTCACTTCGCTGTCCCCCGTCAACGGCGCTCCAGGAACCAGATCTCGTTCTGGCGCTGGCTGTGGGCCGGGTTGGTGTAGCCAGCGACAATGAATGAGTCATTGACGCAAACACTGGGGGACTCGAGCAGCTCGGCCATGGCGTTGATCTGATCCACAATGGTCAACTCATTTGTGGGGCCGGTGAAGGGCCTGCAGGTGGAGGATGGATTAAAAAGAATAAAAAAAACTAGATTTGTAAGAAAAGATCATGTACACAGAACCTAATTAATTGCAAATCCTGCAATCATTTACCGTATTTTCCGCACTATAAGGCGCACCTAAAAGCCTTCTAATTTTCTCAAAAGCCGACGGCGCGCCTAATAATCCGGTGCGCCTTATATATGGATCAATACTGAGCCTTTAGTGCAGCTCCATCTAATGGATGCATAGCTTAACCCCTGCCTCTATTGTAGCGTCAATTCCATGCGCCTTATAATGTGGTGCGCCTTATATTTGGAAAAAAAGCTTTTAAATAGGCCATTCATTGGAGGTGCACCATATATTGCGGTGCAGAAAATACAGTACTATCATCGTTACTCACTTCTGGTATGAAATACTTTTATTATATACAGTGAAGAAAATAAGTATTTGAACACCCTGCGATTCTGCAAGTTCTCTCACTTTGAAATCATGGAGACGTGCATTTCAGGTGCATGTCCACTGTGAGAGACATAATTAAAAAAAAAAAAAAATCCAGAAAAATTCACAGGGTTTTCAATTACTTATTTTCCTACTGTATATTGAAAGTTGTAATTTTGGAAAATCTAATTTAAGAGTTTTGTAGATACCATGGCAGTTAGTATAATACTTGCATATGAGTTCCAATTGTGTGAGTTTATTAATTTATCGTAAGTAAGTTTCTTTCGGCTTGTCCTATTCGGGGTCGCTACAGCGTAACATCTCAGAGGAACGCTCATATTTGTTTGGTAAATATGGAGTGTGCTGAGCTGCCAAGACAGCGACTAAGAAAGGATGATGTTACACCTGAGGGCTGGGGTTGGTGGAGAGTTTATATTGTATTGTATTGTATGTATTTATTGGATAATTTATTAATTATGATTAGATGTTTTTGCCCACCTTGTGTACACCACAGCTGCGGGCCAGATTTCGATGACAATCTCGCCGTCGAGAGGTTGAGGGGGCTGCGCCTGGTGGTCGGTGGGCAGGTAGTACGCCACAGTCACTTCCTGGGCGATGACTGAACGGTTCTCATCTGTGCGCACCACCGTCACGATGGGCAATGACATGCCAAGGTAGTCGCCTACAAACGAAGGAAAATAAGACATCCCGCCGTCAATGAGCAAAACAGAGCTTTTGGTCATCGTGTTGTGTTTAAACTCACCTAAAGTGTTCTGCTGGCAGATATATCTCATTATTCGCATGAAGCCGTAGCATATGCTCTGTTCATACGTCTCCTCTCGCATTGTTATGCAGGCCCAGTGGCCCTTTTCATAGTGGCGCTTCTCGTACAGCAAGTCTCCACACTACAAAAGTATGCCAAGAGAACAGCTGTTATCAAGGCTATTTGCAAATTATTATTAACAAGCAGCTGTCACACTTCATACATATACTGAACAAAAATATAAGCGCATTCCATTTTCCGTTAGCTGGACTCTTTTCTACATACACAAAGAGCCATTTCCCTCAAATATTATTCACAAATCTCTAAAAATCTGTTAGTGAGAATTCACTTATGTTGAGATAATCCATCCCATCTCACAGATGCTGATTAGACAGCATGATTATTGCACAGGTGTGGCATTTAAAATATTTATGGCCTGCACAATTTGAGATAATTTCTTCACAGTATTATTATTTTTTTAAGTTCCTGATTCCATGGCTTTTAAAGGCTGGAAGCTCAAATTATGTAGAAATAAACAAACACTTGACATTGTTTAAGTTGTGGGCCCTGAAACTATAAACTATGAAAGTTTAACTTTTTTAATGTAATTGTAGAAATAAACTTTTCCTAGTTGCTGTCAGTGTTGGGCATTGTGAAAAAACATGTTTTATTGTGTGTTTGGCTACAAAGTTTTAACAGTGCAGTACACCTAGAAGAATCTCATGGTTAAAAAAGGGAAATCTTCACAAGTGGATTTATGAGATCTTTACACAGAAAACAGGTGTCTGATTTAAAACTTTTCCCATATGACCCCCCCCCCCCACACACACACACACACACACACTGACACCTGCCCTAAATGAACAGGGCTCTGCAACTGGCCTTTCTTTAAACACAAATTTCAATGAACTAATTAAGTTAAACCAATTAGCCAACTTTATTTATATGGCCCCTGAGGGGGTTTAAGTGGCTTACTGCAGTGGGAACATGATCCCTTTGAAGAAGATATAGTTGCCTAGTTGGAAAAACACTGCAGAAATATTATTGCAGCAACAACGGAAAAGATCTAAAAATTGTCTTCATCTTGGTGTTTGACAACATGGTCAAAACGATTGTTGACAACTTCCCCAATACGTAAAACAAAAGGTCAGATCCCTACCTTTTCTTTCCGGGACAGGAGAGTGAAAGGGATGTGTTCTCTGTTACCGCGTCCATTGTTGTTGGATGTTAGCTGTTGAATGGGTTCGGCCATTTCTGTAATTTAAAAAAAAAAAAAAACACCAACAATACAGTTACTACAAATTCTTATCTTAACTCTTTAATCCTAATAGCTAGCAAATAATGGCTTCAGCATTAAACTGTATTTATTGTATCAACATTGTAATGGTGGACTCATTTCCAGTGCAAATTTCTCAACTGTGGGACTAATAAAGATTGTTAGATTAGAAATATTTATTTATATCAATGTACCTTTGAACTTATAGGCCCCTTTTCTCAAGTGACTCGCGGTGACATTAATTAATTTATGGTTTTGATCCATGAGGCTGTCTAGCCTTATCGTGCATACAATTTTCTCACTGGACACATTAATTCGCTTTTCTATTTTGCTCTTCAAAGTTAATTCCCATCAGACCTATGTGACAAGTTTACTGTATTACCCAAACACTTATTTTTGCAACTTCATGTCACGGTAGTTTAGCAGTTGGCATAGCATCTCGTCTCATGTTAATTACTCCTCGTCCTCCCTCGTTGACGATATTTGTCACAAGTGTAGCTAATTTGCTGCCATAGATAGCCATAGATAATAGACTTATGCTGCATTGACACCGGACGCAGAGCTAATGTCCATCTCGCTAGTTATTTAGCTGCGTTAGCCTTAACTCATACTAGGTAGCTAGGGTGGCGTAAAATAGTGTGCACCAAGCATTCCCCCTTAGTTCCGGAACAGCGGAAAGCAGTGACTGTTCAATGTGGAATGCATCTACCATTTATTTAGATATTTTACAATATTGTGTAAATGACCATGCACTGGTCACGGTCCCTAGCTTTCATTATAATGATATCCTGTTTGTCGTTTTATGTACCGTATTTTCCCGCACTATAAGGCGCACCTAAAAGCCTTAAATTTTCTCAAAAGCCGACAGTGCGCCTTATAATCCAGTGCGCCTTATATATGGATCAATATTGAGCCTTTAGTGCAGCTCCATCTAATGGATGGCTAACATAACCTCAACCTCTACTGTAGTGTCTATTCTATGCGCCTTATAATGCGGTGCGCCTTATATGTGGGGAAAAAAGTTTTAAAATAGGCCATTCATTGATGGTGCGCCTTATAATGCGGAAATTACGGTAAGTCTTTTGACCCTAAACTGGAAATGCACTTTGGGGCCATTTTTGGTCGAAACAGTTTAGTGGCTGAAATTTCTATTTTCATTCCTTTGTATCAACAATTGTATGGAAAAGGCCCTACCCAAAACCTCTTTAGTCACAAATGAGGAAAACACCCAGATATACATGATCTCTGATAGTGCTGGTGTTAGAAGGCTACCAGATGGACAGATTGCCGTGCCATGGCATCACGTGGAGTGATGTTTATAAGGGGTGACACAGGGAACACAGATTAAAGTTGCCTACTCCAAGCTACAGACCACTACTGACGCAAAGGTCAGTTTTGGCACATCTGTTATGCTGTGGCAAATTTTAAAGTCTGGTCTGGCCACTGACCTTTTAAGCAATGACTCAAATGATGATGATAAAAGAACTCCATCAACTGGAATTAACTAGGCTGATGTACTTATATGCAAAGCGCTAACAGAAATTCAATCACATCAAATCAATATGAAAGTAACTAGGGCGCATGAATCCTTAGTGTTAGACCCACCAATTAATTGAAGTGACAGTACCAACATTTTTGCATGTGTATATCGTAAGAAATCAATGTCTGTTTGACTTGGTCATCCATTCTCTTTGACGACAGAAGATAAGAGTTGCTATGGCAGCACGTCAGTCTCTAGATGCAGTCTATAGCCCCAACACACGCTTTTGCTTCCTTGGCTTAAAGAAACACTCAAGTCACATCCAATTTAGAGCTTAGCAGGTGCTCACCTAGCTTCTGTCTAGAAGAAATGAATATACATTTTTTTCTGGGCAACAATTCTATCAGCTGCAAGGTTTAGTGTCTGCTTATTTGTTGGCAGAAATATTGATTAATGCATGCATCACAATATTCCCATACCCAACTCAGTATCGATTCAACAATCAATTCGGCAAATAATCAAGACTTGATTCGCCTCCTGGCCAGTAGGGCGTGCTGTGCGTGTGACTTGCAATGGCTTACACGCGTGTATCAAAACGCAACAAAATCTGACTTTTGGAGTCGTTGTCGGACTGGAGTTATTTACCTTTAAATGCCAAACAAAGAGATACACAAAAGCTGTCTATGGAGGAATATTTATTTATAATCACCCTTTCTAAAAAGAAATAAATGTTAAGTTGGAATTTTTCAGTCTATGGAGATTTTTTTTATTTTTTAACACTGTATGCTCAAATAAGTTATGACTGTCTCTTATGAATCAGTTTCAAAGCATTTAAGTCATTATTGAATCATAACCTAAACAATCCAAATAGTCGAATGGCAACAAAAAGAATACAAATCTATGTCCCCAGTCTATTATCTAATCATGCATTAGGGTGGAGGCCTTTTAGAATGTGATTTCTTTTGCCATTTATGTTCGTGTGCCTTTTAAGAGTTGCACAGACAGTCTACTACATATGCAACCATCCTGAGAAATTAACGTCACACTTACACCCCCATATGAAGCACACCTGGAAGCGCACACACACAGTCTTCAAACCTCTTCTTAGCGTACTCTGTGTATTTGACTGTAGTTGACATGATTGTTTAACAACATTTTAGGAAGTTCAGGTTCAAATAATCATGTGAGCAACCCGCAGATACACAGTGTGCGAACCTGTTTTCCGGGTTTGGTCAGGTGACATGGAACCATCGCAGCAGAGGGTGAAGAGCCTAAAATGGCTGCATTTCATGTTTTCTGGAGATTGATGAATTATTCTGATTCTTATTCCACAACCCTATCATTAACCCTTTTTAAACTACTAATGTGTATTGTAACATGTACTTCTTTTCTTAAACTTCATATCCTGATACTGAATGTGTGGCGTAAACTAAAAAATTTGAGATGATAAAATCAGCCTTTGATAAACAGTGTTTACGTTCTGGCAATTACAATTTTAGGTAAAAAAAAAAAAAAAAAAACTAAAAAAAAAACTACCATTCAGCTCACTGATACATTATACATCTAATAGTGTCTTAAAAATAACAGATGCTTGTTGTCCATGTTTTTCACCCGTCCAACAGTGCTTCTGTCTGCAACAAATGTCCATGGTATACGTGGACAACTGCAAAATAGTTCGAGGTGGCTGAAAAGTTTGCGCCAACCAATTTTTTTGTGGTCAACTTTGCTGAATTGGAAGAATCACTCCTCCTCAGAGCCCTTATGGCACATGCAACAGTCCCCCCCCCCCCCCCCCCAAATAGTCGGTTTCCATCATCTTTAAAGACAAAGCACTGAAAATGAAAGCTGACCAACATCTCTTTGTTTAAACATAGCAGTGATTTGAAAGCTTTATTGGGCCAAAGCACATACCGTAATTCCCGGCCCACAGAGCGCACCTGGTTATAAGCCTCGGTACACAGAATGAGTTTAACACTAGTACCACGCTAGCGTGAGCACGGCAGCAGCGTTAACGTATAAACTCATTATAACCAGGTGCACTAACGCTAGCGCCGCATTACCACATAAACCGCAGGGTTGAAAGCGTGTGGAAAAAAAGTCGCGGCTCGTAGACTGGAAATTACGGTGTTTTATATTTGAAAAATCTCATGCCCCACACAACCTAAAATGCTACAAAAATGGATACACCTTTATTGTATTTTTCCCATCTAAGAGAAGAGGATTATTTATTGTCTATCTCTCTACATCCCTGGCAAAGATGGATGAACAAAGCTCTTATTTTTTGTAAATAATTTTCAGATAAATTGAGTAAGTTTGGATAATTTCCTGCGGCACACTTGAGAGTTCTCACGGTACACTAATGTGCCAGTAGTTGGGAATCTGTAACATAGTAACATGTATTTTAACCTTGGAAAATAAGTAGTGTTATGAGCAGATGAATTTCTGCTTAAAATCAGGTGGCTGCATGAGCCACTTGACTGATTTATGCAGATTTTTATATTAATATTGATGCAACGCTGCGGTTAGATTAAAACACATTACGATAGGAATGTTTTCCATCTCGTGCCAGCATGTCAACATAACGTTTCGTTTTATTCACACCATACTATGATGTAACATTATATACAGCCATGGTGGATTGATGTGCTAAGGTCGAATGGTGTTTGATGATCTATAGCGCTATAAAACTTTAGTTTTTATGCATGATTGTTAGTGTCTGTATTACGAGGCAACTAGTTCCAGGAGTTCTGGCTGATTAACAGCTTTATTGGTGATTGTTGTCCGTTGGTTCACCGCCAAGAACTTGCCATTGCTTTGCTTATTAAGACATCAAAGAAGCTGATTTACATTTGGATTGTCGGATGCATATTTGGGTGAGCTCATCATGAGGCCCGCATCGCAAGACATTTCCATCTGCTAAACCTCCTGGCACAAATCCTGGCTTCACTTGTGCTGTTTTGCGCCGTATTTACGTGTTGCAGGAGCAGCCACGTACCAACCAATACGGACTAGGTAGATAATCTCTCCCTGAGGTAGAGAGATCCAACAAGCCATTTTGTGCTAAATCCTCAATTAGTGCCATGCTCAAGAGGACAGGCAGGAGGGACATCCAGCCATATGTTGTTGGGTTTCCCCACTGTGTAACAGTCTGTAGTAGTGAATTGACAAAACACTCATCCGTGGTATATTCAAGACTGATATGATACAGAAATATGGCTATGGCTATGGCTGAGTTGCACGTGACATCACGCTTGTTCACCAGGGTACTTCACCGCCATCGTTGCAGACAAGCAGTCAGCTGTCCATCATCATCATGCCAGATTTTTGTTGCATCTACGGATGTGGAAATCGCGGAAGCAGACACATTGGGAAGCGATTTTTTTTTTTTTTTTCATGTTCCAAAGATTAGATTGCATGAAGATGATACAATGGCATTATCGAAAAAACGCCAACAAAAGTGTCTCACAAATATACGACGTGCAGATCTGAACAAAGCTCGAGTACACATGGCAAATGGTCGTTTGAAAGTCTGTTGTGATATTTCTAGTGTCTGGATATTCTACTTCAGGGAAGTCTTTCAGATCTTTTGAAATCACGTGGTTGTGGAGCGTATACGGATCGATATCTTCACAGCGTTCGATCGTCTGTACATATCTAGCTTTGGCGACATCGAGTGAATTAAAGTAGGCAGAAAACATCTGTCGCTTACACATTGGTCTGTGGACGTTGCCATGGTGATGTCGCCTACAACGCCTCGCTCGTCTGTAGAAATGGCGGCAATCATCACGTGATTGAAACTCATCAATCAAACTTTTGAGCCATCTTTCATGGTTTAGGAATTGCCGAAATTTACCTAAACCATGTGACCTTAGGAAGATCGCAAGTCAATGATATGGAAAGCTTTGTATTTTGTTCCAGAAATCACCGAAATTGACTTGTTATGCCCCCAACGCTGATAGTTTGGGATATTGTGGGGGCGGGGTGGGGAGTGAAAACCATTTAAATCATATATATCAAACTTATTGTGGGCTGAATGTGTGAATAGCAGCGTTACTTATTTCAAAAGAATCTGTATACTAAGAAAATTCAAAAACTATCAAAACTACTGGCTGAAGGAGCCATTTTCCACCATTAATTACAGGAAAATACGTGTTCAAGCTGGAGTGCCGTGACCACATTCCACATGACTTAATAAAAGAGATCACACACGCACTTGTGTGTACACATACGCACACACTCCTTCAACCACATGACTTTTATAGACACAGAACTACACTGACAAGAATTTTCTTATTCCAGACCGTCTACTCTGTCCATTCAGCCATCCACAATGGAGCAGAAAATATGATTATTTCCCTTATTTTACCCACTGAATCGTGTATAAAAGGTCTTGCAATTAAAGAACTGTCTCCAAATTAAAAACAAAACAAAAAATGGACTGAAAGACGGGGGCATGGTGGATGACTGATTAGCACATCTGCTTCACAGTTCTGAGAGCCCAGGTTCAAATCAGGCCTCTCTTGTGTGAAGATTGCTTGTTCTCCCCGTGCCTGTGTGAATCCCCCCCCCCCCCCCCGAGTACTCCGGTTTCCTCCCACGACCCAAAAACATGCATTGTAGGTGCTTAAAAAAAAAAAAGCTTCTAAATTACTCCTAGATGTGAATCTTTGTTCATATATGTCAGGGGTGTCAAACTCATTTTTCTCGCGGGCCACATTGTAGTACTGGTTTTCCTCAGAGGGCCGTTACGACTGTGAAACAAAAATATCGAATCGTCTCATCATATTTACATCATCAATTTATGAACTAGTTTTGGAATTGAAAATCGGGGTGTTTTTTTTTTTTTTTTTCAACAATTCATGTTTGGTAACACAAAAATGCTTGTAAGGTCTCAACTTTACCGTTCATAATACTTCCCAATTTGAAATTTTGGTCCCGATTTTTCCATGGAAATTGACGCTGTAGATTTAGCTTTGCGGGCCACATAAAATCGTGCGGCGAGCTGGATCTGGCCCCCGGGCCTTGAGTTTGACACCTATGAAATATGTGCTGTATTTGGCTTTCGACCAGTTCAGTGAACCCCGCTCCTCACCCAGTCTCAGTAGGGATAGACATTTCCACAAACCCAGTGAGGATATGTTATGCATAAAATTGACGAATGCACTGGAAAATACAGACTATTGTGTTTTGCTCCTTAATTGAGGAGGGGTACACACGTAAACATGTTCACGGATTTCTAAAATGTGAGACCCCACAAAAAAAAAAGCCATAATTTTATTTTGATGCAAATAGCGACAAAACTTTGTTCTTCCCAGTGACAGGTTTAAGCAGATAGTTAATCGATGAATAGAGAAGAACTTATTTAGCTGAATGTCTGCGGCGCACTGGCTTAAACCAGTTTACGAGCAGTCCAGACTCTAGATTCTAGATTTTGAAACGTCTCACTTTTCATTGCAAGTATTATTTAAGTATTGCCAGTCTTTCAATGAGCCAGTCCTGACTGGAAACAGTTTCTGATAGCGCACGTCATTCTGAATAATTAACCCACTTCGCATTGTGCACATAACACGCTCGTAAAACTATTCTTAATGTGTAATTAAAAAAAAGCAACAAAAATCAAATCACTGTGGTGACAGTGAGGCTGTGCATATTGCTACGCTTTTGTATGCACTGCATCTCAACTGCGGATTTTATGAGAAAACAATGACCTCCTGGTCATTTTCTTCAAAATGAAAAAAATAGAATGTGTGATAAAATGCTCTAGGACACATGGGCTGCTGCTTCAAGTCATTTGCCAGAAATAATTGCTCAAGACCTGATATGAATAGATAGAGTTAACGTGTTAAGGCATCTAGTTTGCCTTTACAGTATACTTGTGCAGAACCCACGCACGCAGTTTTGAAAATGCGCTTCAGTTCTTCTCCAAGTCAGCAGTGTCGCTACGCCTGGAATTGCCTAGGAGTTTCCTCAGCAGCTTTTGGTCATTTCCGGTAGCCGTTTTTGACTCTTCTTCCGTAACAATAAACAAAGCAACAACAATGGTGACTGGAGCACCGTCTGCTTCTATAAATGGAACTATATGCCCAGATGATACATTTAATTGTGCTGAAAAATCCATCGAGGCGGTGGTGACGTAGGTGGTATGTGGAGGAGGGAGGAACGGTGAGTACGTCATCACAGCATGTGACTAAAACTGACCAATAACAAGAGATGATCTCGGCGTAGACACTTTTTAATTTTTTTAATGTGTGCCGTGTATGATGGTCTGAGCGCTCCCGGTGCTGAAAAGTCTCCTTGTGATTAATGCGCACGCGCGTATATTTTGTAAACATCCGGCCAGTCTGAAACATCCCCACCTGTGCTTCAACATTTAGCCGACAACTTGTAGCCGAGCGTTCGTCTTCGCTATGGACGTCTCAGAAAGACGAACACAGCGAACGCACATGTGTGTATATCTTTTTATCAACTTTTGTTTTAAGGTTAGGTTATGACGTATGTTCGCTCCCGCTATGTAGAAGAAGGGGTTAGGGTTAGGGTTATTTCCCAGTAAGCGTCTGCTACGTACCCAGAGTTCCCCTGTTAGTAACGCATGCGCATTCATCAGAAGGAGACTTTTCAGCACGGGGGAGCGCTCAGATCATCACACCGGCAATTTATGCAGAGGGGCTGTGGGTAGGTCACGTGATGCATTGTGGGTATTGTCGACCGCGTTTGTATAAAGAGGCCTTTACATTGCTTGTTACTCAAAATGGTAAGCATTACCGGCATCGCTGAAATGTCCATTTATTGTGCAGGTGTTTGTACTTTTATGATCAAGAGGGCCCAAGTATTGGAAATGGAAATTACTTCAATTGTGGCAGGTTGCATCCACTCAAAAAGATCAGTTTAGTACTATCAATTGACAATAACATTAATAAAGAAGACTGAAGACTACATTTGATGGGATATATAACATGAAACGTTTATAAACTTGTTTTAAGCCTGAAGTGAAAGAGTGAGGTCTTGCTTTCAAATTACTCAAGGCTACTTTAGGGTCCCATGATTTCGGTAAGTGTTGGCAAGCAGACGCATGTTTACACTCGGTAATAACGCGTTAATGTGCATTTCATGTTAAATGTCACCTTTTAAAACCGCGTTACAAAGCCTCGGAGCGTGTTGCATTCTCGGCGTGCCTCACAAGTAGGCAGACGGGAGTCGAAAAGAGTTGAACTTCAAAATTAGGTCGTCACTTGTTGTTTCGGTCGGTCTACTTTATAAACGCACGAAGCTAAGGCTACGCTAACCGTGTCAAAATGTTACGCTTTGCGTCCAAACATAATAGCAAAGTTATTATTTACCATTTGCAACTTGCACTTGGTGTCCCCTGGCTACGTCTTGCCAGTAGTGGAGCAGTCGGTCGGGGTCTTCGTCGTCGTCCTCTAGGCTCCCGTTGCCGGAGTCGGAGAGCTGGTCCTCGGAGAACGACTCCAAGTCCTCCAGCGTGATCATGCCGCCGTCGCCGCCGCCGTCGATGGGGCCACTTCCACCGCCTCCACCAGTCATTTGACAGCCGCCGCGGTCCATTATGTCGCTGCGATTATAATATGTCTTACGTGTTGTTTTGTTTTTTAGAAAATGAAAAACAGAACAACAAAAGATACTATCGAACAAAGCTACGATAAAATCCCCAATGTAACGATTTTTTTTTTTTTATTCCTTCCGTGACTTCGCTGCGACGCGTGTCCAGATTAGGATCACGGCCGCTCGTGGGTCAACAAATCGGCCACTTCGCAACTGTCTACGACGCTTTCAGCCATGAAAAGACGATGACAATGCGTTTGCCCGTCGTTATCTTGGACTTTGGGGTAAAAACAAAACAAAAAAGAAATCGGCCTGATTAGAACGCCCTCGATGCCCCGCAAGTGTTTTGCACCCACGGACAACATATTTATATGAGGCGAAGGCACACCACGTGACTGTCAGGGCCTCACCACTCCCCTCTCCTTGAGCCGCCGCCGAGACGATAAATAGTGCCAACGCAACAACACAGCCAACACATGCACTGTGGATCGCTTTATTCAGAAAAGGCAAAGGAATAAACGTAATAGAGTAGTCAAAGAGTATATTTAGAACATTTAAACCAGTCCTCCAAACAAATACTTAAAAAAATACTCATACACTACTACTAAGTACCTTCTGATTCATTTTTTTTGTCAATGCATTAATGTAGAAAAAAAGAAATATATATATATTAATAAACGTAATAGAGTAGTCAAATAGTTTATTTAGGACATTAAAAGCAGTAACTTCTGATTCATTTTATTTTTTTTCAATGCATTAATGTCAAATTAAAAAAAAAAGTATATATATATATATATCGCCCTGTAATAATCCCTTTACCTGGCACTAATGCATTAAAGGCAGACTGCTTTTTTTATTTTTATTCTTCCTTTGCAGCAATGAGAAGTTCACATTTGTTGTAATGAATTAAAAAATGTGGGGAATTTTCATGCACAATTAGTAATTTCAAAAACCAGGCCAGAGGTCAGCATCTACTTCGTGAGTACCGATTGTATGAAGGCCGACATGACCTGTTGCGGCAAACTTCAGAGACAGAGTTCACTACATAAAATATTTTTGTTTAAAATTTCATATGATTTATTTATTTATGTATTTATCTTTTAATCATTTTTTAATTTCTAAAATATTATATTTTATATGATTTTATATATTTTTTTCATTTATTTATCATTATTTAAAAAAATGTAAACAATTGAGGGTCAATATTTAAAGTGCAAAAAATAATAATTAGTGACCTGTGCTATTTTTAGATCATCCTCGCAGGTGCCTTAAAGAGGTCCTCTTGGGCAACCATGCGCCCGCGGGCACCGCGTTGGTGACCCCCTGTTCTCGGCACTACCATATTTATTGAATACGTGACCAGGATAACCTGGAGAGTGATGTCACATGTGGACCACGCAGCGTAGTTAATATTGATAAAACTACCGCAAATGCTTCTTGCTTTGATCCTGAAAGGATGAGGTTGATTAGAACCGATTATTTTGCACCACGTTGCCCAATTCTGACCCTCCAGCATGAAACCGGTCTGATGACGCCACTGTCATTTGTTCACATCTCAAATTACCACTTGCATACATAAACGTACATTTTAAGTTTAAATACATATACAGTACGCCCCCCCCATATGTGCATCTGAAACCCGCATAATCACAACCTCTATGTACAGTACATGAATACATACTGTATTTTAAGGCCTACGTGTTCTGAGTGCTTTTTATATTTTCACTTTTGAGACTTGCACAATAAATTTTTATAAAAATTACCTTACTTTTATGTTAAAAAAAATCTGTTTAAACCATATAACATAAAGAAAGGAAAAATACAGGCAAGGTGCAATGATGACCATAGAATAGAATAAAAAAAAATGGCTATAACGGAACAGCACTGGCTGCTTGATATTCGAGCAATATATTCATCCATCAATTTTCTATTTGTTCTATTGATTAGTCATGTCGGTTAGAAAATCCCTTTGCACTCAAATGATAAGGTTATTATTCTTCTTTTACCTTGAATACAGGCTTATGATACCACTAATAAATCTGCCGTACATTTTCTATACTTCTTTAAAGTTAGAATAACTCCCCCGTATTATTTCAAATGAGTCCTTTGTCCGAGCATAATAAACAATCTTGAACTTGAGCAGGCGGGATTTGGTCTCATCTGCAGGGCCGCGAGAGCCAGCCACCATGTTGCACCCTTCTACACGCACGTACGGAGGACATTATATAATCCTCGACAGTCTGTGGGAGAGTTTCCATGTACAGTAAGCGTGTGTGCGCACGCGCATTTACTGCGCTGATCCACGTTGCCGGATTTATTTACACATGCCGCCTGGCACAAACTAAATTGATCCTTAACTGTCTGCTGAGATGAGTTCAATCATTGAAAATGTGATTGAAAAGCATTTACCAATTGTAATCATTTTATATGTCATGAGGTGTATAAACTTTTTTTGTTATTGTTTTGTTTGTTTTGGTTGACCTCAGGTTACCTTATTGACTTGTACATACACTCACAAATGCCTTCCATTGTTGACATGCAGAGTTCAGCCATGTGCAGATTCCGTTATTAATAGCAGCCCACAGAGCGGATTTTTTTTCTTCTCACATTCTTGACGTCACTTAACTCTCAGCCCTTCAACCAATCAGTTGCAGGCGTCAACACACGTACGCCCACGCAGTATTTTATTTTTTTTATAAGCAATATCGAAGTTCCCTCTCTCGTCAATGATTCTACAACTCTCAACTCTATGAATTAGTCTGACAGGTTATCAATAATTTTATCAACCATAACACTCTAAACAAAGCACAGTTCCTGTCAAATGTTTTGCACACAAAGTGTAAGAACACACAGTTAGAAATGGGCGACGTATTAACTGGTGTTTTTGGTGAAAGGTCGGGGGGTGGGGATTAATGGTTGTCATCCAACCCTTTGCCTTTGTCGCGTAAAGCTGTGTAAAGAGCACCTCGCTTCATCCCCGCTGACGATCACGCTGAGATTTAGCTCAAATGAGCCGAGTGTCTCGGTTTTCCGATCCAAAAGAAAGACCAATCGTTATCAGCCATTTCTGGGAAATGGCCTGGCTGTCGGTTTCACCATGCACAGTGGATATAATAATTCTACACACCCTTGTTCAAACGGCATGTTTAAACTGTTTACAAATCTTTTCTTCCATTCCCTTAACATGCACAACTCCTTTTAAAAAAATGTTTGTAATCTTTTTCAGAGGGAATTAAAAATTAAACATTTGAGATTGTGGTTGCATAAGTGTACACACCCTCTTATAACCATGACGTGGCTCACATTCATCACATTTAATCTCTTGTTTTCCACCGTTTGAAGTGCCTCTGATAGACCCCAAATTAAATTCAGCCGTTCTAGTAAGGTTTTCCTGATGTTTTCTTTATATTTCTAGCAGAAGCCTGAAAGTTTTCTGGTAACAATAACTACTCTTTGGAAGTGTTCATAATTCCCCTCATCTTGTCTATGGCCCAAGTTTCAGCTAAAGAAAAACAGCTCCCACCACGATGCTTCACTGTTAGTTTGGTGTTCTTTCAGCGATGAGCAGTATTGTGTCTGTGCCAGACATAAGTTTTGGAATTGTACGAAAAATGTTGAACTTTGATTTTAATCAACCCGTAACAGCACATGTAGGGAAATATGAAAAATGTTCAACTTTGATTTTTATTAACCCATAACAGCACATGTAGGGAAATGTTAGTCCAGTTATGATTGCACATCCCTTTAAAAAAAAACAGAACAATAAAATCATGATTCACCTATTTGAAGCAGCATAATACCCGGCCTACAGAGCGCACCTGGTTATAAGCCTCACCCAGTACATTTGTAAAGGAAATACTATTTGGTACATAGATGGGCCGCAGCTGTGTAAAAGCCGCAAGTACCCACATTGAAACGCGAGATATTTACAAAGAAGACGGTACACACAGAGTTTAACACTTGTGCTGCCATGCTAACCCTAATGGCTCTCTAACACTAGCACCGCGCTAACACTAACGCTAGTGCCACGCTAACAGGGCCGGTTAAAAAAAAAAACATACTGGTAAAAATCACTTAGACACTGCAGTACCACGCTAGCCCAGCGCTAACCGGGCCGGACTGGTAAAAGTCACTTCCTCGGCACATATATTCCACTGGTCTAACGCTTACCTTTTCCACTAGAGTGCCCCCTTGCGGCCATAAGAAAAAATGCACAAATTAGTCACATCACCGCATAAACCGCAGAGTTGAAAGCGTGTGGGGGAAAAAGTTGCGCCTTATAGGCCGGAAATTATGGTAATGCTGCAAGATTTTGTTTAATTCATATATTAAGTCTCATCGACATTGTCCTCACACCTTGTTTGGGACAAATGGAACAGACAACAAAGAGCCGCACAACAAACTATTTTTCGAAAAAACTGCCCAAGTTTATACTTTAGATCAGTCATTTCCAACCTTTATAGAGCCGAGGCACATATTTTACAATTGAAAAAGCCCACTGCAGACCAACAAACGTAATTTCACCAAAAATGGATAGATTAATTATTGTATGGACTTCCTGTCATCTAATAGAAGAGGATTTTTTTTTGTTCTGTTTGTCATTGTGCCTCACTAACATAAATAGATGAATAAAGATACATTATTTCTTGGAAATAAATGTTTTTTTTAGCAATTACATAAAATTGGATAACTTCCCACGGCACACCGGAAGAGCGCTCACGGCACACAAATGTACCCCACCATTCTGTTTGGGAATCACTGCTTTAGATCTGTAAACACAACGGCTGGAGAAACTGGGAAACAACGTGGTGTCTATTAATCATGTGATATGGATTTCTCTCCCTCACATTGTTGGGTCAAGTAGTCTGCACCAAGTACTGTGGCTTGGTCACCCACATATGTTTACTAATATCTCTTCGGAGCATGCATGGTTATAATAATTACAATCTGCTACCGGCCAGTGCCCACTCTATTTTGTAGATGATTACCTATTGTAAGTAGTCCTGCAACATATCTCCCACAATGAATTTGATTAATGTACACCTCTTTTTCTGTAAATCTACCACAAAGATTTGCTTTACAGGTACCACGTCCGCTTCCCAGACGGGACGAGAAGTATAGTGGTATAAATCATTGCAAAGGTTTTTTTTTTTTTTTTTTTTTTAAATTCCTGGGGGGAATTAATGAAGCGTCTCTTTTACATGTAATAAGTTACTTGGAGAGATTTGAATGTGTATGTAATGAAAAAAATGCAGTTGCTCATCACGCTCATGCCATGCTGCATTTGAACTGTTCCTCTATTTGTGTAGTATTACTCTTCTAGAGCAACATCTCTCCAACTCGTGAAACTGAAATTGTAATGATTGTCTGATGCCGCGAGGGTGAATAGATATCCACAAATTGTCTGC
The DNA here is from genome assembly GCF_019802595.1 of Syngnathoides biaculeatus. NCBI lineage: Eukaryota > Metazoa > Chordata > Actinopteri > Syngnathiformes > Syngnathidae > Syngnathoides > Syngnathoides biaculeatus. Next base: position 17,748,138 of record NC_084654.1, on the reverse strand, counting down.
GTGACAAATTGCTCCCATCTTCCCCCTTGCTTTTATTCCAAAATGAGGACAGTGAGAGAGGAAAAATCACACCCAGCCGAAATGCTATAACTCGCCTATTCACTTTTAGTTATTTACTTTTTCAATTGGTGCGGGTTGGTTCAATAAATAACAGAAGCACGTGTGTGTGAGTGTGATCAAGGATGTGTGGAATCACTTCCCCGCTTTTGTGTGTGCTCGTCAGTGAAAAGCATCAGCAGGAAATGGCCAATTATGATGACCTACATACGTGCTGCGTGTCTTTGTGTGTGTGTGCGCGTGTGTGTGTCCGCCAGGTGCTGGAGAAGTTCATGTCTCGTCTGGTCCACAACAGAGTAATGGCGCACAAGGATCTACAGAGTCTTTCCAAGTACCAGCTCATCCTTGCCAGGGACCAGTTCCGAAAGAACCCGCCAATCCACATCAAGGTACGACTGGTTTCCGTTTACGGAACAATAAACTTCCTGGTTCAATGAGAATTAGTGTTAAAACAATTCTCCTCATTGTGCTTGTCATATTTTTGACATCACGAGACTAAGATGACACCCAAGCTGGATGTTCTGAGAAGGAAATGCCCACTGAACTTAGGTTGTCACTGAGTGTCAGCAGCAAGTTGCAACAGAGATACAAAGAGAATGGAAGAGTACCAGAAAGGCATAAAAATGAAACATTCTTAGAAATGTGTTGTTGGACTTGTGGATCAAATGACTGAATTGAAGTGAGCACAACCAATCAGTGTTTATATGCTGGATCTTCAAAATATGCCTTCATGTGAAAATGGTCTGTTATGCTGCTTTACTGTGCTAAAAACACATCAGTGTTGTCACTGAATCTTCTTCTTTTTCTTTCGGCTTGTCCCTTTAGGGGTCGCCACAGCGTGCCATCTTTTTCCATCTAAGCCTGCCTCGTGCATGCTCTTCTCTAAAACCCACTGTCCACATGTCCTCCCTCACAACATCCATCAACCTTTTCTTTGGTCTTCCTCTCGTCTCTGAACATGTCCAAACCATCGAAGTCTCCTCTCTCTAACCTTGTCTCCAAAACATGCAATTATGGCTGTCCCTCTAATGAGCTCATTTCTAATCCTCCGAGCGAGAACCTCAACATCTTTATTTCTGCTACCTCTAGTTCTTCTTCCTGTTGTTTCTTCAGTGCCACCGTCTTTAATCCGTACATCATGGTTGGCCTCACCACTGTTTTAAAAACTGTCACTTTGAACACCAGACACCTTCTGCCAGCTGTTTCACCCTGCTTGTACCCGTTTCTTCACTTTCTTACCACACTCTCCATTGCTCTGTATTGTTGACCCCAAGTATTTGAAGTCATCCACCCTCGCTATCGCTTCTCCGCCCCTCACATTCATGCACATATATTCTGTTTTACTTTGGCTAATCTTCATTCCTCTCCTTTCCAATGCGTACCGCCATCTTTCTAACTGTTCTTCGGCCTGCTCCCTGTTTTCACTGCAGATCACAATATCATCTGCGAACATCATAGTCCAAAGGGATTCCAGTCTAACCTCGTCTGTCAGCCCATCCATTACTACCGCAAACAGGAAGGGGCTCAGCGCGGATCCCTGATGCAGTCCCACCTTTACCTTAAATTCTTCTGACACACCTACGGCACATCTCACCGCTGTTCTGCTGCCCTCATACATGTCGTGTACTATTGTAACAGATTTCTCTGCCACCCCAGACTTGCGCATGCAGTACCACAGTTCCTCTCTTGGTACTCTGTCATAGGCTTTCGCTAGGTCTACAAAAACACAATTTAGCTCTTTCTGACCCTCTCTGTACTTTTCCTTAAGGCAAATAATGCATCTGTGGTACGCTTTCTAGGCATGAAACCATACTGTTGCTCGCAGATACTTACTTCTGTCCTGAGTCTAGCCTCTACTACTCTTTCTCATAACATCATTGTGTGGCTCATCATCTTTATTCCTCTGTCGTTTTCACAGTTCTGAACATCGCCTTTGTTCTTAAAAATGGGGACTAGCACACTTCCTCCATTCTTCTAGCATCTTCTCTCTCGCTAGTACTGTATAGTATTGTCACTGAATAATCAGTTCTATTTTCATGGCCTTATAGTCCAATACGAAATATCTTTTGTTATTCAATCCCTACCAGCTCCTCGCAATCATCTCTGACTGGCATGACAAAGAAAGAGTTGCAACACATATAGAGTTAATCCTTTGATGCTGGTTGAAGAGTGGCTGGCAGCTTGTATGAAACGTAGATGTAACCCATATAAAATTTGATGTCGATATTTTCCCCCAAATTTTCACAGAAGTCAGAATTTTACATGTTAAGGTTGTTCGACTTGGAGGTTGCAAGATATCTAACCACATTAAGTCCTGGCTGTCATTTTTTTTCCACAGTCTTGTGTACTCACATGTTGTGCCTGCAGGGACCACAGCAGGGAGTCCTGGAGGGAGACTTTGCCCTTTGTATTAGTATGTATCACGGCTACGAGCTGCTCATGCAGATGGGACTCAGGTCGCTCTTCTTTTACGTCCAGGGGATCATGGATGGTTCCAGAGGTTTGTTTAATGAATATATTTGTACAAAATCTCTTAAGCAGCTTTCTCCGCATATCCTTTGCTAGGAGGGATATCATTTTGTAGCTGTGCGTTTTTTTTGACATTTCCATCCTTTGTTTTAGAAATGTCTCGGGCGAGGAATGAGCTGCAAAGAACTCCCACCTTCATGGAGCTTTATCATGAGATGGAGGCAAAGTTTGGGAAGCAACCTGGTATTTTTTCCAAAGCATATCATTTGCATATAAGGCTGGATTTATGCTGCAGGTCCAAGTGCCCAATTGTGTTTTAATGCTTTGATATCATTTTTTTCCCCAAAACATTTTATAATTACCTTGTACATGCACAAACTAGCAGGTTGCTCATGAATGTTGTTTTATATTGTCCATTCTCATGTTTTTATAGTCCTATATGAAAACACAGTGCTGTTTTCCAGATTTAAAAACATACAACAATGGTCTTTTTTGGAGTCTGGAACAGATGAATGGTATTTCATTTTATTCGAGTGGGTAATATTGATTTGATATACGACCATTAAGAGCTCTGATCTCAGTCCCGAAAATCGGTCCATTTCATTGCCACAGCAATAATATTCACACAGTTGTTTATTTTTACACACACATAGCTGATAAGAATGTTAAAGCGTTACTCACAACATTATTAATAACAGTTTTATGATGGCTATGGGGAATTTTTTTTTTTTCCACGTTGGAGGCCAAACATGAACGGCATGCATTCAACCGTGGAGAGATTATCTTGACGGCTTTTTTCTATTAATTACATCCCGTGTGATTCACACCCTTAGGCGCAGATGAGGCCTTCATTTATGGACACCCCAAGCTGCAGAAACTAGAGGAAGTAGTGTTGCAACACTTCCAACGGTTGGCACAGCGCCCGTCAGACAATAACGGTAGTTTTCTTGTGGAATCATAATTCACTTGTGAGGTGACGTAATTCATCTGAATGATGTTTAATGCCATGAACTTAACCCCCAGGTTCGGATGCAAAGGAAGTGAGCACACGGGTGATGATCTTTTCCTCGTTCCGTGACAGCGTGCAGGAGATAGCCAGCATGCTGGACCGCCACAGGCCGCTGATCAGGGTCATGACGTTCATGGGGCAAGCGTCTGCGGGGAAAGGAGTCAAAGGTTTCACCCAGAAGGAGCAATTGGAGGTGAAGACTTCCTGTTCCCTTTTATTGTGATCACATCGTCCACTTCCAATGAAAAGCATGTTGTTTTTAGGGAAAAAAAAATCAATGGCTTTTCTTTGTTGATAAATAGAAATTCAAAATATAATCAATTTGGGTGTAGTGTATATACTTTTCATTGGACACTAAATTGAGATATGGAGATGGAAAGTTACGCTCATAAATGCCACAGGTGTCAAAGGAACCTGCAGATATAACGCTCCCTTGGGGCTGTCAACGTCATAAAAATGACAGCACAAAGATTAGAAATTTTGAGAAGTGATGGATATGATCTTCCCTGTCACCTTTCACAATACCATAACATTTTCGTCTGTTTTTGATATTGAAAGGTTCAATTATTCTGTAATCTGTTTAATTTGTTGATAAAATGATTTGAAAATGTGTGGAAAAGGCAACATTTGAAGGTTGGCTGCTTATACCTAAATGTCATGACATCATTATTGTTTTGTGGCTTAGATATTTGTAGAAATGAGCTAATATTTTGCCACCCGTTTGTGCTATGAAAAAAAATCTTAGCTCACTAATCTATTTAACCTCCTGTGTGGGTTTTTTTCGGGCACTCTGGTTTCCTCCCATATCCTCAAAACATGCACATTAATTGGAGACTAAATTGCCCCTAGGTGTTATTGTGAGTCCGACTGTTGTCTGTTTCCATGTGCCCTGCGACTGGCAACAAGTTCAAGGTGTAACGCTGCCTCCTCCTCGAAGATAGCTGGAATAGGCTCCAGCACTCCCGTGACCCTTGTGGGGATAAGCGGCTGAGAAAATGGATGGGTGTATAGTTGTATATTGGTATACAAAATAAATATTGGTGTGGTTTGAATAGGTTGTGAACAGGTTCCGTCAGGGCGGCTTCAACACGCTGGTGTCGACCTGCGTTGGGGAGGAAGGGTTGGACATCGGCGAGGTTGACCTCATTGTCTGCTTCGACGCGCAGAAGAATCCCATTCGCCTCGTGCAGCGCATGGGCCGCACCGGGCGCAAGAGGCAAGGACGCATTGTGGTCATCCTGGCCGAGGGACGGGAAGAGAGGGTGTGTATTTTGATTCAAGTCGTAAACATCCATGGTATACATATACAGGACTGTAAAAAAGTATGCGCCCCCTTCCTGATGTATGTTTTTGCATGTACAGTGGTACCTCTAACTTACAAAATGAATCCGTTCTGGAAGTTGTTTTGTAACGTGAATTTTTCAAAAGTAGAAACGCACTTTACATGTAAATAACGTAAATTTGTGTTTTGATGTTATATTCAACCAGAGTTCTAGTGCAAATTGGGTAACACTGTTTGCATATCCAGCTGTATGTACTTCCATCCTTACATTTGCAATGCAAACGTAGTAAACTGCAATTTTGAAATTTCTTCTTAGACATACAACCAGAGCCAGAGCAACAAACGCAGCCTGTTGAAGTCTATCCTGGGCAACAAAAGTGGCTTCCACATGTATCCCAACAATCCCCGCATGCTACCCGACTGCATAACACCCACACTGCATAAGATGCACATTACCTGTGGCCAGTTTGATCACAAGGAAAGCAACACACGGTCTTCAAGGGGTCGCCGGTCGCACGCCCAGAGTCGGGCGTCACTCATCCATCCACAAAACCTCAGTAAGTGATCACTGATGGATTTGAGATTCAACTGAAAAAGTTGAATTTGTAGTTTCAGGTTGAGTGTGGGTTTTTCTCTGTGTCAGTTTCTCGGGAGGGTGCTGCGTCAGGAGGCTTTTTGAGCAGCACAGAGTATTCTGTGTGGGCATCCACCATGAGGCTTGCAGAAGATGAAGCTCAACCAATCTTAAGGCAGTCATCATGCTTCATGTCCCTACCACATGACGAAACAGCTCAGGTCTGTTTTTTTTTTTTTGTTGTTGTTGTTGATGGATTTATTTGAGGAATGGAATTTAAAGTAGGAAGAATCGTTTTTATTAGTCTCCCATTTGTCCCATCTGCAAACTCCTAATTTGGGCATTCATTCAATTCAGTAAGGTATTAACAATTTAATAACTCATGAAGCATATATATGGTTATATATAATAATAATAATGTATGAATTAAATGGCAATAACCTGAAAGAAAGTATAAGTAAAACAAATTCTAATTATAGGAAGTATACAGTATATTTGTTAAATATGGTCAGTAATCTAATACAAATAAAAAGAAAGAAAGATAAAAGGACAAGATAATAATCAATTAATCGATGTTTGATATATATTTTTTCTTTTTTGTAAAATTCATGTCTTGAAGCAATTGAGGCAAAATGCCAGGACTTGCGCTATTAATTCACATTTTGTTTGCTGTCTAAAAAAGTGATGTTCGCTATGGGAAGTCTAATTACATCCAGGAAGACCTCTGAAGCAAGAGTTGAGAACGTTGAGATTCTCACATCTCAATTAATTTAGTGTTCCTCATGGTCAATCAAGAATCTCATTTGCGGACCATAGTGTATGGAAATAAATAATACATTTGGGAAAGTTTCTGACGGTCACACCCCCCCCCCCCCTTTTATCAACCTGCATATATTTGTCTCGCATAAGCTTGCGTGCATGCATGATTGAACACAAATAGTGCAGCAACACATGCAGACAGACAATATAAAAATACTCATCTTTATTTTTTATCGTCTGCAAAAGTAACTAATAACAGTGCAGCATACTGAGCAGTTGTGATCATCATTTCGTGTTAGAATTATTGTATATACTATCCTGCTCTCTGGTGTCCAAAGCACTAATCAGTCGTCACTCGGTGAATTATAGGATGAACTTATGAGTAACCAACTACTGTATTTCTTTACATTCTGTTATTGCTGTATGGTTTTATACAGATACTCAAGTGCTGTTTTCCTTTAAAAAATATATATATATATAAAAAATATATATAAAATTTTGCCTGTTTAAAAAAAAAAAACTTTGGAGGGGTTTTGAATTACAAGTATGGTTGCAGAACAAATATAACTCATAAGTCAAGACAGTATTGTATTTTTTCATATAGCTCTTGTGACATTTTGTGGTCCTACCTAAAAATTTTTACCACGTATGTTAAATTAAAAAAAATATATATATATTTCTCAAAGGATGATGTTCCCAGAGGTGGAACACCCGTCAGAGAGCTTTCTCTCTGGGAATGGAGGCACTGGCAGCATCGAGCGCTTCCGACCCATGTCGTCGATCACTCCCTGCGCTGCCAGCATTTCACAAAGGTGATGCAGCTCGTAGACGGCATGCGAGAGGAACACGAGGTGAGCTGTTGTGTAAATTCTTCACTGTGAGACATTAGACCTCTTGAGCCGTTTATAAATCTATCTTATGACATTGAAGCATCATGGATTCAATTTGTCTCTTACAAAATAAGCTTGCACAAGCGTGGTTGTGTGGGTTAGTAGTATTTTTTCATGAAAGACTTTCTTGAAAGGAGTCAGCTGAGTTTTATCAGAATGTACAATTTTAATTTGGTTTAAGTAACAACAGTCATTCTTCTGACCTAGAAGGCAAATGCTTGACGTAACAAGTTCAGCAGTTTTTGTACGTCATGAATCAGCCGATAATAATGATCATTTAGATCCTCTTTGGTCCAGTTTTTTTTTTTTTTTACCCTGAAACTAACAACTGCTTCTGTTTTTAGATGATTAGTTGCTTAGCTCTCCGAGATTTGATACTTTGTTTCCACAGGCATGTTGGATGGCCCCAAAACACAATGGATGGATTGTTCCAGTTGCTAAAATCTGTCACAAGATTTATTATTGTCTCAAATCACAGAATTCCCAACATAGTTAAACACTGTGTGTTTTACATGTATCAATCCGGTCCTCAGAATCCACATCGGAGGGGTAATTTAATCCCACCAATGCTTTCTTACACACCACCTGACGTTTGCTTGAGCGCCCCAGGTATCTCCAATTACACAAACATTTCAGAATGCTGGGCCACCGATAAGACATCAGTCCAGATCCCCGAAATTGGGTCAGAGATTTCCGTAAAACCCACCTTTTGTTTTCCCACTTTGAGTCTTGGATGAAAAAAAAATATGGATGAAGCGAGGGGGCCCACCTGTCAAAACAAAGCCGGGAAGAGTGTAGGGTGAACTGGCTCACATTAATTTTAGGTCATTATTGTAATGGAAAACTACAAGTTTTGGTGACGGAATTTTCACAATTCTTGAATTCTGGGGTAAAATTTTTATCAGGGGTGTGACTATCTGACGTGGATTTTGCTTCCACATGATGGCAACCAGGCCTCGGTGTAGTCCATTTTTTAGCGGGTCAGGCAGTTTAGGCTGAACAGAAGCCATGAACAGGATAAGTGCTATACAAAATAGATGGAATTTGGATTGTAGTGTTCCAATTTCCCAGCACGTATTCCCAAGATGATGATGATGATGTGTGGAATTTAAGAGACTGCTCAGGTGGCTGGCATATTTTTTTTTGGACCAGAGCGTACTACAGTGTACCATGTTGTGACGGCTACTTTTAACAGGAAAAATATATGACTCAGCCATGTTGTGGCGGCCCAGTCAAAACTGGTCCTGGGCCCCTGTAGTCATGATACAGTACAGTACCATAGCTTTATAGTTATTTCATATTCAACATCTTTACACTGTATTATGTAAACCTTTAATAAAATGTATCTTATATACATAGTTATTGTTTTCTATGTGTTTCATAGAGGTAGTATAAAACATCACTGAATATTTTCCATCTCAACCAAAATAATGGAAAACTTGTAGAATGGACGGTTGAATTCCGGGGATTTAATTATATGTATGTATCCTGAGGTGGCACGGTGGCACAGCTGTAAAGGGTTGGCCTCACAGTTCTGAGGTCCAGGGTTCAATCCCAGACCCGCCTGTGTGGAGTTTGCATGTTCTCCCTGTGCCTGTGTGGGTTTCTTTCGGGCACTCCGGTTTCCTCTCACATCCCAAAAACATGCAACATTAACATTGGACACTCTAAATTGCCCCGAGGTGTGATTGTGAGTGCAGCTGTTTGTCTCGATGTGCCCTGCGATCTAGCTGACATCCAGTCCAGGGTGTACCCTGGCTCCAGCCTGTTGACAGGTGGGAAAGGCTCCAGCACCACTCCCCGCAACCTTAATGAGGATAAGCGGCTAAGAAAACTGATAGATGTACGTATCCTGACAGGTTGTCCGATGTACCAATTGACATCTCTACCAACTAGCCTGGCATAGGTATTAAAGCATTTTAGTTGTTTTTGTAGGTTTATGGGAATTGGGAACAATATCCCCCCCCCCCCAACATTGATTAATCCATCTCAACTCAACTTTATTTATATTGCACTTTGTAAAAACAACTGCATCTGAGACCTACTCCTGTACATAATTAAAAATCGACCAGAAGACATGTATCACAACAGGAATAACAACACCAATAATAGTAAAGTAGTCCTCTTTAATAAAACATATTCTTTCAATCGATGATATCCAATCACCCCAGCAGCACTTCGTCTCTGTCTTTACTGCCTCTGTTTTTATGTCGTCTGCCTGCTGTTCTACGAGTGGCCTGGTGGTGGTCTCAAGGTCTGTTAAGTTGTGGTCTGATTACCCAGAGGAGGAAAAAAAGAAGAGCTTTATATGTATTCCCCTCACATTGGCATACAGGAGATTCATGGATTTATGAGTGTGTTTGAATGCAAACAGATGCAGTTTTTGAACAGCAGTTAGTTTGTTCCTCGTTGACATAATGACATAATGCTCAACGGAATGAATTTTTCAAATTTCCCGTTTCATTTAGTTAATCTAGGTTTGAAAAGGGGGCCTGTGGTTAGGTTGTGGGTACGTAAATGGTGGTAAAACATAATAAGGAATAAAGAAACAAAAGAAAAAAAAATTAATCGGATCTGATGCAGTAGGCTGCCGACTCTCAGCCCCTTCAAGTGACTCTATGTGACTCCAAGGGACATTTTATCCATCCATCCATTTTCTTTGCCGCTTATCCTCACAAGGGTCACGGGGACTGCTGGAGTCTATCCCAGCTGTCAACGGGCAGGAGGCGGGATACACCCTGAGCTGGTTGCTAGCCAATCGCAGGGTCCATAGAGACGAACAGCCACACTCACAATCATACCTCGGGGCAGTTTAGCGTGTCCCATTAATGTTGCATGTTTTTGGGATGTGGGAGGAAACCGGAGTGCCCGGAGAAAACCCACGCAGGCATGGGGAGAACATGCAAACTCCACACAGGTGTGGCCAGGATCGAACCCGGGTCCTCAGAACTGTGAGGCCTACGCTTTACCAACTGATGCACCGTGCCACTGAACATATTTTACATTTTTATTTAAAAAAAAAAATAAATCACAGTACAGTACAACGAACAAATGTCACAGAGAATACATATAAGTATAAGCAGGTTAAATGTGCCTCCTGTCATCTGGTGGATGAGTATTTTATAGTTGTCTGTCGCTAAACCTCGCTGGCATAGATGGTGAACAAATGTCGTGAATAAATAATCTTTTTCATCCAAATTAATTGAAATGGGAGCATTTCCTCTGATGTTATGATCTGTCATGGAACAGCGGTTGCGAATCACTGGTTTTGACATCTGCTCATGGAAATCTTTAAAAGTGCAAAGTAAAAGTGGATCATGTAATCCAAACAGCAATTTCCACAAGATTTAGTGTATAAAAAATAAGGGTTTGAGTATACTGTGGTTATTACAGGCTGCATTTTAGCATGTAAACAATGTCAGAATTGCACTTGTTTTCATCTTTATGTGTGTCCCATTTCCCACACCTTACCCCCTGCGAGGGTAACGTTAGCCATGGCTTACTTCCATAGCTGGAATTTTGCAGAACACCGGCGCACATACAAAAAGCTCCAACTTTATCATTTTCCCCCTTTAAATCCCACTGCCACACTTTTGCTCTCTCCTTTTCTGAAAGCCTCTGGAGGTTGTTTTTCCTAGTCAGTTAAAGACATTTTCTGTCTGGCTGGCTCAAGAAGCAAAGTGCACACCGCGTTTTCCACAGCTCTCTTGTCACACGGCTTTTTTGTGATGAAGAGACGCAGGCCATGCAGAAAGACAGGCCTCCTTGCCTGCGATTATGCAATCCTACGACGCGTTACATAAAGGCCGGAAGCTGGATCTGGGTCAGGCTGTGATGACCTAGATGGGAATAAGAAGACCAGGAGACCGCAAAATAAATGCCAAACTACTAAACTATTTTGAGAGAATGACATGAGAAAGGGAAGTTTTGTTTTGGTGTGATGAGCACATAATTGTGTTGTATAAGTCCATTAAAATTGTCCTAAAAGTTTTGAATTAAGATAGTTAAATGAGTACCTGTTGCAGTTTTTCTACATTGCAGTTTAAAATGCACAATTTTGGAAGTAGTTGCTCTGTAGTGGTTTTTTTTTTTTTCCCTATTGCTCTCATCCAGGAACACCACACGGAGACGATTTGTTGTCTTTGCTGACAGTTCAGACGTCATTTAAGTAGGTTAAAGGCTGCGCTGTGTCTTTGCGTGCTAATTGTTAGCCTGTTAGTTCTCCAAACTCACTTTTCCATCATGTCACCTCAGAAAATTAGTTTGGAGCGGTACATTTAGGTCGTAAGTGCCAGTGCTTCAAACAATTGGGCAATGCGAGACGGGGTAAGGGTGTGGTCGGTCCAGTGTGGTATGCTACCTAGTTGTGTAACAATGCCGCACGTATTTGAAAGCGTTACACAAGCATCAGAAACGACATTTTGTTTTGTTTAATGACGCTAAATTAGCGGAGATTAAAACCTCGATTGGTTACAGTATTATGTTCAACTTGCAGGAGGATGGGCATTACAAAAGCTGCACTCACAATACTGTACCTCTGAACAATTACTGTTAATAATCTCTTAATTACCTCATTATTATATTTTAATGGGGGAAAGCCCATGGTACAATTGTTGACGCTATCTTCCACAGAGATTTTTTTTTTTTTAAACACAGAGTGCCCAAAATATCTTTCTTCAAATTTCCCAAAGTTGTATTTTTTAGAGTCAACTCCCACTTGAACTGACCTTATGATTGATATCTAACTGGTTCAACAGCTTTAACTACATATCATCATTTCTAATTATTTACATTTCCTGGTCACAATATTAGGTACACACAGGAGCTTGAGAACTTCATAAAAGAAACTTATAATTAAACTGTATATGCACTGTTTAATTTTGTGTACTTTGGAAATTAGTTATTGTAGTATACATTTTTTAATAGTTTATCATCTGATATACAGTATTTATAAATTAAAAAAATGAATAGTAGAATAGTTAACCAATTAGTGATGTCTTATCTTAGTTTAAATAATCATGAAAACAATATTCTGCACCCCCCCACCCATCAAAATATTGTAAACCTTGAGGCCAAAGATTATCCATGGTGTCCATGCATGCTTAAAAAGTCTTAAATCGGATGTTCCAAAATGTTAGGTTTGATTATTCTTCAAGCCTACACTTCATTTTTTAACTAGTTAAATAACGTTGATCAAAACATATATTGACATACTTCCATATTTGTCAGTTTAACATAAATTACATCCATCCATCCATTTTCCTTGCTGCTTATCCTCATGAGGGTCGCGGGAGTGCTAGAGCCTGTCCCAGTTACATCCTGAACCGGTTGCCAGCCAATCGTAGGGCACATGGAGACATACAAGTCACACCCAAAATCCCACCTAGGGGAAATTTAGAGTCTCCATTTAATGCATGTTTTGGGGATGTGGGAGGAAACTGGAGTGCCCGGAGCAAACCTAGGCTGTCACGGGGAGAACATGCAAACTCCGCACAGGCGGGGTTGGGATTTGAATCCCATTCTTCGGATCTGTGAGGCCAGTTGCGCCACCGTGCCACCACATCAATTGCAATGCCTCTTATTATACTTATAGTTCACTGGCATAACACATCAGTTCGTTACACTGGGGGGTGTTTTCTCTTTTTGACTATTGACGATGTCAATCCAAACAGGAAGTAGGGCATTGTTGACTTTCATGCGTTTGGTTATAGAACTGGCAACACCACCACACTAATGTCCAATTTGATCACACCTCCCGTCTTTCGGTCCACCCTGGCTCATCCCCCCTCGTCTATACAAGCTCACCTTTCATTTTGCTCTGTCCTCACGACGGGCAGCTTCCGCCCGCTGCTTGCTGGTTCATTAACGCCCAGCACCCCCGGGGGAGGGTGCCACTCAGGACAGATTAATTCCAGCTCGTATGGTTTAGAAGCGTGAAAGATTTTTTGGCAATAACTGTGTGTGTGTGTGTGTGTGTTCATAGTCATATTTATGAAATCTTATTCATCAATGAGACGGAAATGCCTTGTGTAAAGAATTTGAGTCATGAATTTAATGAGTTTAGACTTGATAATATGAAAAATGACAAAAACGTGGGAGTTGAAACCATTGATGTGAAAAGACTTACTACTCTCACCAAAGCAAATGTCAAGGTTCATTTAGTTATTTATAAATGATTTGATTTCATTTTTTTTTTTGTCCTGATTGGTCAAGGAGAACAAAACAGTTTTACTGTCACAGGGGTTAGGGGCAGTTTTTAAGATGCAGCTGTGGTTTCTTAGTATTATGATGGATATTTATTGAAGAAGTCGATAAGTAGAACAGAAAAACAGTTCGGGGGGATTGAGAAAAGAAGACAAAAGAACACTGATTGTAAACATCCATCCATCCATTTACTTAGCTGCATATCCTCACAAGGGTCACGGGGAGTGCTGGAGCCTATCCCAGCTGCCAACAGGGAGGAAGCGGGGTACACCCCGAAGTGGTTGCCAGCCAATTACAGGGCACATGGAGACAAACAGCCGCACTCACAATCACACCTACGGGCAATTTAGAGCGTTCAATTAATGTTGCATGTTTTTGGGTTGTGGGAGGAAACCGGAATGCCTGGAGAAAACCCACGCAGGGACGGGGAGAACATGCAAACGCCACCCAGGCCGGACCGGGATCGTACCCGGGTCCTCAGAACTGTGAGGCCAACGCTTTACCATCTGATCCACCGTGCCGGCTAATTGTAAACAGGAAGAGAAAAATAAATCCTCATCTATTTGGAACAAGTAAACATTAAATATGAGTGATGTAGTGCTACACCCTGTGAGCGAAGGACAGGACAAGCTAGGAGAGGAGAAGGATGCATAAAAAGGGTCGTGAACCCAGACTATGTACATTATTAAAGTCTATAGGAAGAGACTGTGAGTTAGAGGATGCTTCCAGGCTTGCGTCTCTTGATTTGAGACAAGACTTGCGACTTGCCCACCTGGACTTGCGACACGACTCGGTACTTGAGGGCAAAGACTTGAGACTTACTTGTGACTTCTTATCATTTCAGTCTCAGGCTGAGATCATGTGTGGCTCCGTTCGCTTCCTCGCTAGATAGCAGCGTGAATACTGCATGCACCAATAAAGCAGTTGCATTCTAACCGTGGCAAAAGAAGGGACTAGAAAGTCCAGAGGTTGATCACACTTGTATGTGCTTCTTCGCAGGAGGACTGTTCTTACGAGCGGGAACTAGCTCCATATCTCAATAAAGCTGATGCCTGTGGGTTTTTAAAGACGGTAAAGAAAAACACAAGCTCAAAACCTGTCAAGCAATCAGTTTCTGGGTTGGAAACCCAAAGAAGTGATGACCAAGCAAAGAATGCACAAGAACAATTTTTTAAACCGAACCCTCATGCACATCTCTCCGTTGAACCTCAGTTGGAGAATGACGAGCCTGCTATTGTTATTGAAGATGTCGTAACAGTTGATTACCCCGACCCTGAGGAGGTGGTGATCAGTAGGGACAATGAGGAAGACGTTGAACTTCAGGCCATGTTTTATCTCCCCAAATGGAATTCCCGTCCCCCCACTTCTGGCATCCCGGGAAGAGACGGGAACCTTGAAGCCATCTTGGCCAATGTGGTCGAGCTCCTGTCCCGATCACCGCCGCCTCTTGCAGATTTAGACGTCTTTATGGCTGACTCGACGCGCCCTCCTCTTCCTGATCCTCCTCAGTTCCACGTCAGCTTCACCTTGGATGTCGACGACGACGATGACGATAACGATGACGATGAAGTGAAAGCGACCGATTCTGATCACGGATGTTCTGACACGATGTTCAATGTGTCTCCAGGAGATAAGGAGGGATTCCACCACGAACTGCCGTCTGTCAAAAGTCCAACCTGGGATGAGGTCTTTGACGATAAAGGGGAAAATAAAGATAGCGAATCTGAAAACCACGAGCAACCTGTTGGTGAAAGGAAGGAAACAGCGGTGGACTCGAACGCCAATGCGCAATCCGCATTGGATGCCCACCAGGTGGAAGACAGCATAGACCTGTTTGATGACGACGACGCCTTCCTGCAGCTCACCATCCCAGATGTCCATACCCCGGAAGGGGATGTCACGCCGCGGACTTCCCCCAGAGTGGAGGCCATTACTAACAGAACCCTGGACATGTTGGCTCACTTACCAACATCTGACGCAGGAATAAAAAAGACTGCGGCGTCACTTAGTAGTGCAACAATGTCAAAGCAAAAAGGGAATGAGTCTCCCACGTTGTCAAAAAGTGGAAAGTCGTTTGATGGTTTGGACTTTGTTGTCAACTTCGACCTGGGCTATTCCATGGAGGACTCAGAAGAGGAAGACGACGCCGTGTCATTGAACACCGCCCTTCCGCGGCCTCAGAACCAGGCGCCGTTGCCACGCTCATCCAATCCATCCACACCTTATAGCTTTCACAGCCCCGCTGGACCTTCACACTCCAACCAGTCCAGGTTTTCCACACCCGTGAGACTCCCGGGGCGGAAGTGGGCTCATCCGGTGTCACTGTTGACGTCAAAGTCAGGCCCGCTGCCGTCACCGGTGGCCTCGCCGAGCGCTGCCGGGCCCGCTGCAATTGGCCTCTCTCTCAGTATTCTGAAACGAAGACGACGGGAAGATGGCCCAAAGTCACCAGTGGAAACTCGGGACGAGCGTCCCATTGTGTCCGATTCTGAACAAGGTTTGTTTACTCATGCTAGGGCTTGGAAGTTATTGTATTTCCTTGTATTGTATTCCAGTGGCCTTATTTATGCAACTACTGAGACCTCAAGGCATCGATTATGAATTAAAATGACTGTATAACATGAGTATAGTGGGATGGGGACAGAGCCCTGCTGCAAATAACGAGTAATTGATGCAACCCCAGAAGGTTTGTAAATTCTTATAGATCTGTATCTTAACTAACTTCAACATACTTCCTTGATACCGATGCATTGTGCACAAAAACAGCAAATAGGGAGTTTTTCCAGTGAATGACAGAGTATAGAAAAAAAAAAAAAAAACCTGCAAAACCCAAAACACTAATATGTGGGGAACCACTGTCCGCCCATGTAGTTGCTAGTGGTGTTTAGTTACTAAACTGCAGAGAGCTCCAGGTGTAAATTGGCCAGTGGTGGCTCTGCTCAAGCGCCATTAATTTTAATTGCTAGATTTATTGCTGGTCACATTCAAAATTAATAGTTGCTGGTGGGGTTGGAAAATATCGAGGCCAGGAGTCCGCTAAATAGCCGCAAAACAAAAACTTCAACGTGCCTTTCATCAAACCGGAACACATTTTCCAGCACGTGTTTGGGAGATTTTGTTATTAAACCAAGGTTGAACTTTTTGGCCATAATTTCTGAAGGTGCTTATTACCAAAAGAACACCATAAGTCAAGTATTGCGGTGGAAACATGCTTGTGGTTCTTCATCTGGAACTGGGTTCTAGTCAACATGGACAAATTATGCACCATTCCACATACCAGTCAGTGTTGGTACAAAACCTTCAGGCTTTACGAGAACGGAAATGAAAAGCCTACTAAAACATCTGATCTTTATTTTGGGTTAATCAGGGGCATTTTAAATAGTAGCAGGTGTGTCCTGACTCCCATTTAACAGAAATTGGGATGTTTGATTTAAATGACGGGCGGCACGGTGGATCAGCTGCTAAAGCGTTGGCCTCACAGTTCTGAGGAACCGGGTTCAATCCCGGTCCTGCCTGTGTGGAGTTTGCATGTTCTCCCCGTGCCTTGCGTGGGTTTCCTCCCGGCACTCTGGTTTCCTCCCACATCCCAAAAACATGCAACATTAATTGGACACTCTAAATTGCCCCTAGGTGTGATTGTGAGTGCGGCTGTTTGTCTCAATGTGCCCTGCAATTGGTTGGCAACCAGTTCAGAGTGTACCCCGCCTCCTGCGCATTGACAGCTGGGATAGGCTCCAACACTCCCCGCGACCCTCGTGAGGATAAGCGGCAAAGAAAATGGATGGATGGATGGATTTAAAAGATTAATTCTGAGCACACTTTTGAAACCACTTTATCCCAGTTTTGTTTTTTTTTTTTTTTTTACTTCGGCTCTTAAAATTTTTTTTTATTCATTTCTCCAGGTTATGGGGCACATTATTAATGGAATTTTGAAATTATGTATCTTTTTTTTGTATGGGAAAAGCCCACATTTAAACAGGAGTATGTAGACTTTTGACATCCGCTGTATATTGCACTGTATATGTTCCGGCTGTTAACTGTGAAAGCTTCTTTTATGTCTTTTCTGTATTGGTATGTCTTTTATAAATGGTTTTATTCTTACATTTTCTCTTAGCGGCGTGCAGCGTAGACAGCGATGATGATGTCGTCCATAAGAAAAGACTTGTGAAGAAGGTCAACCCTTTGTCGTCTCCAGAGGCAGCGGTGAAAAGACACGAAAACCCGCATAACATGAGAACGTGCTACGTTTTCTGATCAATCGTAGATGTTCACTTAGGCGACAGAGAAGCAGTGATGTGAGAGTGATCAGTTCAGATTGTTCAGGCTCTCATGAGGAACATTTTGGTCGTCATGGCAACCGGCATGTTGGAAGAATCAGGAGCTAGAATGTTTTTTGCCCCAACACAATAACACAGAGATGGAGTCATTGTGGCAAAACGGGTACTCTTGTGGGCTCTTCACTGGCAGACACGTCCTCAATGTGGTTTTTATTTTGTCTCCTAGTCCACGATCCTCTCTGATGCAGACTCACCGATTGTGAGGAGGAAACGCGTGACTGCACTTAACACAGTGAGACGGTCGTCATTAGCCACGTGATGATGTAAATGCATTCACAGCTTCGCACATCAGTTGACCCCCTTTGTCATTCACGTCCCCAGTCCGGAGAAACCGAAGCTGACGAAGACGACGATTTCCAGGCCGACCGTGGACTCGCACGCAAAAGGACGATACAACCAGTCCACCAAATCAACACTAAGGTGTAGCTCACATCCACGTAATAACAACCGAGCAATCTCTCCCCACAATCACCACCTACCCTCCCACAAATGCCACCTTTTCCTCCTTAGAATGCCATGTCTATAATTCACACTGGTTTTACCCTCTGCGTTTTTCTCCCCAAGCGCACTAATTGTCGAAAGGTGCGTCAGTTCCTGGACGACCAAGCGGTGCTGTCAGACGACGAGGGAGGCGCGGTGGTTTCGTCTGACGAGGAGGACGGAGAAGAGCAGAACTGTTCTCTTGAGGGCTTCGTGGTGGACAATGCACACTTGTCTCAGGGACTGAATGGTACATTACTGACCAAAAAAAAACAAGTATTTGTATACCTGGCCATTACATCTTCAATAATTGAAAATGGAAGCAAAAAGAAGAGCGCATATAGCCCACTCCTCGTGCTCGCATTTAATGAATGGGGAAAAAAAAATGTAATCTATATTTGTGGCGCATGAAGCGGGCACATTATCAAACACAAATACGAAATTGAGAGCACAAACGTGAAATTTAGAATGCCTTGTTCACAGATGCTCATCCATCCATTTTCTTTGCCGCTTATCCTCACGAGGGATGCGGGGAGCCCCGGAGCTTATTCCAGAAGGAGGCGGGTTACACCCTGAACTGGTTGCTACCCAATCGCAAGGCACATAGAGACAAACAGTCACACTCACAATCGCACCTAGGGGCAATTTGGAGCGTCCAATGATTGTTGCATGTTTTTGGGATGTGGGAGGAAACCGGAGAGCACGGAGGAAAACCACGCAGGCACGGGGAGAACATGCAAACTCCACACAGGCGGGTCCGGGATCGAACCCGGGACCTCAGAACTGTAAGGCCGACGCTTGACCAGCTGATCCACCGTGCCGCCTGTCCACAGACGCATTTTCAGAAATATTATAATATAGCCATTTAAATTTACTTATTTAAATTCACGATTAATAGTTGGGCAGGTTTTCCAGAGACCCAAATATTAAGTTAAAATGTTAATTTCACATAATACAGTATGTCCCCTGTGCCCTGCGATTTGGCTGGCAACCAGTTCAGGGTGTACCCCTCCTCCTGCCCGTTGACAGCTGGAATAAGCTCCGGGACTCCCCGCGACCCTTGTGAGGATAAGCGGCTAAGAAAATGGATTGATGGAGTATGACCCCTTTGAATTTGGTTTCTTAAACCTGTAGATGTAAACCACCGCAGGTCAAGCAATTTTTTTTATTCCTCCGTTTTCGTTGGTTCAAACGATTCCCAAATCTCCACTTTGCTTTTGTGCTCCTTTTTCTCGCTACTCTAAATTTCCTCTCAGATTTTTTTTTTTTTTTTTTTTGTCGTCACTGTCTTGTTACACTCTTATGCTCCCGTTTTTTTTGTTTTTTTTTTATCCATCAGAGTCCGAGATGCAGGGGATATACTTGAAGTCTTTAAGGAGCCCGACTCTCCGTGGAAGGTTTAAAATGTCTTACAGAAACCGTCACAACACTGACATCTTCTCCCAGGTAGGACAACCTTCAGGTTTCTTTGGGAAACTATGCAAATGTGGTAGACACGCAGACATTTCTCAAGATTGTTTGACACTTCCTCTTGGACGCTGTTACCACTTCGCAATGACAATATACACATTTAAGGCATTTATATAATTTGAGGTTTCCCACCATGACAGCCATTTTCATTGAAATACAGAAACTTTGTAGCATCTGTACAGAAGGTTACTTGCAAGTGATGAAGAGACAGATGACACTATCTGCCCCCACTTTGGTTTGCAGGTGCCCGAGCAGGACGAAAGCTACAAAGAGGACAGTTTTGTGGTGGGAAGCCAAGAGGAGGAGGAGGAAAAGGAGGAAGAGGAGAGCTCTGAAGAAGACTTGGTGCTGATGCCGGAAGACTCGTACGTGGACGGCAGGCGGCAATACGCCACGCGACGCCATGTCTTCTTGCGCAAAGCCAGAGCAAAAAACGGCACTCCCGGAGGATGTCGAGCCAAGCCGAGGAACAAGCGTGGTCGGGTTCTCCGCTTGGTAGATTCAAGCGAAGATGAGGAGCAGGCAGATGTTTCGGACACATCAAATCAACAGAAAACATCATCCTCTTCCGTCACTTCCGAGGTGTCATTGCTCAGCAGGAGACTGAGGGAAGAACAGCAACAAGAGAGGTAACCGAATAACGAATCTGTGATGTAAGGTCACAGGTCAGCACAGTGCTGAAGTGGATAGAACGGCTTTACAGTCAAGAGTTTCCAGGTTTGAATCTGATCTCCAGCCTTCCTGTGTGGAGTTTTTCATATTTTCCCTGGGCTTGTACAAACCCATGATTGTCAATATCTGGGCCCTGTGATTAGTTGGTGACTCGCCCCTCATAGATCAAATGTAATAAGATCCAATATGAGCACAATGAATTACAACCTGATTGAAGTCTGAATACATTAAAAATGCTTTTCTATAAATAGTTTATTACTGCGATTGACTGGCGACTCTGTCAGCTAGGCTTATCCTCACCTGCGACTGAGAGAAAATGCAATAGAAATGAATGGTTTGGTGACATATTATTACCTTTTTCCCCCTGCTTTATTTTTTGATTGGTAGTTTAAAGCACTTTAACAATCGTTTTAGCACTTTTTAGTCTGAGATGTGTGAAGAAACAGAAAAACAGACTCACGGGGCACAAACATAGACACGCACGATAATGTGGCATGACCTCACATACTTGAACTTCATTTGTTCCACAATTTAATACATCTGATAAGACTGTTTACTTGGTTTGGCATGTGCTGCTGTCTTGCTTGGCAACAAAGTTTTGAATGGAATCAACGATATCTGGTGAAGTTATGGAGGACAGCGGATTCCCACAAGCCAAAAGAAAGAAAGTAATGTGTGCTCCGTCCGGCAGGTGTCGCCAGAGGATAGAAAATCAACATGCACTTTCTGACCAGCTGGATTTTGACACGTCAGACTCACATGCTAAGAAACAGCCTCAGGTACCCCCCCAAAAAAATCTGAAATAAAATAACATCCAGATAGTTCAAATTTTAAAACAACTTTATCATAAGGAATAATGGAAACTTTCTGTACAGGCAATATTTCAAAATAATATTTAACCTGTGACATAGAGTGAATACACAAAAAAGACAATTCCTTTGTATTTTATAATGACTATCAAATTGGCCATATTGCTCACAGATTAGATTCCACTTTATCGTCATTACATGTCACCGGTTTAAGACAATAAAATGAATGTGGGTTACGTCCAGGAACCTCCGACCACCATCCCGGATCCTGACGGAGCCGGCCCGTCCGTCGCGGAGAGTCCGGTGTGCATCGTCGTGGACAGTCGCTGCCTCGCCGGCGGCGTGGAACTTGTGACCGGCCTGCGCCAGCGCCACGGCGCCACCGTCCACGTGTGCTCGTTGGACGGCGGCTACTTCATTGTCAGCGCCCGCACGGCCGTGGAGAGGCACCCCGAGTCGGAGCTGGCGTCCCTGCAGAACCGCAAGCGGCTGGCGGAGAGAGTGAGCAGCTTGCAGGAGCGCTTTGAGCGCGTTTGTTTCATTGTGGAGAAAGACAGAACCAAGCCAGGTCAGTCGAAATTTCGTACTATACCCATTACAAGAAAACTGCACCAGGCCCACCCGCGCGATAATCATCCAGTCCAGTCAGTATCTTGATATGCTGCACGTGTGACGTTGATGGATTATCTCAGAAAAAGCAGGGATGACAATTTTCCGTGGATTCGCGGAATTCCGAGTTTTTTCAGCTGAAAATGTCGTTTTTGTGAAACGTGTAAATCCATTGCGAATTTTTTTTTTTTTTTTTTTGGGGGGGGGGGGGGTTGATCAAGACCGGCCGCCAGCATCTATCGGCAACGCTCGTCGTGAAATCAGTCACAGCTGTGATAGCGGAAAACGGCATTGCTATCTATTTACGTCATGGGGTGTCAAACTTATTTTTCTCGTGGGCCACATTGATGTTCCGGCTTCCCTCAGAGGGGCGTAGTGACTGTGAAACGAGAAAAATATCATCATATTTACATCATCAATTTATCAACTCGTTTTGAAATCAGAAATCAGGGGGAATGTGTTTTTCAACTGGTAACACAAAAATGCTTGTAAAATCTCAAGTTCATCATTTATGATAATGACAATTTTGGGACAAATTTTGTGCGAATCACGCAAATTGACACTCTAGATTTGGCTCCGCGGGCCACATAAAATCATGTGGCAAGCCGAATCTGGCCCCCGGGCCTTGAGTTTGACATCTGTGGCTTACGGCATTGTTATCTGTTTGTAATAAAAACAACATTCCAATTTCCAGCAGCATTTTGGTGGTATTTTCACTCTGATGTTAACATTTCATAGAGAAGCATTCTGTTTACTACGGCGTAGTTATAATTTATAGACATACGTGTGCATATGTTATCGAGCGGTCTGCACGTTTGCCAGTATGGCGAAGGTTTTGGAGCGAAAAATGAAGATCATGCCAGGGAAATTGATAAAAACCACGGGGTAAAGAAATTGTTTCAGATGGGCATGGCTTAAAAAAAGTGTAACCGTGCAGATAGGAACCAAAACGCTAACCGAACGCGTGCAAAAAGTGGACACTCCCGGCAAAGCGCCGTGCACTCTGTGTTCCAATATGATCAATTATGGGAGCCGAGGAGCAAAAAATATCCAGGAGCATATCCAAACCAGGAAACACAAAGGTAAGTTGGACGTAAATTTCCCAAATATTAGATAATTGACAACTGTTAATGCGTTAGGGATTTTATCACTCACTTTTATATTTCATGATCTCTTATATTTATTTATTTCTGAAGTATAACTTGTAAGTGCAGTACCCTATTTGATATCAATTTCACTCACTCTACATTTTATGTCTGAAGTTTGGCAAAATTATTTTGGTTGTTTGGACTCATATTTTAAGTTTTCAAAATGTTTTGATTGCCCTGTATTTACACTGTCAGAAGTCACCAGATGTCACCATTCAACAGTGTGTTTTATAAAAAAAAAAATTCATCCCCAAAGGGGGGGGCGCACCCACCTTTGAACCCCCCCCCGAACGCAGATATTTTCAGTGTTTTTCCCAAAGTGGTCATTCTCATCCCTGGTGCTTTTCAGGTGCTCCGGTAGAAATGATCCAATTTGACTGCGTGCGTGTTCCAGGTGATGCATCCCGTCCTTTCCAGCGCACCCACTGCTACGACAGCACCCTGGTGGCATTGGTGCGGATCGGCGTGCGCCTGCTGTGGAGCGACGACCCCGCGCAGAGCGCCGCCCTGCTGGTCGAGCTGGCGCAACTGGAGCGGCGCAAGGGGCAGGCGTTCGCACCGCCCTCCTCGGAAGTGAGCGGCCAGCGCTGGCAGCAGGCCCTGCAGCTCTACTTGAGCATCCCCGCCGTCAACTACGTCCACGCGCTTAACCTGAGCCGCCACTTCGGTTGCGTCGCCCAGTTCATCAACAGGTAATAAATTTGGAAAAACGCTGCGTGCAAAGACAATTTGTATGTGAAAATATAAATGAACCCTAATAAACTTGTAATAAACTTATGACTATTGTGTGCACAGCTCGGTTGAAAGCATAGCGCAAGGAGGCGGCATGAGCGCAGCCAGGGCCGAGCAGGTCTACCACTTCCTCCGATACAATTGCGACACCTCCCTCGTGGAAAACGCAGGCAACCCGCGCGAGACGGTAACGCAAACTCTAAGAGTCTAATTGCTGCAATTTATTTTCTTTATTTAGCTACAATTGCTGCTTTTTTACTCAAACGGATCAGTTGTCAGCACCACGAGCTTCATCAAGCTATAAGATCAACCCATTTGCACAACAAACGGAGGAACCTCCGTTTGCTTCGCTGCGTAACATGCAGACTAGGAATTCACGATATGGCACTGAAATGAATTGTTTGTCAGAAAGAAAATTATGTTTACAGGCATCAGAGTGTAAAAATCAATGTTAAAGAACTCTATTAAAAACTTTTATTTGTGTACACAACAGTATGATTTGTGTTTTTGAAATCCAATTCATACTAGTGTGTCATTTCCAGTGGTAGATGTTCAATGGGGTTAAGATCTGGGGAGTCGGCTGGCCAGTCAAGCATTGTGACGGCATGGGCATCGAACCAGGTTTTGGTGCTTCTGGCGTTATGGGCAGGGTGCTGCACTGAACATTGGGGCCCAAATCATCACTAACTGGATATTTCACACGAGAGCTCAACCATCTTGGGTTCTGTCCTTAACCAGCCTTCCTCCAAACAATTGGACCTTGAGTTCTGAATGAAAGGGACACTTTACTTTCTTTGGAAAAGAGGACTTGGACCACTGGCCAACAGTCCAGTCGTTCATCTCTTTGGCCCAGTTGAGACATTTCCTCAGCCTACGTTGGCTTGGGCTCAGAAGTTCTCAGAAGAACCCGACAGTTGTAACCCATCTCACGGTTGTGTCTAAATGTGGTAGGATTTGAAGCTGTGACTCCTGCCTCATTCCACTCTTTCCGACTGGCATCTTGACAACTGGTCTTGTTCCTAACATGTAGTTTCTGGTTGTTGTTGGAATGCTGTCTTTTACTAAGGCTCCCGGCGGCGAGTTTTGGGTCTCACCGGCAGATTTCAGAAGCCTCGTTCTGCTTGTCGCTTGCGAGGATGTCCCGAGTCCACATCCGCGGTTCGCCCGTCAAACTGTCCTCGTCGTTTCGGTCTACGCTCTTGGGAGCCGGTTTGGTGAAAATTTTGGATATGGGTCGATGGGCTATTTGGGTACCCCTGCGTCATTTTATCGTGGAGCGAGAGCGTTGTGCTAAAGCCCGTCATACAAAAAAACAAAAAAGCCATTCGACAGGAAATGGTCTGCATTTTTCTGGTGCTCAATTAAATAAACGACAGCAATTTAGCACAATCGACTAAGAGTAGATGGATCCAAAGGGGGCATAAATAATCGACTGCGAGAAGAGTGCAAAAATAAGTCAATTTCATCGGCACATTGCTTTGATACGTGCTTTGCAATCATTAGGCTCCAAGTATTGTAGAATAGCTCATTTATTTCATTTTTTTTAAGATTCGAGACCACCATTACACATTCTCTGCATCAGCCATTTTGTTTGGAATTTACATCGCAGCAGGGGACGGTGATGGTCTAGCACGATTAGGTGGAACCTCCAAAGTCCAACACACCCTCGACTCCAGCTCAGGCGAAACTGAAAACCAGGTTTTTAATTTGCCTGCTTTCTCTTTGGCTTTTTTTTTTGTAATGCTACCTCAGGATGAGTGATGGAATTTTTTTTTTTTTTTTTTAAATTGTTGTTTGCACCATTTGGGAACTCAGTCAACCAGTGTCACGATGTGGACTATGTTGAACTTTGGTAGTTCCACTGTCGTAAAATGGAGGATAAAGAAATACTGTACACTTACAATGACACAGCTGTAACCTCAGGAAAACAAATGTAATATTTACATGTATGTACAGTATTTGTAACCATCAGAGCTGGGAGTCAGGAGTCCTAAAGTTTCCAGCTACTGTTGCAAAAAATGAGGCAAGTCAAGACATAACTTCGGAAAGACATAATTTGGGTCATACAATCCTGAACATCATAATATTCACACAGATGAGCCACATGGCACTCCATATCTGGGCTCTTGTTAGGTAGATATAGAAACATTCACAATGGGGTTCTTCTCGGTTCCAAAACCAGCCTCCATCCTGTCTATCACTTTATTTTATTCTCAATTAAACACATAACGAACAGAAAATATAGTTCATGTTTGACCAGGTAAACCGTGAAGTTAATTTTCTTCCTGTCGGTGGGTTTTAAAATGTCCGTGACGGATAAAGTTGTAGTTGCCTGAGTTACTAACCAAGAATCCCAATTTCCTAATTTTACCAAACATACAATCCTTGAGGCGTCACATTGAGACGACTGGTTAAAGCGTCTGCCTCAAAGTTCTGAGAACCGGGGTTCAAATCCCACCCCATCTTTGTAGAGTTTTAATTGAAGACTTTCAACTGGTCGTAGGTGTGAATGTGAGTCCAAATGGTTGTTTGTGCCCTCCAACTGGCTGGCAACCAGTTCAGGTTGTACCCTGCGTCCTGCTTGAACATAGCTAGGCTAGGCTCCACCGCTCCCATGACCCTTGTGAGGATACGCGGCTGTGGTTGCCAGCCAATCGGGCCACGTGAATGAAAGATGAATGCATGAATCTGTCCTCTTCATCATCTTTTTCATGACAGCTACCAAATTCTTCACCATCACAAGGCTTCAAACGGGAGGTGGCCACTGACTTTTGAGTGTCATTAGGAGAGATTTAGAAAAACTTGAAGAGTCACACATTCCTTGTTAAGGAAAAATGTCATGCGGAAAGTATAGAAACAGTTAACAGTTGGACGTACATTCAAAAGTTTAGAAAAGGTATTTGGGTATTTTTGCTTCATATTTAAATTTTACCCATCAGTTACCACTGCAATAAAACCTCATTTGTCATATCTTCATGTCCACATAAACACATCTCAATGTATGTTGAAGCTTCCTAATGGGGTGTAGCTTAGCTTGCTAAATAATTTTTTATGAGTCTCTTCTGAGTGATACGGAGCCCCTCAAGGGACATTGGGGGAAAAAAAAAAAAAAAAACTGGTTTCTCATTTTAATGAGAAACTTTCTCATTGTAATGAGTAACTAGTCCATTGCATGTGTGCACGCATAAAAGACCCTTATTCAGGAAGCAGGTAAATAAGCTACGACCCATAGGTAGCAGTTTTTCGACACTCATTGTAATGAGTAATTTACTCATGAGTAAGTCAGCTACTCATTACAATGAGTAAATTACTCATTGCAATGAGTATCTTTCTCATTGTAATGAGAAACCAGTTTTGTTTTTTTAAGGGCTCCGTAGAGTCACATTTCTTGAAATTGGTGATTTTTCAGATCTCATGTATTTCATTATTTAAAGTCAAGTCTCTTGTTAGTCCGAAAACTTAAAATTGGAAACTTCAGTTTTACTCGAGTCCCCCAACTCGTGTAACCGTTAAGAGTAAATTGGCAAAAGTGAAATGTGGAGCGAAGAACAAAAAAAAAGCTGATGGTTTGACGCCACAAAATGAATCTAACTTAAGATATGCATCGCAACAGATGAGGCGCCGAAGCCTTTCAACACATTTCTGTGCAATACCGTAACACCTGTAACCACACTGGGGCTATTCCTTAATGAGCATTAAAAAAAAAAAGAACATTGAAAAATAAATGTACAAATGCCATTTCATCTCCCTATGTAATTATTAAATACGACGCCTGTGTGATATGTACCTACAGTACAATCACTTTTCTGAGCTCAGATGCTGGTGGCTTGAGCCTGAGGCTGCAGCGGCTGCATGGGCACGGCCTGCGGCTCCGGGCCCTTCAGAACACATTCGTCATCCTTTCGCATGTACAGCAGGAACAGAGTCACGGTGGCGAAGGTGGTGGCGTTGACCGGGAAAGCCCGAAGCAGCGTGGAGGTGAGACCACGCGTGAACACCCTCCATCCCTCTTTGCGCACGCTCTGCCGCACGCAGTCAACGATGCCGCCGTAGCGCTGCACGCCGCCCACGCCGTCCGCCTGCAGTCGGGACTTGATGACGTCCACGGGGTAGGTGGAGATCCAGGAGGCGATGCCGGACATGCCGCCGGCGAACAGCAGCTTGGGGATCAAATACGGGTCCTCCGGCTCACAGCCCAGGTGGCGAGTCAGCACGTCGTACGCCAGGAAGTAGACGCCGAATCCCGGGGTCTCGCGGAGGAGCGTCGTCACCATGCCGCGGTTGATGCCGCGGATGCCTTCTTTGTTGTAAATTCTCAGCAGGCAGTCCAAAGAGTTCTTGTACATCTTCCTCTTGGACTTCTTCTCCCCGGTGCCTTGCATCTGCATGCGGGTCTTGGCCAGCTCCATTGGACAGCAGATGACACACTGGATGGCGCCCGCCGAGGCTCCCGCCAGGAACTGGTTGAGCGGCGTGTCGCGACCCAGCTTGCGCATGGCGTTGCCCTGCACGCCGAAGACGATGGCGTTGATGAAGGTCAGGCCCATCATTGGAGAGCCCAGTCCTTTGTACAAACCCAACGTCTGCAGAACAATGGCAAGTGGGTTGACATTCGAGGCGGTCTTGACCTGGTAAGAACATCTACGCACCATCTTAAAAAAAATTCTTAGCTTAAAGCATATTCTGAAAAAATATATTTAACGTTTTAAGCCAATGTAACGTATTTTAAACGGTAGCCCTGTGCTTAAACGAAGGGGGAAAAAATAACTACTCAAATCAATTAAAAATAAAAATTGTACCAAATTGTTTGGTTAATTCCACCATTTTGAAAAGGAATAAGGACTGTGGAAAGTAACTTCACTCTTTTATTACCAATAACTTACATTTTTTGATCAAGAATGCAATAAAATAACCGTCGCTCTATATGAAAATTGAACTTTACTATTTTTTTCCGACTAAGTTGAAGTCATGGATCTCAAATGAGAGCGAGAGTTCGACGCATCTACATCAATACTTCTGGTGCATTTTTTTTTTTTTCAAAATCACATCTGTAAGCCATTTATATTTCGGGGAAATGTTCTACGAGGAGTTTAAAAGTAAAAGAGTAAACGATAGCCCTAAAAGTAAACTTGCATAATGAGTAACTGCTTCACTAACCATTACACAAACAAAACGATTTTAATCATTTTCAACGCCGTTCATAGAGTGCTGCTCTAATGTGTTTGTTTTTAAATCCCCATTGCGGATCCAAAAGTGGTGACTTCAGATGGATGATATGAACATCAACGCAGTCAAATGCGCTGGACGTGTGCTGAGCCGATTCTACGTGTAGCTTCGACCGCGGCGTGACGTCCAAAGCTTAAATTTAGCCCTCTGAGGAATGAGGTTCCAGCGGTGCATTTCCGCCCCTTTAAAACGTCAACGCCCCCCCCCCCACGCCCCCTCGCGTTAGCTGACGTGGCTCGCGACATTGTAACCCGACTCCTAAATTAGCAACGCGGGTGGACCGGCAGGCAAAATGGAAGGCTTGGAATTCAAACGTTTCGAGGCAGGCTTACCGACTCCTGGCGTATGATGGACTGGAAGCAGTGATATGTGCCACGGTAGAGAGGCTTGTCTGCATTTTGAACCTGGAGACGCACCTGAGGACCGGCAGACTCGTGTTAGCGTCGTGATCGTGATGTCACGTCACCGCAATGTAAAAAAAGAGAAAACGAGCAGGCAATCAGAGTAAAAAAAAAATAAATACAAAAAATACATACGTGCAAAGTTAAGATTTATTATGTGTTTTTCTTTTTTCTTTTAAACAAGTTGTGTACATCTTAAGACAGGACAAAGGGCAGGGGTGTCCAAACTGCGGCCCGGGAGGTTTTACTGGCCCGCAGGAAATAGTAAAAAAAAAAATTTTGAATCCAGTAATCTACCAATTATTTATTAATATAATGAACAAATTGAAATTTGATTTTGCATGATCAACCAATCAGTACCTGTGAGGTCACCAGCCTTATTGTTCTAATGTAGTATCTGTGGCATTTAGTACAAATCTATTTAAAAGGCGGGGCCTGCCTTGGTAAGTGACACGGGTGTCAAGAGATTTTCTACATATCCAAAGCTGCATATAAAATATCCATCCATCCATCCATTTTCTTCACCGCTTATCCTCACGAGGGTCCTGCGCAGTGCTGGAGCCTATCCCAGCTGTCAACGGGCAGGAGGCGGGGTACACCCTGGACTGAATGCCAGCCAATCGCAGGGCACATAGAGACAAACAGCCATACCCACAATCACACCTAGGGGCAATTTAGAGTGTCCAATTAATGTTGGATGCTTTTAGAAATGTGGGAGGAAACCGGAGTGCCCGGAGGAAACCCACGCAGGCACGGGGAGAACATGCAAACTCCACACAGGCAGGTCTGGGATTGAACCCAGGTCCTCAGAACAGTGAGGCCAACACTTTAGCAGCTGAACCACCGTGGCGCTGCATATTAAATATTTACATCTAAAATCGTAACAACATTTCTCTTCATAACACGCTCCGTGCATAAGGTTAATTCAGCTCCAGAAGCAAAAATAATTTCACCTACTTTCTGATTTGTGAACATATTACATAAATGATGCTCGGATGAACTTTACTTTTATTTTGGTTCTGAATCCAGTCCACCTCAAAATCCTAAAAAAAAATCATTCAATATTTGCCACTAACAGAAATCTGTGATGTACCAGTCTCTTAAAAATAACTAATATTCAGCAAATAAAAATACTACATTGCTTGATGGATCGTTTTGACGCATTTAATGAATTAAAGTTGAAGAATGTCAAAGTGGCCCTTTATTGTATCGTTCCACTTTTTTGCATGCGGCCCTCGGAGGAAAAAGTTTGGACACCCCTGACAGAGAGGGAGAGAAAGAAAGACCTTGACTTTACTTACTAGGTCCCAATTCCGTCGAGAGGTTGTTTATTTCTCTCTCTCATCTACAAAACAGTGACACTGTTGCTGTTAAAGACAGCCCCCGCCCTCCTCCTCCTCCTCCTCCTTCTCCTCCAGCATGTCCCCACGCATACATATTCATAGCAAAATACACAAGAAAAGCCAAACACCAACCACGCAGACGATGCCCGTTCATCCAACCACATCAGACATAACTGTAAATATGTACTCGAGGCTGGCTTTGTACGCCTTTGTTTCCCGAAGCGCACGAAAATTTGGTGTCACGAAAACACAACCTTTGAAATATGCAGGCTTAACTTGTACTCTGACTTTTTAAGACGAGAGTGCATATTTGCAGTTCTTCATTCAGGCCCCATTTGTTTTTTTTTTTTTTTCCTTGGACTAACCCATCTTCTGTTAATCTCTGAAAAACTCACTTGCTTTTGGGAGACCTTAATATTTGCCGTTCAATACTAAATGTTGCTTTGACATCTTGAGACCATTTTTGATGTCACTACAGAGTGTGGTACCGGTGATGGCAGAGGCAAAAAGTATTATAATAACCATAAAAAAGAGAAAATGACACTTAATGGCTGCTTAATACCATCATTTCCGGCCCATAAGCAGCAACTTTTTTCACACGCTTTCAACCCTGCGGTTTACACGGTCATGCGGCTAATTTGTGCATTTTTTTATAACAGGCGCAAGGGGGCACTCGAGCGAAAACGGGAAGAGTGAGACCGGCGGAATATATGTGCCGAGGAAGTGACTTTTACCGGTCCGGCCCAGTGAGCGCTGCACTAGCATGTTACTGCCGTGTCTCAGTGCTTTTTTTTTTTAACTGGCCCTATTAGCGCAGCGGCGCCAGTGTTAGCGCAGAGGTGCTAGCGTTAGCGCGGCGGCGCTAGCATTAAACTCTGTGTGTATCGTTTTTCTTTGTAAATATCTCATGTTTCAATGTCGGTTTCAATGTGGGCACTTGCGGCTTTTACACGGCTGCGGCGTATGTATGTACCAAATGGTATTTCCTTTACAAATGTAATGGGTGAGGCTTATAACCAGGTGCGCTCTGTCGGCCAGGAATTACGGTAATTCAATGAGAAATGCAATTAATGGTCGATTACACAGTTAATTTGACAAACATATATTTGTCGAATTTTGTTTTCTCACAAAGTGGCCTGTTTGTCTTTCCACTTCTTACTCAAAACATTACCTGCTCAGTTGATGGTGACAGTTTTAGACAGAAACAGGAACGGACTAAGACAATTTCCATTATTTCTTATGGGTTTAATTCATAGAGGGTTGATATTTTCACTTAATATAGTGACCAAATAACTAAGCTGGAGACACCGACTCCACGACGCCTGGAAACAAGCTCCTCTCTGTTTGCAGCCATGTTGTTAGGCCTGGCGCACGTGACTAAACTGGAGCATGGCAAACAACTTGCGGTCAGCGATTCGCACTCACCAAATGACCCTCACACATGCCAACTCCCTGCAAAAAAAAAAAAAAAAAAAAAACATGCGACCCCTGATGTTCTTATCAGGAAAAAATAAAAACATTGAGGCACCACATACTGCATATTGTACTGAGTATTTTTTTTTCTTTATTGTGCCACAAAAGTGCAATTTTTAAGAAAGACGCGGATTGCTGTGAAAGGGTTTTCGATACGCCATTAGCTTATACCTGCGACGTTTCCATCCCCTTCATATGTTGAATTGCAGGTAATGTAGTCGGGCCACACATAAAAAGTAGTTTCTGGACCGTGTGTGGCAGTTCAGCCGCATTATGTGAACCACAGTTATTGCAATGTACGTCGGTGGGGACGGTCTTTGAACTGCGATAGCCACGAAAAATAAGAACTAAAAAAAAGAACAACTATTTAATCACCCAGCCCTGTACTTAATTTCATTCAGAATACTATTACTACTACTTCCTTGCTACAGGAAATGTTGCAGCAGATAAACAAACAATGTATCTTCTTTGCTATTTACGCTAGACAATTGTGTGTTTCTGAAGATGTACAAATAGGGATCGTTTTACAAAACATTCGTTGACGTTAGTTGAGGCTGTCGATGCGTATGATTGCATTTGGAGGTATTCAGATCCACAGTGATGCGTACACGACAGACCAACCTTGAAGTATAATTTGGCCTCACCCTACGGATGACACACCCACCTTTACTGTGTCAAACGGATGTCCTACCAAAACACCAGCAGCACCTGGAAACAACAAAAAACAAAATTCCGGAGAGTTCATTATTAGTACTAACCAATGTTTGATTGCAATACATGTGAGAAAGCGTTTCAGTCATTCCCAGTTAATAAATGTAATTTAAAAAATGAGTTTGGACAAACTGGCTGGGGAGAAAGTACAAACCTTAACATGTAGTCAACTAAAAAAAAAGTACATTTTTTTCCACATCACTTACATACAATACTTTTTATGATAAAAAAAAATTGGTCCGGCCCTGTAAGCGCTGTGCTAGTGTGTTCCTGCCGTGTCTCAGTGATTTTTATGTTTTTTTTTTTTTTTTAAACCGGCCCTGTTAGCGCAGTGCTAGCGTTAAACTCTCGGTTTACCGTCTTTTTTGTAAATATTTCGTGTTTCAATGTGGGCACTTGCGGCTTTTACACAACTGCGGCGTATGTATGTACTAAATGGTATTTCCTTTACAAATGTACTGGGTGAGGCTTATAACCAGGTGCACTCTGTAGGCCAGGAATCACGGTACCACATATAACTCAGAAAACAGTTTTTCTCTTTTAATTACTGGACATGCCATTCTAATAATGTGTTCCCATAGCTTTTCCAACATTCAGACCTTTTGTCAGAGAATTATAAATTGCGTAATGATACATGAAAAAATACAACTTGTATGACATTTTTCACGTAAGAGAATTTTTAAACGCCAACAGCTGGTGGTTTCTACACTGGCACAAGACAATATATTACCCAATAATCATTCTTGTAGCCAACAAAGTCAATTCTCTAAAACTGAGTCATAGATGACGAATACCATGTTTTGTTTTTTTTTTTGGGCATCATCAACGTTCTATCGTACAGGTTTCTATTTTGTAAGGACCCCAAGATATCAATAGCTGTCGAGTTAACCTCTCTGTTTACATGTATATTTTTTTTAATGTGGAAAAAAGTAAGCCTATTTTGACAAACTGAGGAGAAAGCACTGATACGGGAAACCACTGCTTATGCGGGGGGGTAGGGGGCGAGCCTGCAGCAAATAGCGATGACGTTGCCTAAAAATATACTGTCCTGTCCTATACATGCCACAACATAGCAGCTAATCATTACGTAAGTCTATGAAACTCCTCAATTCACTATAACCGTTCCTTGACACAGTGACAGATGGCTATTGCCTTAGCTTGAGCACAAAAAACAGCAAATGGGTGTTTTTTTTTTCCCCCCAAAACAAGAGAATCAACTCCCCCATATGCGTGTGCATGATAAGAGAGAAACACAAGTTTGATTTTCACAGATTTTCAAAGGTTTGCAGAACAAGTCTGGAAAAACAATTGCTCAAGGAGAGACTAAACCAAATGTCTGAGTCACAGCAATTGAGTATCTGAAAAATCTACTTAAATAAGTAAAGTAAGCAGCTGTGCCTTGTTATTTCCCGTCACCGCTTGACATAAATTATGACTCAAAAATTACAAGGATGTGCTAATGTGAGGAGTGACAGTTTAGGAATGTAACCCCGGAGTCATTCGACAAACGTAGCTTTTTACGAATTAGCCTCGCGAGTAATTTGACCTGGCATCGTTGTTATTATTGTACAATAACGTATATCTCAAGGCGTGAGTTGAACATTTGGTTGTCGGTGTCGGGCAAAGCTCGCACGGTTAGCATAAATCTGCGAACTCCCCTCGCGTGGCAGGCTAGCGGCAGTGGCACGGTTTGGCTAGCAGCCCGCCCCGCACCGCGCCTCTTTCTTTGCTTACCTCCCACGCAGCCCGCGGCGAAGTCGAGTGCCATTCCCCTTGAACGTCCAACTTTTTTGGGGTTCAATTCGTCACGTTCAGTCGACGTTAAAGCTATTGTACAACTTTTACTTTTGCTACGAACCGTGTTTCCGGCTGAACTCGAGCGATTGACACACGGGTAGACCCCCCCCTACCCCTCCTCCGGCTCAGCTAGCTCTGTCCTCGTCTCGGTGATACTGGAGCTACGCTAGAGAAAATGGGTTTAAAAAAAAAAGTCTTTCGAGGCGGACTAAACGTTTTAAGTTTGCCGTCCACTATCTTTTCTATTTCTGTGTCTCCAAGGGAGGGGGAGGCGGACGCCGGGAGTGCAAACGCCGACGCGTGTTTGTCCTTTTTAAGGCGGTCCAATCGTGTGTCCGGGAGCAAGGCAACTCCCCTGGCCAGCACCGGCCGCCCCTCGGTCGCATTGGCTGCGGCCGGCGAGCAGCGTCCGCCCGACTTCGAATCGCGAGCGCCGTCCAAGAATCAACATTGTTATCGCTGCGGACGTCATCGGGACACTATAAGCGGTGCAATGGTGGGCACGGGTTCAAATATGGGTGCACACCTTGGTTGCAATACTCTTTAGATATAATGGAGCAAAACTCAATTAAAAAATTGTAATATAATCAATTAGAGATTGGGCTTTGTAACTATTAGATATATAATTACATTTGTCCTGTCATTTTAGTGGACACAGTCATTACTCCTGGAAGATACATATAATTTTATTAGCCACACATGCTGCCATCCAAGCGACGTCTTTTTCAGGGACATCCAGGCTTTTTTTCAGCAAAATGATGCCAGACCACTATCTGAATGTCTCACAAAATCGAGAATTTGTAGACAACTGTGAGTACTAGACACACATGGCAACTGTCCAGACCTGTCTTTCATTCAGTCATTCAACCAACCTTTTATTTATGCAGTTATGGCAAATTAGACGAGATTGTTGTTTGCAATGCCGACCTGGCTGCTGGCTTTTCAATTAACCTTCCATCCATGTTTTTAGGATATGGGAGGAACCGGATTGCCCAGAGAAAAACCGCGCAGGCACGGAATGAACATGCAAACTCCACACAAGAGGAGGGGGTCAGAATTTGAGTCCGAACTGTGAGGCTGGTGCTTTTTCATTATTCAATTTTCATTTGATATTTATTTTAATTGGATTAATATAAGACATATAATGGAATAGCATTTTGTAAGTTTTATATCATTCATTATACCAAATACAAGCATATATATGTATATACATGTGTGTATTTTTGATTCATTTTTGAAAAATGTATTTTGTTTAACTTGTCAGTAGAAGTCAGCAAGAATCATTGGTTTTCAACAACCTAGAAGAGCTGCACATTTCCACCCTGAAAAAAAAGTCTTTACAAAAACATGTTTTTTTCAAAACACATTTTGCCCTTATTTTTTTTTTAGCTTATTTTAGTTTTTCATGTATTTTTTTTAAAAACACTTTTATGATAGGCAACTGGGGTTTGTGTTGGCTTTACCAGTCTATTCAGCTTTGTGGTTTTCATGAAAAGATGTGACTGAAATCAATCTTTTCATATATATTTTTATTGTTTTTGTTTGTCATTGTGATGCACAACAGTTCCGTCCCCACTGGCAGCCTGTGTGACGACTGTACCTAATGTAGTGTCTGGTGAGTGTACACCAAGGTTCTTGCTGTCGGGTCAATCTTTAGAGTTTTCTTATCTGGAAATGGCTCACTGGGACGGTGTTGGACTAAATATTTAAAGGCTAAATATTTAAAGATCACTATGTCTTGGCACTGTTCCCTGGCTTCCCCAGCCTGAACTTTGAGTCGTCACGCTACTAGTTGCTAGTCGGTTGTGTTGCGGAACAAAGAATCAGAATTTAATGGAAAGTGTAACGTTTAGAATCGAAAAAAGATAATTTTTCAACAAAATACGAAGAGAATAACGCTTAATCATGAAAAAAAATCGAACTAATTGTCATAGCATTATGAAAAGTCAGAATTTCAAATTGAAAATAAAATGACAAGAATTAAGTCTCAATTTTAGGAGAGAAAAAAAGAAATTACAAGGATATAATGAAAAAAAAAAAGAAAAAAAGCCTGGCATTGAAGAAAGATAAAAAAAATAGTAATACGTTTTTTTTTTCTCAAAAAAACAAGTCAATTTTACGACAATGTTAAAAGAATGTAATATGTGCATAAAATCTTAATTTTAGAGGAAAAAAAAATCAAAAACATCACAAATGTAATGTTTTTATGCTTAAGTAAAAAAATGAATTGGGAAAAGAAAAATATGACAAAAATCAAAATTTGAAAAGTAAAAATATTTACAATTTTATGACGGTAAAATCTCCATTTTAAGATAGTTTAAAAAAACTCAAATAAAATTTTACATTAGTAGTCATATTACAAAAAAAGTCTCATCGAGACTGGATAAGTTTGTAATATTATTATGAATTGAATATGAATTAATGAATGAGTGAATGAAGTTGTAACTTTATATTAACGATCATAAAAACAGCAACTTTTATTAAGAGTTGTAATATTTTAAGACAAAAAACTCAATTTTTACAAGCAGTTTTAGAAAATTAGATAATTTGAGGAAAAAGTTGTGGTTTTATGAAAATCAAAAATGTGTAAAATGATAAAGAACCATTTGTGAGTGGGTCAACTCCGGTGTGAAACTAAAATGAAAAATACAAATTTATTCAGGGAACTGACTCGTAATTAAAAAAATAATATGGCTCTTATACTCACATGCAATGCATGTTTACATGTTTCTTATCAATATTCACATTTATTTAGAGACGAGCCGGCGTTCATCAGTTGACCATGTTTGCAGACACATTTTGCCGGTTCAATTCTCAGCTGCACCACCGGATTAAAGTACTCGCCATTAACGCGAGCTGCCATCGAAAAGGGTATAACTGTGTACAAAAGAAAAACTTGCCAAGTGGATTTCTGCCATATTTATTATAATCATTTGCAGTTGTTTTCCTGCAGGATCGTGGTAAAATGTCTGTGACCACCACTGAACATTGAGGAGATGGCATAGTTTTGTTTTTTTTAATCGGCAATGTGTAACCTTTCAAGTAAAAAAAAAAAAAAAGAACAAAAAAAAAAAAAAACTTTAGCACAAGTATACAGAAAGCAATGAATTGAATTCCATCCCTTGTTGTTGGCTACATGATTCAGCGTGCTGGAGTAAGCCATTGACGTTGAGGAAATACAACTCCCAAAAAAATGAAGATTTGGTTTTGACTGAAATTTCTGAATGCACCTTTAAACATTCCAGACAATTTTAAGTTGGCCTACTGTAAACTTTTGAATCCACATCCAATTGTTCAATGTTTCGTTACGGTTTGCACAAGCTGCTGTTCTTTCACAAGGAGCCGAATGGCTAAAATCGATGACTGGAAGAGTCACAGAAAGGCATAAAATTGGATGTCCTGACAATTTTGCGGTTAAGATCCTTGTTCAACAACAGCAACTTGTCCAAAAAGAAATATTGCACAATTGGACATGTGCATCCAAATATTTCAACAAAATAAAATTACCGTAATTTCTGGCCTACAAGCCGCAACTTTTTTCACACGCTTTCAACCCTGCGGTTTATGCGGCGGATTTTTTCTAACGACCGCAAGGGGGCACTCGGCGGAAGAAGTAATTGTGAGACCGGTGGAATATATGTGCAGAGGAAGTGACTTTTACCGGCCCTGTTAGTGCTGCGCTAGCGTGTTGCTGTTGTGTTACTGGTGTGTCTCAGTGATATGTACCAGTAAGTTTTATTTTAACCGGCCCTGTTAGTGTTGGTGCCGCTCTAGCGTTAAGGTCTTTCTGTGTACCGTCTTTGTAAATATCTTGTGTTTCAACGTGTGTTTCAATGCTGGCACTTGCGGGTTTTACACAGCTGCAGCGTATGAATGGACCAAATGGTATTTCCTTTACAAATGTACTCAATGAGGCTTGTAACCAGCTGCGCTCTGTAGGCCAGGAATTAGTTTGTACACTTGTATATTATGTATCAGTACACTTTAGGCTCATCCTGAAATTGAACCCCAAAGGTCAATATTGCTATTTGGGGGTATTTTATGACTGATAACATAAAAATGTTACAAACAATATTCTGAGAACACTTGCACCATAAAATACACGTTGAAGTGAGACATTAGTTTAATTTACACTTTAGAATCACACATCCCAGTTTTCAATTCTTCCTTCCAGTAAAGGACACCAACATTTTTCCCCACCCCTGATAGAAACCGCTCTTCATTTTTTTCATGAGTTTTGATCAAGATGCATTTGTTGTTGTTCATCAAGCTGCAAGCTAGAGGTTAAAATTCAAAGGCCGGGGCGTCATGAACCGCTTGACTGTCTCGTCTGTCACTTGCTTGCGTCGCTCCTGATGCTCGGCGATAATTGGCTGCAGCGTTTCAATCAACATCTTCTTAAGTTCTCCGGTTAGGAGAGCGCCGCTTGCGTAGTCCTAGGCACAAGCACAAGTGTGTACTAAGTTCGAGGACAGACACAGAAAATGGAGTTCAAACCTTTTGGTCATCGGTGTGTCGCGTTCAAACTCACCTGTCTGATCTTCTCCAGCTTATCATCGTCTTCCAAGAAGAAGGTCAAATACATGAAGGAGACGTCCACTTCTACGTTACCGCCGTACTTCCGGTGCTCCTCCACAGTGTCTTTCCCCCCCGAAAATGCATACTTGTTGATCTGTGAGCAACCACAATCAAAAGTTAAGATTGTTAGGATCAATGTTCCCTCTATTTTTTTTTTACGTACCTTGTTCTTGATCTGTTTCGGTGTGTCGGTGAGAAAGATGGAAGAATTGGCATCGCTGGCGCTCATCTTGGTCTGCGCCCCCTGCAGGGCGGGGAAGAAAGTGGAGTGCAGCAGGGCTGGCTTGGGGTAGCCGATCCTCGGGGCCACGTCGCGGGTCATTCGGAAGTAGGGGTCCTGCGCGGGCGAGGGGTGTCCAGTGGGAACAAAAAAATAATTCATCGTCATAGAATTAGTGTTGCCTTGAGATACAAGTTTAATTTGTTCTGTGAAAACACAAGTCAAACCACTCACATCGTAAATCATCTTTCTCCATGAAAGGAATGAAAATGGGAAAATCCATTCCAGCTTCCCAACAATTTTTATGAGACAATGAGAATTCTATAGCATTGAATTTGGTAAAAAAAAAAAAAAAAACATATTATATATATATATATATATATATATATATATATATACATACACACACACAAATATACTGTATAATAAAACAAAGAATTAAGCATTTTTTTTTCACTTTTTTTTGTTGCTCCAATTCATAGGACATTGTGGTGCTGCTTCTGGTGCGCACACTTCTGACACCTTAGGAACAGTGTAACACAGACATACTGATATAAATGGAGACTGTAACAGCTCCTCAGAAGCTGCGGTAAAATTAATTATTTGCAGAGGATAAAGAAAATATTCCTGCACCGTTCAATTATCAGCCTATTTGTGTTGGTACACTGTTAGTGCATCTGTTGCTGAAAGGGGTTATCAAATCATAACAAATACTATTCGGTAGTCCTTTGGAATTTTGGAATGTTTGCTAGGATTAAGCTACTTGACGTTATGAGGTAAAGCAATGTGGTAGTTTTAAATGTGTACTTGTCTGTTTTATTATTAGTTTGACAGTAAACATCAACTGGGAGTGTCAAACAGCTTGAAGCCTCTTATTAAAATAATTATTCACTGTTTGCTAAAGTTCTGCTTATTGTGAAGTGTGTTGACTTGACTGCCACACGACAACACATCTAAAAGTTAGCTCGAATATCAAACCGCTCCTATGCCGGGTCACTTGTATCTCAAGGTGCCACTGTGTTTGTTGCTGACCTGGTCTATAGCACAGGGAATGAGACACTGAATGTCCTTTTTGTCTCCAAAGATGTGTGGAAAAGAGTTACTGAAGGAAGGGGCTGCCTGGATGGCCGGGAAGCTGATCTTTCCTGCGTAGAGAAGATGCAGAGAGGCATGGTAAAATTAACTTTTAGACAATATTACTAAAAACTCAGGATAGTCATAGTAACTGATTTGTTAAAGATTCACTCCATTTGATTGACTAACTGCGTCCTGAAGCAATTGAGGCAAGAACTAGTTTGAGTACACACACATACTAAAGACTAATTTGAGTACCGTAATTCCCGTCCTACAGAGCGCACCTGGTTATAAGCCTCACCCAGTACATTTGTAAAGGAAATACCATTTGGTAATAGTACATACATACCCCGCAGCTGTGTAAAAGCCACAAGTGCCAACATTGAAACATGAGATATTTACATAGAAAGATTGTGCGCAGAAAGAGTTTAACGCAAGAGCGGCGCTAACGCAAGCTTGTTACTAACGCTAACGTGGCACTGACAGGGCAGGTTAAAAAAAAAATAATAATCACCGGTACAAATCACAGAGACACGCCAGTAACACAGCAGCAACACGCTAACACAGTGCTAACTCTAGCGTAGCAATAACATGACCGGTAAAAGTCACTTCCTCGGCACATATATTCCGGTCTCACTCGTACCTTTTGTGCTTGAGTGAGATATTTACAAAGAAAGACGGTACACATTGAGTTTAACACTGACTCTAGTGCCGCGCTAACAGGGCCGGTTAAAAAAAAAAACCATACCGGTAAAAATCATTGAGACACGGCAATAACATGCTGGCGCAGCGCTAACACGGCAGGACCGGTAAAAGTCACTTCCTTGCCACATATATTCCACCGGTCTCACTTTTACCTTTTCTGCTCGAGTGCCCCCTTGCGGCCGTTGGAAAAAACGCACAAAACAGCCGCATCACCCCATAATCCGCAGGATTGAAAGCGTGTGAAAAAAATCACGGCTTGTAGGCCGGAAAATGATTGATGATTATTAAATTATTTCTCATCTGTTTTGATCATAGTCAGCCATGGACAAATGATGGTACCACTGTAATTGTTTTGGGTTTTTTTTTCTTCTGGTGCTAGTTTCCTTACCGATGCAGTCGCTGTCCGTAAAGCCGAAGATGCCTTTGACTTGGTTGAATGTCACATGTTTTTGGATCTTCACCACATTCCTGTAGAACTGCGGCGACGCACTGCGGGCACAAGAAAAAACACATCAGTGAAGGAAATCATGCCGAGACAAGGTGACCGTCATTCAACCGATACCAACCCCATATAGTCGAGGTCGGAGAAGATGAAGGTCTTGTCGACGTCGAAACCGCACGCGATGATGTCCTTGGCGTTCTCCACGGCGAACTGGTGGCACTGCTCCAGCGTCAGGTCCTTCCACAGGTACTTCTCGTCGTCCGTGAGCTGGACCACTAAGGGGATGTCGAACACATCCTGCAGCCATCTGCAGCGCAGATGTCGCCACTTATTCAATATTCAATTTGCATTGCTACTTCGTCTATAAATTGCCCCCACTTACAAGTCTTCCCAATTATGACCAGTTTCTTGTTCAATTATTTTGCTCTGTGTTGTGAGCCAAAAGATGAGATCGACAAACTTCAGATACGCCGCTGCTCGAGTGAAGTAAAAGCAATTGGTTAGCAACAGTAGTGTCAATTCAATCATCTTCTATAGGAAGCAACAGCATTGAATTTCGTGACCGAGTAGTATTTGCAGTAATGGTGGGAGCTAGCAATCTGGCTCGAGTACCAGAATTTCCGGCCTATAAACCGTGACTTTTTTCCACACGCTTTCAATCCTGCGGGTGATGCGGCTAATTTGTGCATTTTTTCTAACAACCGCAAGGGGGCACTCGAGGGTAAAAGGTAAGCGTGAGACCATTGGAATATATGTGCTGAGGAAGTGACTTTTACCAGTATAGTTTTTTTTTAACCGCCCCTGTTAGCGCTAGCGTTAGCGCTGTGCTAGCGTGTTTGTGCTGCGTCTCAGTAATTTAGGTGTGTTTTTTTTTTTTTTTAACCGGCCGTTAGTGTTGTGTTACCATGTTGCTACTGTGTATCTGCTGTGGCTGTGTTTTTTCCCCACCAGCCCTATTCATGCTACCTTGTTGTTGCTATGTTAAAATAAGCCAAAGTATTAAAACTGGCCACACAGTTCTGAGGTCCTGGGTTCTGTGGAATTTGCATGTTCTTCCCCTGCCTGTGTGGGTTTTCTCTGGGCTCTCCGGTTTCCTCCCACATCCTCAAACCATGCAACATTATTTGGACATTCTAAATTGGCCCGAGGTGTGATTGTGAGTGCGGCTGTTTGTCTCTGTGTGCCCTGCGATTGGCTGGCAACCAGTTCAGGGTGTACCCCGCCTCCTGCCCGTTGACAGCTGGGATAGGCTCCAGGACTCCCCGCGACCCTTGTGAGGATAACCGGCTAAGAAAATGCATGGATGGATGGATGATTTCCTATGGGATAAACATTGGAGTGGACTGCCGTTGGTTTAACTGCAGACCTTTTTTTTTTTTGTATGTTTCCAAGGAGATATTGCAACCCGGTCTTTGCTGAAGTGAATGTGCCGCTCAACTCACTTGGTGAAGATAAAGGGGATGAGGTGCCCAACATGCATGGCCTGCGATGAGGGTCCTCTGCCAGTGTACAGGAAGAAAGACTTGTGCTTCTCGTACGTGTCCAGCACTTGATGCATGTCTCTGCAAATACAGCACAGCAGAGGAATAACACATTTTGCTCAACTTGGCTTTTAGTTTTCCTTCAATGGACGATGCACCGAGTCTGTCTATTTACTCCATACAGGCAGTGTGTGCGTGTGTGTGTCAAAGGCCGACTGACCTGTGTGAGAAGAAGATTCCTCGACGGAGAAAGTGGTGAGGTTTCTGCCCTGTGACTTTCTCTATTCTATCTACCAACACTTGGTCGATTTTACTGCTGCCAAAGCGCACTAAAAAATATAGAAGACAGCATCAAGGGGATAATCAGCAGCGGTCAGGTGTGCACAAAAGACACTGAAGCAAGCTCACATACTGTAAAATCACATCATTATATGAGAATCTCATAATGTTACGTGGAAATTTGTTATATTAGGAGGGAAGAAAGACTGTACATTAGAAGACATTAAAAATATTATATGCTAAAGTGTGATTTGAAAACATCTTCAAATAATATTTATTATAATACAATGACTGCTTCATTCTTGTAAAATGTTTTTTTTTTTCAACATGAAGACTTCATTTCAAATTACTTTTTCCCCCTCAAAGTACAAC
Organism: Syngnathoides biaculeatus; assembly: GCF_019802595.1. Taxonomy (NCBI): domain Eukaryota; kingdom Metazoa; phylum Chordata; class Actinopteri; order Syngnathiformes; family Syngnathidae; genus Syngnathoides; species Syngnathoides biaculeatus. The sequence continues at coordinate 17,704,535 of NC_084654.1, read as the reverse complement.
TAAAATTATCCAGTTTTTTTTTTGTAATATTACAACTTTTTGTTACATAGATTACAAATATTTTTTTCCTCAAATTGCAACTTTTTCTCACAATGTGACTTGTAAAATAAACATGAGAAATCATGATAACACAATGTCAGTCTTGAACTTTTTTTTGCAATAGTACATTTATTTTGGTACATTTTGACTTTTTTTCTCTCATATAAATGTACTGAAATGAATTGTATTCTTTTTTTAAAATAATTACTTTATTCTCGTGAAGTCACACATCACGACTTTATTCTCAATATTGTGGCTTTTTCTCATAACATTTGGATTTCATTCTTTTCAAAATTGCTATTTTTTCACAGAATATTACAGCTTTGGTCTTTGAAAAAAATATATGTATTTTGTAATGTGAATTTTTTTTTATAAAATGACTAATCGCATTATAGCTTCTCCCCCCATTATTCGATTTATTATTATTAGATTTTCATAATTCTAACTATTGTCTTAACTGTATGACATTTTTTCAATTTGCTTTTCTTTTTACTGTGGCCCTATTACGTGTTTTTATCATCCAATCAATTATTTTTCCCCCCAACAACTACAGCAAACTTAATCTCACCGATGAGTTTGTCATAATCAACGCCCTTGGCGTTGTTCGTTGACACATTCCAGGGGTTAACTTCATCGTCACCATTGTTGCCATCTGCTGCAAGGCCATTTTCTGAGGTGAGTGAGTTTTCGGACGGCGGGCATCCTGCTTTGTAGTCCTGGCCCGTCACTTGTTTGTAGTCCACTTTCAATTTGAGCAGGGACTTCACTGCGCTTTCAATCTCAGCCTGGGAAAAACAGCAATATTTACACCAATAATGACATAAATAGTAATAGCATTGCATTTAAAGTGTGCATTACATGCAGTTTGTTTCTTAGTGTATTTAATGCATCTCATCTTAAAACTTTTGCTGCTTGAATGACCAAGTTATTTAATAAATAAGCTGAAGCCAGTCCAAGCTGAGAGGTGGGCTGCAGTCAGTACTGGTCACCAGTGAATTCCTGACAACCATACACACACTTCCACGCCTAAAGTCTTGAATTAACGTAATATGCATGTTTTTGGAATGTAGGAGGAACCCAGAGTAACCGCAGAAAAACTAGGCAAGAGTCCAGAGGAACAAGTAAGCAGAGATTCGTACCTACAACCCCAGAACTGAAAGGTAGACCTGCAAATCACTCCACTCCCCTCCATTCCCATGTTATAAGGAATAATTACGATAAAACAGATTTATACACTCATTGATAAAAGCTACATATGAGATATTTGGGTTTCTGGACACCTACCTTCTCAGCTTTAGCAGCTTTTAAGACCCTCACTTTGTCCCCCTGTGCTGCCAGTTCCTCATAGAGCTCCATTGGACTTCTCGCAGCATCCCCTTGACAATCTGTCATCTCGACACTGGGCAAAACACGGAGAAATCATAACATGAACAGCAGCAACAATCATTAATTAAAAATTACAAATGAGTATGCATTTATGTGTTAGGCTGGTAGTACTGTAACACGGGAAAAGGAGATTCCCATGCGAGTTATCAGCCAAGATTTGGCCCGCTACTATGTAGATAAGTTCCTATCACTATATCACGTCTCAATAAAAAATAAGAGAAATTGTCAATTTATTTGTCCGTGCACATACCGTGTATTAGCCTACACCAAATGACAGCTCACTCATTGAACTTGCATCAGCATAAGAGCGAGTTGGTGCTCGGATGAAAGTCTTCCCGAGAAAAATGTAGTCGCTTAAAGTGTCCGCTTGTCGATTCACGAGTGTATTTGTCTTTGGGGAAACATATTTGATAATAAACAGCTTTGCAATGATAACAAAAGTGGTTTCCGTCTTTCATATGTGATTCAATATAAAATCAAATCACACATTTGGGGTCGCATTAATAATAATGATTTGAATATTTTCACGACGGGAGCATTACCGGATGTTTATAAATATAAGCGTATAGTTTCCGGCGGAAGCCGAAGTGCAGTTTCAAAAACAAAAACCTCTATTGCTAAAAATGGACTGGTTTTCTTTAAACAGTAGACGTTTGACGTTTCGATGTTTGAAGTCATTTCGAGGTTAGAAGACGGTCGCTTTTGTGTCTTATTTGAATGTGTAAGTTAGCGTTACTAAGACAAGCCAACAAGCGAATTTAGGACCCTAATCATGTTACAAAATTTCTAGCTTGGGCTCGCTAGTTTGTCTCTAGTATGTTATTCGAAACTATTACTGTATGGTTATTAGGGCATGCTGAGCTATCTTTTTTTTTAATTACAAGGGTCAAGAAAAAAAGACTCGTGTATTTTTTGCCGTTTATTATTACATTCTTCTTGTGTGTGTTGATATCTGCTCAACCAATAGATGTCACCCTATGAACGTTGATGAACCCAGCGTTTCTTGACGATGGCCACATTAGTGGCTTATGAGGATTCCGAGTCCGAGGATGATGCTCTGGATCAGAGAGAAGGAGCTGGATCACAGCAAGAAACAATGGAATATAATTTATTGGCATCGACGCCGAAGCCAGATAGTGCAATGTTGGCATGCCCCCTGAATGTCTCCGGAAAAGACAGCGCTTCTTCACAAAAACAGACCTCTTCTCTGTGTACAACTGGTACGCTTCAGGAAATGTCTATCCTGCTTCCATGCAACGCACCACGTTTCTCTGATAAGCCCAAAAGACCCTGCACTGCCCCGCCCGGTGTCCGACCCTACATTCCCAAAAGGCAAAGACTTCTCACTTCTTCCATAGAAGAAGAGGAGAATCTAACTGGGGGAGTTCACTACAAAAATGTCCAAATTCTCTCATCAGTGTCTCAGAAAGTGAAGCTGCATCTTGCTCAGATGCCTACTCCTGCTGCTGCTGCTGGGATACCCAAGAAGCTTCTTTTGAGGCTTCAAGGCCACCACGGCCCGGTCAACACACTGCAATGGTGTCCAATTCCTCAAAGAAGTCATCTACTGCTGTCTGGCTCCATGGACAAGACCTTTAAGGTATACTCATAATAACATAAGAGAGACTAAAAAATTAAGTGAGTGCTTGTTGTGTCACCAGCGGTAGGTATAGTAGCCAACTCAAGTAAGAGTATAATAGTATGACTCAAGTAAAAATAAACACTGGTACGCTAAATTATAACTTGAGTAAGAATAAGTGTTAGGTAAAAACAAAATTAAATACACTAGCACAATGTAACTGACAAACTGTAAATGTAATCAGAATCAGCTTTATTGGTCAATTGTGTAAAAACACAATCAAAGCTTGTAGGTCAAATAGACAAAGTATGCATGTACAAATTCAGCCGTTTCAGCCACAAGAAATGATATTAAATTAAATGTCTTTGTCTACACGTGAATCACCAGAGGTTTGAAGAGGCGTCCCTGTAGGCTAAAAAGTGGACATTTTTAGCCTGATTGATAGATGACGGTGTATAGCTGTGATTTTTCACAATATGTGAGGTATCATAGATTGAATGTGAGGTCAATTTTGTTTGTCTTTTTGATTGCGGGTCACGCTGAAGAAACGCCATTACTTCTGACATGTAATCATGTTTTTTTTCCTCTTGATTCAGTGAATAATAATAATGAAAGAAGGATTTGTGATGGGACTTTGTTATATTATGAAGCCTTTTACTTTATACTGAACATTTCAGTGATTGGTGGCACGGTGACGCACTAGTTAGTGTTGTCCACACAGTCCTGAGGACTGGGATTCAAATGCCGGCCTCCCCTGTGTGGAGTTTGCACGTTCTCCCCTGTGCCTGCGTGGGTTTTCCCCAGGCACTCCCAATTTCCTTTCACATCCCAAAAACATGCATTCCTTGGAGACTCTAAATTGCTCTTATGTGTGATTTTTAGTATAGTGGTACCTCAGTTTTCGAACTCTGTTTTCGTACAAATCAGCTTTCGAACGAAAATTTCGAGATTTTTTCGCTTTGGATTTCAAATGAAAATCTGTATTGGAACGCCCCGACCAGCTGACCACAATGATTTGTTATTGTGCTTTCAAATGAACTCCCAAAAAAACAGAAATGACGCAACCAGTTGACCCACACACTCCTCTGCACGCGGACGTGTCCCGGTAGTGACTTTTTTTTTCTTCCAACTGAGCAATATTAACCCCCAATCATGGCTTCAATTTTGTAGAACTCCATCACCCTAACAAAGCAGAATGTTGCAGAGCACTGCAAAATTTCAATGACGTTGTTATGAGCCACTTCAGGAAAGTGCTCAAAAGACGGCAGAAGCAGTCTACATTAGATTCTTTCTTTGTTAAAAAGGGGCGAGTCACCCCTACCGAGGACATTTGAAACAGTTGTTTACGTTGCTTTTTTTTTTTGTTCCATTAACCCTACCTCTAGTTGCAAGTAAAATTTTGGTACGTTACATACTTTCTGTGCAAATAAAAACAATTCATTATTGCTTGTTGAAAGTTATTCTGCACTTTTGTTAATTAAAAAAAAAAAAGGTTTACAAGGCTGGGGGCTGAGTTGCTACAGATCCGGCAATGCACTCCCAGCCTAGCATACTCTACTACTAAAGCATACATTTTAAGCAAAAAATAAATATATTTCTTAAATGATTTAGTTATATAGAGTATTTAAACTATACATGTATTTCTACTATGCAGTTTATTATCAAGAAAAGCTAAAAAAAAAAATATTTTTTGGGCATGGAACGCATTATTTCATTTTCCATTCATTGTAATGGGAAAACGCGCTTCGGTTTTCGAACGTTTCAGTTTTTAACTGGCCTTCTGGAATGGATTGCGTTCGAGAACCGAGGCACCACTGTACGTTATTTGTTTCTATGTGCCCTGCGATTGGCTGGCAAACAGTTCAGGGTGTACTCCGCCTCCTGCCTGATGACAGCTGGGATAGGCTCCAGCGCTCCAGTGACCCTTGTGAGGATAAGTGGCTCAGAAAATGGATGGATGGATTTCAATGGGCAGGTACTCAACTTACTCTTCCAGGGAGCATCACTTACCTGATATTCACACACAACTTCCCTGACCTCTCCAGATAGAAACACTGCATGCACCATTTCCTGCGCAATCACATCCCTCGCCATCAGTCCAATGTGTGTCAGCACCCATAGGAATTTGCACCTTCAAACAAGCCCAGCCTCAACACAGAAGGTCTCTTCCACATCGCACCTTGTGGATGACTTGTGTTGGAACAGATGGCGGCCAAATGAGGAAAATGGGCTTTGGTTGTTTTGTATGCAAGTGTGATCGCAGCTGAGGTTAAGAACACCCATATAATGTTTTCCCCTCCTTTTTTGGCTTTCAGGGCTTTGAATCCTCTGAATAATTTATCCCACAGAAGTAGCAATATAGAAGGTCTGTCTCCAAAACTACATTTTGTGAAAATCCTGTGCAGGACATAGTGTGCCTTAACTCTGTGTTAACTTTCTTCAGTGGGAAATCCCTTAAATTCTTTGACATGTACTGTTGCCAATGAGAGGAGTTGGCAACTCACTAAAATTTAGTAACTACGACAACAACAACTACGGTAATTTCATTTCTACCTGTGGCTAAAAAACAAAGCGCATAGAGTCCTTGTCCTTGAAATACTCTGCAATAGGGGTGCTCAATGCGTGTCGATTGCGAGGCAGTTTCGGTCGATCGTGACGGGGTGCCAATAAAGAAAGGAAAAAAAAAAAAAAACAAAAAAAAACAAGACATCAGCCGTTTTTTTAATTTATTTTAAGTTCACTGCGCGTGTGCAAACAACGGCAGTACAGGAAAACACGCTAGTCAGTGAGTTCCCCCCTATTTTAAGCTCTCGTTTAAGAAATCTTAACAAACATTGATTGTGTTTCTCACTGCAGTTGGACGAATCCACTGACATGAGTGACACAGCCCAGGTGTGGATTTTCATTCATATGGTGATTAGTGATCATCAACGTGAACTCAGATAGTTACAAAAAATGTTTAAAGTTAAATATGTTGTGTAGTATTGGCTCATGCAGTTATGCAAGGCACACAAACATACATTTACACATAAAGAATCCTCAATATAGTTTAAAATAAATATGTTTTGCATTTTTGTGGTGGGTAGAGCTTTGTGACTTGGTCATTCTATTTCATCAATGGTCATTCTTAAAAAAAAAAAAAAAACAACTTCAGCCCACCCGTAGATCGTGAGAGGCTGGCTGCTTGAAAAGTAGATCTTGGGGTAAAAAAAAATCTGGGCAACCCTGCTCTACATGGTTGCATCTCATGTCAGTAGCCTTAACAGAGCTACGGTGGCCAAGGCACTCTACTTCTTTTCGTGACAATTTCAGCATGTTGTTCAATCAAAATTTACTGTACCTCAGAACTTCCCTATAATAACAACAGATGGCTCAGTTTTTCCGTTGCTGGGAGTTGGTTGTACGAGTGAGAGTCTAATTAATTGCTTGGTGTTTGGGTCTGAGTCGCCTGAGTCATTTATTGTTTTGCTGTTGTCCAATTCAGTCGCGTTTGGCCGTGTCACGCTCTCTGCAAGTAGACGGGCCGTATTTAAATGATATGAAAATACATTTTAATAGAGGGTTTTTTTTTCTTTTCCAAAGCTGCCCAACAGTATTTGATTACGTCTTCACCTAGCCACGAGGAGGCGATATCAATCTATGTTTCTATTGGTCTGCTGTCATAGAATCAACATCTTTGTAATGTATTATTTGGAGCCTCTGGATGTGCATTTAGGAAAAACTGTCAAGTTTTAACAAGAAAATCCACAAAGTTACTATCAGGCCTTTTCAGACTTATATTAGCAGGTAGAAATTAGCAATTACATTTTCTCATTTGCTGTTAAACAAAGAACAGGAACGTAGCTACTGTCATAACTCTGGCACTAATGAGGAACTTGTATTAAAGCTTACATTTGTTCTTTATTGTTTCTGGCTGAAGAGACCGTACGTGAAGTCCTCACATCTCTTTCTATAGCCGCAGCACTAACTCGTCCTCGGACTCCGCGTAATTAGTCGCCGTCGCCATGGCTACAGCAGGTGTATGGCACCAGTTTTGCTTGATAATAGGAATACTAATTTATTCTTTAATTACCTCAAGCAATTTAGAAAGCAGATTAGCCAATGAGTCATCAGGAAGGATCCGCTGCGAGTCTGAACACTGTCCGGTGAAAAAGAAGAGGATGTAGAAAAAAGAGGAAGAAAACACTAATTGGCACGTCTCACGTTTTGTAAGATTATTGTCAGAGCAATAATTGCTTTATTATGTTGTTTTATTAAGGCTGGGTAACGCTCGTAGAACGGAGTCACTCCGTATAATTTTATGCCTTGTGGTGATATTGTCATCTGATATAGCAGCTTTGAGCCCAACTGCACAGTCGTATCTATGAGTTGGAAAACAAGCCCTTCTGCAATATACATATGCCATCACCATAAACCAATTTCTCTAAAGGCAATGGTTTGAGTAGCATTTTAACATTTTTAGCCGTCAAAGAACTGTTAAAAAAAATGTATGTTAATATTCTCAGTTATCCAGGTCATTACATCCTCAAGACATTATTGAATTGATTGTAGCTGGACTTTTCCGTTTGTTTTAGAAGACTTTTTGCCTTTGAGCTGAGGAGGCTTCATCAGTTTATGCCTCAAGACTTAGTTAATATGCACAAGCCACTGTTTGCATGGGAAAACTCACGTATTTATGCTCCAACTTAGAGGCTTTGCATGGAGAAACTTTAATGATGCATGAGCGGGAAGAAGTCTATAAAGAAACAAATCGACTTCATGCACTCCATTTTCTTCTTTTTTTTCCGGCTTGTCCCATTAGTCCAAGGGGAATCCAGTCTAGCCTCGTCTGTCAGCCTGTCCATTACTACCGCAAACAGGAAGGGGCTCAGCGCGGAACCTTGATGCAGTCCCACCTCCACCTTAAATTCATACATGTCCTGTACTATTCTAACATATTTCTCCACCACACCAGACTTGCGCATGCAGTACCACAGTTCCTCTCTTGGTACTCTGTCACAGGCTTTCTCTTGGTCTACAAGGATACAGTGTAGCTCCTTCTGACCTTCTCTGTACTTTTCCACGGATGATATTGTGATCTGCTGTGAAAGCAGGGAACAGGCGGAAGAACAGTTAGAAAGATGGAGGTACGCACCGGAAAGGAGAGGAATGAAGATTCGACGAAGTAAAACAGAATATATGTGCGTGAATGAGAGGGGCGGAGGAGGAAGAGTGAAGCTCCAGGGAGAAGCGATATCTCAATTGTAGTATCAGTACACTTGCTACCAGTTACTTTTAAAATGAATTTTACTGAAGACTTTTAAAGCATGTATGAGTCTGCCTCCAAGCTCCATTACTGAACTTTGAATGTCTTTAAAGCCAGCCGGTAGTCTCAGATTTTCGGGTTGAGGGTCTTCTGGTTTTTACACAGTTAAAGGATTGTCCATCCTGCTCTCGGTGGAGATAAGCAAAATATGTGACATCGAGTAAATTTACTTAAAATGTACTTTTACAGATTGGCTTTGATTTGACGTTTTCTTTCATTAGTCTTGTCGACCTAATAGCGCTTCAACCGTCATGCATAGCAACCAGGCCAGAGACACCTGTACAACTTTTCCATTTTTGTTTCTATGACCATGATTGGATTTTTCATCGTCATCAGCGGTTCCCTTCTGTGGTGGAATCCCACTTTGCAAGTAAAGCTAGAAAGCCTTGCAGAGTTAAGCCTTCAGATGCTCAAAAGCTGAGGTCTCACTACAGCTGCAAGGTCACAACCTTCTATGTCACGAGCCAATGAACTTGTATTTCTAACAAGTACACGGTACAACTTCTATTACTGAACCATCCCTGAGAAGATCCATTAAGTGTGTGCATTCCTTTCTCTTCAGTCTCCCTCATTGATACAGCGGCAGCCTTTCGAATGCTGTGTGACGCGCGCGATTAATAATGAAACACAGAAACCAAGAGTTGTCTGAAGTGGCCCGTAGAGTTTTCTCTGCGGAGCACCCAGAAAAAAAATCCCTCCCATCGTTAAGGCTCGTACCTCATTTGAGCGGGCACCTGACAAGACCACCCACTCGCTGTCTGGCTGAGCTGCGGTCCGTCAGACTGAAAATCAGAACCGATAAGCAGCAGTAAGTCGAATGAAACGCTCGGAACTGAATTGGCGTGGCTCCTTTTGCCGAAGTGTTGGAACCACAGGGTGAGCACGTCACTGCAATTAAGAAACACAAAAGATCACCGCTTCTGTCATCAATCACTGTCTCCTTTCAAACTCTTTCACCGCCTTTGACGGCTTTTGAAGTCAAACGTCCATGTTAAATGTGAAGGCTGGCAGTGATTTTAAGGACACTTTTCTGCCAGCGACACTTTATTTCCACTTGGCTGTCATATTTTATACCAGTCAGGCATTAGATTGTATTGCTGTACACGGATACACACACACATTTACACACAATAGATGAATGAATGTCTTTAAATTCAACATGTTTATTTAGAATGATTTGTACTGTACTCTGAAACAATCCATTTTATTTGCCGCTTATCCACACGAGGGTCGAGGGGAATGGTGGAGCCTATCCCGGCTATCAACGGGCAGGAGGCGGGGTACACCCTGAACTGGTCGCCAGCCAATTGCAGGGCACATCGAGACAAACAGCCGCACTCAGAATCACACCTAGGGGCAATTTAGAGTGTCCAATTAATGTTGCATGTTTTGGGGATGTGCGAGGAAACTGGAGTGCCCAAAGAAAACCCACGCAGGCATGGGGAGAACATGCAAACTCCGCACAGGCAGGGCCGGGATTGAACCTGCGTCTTCAGAACTGTGAGGCCACCGATTTACTGGCTGGGGCACTGTGCCGCCACTCTAAAATTGTTTCTAAAAAAAAAAAAAAAAAAAAAGCCAGATTTTTGCACTTGCGATTATGTCTTTGCCTGCACTTTTCATAAAAATTGCTAATTTTGACTTCAGTTTACATGTATTGCGAGATATATTTTGGATTGAGTACAGAGAAGTACTTTAGGTTTTGGGAAAAGAAAGTGAAAATAACACAAACTCATTAAAAACATTTTTAGCAGCATCTTTAAGAAAAATGTCATTTTCCAACAGTGTGTTATTTTAGTTGCATCCCAATTTGTGTTTTATATTTCATTCCAAGTAACGAGTCACTTGAAATGTGCGTGAATAACCTTTTATCATAATAATCTTTTCATTCATCTTTTTAATAGTTTTTTAATGAAATTGTCACACATAAAACTAGGCCTGTCGCTATCGAATATATATTCAAAGCAGTAGTGAAGAATCACATAGCAAATTCAACTCAATAAATCAAGCCACTTTTTTGTACTCAAATGAATCACCGCCCAAGTACATTTTAGTTGTATTCAACTTTTCAGTTCAATATATTCACATTTAATATTGAAACGTTTTTGGTTTGGGGACAATATAATTTTTGTGCACAATACATTGCCTTTGGATCATTAGGTTTTTTATTTTCCAATATACAAGCACAGTCTGAATATTGAAACTGACTTACAGTAATATTGAATATACTTTTTAGGAATAAAACCTCTGTGTAGGTTTTTATGACCACTTAAACCTAAAACACTATGAAATTGAAGTGTTGTTCATGATAATGATACATGGAAAACCTGCTGTTTTTACAGGAAGTTTGAGAACCACATCTTTATTACATTGTCATAAATACATGTCATTTTTCCATTGTTTTTTTTTTTTGTGTATTTTTTTAGCTTTTGTCACATAGAAACCCTCAGTCTTTGTCCAAAGTTGATGTACTGTAGTCACGACGTGTTTGCAATGCCTTTCAGGTGTGGGACGCAACCGAGAGTGGACGATGCCTGAGGGTTTACACCTGCCACTCGGAAGCTGTGCGAGATGCACGATGGAGTCCCTGCGGGCGGCGACTTCTTACCGGGTCGTTTGACAACACAGCTGTGGTTACCGACGTGGAGACTGGTGAGCAGCAGGCCGGCCTTACTCCGCATTTACCCCCTGAACTTAGTCAGAATAAGATGACAAAACGTGTTCCCAGTCGTCAGTTGCACACGTTGTGGCTTGTGGGGATTTGATTTAGGCAGGGGGTGTTGCAAATCAGTTCTATCTGCCTTCCCCAGCTGACCTGGAGGCAAAACAGGGTACGCGTTGTACTTGGCGCCAGGCAATTAGAGGGCATGCCTAGGGAAACCACCTTTCACACTGACATTCACACCTTTGGACAATTTCGATTATGCAATTATCCTAGGACATATTTTTGAATTGTAGGAGGAAGCCAAAATACCTGAAGATAGCCCCCGTAATCGCAGGGACAAAATGTAAAACTGTACACAGTAAGGCCATGAGCTGAAATCCCAATTTAGAAATTCCAACACTTATTTTCTATTGGAGGGGTGCTCAATGCGTCGATCGTGATCGAAAGGTCGATTGCGGGACACCGTGCCAAAAAAAACAAAAAAGACAAAAAAAACGTCAGCCGATGTTCTCTCTAAACTGCGCACGTGTGCAATTGTGCAACGCTGATGCAGTCTCTTCGCAGATATTCTGCGTTGCGTGCAAAAAGAAAAAAAAATCCAATGCAAATTGAAATTATAACATATAGCTATTCAGTTTGTGGCATTTTGCAATGTGATTCAATGAGTGAGAGATGAGTGGTTGTTAAATCCAAAGGCATAATCCACATACGTCCTCTAAAAAAATGAAAAGAAGAAGCCACTGGTTTCTTTTAGGCAGCACACGGAACTTTCTCTAACGACGACCGCTGCTCAGCCACACTCTCTTTTTCATAGTTTTTCTTTATACCCCCTACCCCGCTCTTAAAGACATACACTCATAATTCCAAATGTTACAGTACTTACGCAGCCCCTCAATGTGTTTTATAATGACAGCGTCCACCACCGCTGCTTTAGTTAGCAACACAGTCTGGGCAACGTACAGCAAAGACGAGCTAGACATGCTGGTTATGTTTTCTTTCGATATTAATGGGGAAAGTTAAAAAAGAAATGCTGTTGTTTTGAGATGCAATGACTGTCGGAGTATGTGAATAATTGAAGAAAAAGTGTTTAACCTGGACGAGATTTTCTCTTTTCTGAGTGGGGAAAGGTTTGGTCTCAAGCCAAAGAAGAGAGTGCAGGATGAGATGGTGTGTCATTTTAAAATTCCACCTTGGCACAGCCTGATCCAGGATGAAAGCAGAGACAATGCAGTGCACAAAAAGCTAATTCTGTATTTTAAATATAGGAGGCAACATAACCCAGTTGACTAAGAGGATGAGGCGTTGCCCACCCTGAATTGCTCGCTAGCCAATTGCAGAGCATCTATCGACCAAGTACTATTACACGCACTCGAGGGCAGCCTTTTGTCTTGACACAATGTGTGTTTTTGTAATAAGAACGATGTGGTGATGTGGTAGATGTGTTAACAACAAATCTACAGTGGTTCCACAGTGTTTTTTTTAATAATTATTAAATGTAATCGTTTTTCCTAAACTTTGAATCCTCCAGAAGAACAAGAGTCAATTGAAGCCTGTTGTAATTTAAAGTGGTCAATAATGGTTGTGACTTGTGTGAGGTGACATTTTTATTTTGTATTTGTGTACACATGTGTAAACATCATCATTTGTCTTCAGACAAGATTGCTTTTTTTTTTTTTTAAGACATGATGAAAACACTAGTTTGATTACACCACACAGTAATTAGAGTCCTTTTTTTTTTATTGCTGCTCTGCGCTCAATTCCCCGCGCACAGCGGGCAGTATTTTTGTTGTGTGTTCCCGCTCTTTGTTTGATTACTTGGAGCCAAATCCTGTGGACCATTGTGTTGTCACCAGCACTTACATGTGATCGTACAATGCATTTTCAAGGTGACATTTACTAGAGATCAATAGTTTGGTTTGCTTTTGAAGCCTTTAGCGTCCACCCGGCCAGGCGCGCTAGCTTAACAAGCAAATCGGCGTCTTTATATGTCGGGTTGGGGAGATGTTCCCTTTACATATAAGAAATCTGAACCTAAAAACATAATCAGATGTCTGTCTCATTCACAGTGTTGTACTGTAAATAAAAGTGTCTGTCGAATGTGCCAGACGTCGGTTTTGAAGCCCCGGTCGAGGTTGTCCCGCTGGCGTCAACCCTTTGCAGCAATGACGTGCTTTCGTTTGTCCTTCCTCTCTCAGCCTGTTTGTCAATACTGCCAATAGGGCCTTAGGATAATAGCCTGGCCTGCACATTAAGCGCACAGGCCGCTCTGGGGAGGGCATCAATAATTGATACATCACGGCTCCAGCAACCGCCATGGCCTGACAGTGAAGCTTCACAGGCCACAGCCGTAAACAAATGTTTATTTTTATCGTCTCCAGCTCTTGTCAGAGCTGTTTACACAACACCGTTTTGAAACTGTCAACTGAAAATCTTATTTTAGTATTTGATCAGCCAAGGTTGTAAGATTGGTAGCCTATATCATGTAAATCAATGTTGTGCACTCTGTCTGATTGGTAAAGCAAACTTGTCCTGACTATATTTTTGTAACATTTAAAGGATCAAGGTACAGTGCTCCTGCTATCCATCCAGGTAAGGCATAGAGCCCCAGTCTTAAATAATATTTAACCAGTCACTCACATTTGAAAAATGTACGGGTGTGGGCAGTCATGCCCGCAGATATAAAGTTGCGGGTGTGTGTTCTGTTTGTAATTATGAGTGTACCCCTTTAAGAGCGGTGGGGGGCGGTGTCAGCCAAACTAGGAAGTAGAAGTAGGCTGAGCATCAGCTCGTTGTGACCGTGTGACATCAGGCTGTGGTTCACTGCGCTGGATCGGATTTCATGAGAGTGTGCGACAAGTGCGCAATTGCGCAATGGCGCAGCTTAGAGGGGATATTGGTCAAGACTACACAAAATAAGCGACATCTTTCAATATCTATGTATTTCTACTCATAACAAATTTTACGCGCGTGATTTTTCATGCTCGACTGTGCAGATTTGTGAGTGCGATGCCGCCCGCCGACGCACTGTGACTGGTTTAACGTAGGTCAGTGATAGACTACTACATCTGGTTCTGACTTGCACACAAATTCATGTTATGCATATTATCGTTGAACATTTTTACCCTTTCTTGTCCCTACATAACACTTAAAATTCTTGTAGTTTTTGTTTAAGTGCACCCTAAACCCACCAGGCATCATCCTGACGTGCCATCCCATTTTTTTACGGTTGACATGCCGTTCATTTTCCTACACTTTCATATTAAAATGCTTTTATGGAAGCCGAGCGTTTTGTTTGTTTCAAACGGCGGTTGCTCGCACGTCGGCACGCTAAATGAAGCCAATTCAATTTAACTGCATATCAGTGAGGGACTAGGTGATTCCGGCCCTGTTTCTGCACAATTGCAGTGTAATTGGATGTGGCTAAAATCCAGGCTTTGACTCTTTCTAGCGCTATAGCTAATCCGACCGCGGCGGCGACCCAAGCGGCACACGTAATTGGCCCGCTGTTCATTAAAAAAAATTGCTACAGTAATAGTAAGGCTTTTCTGTTCAGTTATCAGATTTAAAATGCATCTCCTGGCACATATGTGGAATAATGTAGCTGCTTTTTCCGCATTTAATTGTGAAGCTCTCAGAATTTAGTTTGGCTTTCAGTCAAGAGTTGTTTGTTCTTTAGTAAGCACTGAGATTCAAGTAAACCTTCTCACCCCCACCCTGAACCACAATGAAATGTGACCCCTTCCTTGTGAATGCACTTATCGAGGAACCACGTTTTCCTCAGCCGTCTTCACACTTGTTCCTGTACCCAATTTCATCTACGGAAACGCGTTTCCACCCCTAGTCTGGCGCAGGCGGGCTTTCACACCGGCAATAGAGGGAATATAGAGAGGGAGGACAGGTTAAGAGGCCCAGTTCGCACAAGGGAAAGAAACACGAAAAAGAAATGGGAAGATGCAGTGAAAAAGAGAGAAAGTGAGAGTTGTAGTGTAAGAAATGAGTTTTTTTCCGCAGGCCACTAGAGTGAAGTGGCAGCTGTTGAGCTGCACCTTGGACGTACGTGCTGGGCAGAGATTGACTGAGGGAAATATGCCAGCGCTCCCCGACTGCCTCGTCTCACGGCGCGTGCTTGTACGTGCGTGCCTCGCTGACTCCTCCGTGACTCCAGCCTCTGTGCTGCCCGGTTTTCTCATTCTTTCTCTGCCTAAAATCTTGAAAAACCTCATTTGTTTGGATTCATTCAACAATCAAATTAATCCTTTCCAGGGTCAAATTGATTTTTGTCATACAACCTTCGTGAAATGTTTTAAATAACATTTTGGCGTTCTCAACTGTCATACATGTATAAAGTAATCTAAAATAAAATAATAGTCGCTTCAACTGTGTTGCACTTAGCAGTCAGCACAAAGATGCGCAATAGCTTGCCTTTTGTATCATTTTTGTCTCTATGATCGTCAACATACTTTGTATCTGAGAATGAAGACTGCTATGAATAAAAAACACTCATGGCAAACACAATCAGTTCAATCCCAGCCCTCCCTGTGTGGAGTTTGCATGTTCTCCCCGTGCCTGCGTGGGTTTTCTGCGGGTACTCCGGTTTCCTCCCACATCCCAAAAACATGCAACATTAATTGGACACTCTAAATTGCCCCAAGGTGTGATTGTGAGTGCGACTGTTTGTCTCGATGTGCCCTGCGATTGGCTGGCAACTAATTCAGGGTGTACCCCGCCTCCTGTCTCATTGACAGCTGGCTCCAGCTCTCCCGCGACCCTTGTGAGGATAAGCGGCTAAGAAAATGGATGGGTAGATGGATAAACCCTTGTATAAGTTAAAAGCCATAACGTATGCAGTACTGAAGGAGAACTAAATCCAAATTTTGGAAAGGGTACGAAGCTATCCTGTGTACCATAACTAGTCAAAACACAGGAGGCTATTTTAATTAATTTTGTATTTGTGGGGTAAGAAATAAACTGAATAATTCAGCATAAAATGAGAGCAATGTTTGGCAAAATTGTCATCATTTACAGATCGGAAGTGGTGCAACTAACATTCTATGTGCTCATACAGTGGGTGGTTGAGCTGCATGAGTTGACAGATTTTTAAAGTGATCTATTTTAATTGTTTCCGTCTATACCAGTTTACTCCACGGCTGAGATGGAAATCATGCGGTAGCCATCAGAGGAAATGTAGCGGAGAGGAAAAGGGTTCTATCTCAACTTGCATCCATCCATTTTTAATGTTGCGTATTATGTTAACGGTTACTTGTTGATGAGGAAGAGATCTGCTGAAAGGAATCCTGATCAGCTTACGACTCTCTAAGTACATTTAGGATGTTGTTTTGACCAAAGTTTATTATGTGGTTTTGTACATGTGATGAAATCAAATGCGTTGCCTGACATTGATGAATATTGTTTTTTTTTTTTTTCCTGTGTGTGTATGTGTGTGTGAATAAAGTAGGCAGGAATTGCTGAGCATAGAATGAAAAGACTTTTCAGAAGAAAATTGCTGCCTCCATTAGCAAGTAGATGAAATGTTTTAAACATACTTTTTTTTTTTTAGAATAAATTCTTTTTAGATTTAATGGACCAGCTGCTGATAAAAGAAATTATGCACATTTAATTGATAACAGTTCTAGCATCTTAAGTTTAGTTCACCATATCAGCTTTGCAATTTAAAACTGCTTGTGTAGGATTGTGTACAAGAAATCTCAAGTTATGAAGGAAGGGTCATGGCTTTTAAGACCCAAAGCATCTTCCACTTTCTCTCGTTCATAACAATTGATTTATTCTTCATTTGCACACATTTGGACTGGATTGTAGTAAACAATGTCACTGGATGGTCATAGCCTTGAGTGGTACACACGCAGGGACAATCCATTCAACATTTACTCCAAATACCAGAGGCGAAGCATGTGTGCATGTTGACCTACTTTGTCCGTGGATCATTTTACAATAAATGCCTGGTTGCTCGACACAGTTTGAGGCTAATAATGCTACTATGAGATGAATGAGTTGTATCCTGCTGAGCTCAGCTGGCTGACAAAGACCCAGAAATGTGCTTTGATTAGAGATCAAACGTACCCAATTGTGATTTGTGCTGGTCAACAAACGTATAACGTAATTTCCGGCCTACACAGCGCAGCAGATTATAAGACTCATCCAGTACATTTGTAAAGGAAGTACCATTTGGTACATAGATGAGCCACACCTGTGTAAAAGCCGCATGTGCCCACACTGAAATGCACATTGAAGCACGATATATTTACAAAGACAGTACACAGAGTTTTAATACCTTAGCTTAGCTTAACATAGCAACTACACGGTAGCGAGAAGATGGCTGGTTTAAAAAAAACAACAACAAAAAAAAACATATGGGTTAAAAAAAAAAAAACAGCCCCGGCTGCTACACAGTAGCAGCACGGTAGCACAGCACTAACAGAACCAGTTAAAAAAAACAAACAAAAAAAACATAGCTAAATCACTGAGACGCGGCAGTAAAATAGTAGAAACACGCTAGCGCTAACAGGGCCAGTTAAAAAAAATATACCAGTAAAAATCACTGACACGCGGTGTAACACAGCAGCAACACGCTAGCACAGTGCTAACGCTAGCGCCGCGCTAACAGTGCCGGTCCGGAAAAAAAAACATGTCGGTAAATGTCACTTCCTCGGCACATATATTCCACAGGTCACAATCTTACCTTTGTCGCTCGAGTGCCCCCTTGCGGCTATTGGAAAAAATGCACAAATTAGCCGCATCACCGCATAAGCCACATGGTTGAAAGCATGTGGAAAAAAAGTCGCGGTTTATAGGCCGGAAATTACGGTAGTAGGAAACAGTACAAATGTTACTTGACTCTTGTCAAACTAAACTTGACTAACATTGTGGATATGTCATGCTTTGATAAAGTTACCTGTGCATTGCACCACAAAATAGAATGTTGTATAGTTAATTACATAACGTTGTGCAGTTTTACACTACTAGAAATTACAATCACAGTAATAAGCATTAATAAATGGAAGCATAGATACAAAAGGTTTTGTTGAAATAACTAATTGGTTGTCATATTTGTCGCCTTGTTAAACCCTACTAATATGTGTCAAACCTGTTGTGACAGCATTGTGTTCCGTCAACGTGGCAGAATAGCCGTTCCGTCCCCGCCAACTCCCACTCTCCCCTCGTCCACACCGTCCCAACGGTCCTTCCGCAGCGCCACATTCCCTCACCATGTCATCGCTGTACTCTGTGATCACTTGCAATGACTTATCGCCCCCTTTTGAGATAATTGATCTTTTCTTAATTAAAACACGACGCGTCGCTCTTCATTGCGACGAGGCTGCTGACGCGAACATATGAGTTTTCAATCTCCATGCGCAATCTGTGGCTAAAATGATTATGATGGAAGCAAGCGAGCGCCGCAAGTCCGCCTGTGAATAGCTTTGGATCGATTCAATCAAATTTTGCAGTGCACTGCATAGTCTTCCATTAAAACGAACAATGGACTGTCCTCTCTGTAGTTTATAAGATGTGTTCTCCTTTTGTGAAGTCTTGATAGCAATACCCCGGAACAAGGATGTCATGACTTGAGTTTTGGTTTATAGGTTCTCCATTGTTTGTTTGTTTGTTTGTTTGAATTTAATGAGGAGTCTTTGAGGCCTGAGGTGTACTGCTTTGCATAGCCTTTGACGGGGTGCTGCCTCAAATTTTGGACTCCATCACCAGGCAAAAATAACAAATACTATTCGCAAGCTTTTGGGCGTAATTATGAACATGGTCCAATTTTAATGTCACAAAGTCATGGTTATGTGAATGGACCTTTCCGACTGGCGATCTTCAGCTCCGCCCCCCTTGGCAACAGTTGCCATCTCCCACAATCATCCAAAATGGCGACTGGACAGAACAGGTTTGAAGTGGATTCTTTGTTGCGTATTCCCGGTAACATTGCGGTATGTTTGTTGCCAAATACGCCAGACTTGTCCAGGAGAGTTCTACAGAGAGGTCTCAACTATTTCACGCAAGGATATGTACACGGAATTAAGATTTTGGACGGAGCAGGACGCAATGTTTGACGCCTCACAAACTTCATATTAAAATCCAACAGGATAAAATAGTGGAATTGTACTGCACATGTACAGCAGGGTGAGTATTTTTTACTTTGAAAGATCACGAGTAATATTATTTAGAAGTGAGTGGGTGTATTCATTTGACTTGGTTTGTAATGGAACCCAGTACTCTGTCTTAAAAGTCTGATGTGATACAAATGGGCAAATAAACATTTCTCTTGCATGACATGGCGTGTTTACGTATCACTAACCCGACTCTTCGGCATAAAACATGACACACTTCATTCTGCAGGTAAGTGATACGCTAACAAAGTGAAAGTTGTCCTCCTGCAATGTATAAAGTACTGATAATAATGAAATCAAATTCAGAGAAGATATTTCTCCCTCACTTACCTTCAAACATACAGCCTTGTGTTTGTTGATATTGTCTACACGTAGTTTTGTGTGCGCTCTTCCGCGAGCTTTAATCCATTGTAGACACTTCGTCAATTGTGTTTTAGGCTTTGGAAAATGAATCAATCGGGCCCGTTGTAACCTAGCCGGATATCTTTCATCAGAATTGCACGTTCCCCAAGCGCATCTGAGGACCATTTTTTTTCGTGACATTAACTTTTCCAAGCGCACGCTACTGACAACCAGCATTGCTTGTGGGACAATACGGCGAGAGGGGCGTGTCAAGCCAGGGGTTAATACAATGCGGCTATCTGATTGGCTATTATTGTACGAATGATTGACAGGTCGGAAAGGTCCATTCTTGATGCACAACAGACAAAAGATGAAGAAGATAATTTGTACAGTTTATACCCTACTCGTGACAAGCGATGGCCACAGCTCGTCTTCCAATTCAGGGAAATATTCATGGGGGCGCAGATGGCGTAATTGCGCACCAGCCGGACTTCTGTTATGGCAGCATGTGTGCAGTTCCATCGCAGGATGCTAGTGTGAATGTAGAATTTTACAACCTCGGGATCATTCGACTTCAGTGATTCCACTGTACTCTCGTTCACTAATTTCTAATGGACCCTTGATATCTCTGCTTTTTCCGACTCTACTACTAGTTTCCGTGGCAACTTGGGAGAGACAACTCTGCTGTGAGGGCTTGGAGAATGGCAGTAAAAGGAAGTCAGTCCCAAAGCAGCATAATAAGCGTTAATTGTGTAATTATACACGTGTAATATAATAATTGTAACTGCTGCTTGCCCCTGTACAAAATGACCACCTTAACATTGACATTGAAATGAAGTGAAGCCATTGCTGAAGTTTAAGCTTAAACATTTTTGACAGTCATTTTGATTGCTTCTTAAAGTCATCGGGCATTTAATTTAAGAGAAATATTGAAGGAACTTTTTTCCTCAACCTTGAGGAGTTCTGAATGGCTTGGAAGTAGTTTTGAAGCCTCTTTAGTTGCCACAACTTTTATGTTCAAAAGCTGACACGGTAATAATTCTACTTTGACTCTATCCTGTATAATTCAAGACAGCCCCTGCTGATCAGAGACGTAAAGATATATTATTAAAGAAAGACCATTGATCTTATCTTTCCTCTCTTCTGTTTTTTGTGCGTGCAGGCCATGCCATCGTCAAAGCGGACAACCGGTTCAAGTTGATGTGTGCAGTCTCGCATCCCGCAAACCCGGAGGTGTTTCTCTGCGGAGGTTACAGTTCGATGGTCAATGCCTGGGACTCTCGCTGCTGCAAGGTCAAACAGATTAACTTCCTTACTGCGTATCTATCATCTTTATGATATCCGCTACACCCGCTGCGCGTTGACCTTTCTAAATCAGAGACAGGCAGGATCTGAACACATCCTGCACACTGGATGATGACGTGTGCATACCTCAATAAAGGGTCTCATCCACACGTACATCCCACTAAAAGTGCACGGTATCTCACTAATTGTTCGAGTGAAAGTGTACCCTGGTAATGTCATTAAGCTTAATGGACTGTATTGTATGAGAAAACTGGGGCGGTTACAATATGAATGCTTACCTTTTAATATAGCGGCCCACAGCGAATTGAATCGTTTCCACTGCAGGTGTTCGGCTTTAATGCCCGTTCAGCAGCTGCAGTTAGGTGTCGTTGGAAACTGCAGATGAGGCCTGCGACCCCGGTGGACAGGTGGTCCTTTCTCGGCCCATTACATTGTCGTCGTAGTAGTACAGTAGTTGGAAGTCGAATGAACCATTGCCGCTACCTGCTTTCCTCGGGGCTCTGTGGCGAGCTATATACTCAACTGTGAAGAGTACTCGGTATTTATTAGAGGTGAGCAAAATTGAAGTCTCACCAGATTAGGTTTGATAAATTTATTTTGTCCAAATACTTTTTTCTTTCCGTTAAGAGGAAATCTCTTAACTTGCTGACAGTTTCGGCTGTTAGTCCTGGCTTCATTATTTGTCTGAATAAAATAACTCCAATATATACCTGTATATATTAAAAATTATTAAATTTAATTAATTAATTAAATATTATGTGCCCTGCGATTATATTAAAAAGTATAAAATTGTGTTATTTAAATATTATGTGAGTATATTAACAATTATTAAAGTAAATTTAATGAATTAATTAAATATTATGTGCCCTGCGAATGGATGGCAACCAGTTCAGGGTGTACCCTGTACCCTGCCTCCTGCCCGTTGACAGCTGGGATAGGCTCCAGCACGCTCCGCGACGCTTGTGAGGATAAGCAGCTAAAAAAATGAATGGATTAATTAATATTAAAAAAGAAGACAACAAATTTGTTCTAAACTTCTCACAGGATTAGCTGAGCTCTCGTGTGAACTTGTTTTGTTTTGTGACATGTTTAAAGTCAAATTGTACTATCTTTGGTACAGAAGGCTTTGGAATTTGTATCAAAAAATACAAAACACCTATGAAGTTAACCCTTTATAAGCTGAAGTCTTACAAATCTTCAAAATTTCCCCATATTTACTATGCATAGTTACTTGCAGAGAATACAAGACGTTTAATTGTGAAGCATTTATTTGTTCAAGTGGAAAACGGACTTGGTGGTTAATTGAGGCGCAGAATCTATAGGAGCCACATAAATATGGTATATTGTTATGATATCTCTGAATGGTTTGATTCTTCTACTAAATAAAGTATTGTTTCCCCTTCGCAGACTTTGCAGTGTGATATTGATCTTGCTCTTTAATAATTTTTTTTTTTTTTTTTGCTAACTATCATTTTGATCCCCCGTTAGGTGGTCAAAGTGTACAAAGCAGCGATCCAGCAGACGTTAGATATTCTCTTTCTGAGAGGCGGCCTCGACGTCATCACAAGCTCCGACTGTGTCAGCAGGGACTCTGCAGACCGCACACTGATTGCCTGGGACTTCCACACCGCGGCCAAGGTCTCCAACCAGATCTACCACGTAAGTCTGTGACTAAGAAGCGATAAGTGTTGTATAAACGGGATGAGCCATGAGGAACAGGCCGAGGAACGCCTGGGGATCGGCCCGGAAGAGGCAGACGATGTTTTTTGGGAGAGGGACCTTTGTTAAGGAGAGGAAAAAGATGGAGTGAAATTAAAAGCACTATTTTGTTTCCCTTCTAATTTCAAGGAGCGCTACACATGTCCCAGCCTGGCTCTCCACCCAAAGGAGGATTGCTTTGTAGCCCAGACAAACGGTGACTACGTGGCCGTGTTCTCGTCCCAGCGGCCCTATAGGATGAACAAGAGGCGACGTTTCGAAGGACACAAGGTCAGGAATGGCACTGGCCTCGGGGGAGGCTTAGCATTCACGCAGCGGAGGCATTCAAACAGCTCAATAGTGGGGGGAAAAAAAGCAGTTGTTGGATGTATAGACATGCAATTAAAAAGGTGCAAAGGAAGTGTCATGTCAGGAAAAACAACACATCGCCTGCGGGAGGTTATCTTTTCAATACGCTCTGCAAAACAAAAACACAGCAATTTGATATTTTTACATGTGCACTAGTTGTGGATAATCGATGAACTCACATGCAATGTGTATAAACATCCTTTACGTTGGGATGAAATTTTTTTTCAAAATTTTGGCATATTTGCTAAACATTGAACATTAAATATATTTTTTTTGTAGTGTATTGAATTAAATATAGGATAAACATGATTTACAAATCATTGTACTCTGCCGTTGTTTAACTCAATGTCAATTTGTCATCCTGTATTTTTATTTTTTTGTTTAGACCAGGAGTGTTCTATGCGCCAATCGCGTTGGACCGGTCGATCGGGAGGCAGTCTTGGTCGACCGTGGGACGGCGTGGCAAAAAAAAAAAAAAAAAAAAAAAAAAAAGACGCCAGCCAATGTTCCCTCTAAACTGCGCGCCTGCGCAATTGTGTACCGCTGATGCAGTCTCTTCTCAGATATCCTGCGTTGCGCGCAAAAAAAATCCAATGCAAATTGAAAGTATAACACAGCTATTCAGTTTGTGGCATTTTGCAATGTGATTCAATGTGTGAGGGATGACTGGCTGTGACATCCAATGGCACAAGAAGCCACTGGTTTCTTTTAGGCAGCACACGAAACTTTCTCTTACAACGACTGCTGCTCCAACACACTCTCGTTTTCCTAGTTTACCTTACACCCCCTTCCCCGCTCTTAAAGACGTACACTCATAATTACAAATGTTGCAGTACATACGCAGCCCATCAATGTGTTTTATAATGACAGCGTGCACCACCGCTGCTTTAGTTAGCAACCCAGTCTGAGCAACGTAGAGCAAAGACGAGCTAGACATGCTGCTTATGTTTACTTTCGATATTAATGGGGGAAGTTATAAAAGAAATGCTGTTGTTTTCAGATGCAATGACTTTCGAATTATGTGACTAATCGAAGAAAAAGTGGTTGAAGTGGACGAGATTTTGCCTTTTCCGAGAGGGAAAGGTCTGGTCTGAAGCCAAAGTATAAAGTGCAGGATGACATGGTGTGTAATTTTAAAATTCCACCTTGCCACAGCCTTATCCAGGTTGAAAGCACAGACACTACAGTGCACAAAAATCAAATTCTCTATTTTCAATATAGGAGATAACATAACATTAACCTTAAAACGGTTTGGGAGCATCATCATCATCATCCTCCCCGTCGTCAGTAGCTTGCGAGAGGCTGGCTGGTTAGTAGATCTTGGGGTAAAAAAGTCTGGCCACCCCTGATTTAGACCTAAATTCTTCAAATTGTGAGATAACAGATTTCCATTGTGACAGTGACAATGAGGTTATATTTTATTCTCCTCTCCCAGCACCACCGTATTAAAGTTGATATTGGATTGGACCGAAGCCAATAAAGTGATCAGCATATTTTAAAATGTAGCACAGCGCGGCCAAAAGAGGAACCATAATATGACTATTGCCTCTCTTAGGTCGAGGGATATGCGGTGCAGTGCGAGTTCTCTCAGGACGGCGCTATTTTAGCTTCTGGCAGCTCCACCGGCTCAGCCCACTTCTACGACTACAACAACGCTCGGCCGCTCTACTCCCTGCAAGCGCACGGCCAGCCGTGCCTGCGCGTGTCCCAGCATCCCGTCCTGCCGGCCACCGCCGCCACTTGTGACTGGGCCGGTGAGATTAAGGTCTGGCACTGAGGATCGTGACAAAAAAGGAACTTAAATGTCGAGGTGGCGAAGTTTAGGAGTGTAACTGGATCTCCGGGGCACACAAAAACGGCATCAGCACTCCTCCAAGTCACTATATTTAAAAGCAAAATTCTCTTTGTGTCTTGATGTGTCTTTGTTCTCAGCAGTTCTGATGTGACATTTCCCTCAACATCTCAGCCCAGGCGAGACTAAAGTAAAAACGAATCGCTCACATCTGTCAGCGCTTGTCAGCTTTGTCCAAAAAAAAATTCCGCCCGTCAAGAAAAGAATAACGACATGCATGCGCTTGTGATCCTTATCTTTGAATTGAAGAGTCCTTAAAATGCACATTTCAATACAGAATGCAACCTTCTATGCTCTTGTTGAAGTTTTCTAGTCCTTCATATTTTTGTTTTTGTTTGAGAAAACAAAGTCAGGACAATATAAATAAAAATACAATGCAACTTCAAAATCTGCAATTCGAGAAAAAATGCCACAAACCCATCGAGGGAGTTAAGTGGCTATCATGCCGTTAAGTATGATAGTCTGCTGAGTCAGGTGTCGAGATAATGACTTTAAAAATAAGCAAGATCAGCCAGATAGTTGCAAAGTTTTTTTTCCCCCAACACTCATCTTTATTAGATAAATACAGCAAAAATATATAATCATGCATCAAACAGACGTTCACATTCTGTTGTAACTGGGACTTTTATGGAGGTAGGACTAGATAGAGCCACTTGAGCTTTCGCGACGGACTGATCAAAACATTCCGTAGATGACAACTGACTAGAAAACAGTTGCGTTGCGTAAAGGTGCATTTTCTATCTGTCGTTCCATACAGCACCTAAATCACAATACCACATATTCTTTCATTTTATCGTAGACATTTCTAAACCTTCACTTACAGTACATACAATAAATAGACTCACTCCAAATCAACAGAAGATTGATTTTTTTTTTTTAAAGTACAAAAAAAGTATAAAGTGTGAACAAAGGTGACATTTTTAGAAATGGTGTTTCAATTTAAAACAGCTTGGAGCCAGTGTTTGCAAAAAGGAGCGGTAGAAACGTGATGTTAAAAATCAGGGTAACTTCCTTTTGATCGCCTCTTCACGAGAATAGAAGGACAAATCCAAGCAGGAAGAATTAACTGGTCATTTCGCCTCCAATTTTGCTTTCGTCGTTCTACATGTACAAGAAAACTATTCTTTTTATTTAACACGAGGTGGTGTCTAAATGTGGAAGCCCATTTATGCATTATGATGAACCTGTGTCATTTCAATGTGATTTACTCAAATTAAAATAATAACTCGTGAATTCAAAGCAACAAAACCCCTTATTAAAATACCAGACTTGTGATCTCATTATTTAGAGGAAAAACAGCAAAAATATCGAAGGCCTAATTGGGCACTCTTGGTTGGCACAGTTGGTTGCATCTAAGCTTTGAGTCGCATTTTTCTTACTTTACATAATTTCACTTGTTGCACATCTCATAATTAAATGGACTTTACTGTGAACAGACAAATTGGACCAAAAAGTGCCCAAATTATGTATAAAATAAACTAAAAGCAATGCGCTAGCTACACCAATCTCATTAACGTTCATACAAGAGGCTCACTCCCTTTCTCAGTAGAACAGATAAAGAGTATTTACACTCATTAGATGCTGCAAAGTTGTGCCCCACTACACTGAATTAAGGCAATTTAACTATCGTCCTGCTTTGAGGACAACGGCTGTGCAATCAAGCACCACATTTACGGGTCGAATTTTTTATTTGAAAATAAGACAAAATCCTGTTGAGTTGTGTTAAAAATCTTACAGTTGTTGTCTGAACCGTCACATTTTTTTTTGGGGGGGGGGGGGGTGGGTTTACTGTTATTATTTCATCATAAATCCAGTCGCTGTTTTGATCCATTTAGCGTATATTTCGGTGGTTCGCTATACATACACAGTGCTGCCCTTCAAAATCAGATTCAACAAAGTGGAAAATGGTTATGAATTATCCCGTTATACATGCTTTACATTTACTTACTATTTATACTTTTATTCATCGAACAGATAACTTTGTTTTTGGTTTTAACAGTATTCGGTAGGGGTGGAATAGTTTTTAAAAACTTTCCCAATGGTTCAGTTCAACTGTTTCGGTTTGGTCTGCGTGTGTTCCGTTCATTTTGGTACAAGAAACGTTCTTTCTTCGTATTTACTTTTGTGGGAAAGTATACCGTAATTTCTGGCCGAATAGCTGCGACTTTTTTCACACGCTTTCAACCCTGCGGTTTATGTGGTGATGCGGCGAATATGTACATTTTTTTTTTCTAACAGCCGCAAAGGGGCACTCAAGGGGAAAAGGTAAGAGTGAAACCGAATATATGTGCCGAGGAAGTGACTTTTACCCGTCTGACCCTGTTAGCGCTGCGCTAGCGTTAGCATTAGCGTGGCGGCGCTAGTGTTAAATTCTTCTGCGTACAGTCTTTCTTTGTAAATATCTTGTGTTTCAATGTGGGCACTTGCGGCTTTTACACGGCTGCGCCCTATGTATGTGCCAAATGGTATTTCCTTTACAAATGTACTGGGTGAGGCTTCTAACCAGGTGCACTCTGTAGGCCGGGAATTACGATACTGTAGCGTTAAAGCCAGCCACTACGGCGGTGTACATGTTTATGTTGTAGGATTAACTTTCACTCAAGTTGTCGACGAGGCAAGGCACATCGGGTGTGTTCAGAAATGCAATCCGATTCCCTAACGCTACTCTGAGTGCATGTTCCGCACTATCCAGCGACGTTTCAATTCTCCAAACGTTTCTGTGTGTCGCAGAGTAGGGCCGGGGGAACATTTCCGAAAGCACATTTGCGTCATGCTCTTCTCGCAATGCAGCAGCTGGTCATTCTACAGCAGGGCACCTTCTGCCTTGTCCTGAACTCGAGTGGGATTCATAATCACGTCGCAGTGTCGTATGGCGCTCCTCTTCGGTGCAGTTTTTGTTGCGTTACCTTTTTTATTCTCGGTTGTGGTACGCCTGCCAGGACCGTCAAGGTACTGGCTACCAGTCAATCATTTTATTAGCCCTCTGGTGCATAGAACAAACTTCCATATTGTTTGTTTTATGCACCAGAGATCTTGTGTTGGCGAAATAATTAGGTAGAAATCACGTACAAACATCTCTGTGTGCATCATCCACCATTTTAGACTTGTAAATTGATCTTTTGTTTTGAAGCGTAAGGATGAATCAGATCAGTGTTTTCAAACTTTTGGTGAGCCAAGGCACCCGTTTCGAATTTGAAAAATCTCCCGAAGACCCACCAAACAAATATCATAAAATGTATGAATACTGAAATCTCGTCTCCATTTAGTGGCAAATTGACCTACTGAGTGTGAAATCTGGATTTGTTTAGTTGAACCCAAAGTTGATACAGTATATTTGCAGGGAGCCATGATTTATGTTGTATGAATGGCAACAGGTGTCTACAGAGATTCATCATACCTTTTCCCATCCAATGAAAGAGCTTTTAATTGATCTGCTTGTCACTGAAGGACACTTGCATAAATACACAAAAAAGGTATATTTGTGATTAATAATTGATTATCTTAAAACTCAATGTAAGCTGAGCCGAATCAAAAGCCATCACCGCGCAACTTCTGCGAACCGAACCGCGAATTTTTGTGAACCATTCCACCCCTAGTATTCAGTGTGAAGGTTTTAGCACAAAGCACAGTACGTCCATGGTCTGTCTTGCTAAAGGTGGGTCGGTTGCCATTGGCTATAAAGATCAAGAAATGAAAAGTCACTGAATTGCTACACCTTCTCCGCTAGCTATAAGCTACACTTTAATGACATAAATAGAAAAAAAAAAAGTGTTGGAGATTCTGAAACATGCCTTGGCTAGGATACATAAAACACTGAAACACCCTTGTCACAACAGGTAGGCTGCAGAGAACGTTTGAGACAGTACCGTACAGAAGGCTAGTAATCATCATCATCATCGTCATCATGCATAAAACGACAAGCTCACCACTCCCCACTTCAGTTCAGCAGCGTGCCGTAGAGTTGTGCCTTTGTCAGGCTATCCTTCCTCGTCAGCCCAGTGCTGCCAAATTTTTGGTATCTCGGAGAAGTCTTCTTGGGGAGCGCCGGGCCGACGGCACTAAGGGCAGAGCTGGAGCTCGGGCGAGGCCGGACGCTCGGCCTGGGGCTTGGGTAATGCTGAAGACTTGAAGCTTCTAAGGAGCTTTGGTGTACGGACTCAGCCGAGCTTCCCGTGCTCAAATTCATGTAGTCCTTCTTGATGTGCTCTTTGTCTTTTGAACTTCCTGAGAGCAGCAAGTTGTCTGGATTTCCATCCTTAGCTCGGTACATCGCAGAGTTGTTTTTCTGTTTGCGAAGCTCCGCAGGAGGACGTTTGGTGCTGGGCGAAGGTGGACCTAACCCAAAGCATTGGTCCAGCATGTGGTTGTGGAATATGTCATCTCCCTCCTGGAAGCTACTGTAGAGAGATCCCTTGGTCTTGTTCGATGGGCCCATGGCATAGTGACACTCTGAGAAACTGTACGGGGAGACCCGTCCCGGGACGTTGTGATAGGAAGACGGGAATGTGTTGACATCCTCTACACTCAGTTGTTTCCACCGGCTGCTTAGCTCATCCTCTTGGGCGTGGATATCAGCTCTGCTTTCCAGAGCTGCACCCTGTGCCTGGCCTAACCCGGTTGTAGATCCCATGCTGTGAGAGGAGGCCAGGCGAGGGGTGCTGGAGTGGTACGGTTCACTGAAGCAAGACGCTGTCCGAGTATACATTGGCAAATTGCCCTTCTGCGGGCTCCTCGAAGTGACAATGTGCTGAATGCTATTGGACTTGGGGAAACCTGAGCCATCTTTATCGTAGGAAGGCATGCTTTTGCGTTCATACTCTCCACTGCCGCCTTTCCGCCAATCCACATACAAACCTTGGTGGGAAGTGGATAAAGTGCTACCGGTAGTGCGTCCACCCCCTTCCGCAATGCCAACCTTGTCATCTGAGGCAAGGCTGAAACTCGAGTAGGAACTGGAGGCGGGGAGGCTTCCCGCGCTGAACTCCTCATGATGATGGAACGATGATGGCGGCTCATGATGGGGGAAGCTGCTGGAGTGGTAGGCCTCCTCATCTGGGTTGCTGTCTGTGGAGTTCTGGGCGTGGAGCTGGAGCAAAGTGGTGCCATTGAGGTCGACGCTCTGCCGGCGGTCTGTTTCCTGCCAGCGTTCGGGGCAGTAGAGGGCTGTATCGCTGCAGTACTGGTCAGAGGTCTTGTACGCAACTCGGCGATTGAGGTGATCGTTGTTTCCCATTCCCGCCAGGGAGTCTCTGTCCTGCGGGTGTGGACTCGGGGAGCGCGTAACGGGGCAGCTGTTTCCTGGTTCTGGTTTTTCAAGGATCTTGGCGATGATGGACGTGGGCACAACGTCAGAGTAATTGGAGTGGCACACTGCCGTTGTGGCTTCACTACCCTGATTATGTTTCTCAATGTGGGAACTGATGCGTTCCTGGAAGTCCAGTGGAAGCTGAAACACGGAGAGATGAAGCAAGGCTGATGAATACTGTAGCATTAAAGCAGATGAAGAACTGACGCCTCGTGACTCATTCTTCAATATTTAACTAGACACTCTTTCGAGAATATGAAGTAATAATTATTTAGTCATTATTTGTAAAAGTGAACGCAAATAGTTCTCCCAAGGATATCCGGCTTTATGTCTCCAGCTGCTCCTTTAGGACTTTCACTTCCTTGTTCTGGTTTACAAAGTAATTCCTTCCCGCGCAGTCCAGGGCCGCTCGCGGTTCTCGGGGGACTTTGCACTACTTTGCCACCCTAATGAACTTGTCTGGAAAACCGCTGAAGACAACATCCTTTTATTTATTCGTTCCGCTGTTTCCCAACGCCATTGCGCTTTCAATGAAGATGAAAGCCAGAGGTTTGGGTAAATAATACCAGATCTTTTTCTCTTAGCAAACATTCCTTTTTCACAGCCCTATTCTCAATTACCGACTTGTTCTCTGTGGCTATTAAATTTGGCAAATGTCAGGAGGCTGTTCTTGCCTTAGAAACATTTTTCTCTGACTCATTTTTGTATTCTTTCATCCTCTGGTGTCTTCTCAAGCAAAAAAAAAAAAAAAAAAAAATCCCTCATTTCCTCTCTCACTCAGTGTCCCTTTTTCCCTCAGTCTACCATCAAACGCGTATCAGTTCCACAGGGAACGTCTCAGATTCAGATTAAACCGGTGTGCCGGGTCTCCAGATGGAAGTAGAGTGTGTGTGTGGGGTGGGGGGAATAAATTACTGACTGAGGCTTTGTTTGGAAATAGAAGCTCGCCTCGGCATAAAATAACCTGCATCTTGTAAATGTGGGCTATTTTTAGCACCTGCCAATTCCCGGGAGGAATACAGATGGAAAGTAGTTGAGGATGGCGGAGCGAGCTAGCTCAGCGTTAGTTGTTATCTCGGGCGAATCTTAATTAGCACCACCACTGCCCCGCTGTTTGAATTTAATGCATCCACTTCAACAGGTCTTGTTCCACTTATTGATGTAAATCGTTTAACGGCCGACGATAGAGCCAGCACTCGTTATATCGCGCCTCGCAGCAATTCTCCGCTTTATTCCCCGAGTTATTAGTTTGGCATGTTTGCCTTAAGTAGATTTAGAGTGTGACTGCATTTCGGAACGACGGCCACAGCCTCAAAACGAAGATGAAATGTGCTCCTCCCACGGATGAGGTTTTCCAAGATGGTTCAACGATAGTTCAGTTGCGAGTTCGACGACGACGCGCGGCTTTGTTGGGGTTTAAATCCCTTTGATGCTGTACGCGTAGGAAGTTTACCCCATGTCGCTTACAGTATGTCCGCTGAAGGAATTTTTCAACTGTACTAATATATAGAGTGGAATCCTAATACAACCATTAGTGTAGTCGAGGGAGTTGTGTGTTTTATTATTCAGGATGCAGTATGTGATATAGAAAATTGATGGATAAATGACAGATGGCTCTCCAATATCAAATGCGCAATGGAGCATTTCGATTATATAAGCAAAAAAAAAAATGTGCAATCATGACTCATTAGTCACAATGTTCGCTGTGCTTTCTGTACCCTGGAGGAAGATTATTAAAATTGTGAGTTATTGAATAGTTTGTATAATTGCTGTGTGTGTGCGTGTGTATATATGTGGGTTTTTTTAATAGCAGGACTGTTGCAAATGAATGAATTAATATCTACCTGCCATCTTGCATTATCATCTGTGAACGAAAATGTACTTTGGTAGCCTAACAAAAACAAAAATCCGACAATCTATGGAAAAAGGAAATGGTACAGTCCTTTCCATCTCTCGTCATCCTCTATGAATCTGCATTCTTAGCTCAGAAAAAAAAATACAACACTCCATGATTTTTCCAAATTTTGAAGTCATTCCTTTTCTCTTTCTGCCATTTCAGTCACAATGGAAACCAAGGCTCTCATGTTGTGATGTTTTTGTTTTTTTTTTTCCCTGAATTGTACGTAGTCCGAGACCTTTTGGCATAACTGGAGTCAATGGCTCACCTCAGACATCTTGTGAGCTCTGTAATGAGACTTTGAGCACTGCAGCAGCTGCGCAGCCAGGTTGCAGTCTTTCCTGTACAGGTCCTGCAAAGGAGACAAAAAGAGGCGTCACTATAGTCGTGCACTTCCTGAGCCAGCGAGTTCAGTTGGCCACCGGACAACACTTTAAATGACCAGTTTTCTAATGTGAATGTATTTATTTTTTGGAATTAGGTTCGACCTGGAATGGAGGAGGGCTCATTATAAGTGCAGTGATGCAGTGGATAGAAGAAGGCCTCGTAAAGGGCTTCCATAGCAAGTCAATGCAATATTTATAACACATTTTTGGTAGCAATTTTTAAATATTAATGCAGACAATTTGAACTGACCAGATAGCACCTTCATCAAATTTTTCTTCTCTAGTCATAAATTGGACAGGAAGAAATGGTTAGATTTTATTCAAAGTAATAGGATAACGCATCTAACCCATTGGAAAAGTCAGCCATCCGTCTTTTGTAGCGCTTGTCCTCATTAGGATCACAGCTAACTTTGGGCGTGTAGCAAGCTATACCTTGGACTGATCGCCAGCCAATCAGAGGCCACATAGACGCCATTTAGTTCATATTCATGCAAGTGAGTCGTTAATAAACCTGACATGCATGCCATTGGAATGTTATAGCAAATCTAAGTGCCTGGAGAAAACCCCTTTCAAACCCTTGGAAAACATTTGAACTCAATTCAGGAGCGCTTAAATCAAGATCAAAACTCACAACTGTTGAGTAGCATCATCCCAAAAATGACAATTTGTCAAAATGTGAAGTCTGGTAGGAATGGTCACTTCAACCTGAATACAACGCACCCAAAAATGTAAAAATGGGATGATTGTTTTTGGAAGGGGTCAGGTTAACCTTTCGATGGTATATTTTTCTTATAGCTGAAAATTTGGTCAAAAAGGCCTTCAAGATAGACTTAACACAATAGAATGTCATTGTTAACGTATCTCCTCGTCCTTTTTGTTTCATCTGCTACTCGGGGAACACGTTCTGTACTGCGCTGATGAGTTTCACTTCAAAATAGCCTCAAATAAGCCAGTTTTGGGCAAAATACTGAGGGGTTGTCAGATTACGGTGACGTTTCAAACAGTAGTACTCAGTAGTAGTCGAGGTCATGTCCTATAGTAATTTATTTTATTTTTTTTAACGCTGCACAATGTTGTAGGAAGAATTTAGTCAATGAAATTATGCTCACCTATTAATCTTTAAAAACTAATAATGTTCAGGAGACTTCACTTTATTTAAGTCGTAGTATTTATTCAATTTAAGTATTCTGAGCTGTTACTTATGCATTATGTCTTCTATTCATTTTTTTTTTCTACTTCACATCCAAAGAAGCAACTGCATTTGTATGTATTGCCTGTTGCATGTGCTCCATTTTCTTGTTTTGGGTTTGCGTCCGTGGTTAGTTTTAGACGAAAAAGCCGCCCCTTTGAAAAAGGTCACGGTCTTGCTGCTTCCCGTGTCTCGAGCCTACTGCAGCGCCGACAATTTTTTATTTTTTCTTTCACCAGAGCTTCAAAGCTTTCGGTCTGACAGCTTTGACTCCCCCGCCAGTTAGCTGCGACTTTGTTTCCAATCATTCTATTCCTTCTCTTCCTTTTGCCGGGGGGACGCTTGGGTACCCTGTGGATTGCGGAGACGGTTCAAATAGTTTGTTGCCGATGTCTTAGTTTTTGTTGTTTCATTGTTAGCCAACACTTTTGAAAGCCCCGGAGGCCGTAAAATTTGTTTGGGAAAAACAAAATTTTGACCCACACAATCTTTTGGACTATTTCATCAGACTTCAGTGAACCAGTGAGCATCTGATTCGTCTTTTTTGCATTTTGCCAAGAAAACGGCCGTTAAACGCAAAATGGGACTGTAATAAAATTCTAAATTGCTGCTGTGTCGCGACAAACCTGAGGGGGCCGACTATATATGGCCACATTTGACAATTACTTGATGATACAGCTACATTGTAGTAAATTAGAATATGGTAGAAAAGTCCCATTTACCATAATTTCCGGCCTACAAGCCGCAACTTTTTTCACACGCTTTCAACCCTGCAGTTTATGCAGTGATGCGGCTGATTTGTGTATTTTTTCTAACGGCCGCAAGGGGGCACTCGAGCGGAAAAGGGAAGAGTGATACCAGTGGAATATATATGCCGAGACAGTGATTTTTACCTGTACGTTGTTTTTTTTTGTTTAACTGGCCCTGTTTGCGTGCGTGGCGGCGCGAGCGTTAAACTCTCTGTGTACTGTCGTGTTTCAATGTCGGTTTCAATGTGGCCACTTTGGGCTTTTACACGGCTGCGGCCTATGGATGTACCAAATGGTATTTCCTTTACAAATGTACTGGGTGGGGCTTATAACCAGGTGCGCTCTGTAAGCCGGGAATTACGGTACATTTATTTTAGTACTCATACATTACATAAAGTGGGTTTTTGGTGGTGCGGGGTTGCATGTTTGTCACCATCTCGTACAAGATCGTTGTCTTTCATGTCCCCAACTCGGTCCTGACTGCTTCGTGCAATTTGGCCAAGTCGACATTCTTCGCGTTGATTCAAAAAATAAATCAAAGGAAAGTTATCCAGAAACATAGCCAGTCTTTAGACAGCCAACAGTTTTTGACAGCGCCCTACCACCTTGTCTTTGATCCGGCCATCTCTGTCTTGACTGCTCAGCATGACAGAATCAAGAATAATAAAGCAACCAATGTCTCCACTCATTTTAGCTGCATTTTGGCCACTCGCATCCTTGTCAGGTGCATTTGTATCATCAAAGAGTGAGTACACATTTATTGTTTTACGACACTCTTCGAAAAACGAAAAAATTCTACTGCTTTTACATTGGTTTACTTCACTTTAGTTGTGAATTTTAGAATCTTAATGAAGATAGTTGAAAAAATGATTTATGACTTCAAAGCTTGGACTCTTAACACTGATTTCCTGAAGATGACAAAATAACACCATCACATTCCATCTTGTATTCTCATTACAGTCGTCAAAAAAAAAACTACGATATACGAATGCAATATGTTTTTTTTTCTAACCTTCGGGTGGGGGAAAAATTGATGTGTGACAGCCGACAGTGGCAAGACCTGCTCGTTAGCAGCGGTGGCTGCCTCGCAGCGAACGTCAAGGGTTCAACCCGCTTCCAAATGAACTTCGACTCAAATCAGCCCTGCAGGGAATTGAGAGGGATCGTCCCAATTCCCTTCTGCAGCTCAAAAAGTGCTCATGAAAGAGAAAAGATCTAACCTGGCCTGCAGTCCCCGCAAAGATCTTCACTTCAAAAGAAAGAAACGCTGCACATTGGAACTCGGCGCCACCGAGCGCATTCTTGTTGATCCTGAGAGCCTCGAGAATGCTCATTGGTTAAAGTAAATTCACCTTAAAACACCCACCGGCTTCAAATTAATTCCTCCGTCTGTTGTGGCTCCTTGGAGCACAAATATGGAAGGTGTTGTGGAAATGTGAGACTTAACTTTTGTGAAGCTCCAAGTAGGGACTAACAAGGCTGTATTACGAACCAGGAATGAAGGAAAGTACCCCAGGTCTCCCCTGGGCGACGTATCCTAGGCTTCTGCATGAATTATTTGACTTTTTGACAAATTTAAAGCAACAATAGTCTATAATGTGACCTTCGAACTACAACTTGGAACACTGGCATCATCACGAGATTTTGTTATCGTCCAGTGAAGCCAAGGTTGAACTTTTGGGCCATACAGCGAAGAAAATGAGTATTTGAACACTCAGCTATATTGCAAGTTCTCACACTTAGAAATCATGGAGGGTTCTGAAATTTTCATCATAGGTGCATGTCCACTGTGAGAGAGATCATGTAAAAAGAAAAATCCAGAAATCACAATGCAGGATTTTTTTCTTTAAACGATTTATTTGTGTGATACAGCTGCAAATAAGTATTGCAAATAAGTATTTGAACACCAATCTATCAGGTAGAATTCTGACCCTCAAAGACCTGATAGTCCGCCTTTCAAAGTCCACCTCGACTCCATGTATTATCCTGAATGGATTGCACCTGTCCACCCCATACAAT
Source organism: Syngnathoides biaculeatus (assembly GCF_019802595.1). Classification (NCBI taxonomy): domain Eukaryota; kingdom Metazoa; phylum Chordata; class Actinopteri; order Syngnathiformes; family Syngnathidae; genus Syngnathoides; species Syngnathoides biaculeatus. The sequence continues at coordinate 17,668,327 of NC_084654.1, read as the reverse complement.
CAGTAAGACTCAAAACTTGTAACATGGCCAAGCCCTAAGTCCAGAGACAAAATTGGACAACTCCACATGGCTGGAAAGGGCAACAAAGAAATTGCCAAGCAGCTTGGTGAAAAAAGGTCCACTGTTGGAACAATAATTACAAAATGGAAAAGAAGCTAAACATGACAGTCACTCTCAATCGGAGTGGAGCCCCATGCAAGATATCACCTCGCAGGGTCTCGATGATCCTTAGATAGGTGAGGGATCAGCCCAGGACCACACGACAGGACTTGGTCAATGACCTGAAAAGAGCTGTGACCACCGTTTCCAAGGTGACTGTCGGTAATACACTAAGACACCATGGTTTGAAATCACGCATGGCACGGAAGGTACCCCTGGTTAACACACAGCACATGTCTTAAACCAGTCCTAAGTTTGCCAATAACCATTTGAATGATACACAGGAGTCATGGGAGAAAGTTTTGTGGTCAGATGAGGTCAAAACGGAATTTTTTGGTCATAATTCCACTAACCGTGTTTGGAGGAAGACGAACGATGAGTTCCATCCCAAGAACACCATCCCTACTGTGAAGCATGGGGGTGGTAGCATCATGCTTTGGGGGTGTTTTTCTGCACACGGGACAGGAGAACTAAATTGTACTAAGGAGAGGATGACCGCGGCCATCTATTGTGAGATTTTGGGGAACAACCTCTTTCCCTCAGGCAGAGCATTGAGGATGGATTGTGGTTGGGTCTTTCAACACGACAATGACCCGAAGCACACAGCCAGGAAAACCAAAGAGTGGCTCCATAAGAAGCATATCAAGGTTCTCGCATGGCCTAGCCAGTCTCCAGACCTAAACCCAATAGAAAATCTTTGGAGGGAGCTGAAACTCTGTGTTTCTCAGCGACAGCCCAGAAACCTGTCTGATCGAGAGAAGATCTGTGTGGAGGAGTGGGCCAAAATCCCTCCTGCAGTGTGTACAAACCTGGTGACCAACTACAGGAAACGTTTGACCTCTGTAATTGCAAACAAAGGCTACTGTACCAAATATTAACATGGGTTTTCTCAGGTGTTCAAATACTTATTTGCAGCTGTACGACACAAATAAATCGTTAAAAAATTGTACATTGTGATTTCTGGGTTTTTCTTTTTAGATTATCTCTCTAACAGTGGACATGCACCTACGATGAAAATTTTGAAACCCCCCCCATGATTTCTAAGTGGGAGAACTTGCAATATAGCAGGGTGCTCAAACACTTATTTTCTTCACTGTAATTCCAAAAGGTATGTTTGGCTCCAACATATCACCAAAAGAACATCGTAACTACAGTGAAGCAGCAAAATGCTTTGGGGCTGTTTTCATTCACCTGGAATTGGGGTCTTCCACAAGGTGAAAGGAATAATGAACAGATTGAAATCGCAGTCAGTGTGAGCAAAAAACCTTCAGGCTTCTCACACATAGCAAAAAAAGAAAAAAACAAAAACAATGTTTGGCTAAGCCTTCTCGAATCAAAAATTCATTTGGGGTTAATAAGAAGCCCTTGGTGGCAGGCGTGTGCTGACTCCCGCTTTAAAAGTATGTTTTTGGATTTCCATTGGTTATTTTTTAACACTGTCATCTCCCACTTGTAGAAAAGAAACTGCGCAAACTTGGGAAACTACTGGACATTTTTTCAATTGAAAGATTTGTTTTTCCTGATTGAGTTGTAAAAGTTAAATGTCTGAAAGGTTATGTTAGGACAGCAACCTGCGTTAAAACCCGGTTCCAGGAACTGCATTAAATGGAGTTATTTTTCCAGCAGGCACCTCCTATGAGTGTCCAGTAACAATGGAGGTGTTTCTCAGCAGACTCAACGGCCTTGGGTGTCTAGTCACATCAGTTAGATCCTGTTTTGAGACTTGTCCGCCAACGGCAGCTTTCCAACGTTCCCTATATAATCTTTGTTCTGCTTTCACACACACACTCGGACTACAGCCTTTGTCTGTGTCACACCGTGTGTCACAGAGCGCTCTATTTCATTAAACTTCGAAGTGTTTGTCACATTTCACGCCTCTGGAGTCCAAATTATTGACCGAACCTGGAATTGGGCGAACACGCGGAAGGACCCCAAAAGGACCTCCCTCCAACATCTTGTGACCTCGACGTGATTCGGAACCATCCGTTGGACCGACGGGCAGAAATTTTGGCGCGACACAATTGACAAGGTAAGAAGACATTTATATTCTCAATCTAATTTCTGTCTGACATTGGCAGGAAATGTTTTGAAAAGATTTACTTGGTCTCGTTTTTAAGACGTGGCTTTCAAACAGGGGCGTGTAGACTATACGTTGAATGTAAAATGGGAATGTCATAAGATCGTAATCATAGAACCTTTGGATGAATTATTTTTTATTTTTATTTTTTGTTAGAATAGTACAGGACATGTATGAGGGCAGCAAAACAGCGGTGAGATGTGCCAGAGGTGTGTCAGAAGAATTTAAGATGGAAGAGGGACTGCATCAGGGATCCACTCTGAGCCCCTTCCTGTTTGGAGTTGGAATGGATAGGCTGACAGATGAGGTTAGACTGCAATCCCCTTGGACCATGATGTTCAGAGATGATATTGTGATGTGCAGTGAAAGCAGGGAGCACGAGAGGAGACTTCGATGGTTTGGACATGTCCAGAGGTGAGAGAGTCGTAAATTTCCTCTCACTCTTCCAATATCGAATACGGTTACAGAGTTATTGCTTTTTGTGGCTTGAATGTATTTCATTTTGGGAATAAGCTCATGCAGACGAGGTTATAGTGACCTTGCGGTAGTTACATTTACACGCAGGCGGGGTGGGTGGTGAGGGGGGCTCTGTCCCAAAATACTCACGTTGTCCTCCTTGAGTTTATTGATGGTGAGCTTGGCCTCCATGAGGTGGTTGTTGAGCACGATGATCTCGCGGCTGAGGGCTCTCTTCTCCTCTTCGTGGTGTTGCGACTGAAGCGGGTGTGGAAGAAAAATGAAACGCGGCGTTAGGACACCATCATAACTGTTGAAAGGGTTGCCGAAGGGGGTGCGCTTTTGTGTGTGTGTCGTCCTAAAGAGTGCCAAGTACACGCCGGATGTGGATTGCTTCGTTAAACAGTAGGGTAGTTAATTTATTGTAGATAACGATATAAACTATTGTAATATACCGAACATATACCGAAGGTTAATTTGCAATACTAAGCATATTATTTTTTAAAAATCTGTAAACTGAACAAGTTTACCTTTTTATGATCACCTCATGTACAAAAAAAAAATGCAAGGCTCCATGAAGATAAGTTTGCCTAGCGTTGGTTATAAAGAAGCGTTGCGATAACGAGAGAGAAAAATGAGCCCGCAATGATGCAAAAGAAGTTCGGGGGGGGGGGGGGGGTAAGAAAGCACAGGAAAGAAATGAGAGCAAGAGCCGCCTATCGGTGTGAAGCATGTGCCAGCAGCGGGTCTTAATTAAAAGAAGATTACACGCGCGTATCAATTCCACTTGTGCAGAAAGAGGACAGAAGAGGAGACAAATGAAACGCTTCCATTTTCATTGATGGAATAAAGACGCAGCGGCCTAATGACGCTGTTTTCTTGTTCCGAGTCGGCAAGCTTTTTGTTGCAACTTCTATTCGGATTCGCTGCGCCGTCCTAATCTTTTTTTTTTTTTTTTTTCAAAAACTTTTGTTTCGGAAAAGGGTTTTGAATTTCAATGTTTTTGAAATCATTCGGTTTCATTCTCTCGGTAAACAAATCAAACCCTTTTCAATGACAACATATAATTGTAATTAATCAGTTAGTAAGTTTCTTTCGGCTTGTCCCTTTCGGGATCGCCACAGTGCGTCATCTCAGATGAACGCACAATTTTTACGCCGGATGCCCTTCCTGTCGCAACCCTTCTCAGGGAGTGGAGGCCCCAGTGGGATACGAACCCACAACCCCTGGTCTACCAAACCAGTGCTCTAACCACTGAGCTGAAATTGTCACAAAATCTTTGGTCGATAATAATAAATCCAATGCAAAAATGTTTGCTATTAATCAATATGTAAAAGATTACAAGGGACAAAAAACTTGAAAAGGGATGAGAAAAGCACTTTGTACTCTATGCCTCCATATAAGGAAGTACAACCATGTGGTTTCCTCCAGCCAATCAGTCACGAAAGAATGCAAATATGGGAAACTTTTCAACAAAGAACATTTTTTAAAAGGGGCGGCAGGGTGTAGCAGCAGGAAAGTGTTGACCTCACAGTTCTGAGGTCCCGGGTTCGATCCTGGACCCAGCTGTGTGGAGTTTGCATGTTCTCCCCGTGCCTGCGTGGGTTTCCTCCGGGTATTCCGGTTTCCTCCCACATCCCAAAAACATGCAACACTAATTGTATAACTCTAAATTGCCCGTAGATGTGATTGTGAGTGCGGCTGTTTGTCTCGTTGTGCCCTGCGATTGGCTGGCAACCAGTTCAGGGTGTACAGCTGGGATAGCCTCCAGCACGCCCACGACCCTCGTGAGGATAAGCGGCTCAGAAAATAAATCGATGGACGGATGGATTTTTTAAAAGATGCAGTACGATAAGGCGTGATGCTAGCATCCTGGTAACTGATTTTTTTTTTTTCTTCAATCTATTGGTCACAATGGTGAAAAAATGTTTTTGCAACGATCTATCTTGGTGCATTTTTTTTTATTTTTTTTTTTATATATAGTATCACAAAAACCTGGCAATCGAGCAAGGGTTACACAGCCCTGTTTTTCTGTTCACCTGTTCCCACATTTTTCGGCGAATAACCACAGTATGCGCGGACGCACATACAGCAATAGTAAAGTTTGCCGCGAAGCCCCCGCAGACAACCGCTCTCCTCCTCGACGGGGTGGATTATTTGGAAGCAGTCAATCTAAGAGGTGGCAATTGATGTCAGTTTAAGCAAGAGAGCGCCATTGATAGTCCAATCCAATCCTGTCACGGCGTCATTAATCAGCTGCGAACAAGCAGTCACTCTCCCGAAGTTCATTACTGGAGAATCCACTTGCGTTGGGTGACCGCGAACGCTGCAGACTTGCACCTCCTCCGTGTTGCTGCAATTTCTTCTCTTTCTTTATGTGACATATCATTGCAGTTGCTACCTGATGAAGACATGTGTAGAGTGTTTTCTCTCGAGCAGAATGTCTATTACACACTCGTGTCATGATAATAATCATAATCATAGTAATAATAACTGGGTATGCATAACACAGAGGGGCGGCACAGCGGATCAGCTGGTAAAGCGTTGGGCTCACGGTTCTGAGGTCCCAGGAGTTTGCATGTTCTCCCCGTCCTTTGCGTGGGTTTTCTCCGGGCACTCCGGTTTCCTCTCACTTTCCAAAAATATCCAACATTAATTGGACACTCTAAATTGCCCTTAGGTGTGATTGTGAGTGTGGCTGTTTGTCTCTGTGCCCTGCGATTGACTGGCGACCAGTTCAGGCCGTACCCCGCCTCCTGTCCGTTGACAGCCGGGATAGGCTCCAGCACTCCTCGTGACCCTCGTGAGGATAAGCAGCAAAGGAAACGAATGGATGGATGGATAATAGAGGTACAAAAAAAAGTTGAAAATGTTATACCGGCTTGTTACCTGTTTATTAATCAAATGTTGCAAACTTTGCTTCAGGTAAATTGAATAGCTGACATTGATATGTGAAAAGCTAATAATAGAAAGTCTTGGCCTGTCATCTAGTAACATAATAATCACAATTATGATACAAGGAAAACATACTACATGTACAGTACATGAGTAACAAGTAGACGTTTGCTCTATTCATATTATTCATGACTACCGAAAATGCGTAATACATCAATCAATACTGTGTAGTCATGTAATGTTAATGTAATAACACGTTGTAAGAACGTACAGCAATTTACATACTCATCCATTGCATTAATTTAGTAACAGCTAATAATACTCTGGCGGCACGGTGGCCCGCTGGAAAAGCGTTGGCCTCACAGTTCGGAGGACCCGGGTTCAATCCCGGCACCGCCTGTGTGGCGTTTGCATGTTCTCCCCGTGGCTGCGTAGGTTTTCTCCGGGCACTCCGGTTTCCTCCCACATCCCCAAAACGTGCAACATTAATTGGACACTCTAAATTGCCCCGAGGTGTGATTGTGAGTGCGATCGGTTGTTTGTCTCCATGTGCCCTGCGATTGGCCGGCAACCAGTTCAGAGTGTACCCTGCCACCTGCCCGTTGACAGCTGGGATAGGCTCCAGTACTTCCCGTGACCCCCGTGAGGATAAGCGGCTAAGACAATGGATGGATGGATGTGAGGAGCCACTGTAAGGAAAACCTCCCGTTCATTTTGTTTTTGAAAATGGATGGATGGATGGATAATAATACTCCAGTGATATTAATACAAACACTACTGGAATTGTTGATTATTCAGTCTATATATATTAAATATTTGCTTGAAAAAACGTAATCCTATCCTGTATGACTTCTATTCTAAACAATGAACCCCATGTCATGTTGTACTTTGCAGAAAATGTGTTGATTTTGACTACGCAAGTGGTTTTCAAATCCTACAGAGCCGTCACAGTCGCTGATTTCTCTCACTGAGAGGTTATCAGTTGAGAGCTGAATCCCCCCCCCCTCTCCCCCCCAAAAAAGTTGACAAATACTGTATTCATATTTGAGGGAGATTGACCTCCAGGGTGCTTTGTTCCCCAAACACATGGCAGCTTCAGAGAATCGCTGCTGACAGCCCAAATATGCAAATGTCCCCTCCACACGAAGATAACTACCGACCTGCCAACACGCGTCCCCGAAAGCCGATTGCACACACACGCACACAAACACAACGGAAGAAGCGTCGAAAAGTGAAGTGGATTTCAAAAGTCTGTCACCTCAAATGCTTTCACGTATTTCGCCCGAGATTCTGCCTTTTCACCGGACCGCAAATGAAGTCCAAACCTCGTGAGATGCAATTACCGGAGACTTCGCGGAGGAGCGCCGAAAACTCCGCACAAAAAAAAAAAAGAAAGAAAAGCACTCTGATGTGCTTTCCTCATTAAAGAGTATTTTCAGATCAAATATCACTTCTGTGCATATTGTAAGCTGTGGGAACAAAAGAAAAAGTTTTGTGTTGTGGGACGCAACCTCTTGACTCGAGAGATTCCCGACCACTGCGCTGCGAGAAATTGTCCAATTTTACTTAATTAGTCCCAAAATTCTGATTTATTTATCAAAAATAATGCCACTTTTTTGTTCATCGGTCAATGCCAGCGATTGATAGCGAAAGGCAGAACTTTTACAAAAAATGTCAAAACACAAGAGTCAAGAGTGTTATTAACAAGCCTGTCAAATTTGATTGAGTAGTTAATTAAGAAAAATGATCACTATATAAAATCAGGCTTCAAAAACGTTAAAAATCAAGACGTCGTCTCGGCTCTCAGACGCTGTGGGCGTGTCCGCTTCACATGCCGAAAAGACGCCTCGCTCACCTTTCAACTGTCAATCAAATAGGGTCATATGTCCTGCCTATGCCTACAAATCCTTACGGTCCTGCTAACCATTATTAATTCCCATGAAGTTCAATAATAAATGCAAAATAACTGCTGAAGAAACTATCCATCCATCCTTCCATCCATTTTCTTTGCCGCTTATCCTCACAAAGGGTCGCGGGGACCGCTGGAGCCTATCCCAGCTGTCAACGGGCAGGGGGAGGGGCACATCCTCAAGTGGTTGCCAGCCAATCGCAGGGCACGTCGAGACAACAGTCGTACTCACAATGACACCGATGGGCAATTTAGGGTGTCCAATTAATGTTGCATGTTTTTGGGATGTGGGAGGAAACGGGAGTGCGCGGAGAAAACCCACGAAGGCACGGGGAGGACGTCCAAACACCACACAGGCGGGGCCGGGATCGAACCCCGGTCCTCAGAACTGTGAGGCCAACGCTTTAGCAGCTGATCCGCCGTGCCGCCCTTGAAGAAACTCATCAAGTGAAATACGACAAGTGAACTCAAGTTTCGATAGATAACTTGTTTCATACAAAAATGCAAGAAAACATTTTATGGACAGATGAAACAAAAATATTGCTTTTGGGCAATGGGCACAAATACTGTAGTATGTTCACAGGCAATGAAGCCCTAAACGAAAACCTTTCTGTGGGGCTGCTTTTGCGCATATTGTACTGTTCGCACTTTGACATATTGAGAGCAAGATGGCGCCTATTAGATCAGCAGTACCCAAAATGTTTACTGCATCACAGTGTCATCAGGAGGTGGCAACAGAAACACGGGGAGACTGGGGGAGTCACAGAAAGGGAGAGAAGTCAATCTCCTTTGAAATGTATTGAAATTCTGAACAATAAATTGAACGTGCATTCAACAGGTCAAATCAAGTTCACCCAGGGAAAGTTGAACGGTCTTGCTTTCGAGGGTCATTGGAAGCCGAACATCTCAAACTTTTTGAGAGTAGTTAATATTCGTTGGTGCAATAAAGCTCGTGAGCTCGGCTTGGCGTTTAAAAGTGGGAGACCTCGGCGGGAGCTGACGTCGGCATTTTTCCTTCGATCAAGTCGAACATCTTCATCAGCTTTATGGACATCTGCTTGGCACACTTGCTTGATGCAGTTAATCCATCACATGCAGAATCTCTTTGACTGGACCGTCACACGCTGCACTTTCTCAGGCAATCATATCACCCGCTACAGTGACATCCGATCCGACGAAATGGAACGCTCCGGAGTAGCACAAATCAGAGTTAAACCACCCATTATTTGGAAACGGCACGGTGGATCAGCTGTCAAGCGTTGGCCTCACATTTCTGAGGTCCTGGGTTGAATTCCGGACCCGCCTGTGTGAGTTTACATGTTCTCACCGTGCCTGCGTGGGTTTTCTCCGGGCACTCCGGTTTCCTCCCACCTCCCAAAAACACGCAACCTTAATTGGACACTCTTAATTGCCCTGAGGTGTGATAGTGAGTGCGGCTGGTTGTCTTTATGTGCCAGGCGATTGGCTGGCGACCAGTGTAGGGTGTACCCCGGCTCCTGACAGCTGTGATAGACTCCAGCACTCCTGCAACCTTCGTGAGGATAAGCGGCTAAGGAAAAGAATGGATGAATTATTTTGAAACATTGTTATAATGTGTGATGTCATGCGGAGATCAGGATCTCAGATGCGGGGTTCATTTAAATATCCATCCATCCATTTTTTTTCAGCCGCTTATCCTCACATGAGTCACGGGGAGTGCTGGAGTCTATCCCAGCTGTCAACGGTCAGTAGGCGGGGTACACCCTGAACTGGTTGCCAGCCAATCGCAGGGCACATCGAGACAAACAGCCGCACTCACAATCACACCTGGGCGCAATTTAGTGTGTTCAATTAATATGATTTGCATCTTGAAATATGGGCGTGGACTCTCCATGTGTGCGTTTGATTCTACTTTGATTGGGATATGACTGGATTCAAAGATCTGTGGTATCAATATGCAAACACACATATTTGCTCCTATGATTTTCCAACGCATGATAAACAATGCAGCCAAAACACATCAACTTGCCCGCCAATGAATATTGATGATCCTATAAGTTGCTTTTAATGGAAGACGCGCCGTGCTAGAACTATATCGAGAGACCCCAGAGACGATACGGAGCCTTGAGCTTCATAATTAAACACATAACGGATTGTGATTGGCTGTGTCGGGACAAAAGATTAATTGGCGCTCCCAGCCGTGCGTCGTGTTCTGCTGATGGCAGAGTCAGATAAGCCATAACATATTTTTGGCAGAGAGGACACAAAAATGAATTAATGACAAGATGCAGTGGAACACATCTGACATTTATAACTTCAATTTTCACATTGTCCGTGGGATTGTATCAATTTTTTGGGGGGATATTATTTACAGCTGTATTGCTTCCAGTACATGTAGGTCATAGTTGGATTTTTAATTTTTGGAAATAGCCACTCAGATTTCAGCCAATTACGTGTTGCCAAAATCAACCGTGCTCGCCCATGGGAGTTAAAGCCCCGCTGTCATGAAATGCATAATTTTTAGTATGTTATTAATGCAAAAAAGGCAGCCGGAATGGACCCATCCGTTTTTTCACCACGAAACAAGATTTTGACGGACATGGCTTTTTGTAACTCCTGCCATGAAAATCCTCTCGAGGGATTTGTTTTGGAGACAAAGCAGGAACTGACGTAAACAGCTGGAGCCCACTCATGGCGGTCTCGTGTGTTTATGCTAGTTTTACCTGCTGGAAGGTAGCTCGATGTTCCTTCTTGTTAGCCAAAATGCCGGCTCGCTGCATTGCTGGATATTGTTCGAACACTCGCGAGGATGCATTTACTCTTCATACTTTTCAAAAACATCCGGTTCGTTGTGAAAAATGGATTGCACGGGTGCAAAGGACGAGAACTTTGTGGGTTCCAAATGACAGGCAGGTGTGTAAACGGCTACTAAAAAAACAACAGTTGGGGCGGAGGACGTAATCCTTTCAGAACGTAACAAAAGCCAGAGGTGCTAAATGTGCCATGTCCGCCCAGCCAGGGTGGTTCATCTACGCAGCGCAAAGGTGGATCAGACGGGGAGTTGGTTTGGCCGTGATCCGCATATCATCTAAATATGGCTCGAAACAATAGGGAAATATTGCCCCGGTCACTTCACTCGATTGTGAGATGTTCTCTTCTTTGAAAAGAGCTTCTGTGTCCCATAGTGGCAGCTACTAAAACAAAATAATGGTTTTGGGGGGGCGTAATCCTCTCAGAACGTGACAAAAGATCCGGATACGTAAATCAGGCGTGCTAATTGTGTCGATGTGCCCATCGGCGCGCCTCGTCCGCCGAGCACGGCTTCGGCCGGGGTGGCTCATTGCGGCGGCGCCCGGGTGGCTCATACATACTGTCGGGGAGTCTGTTGTTAGTTAGAAGTGATCCGCATATCATCTAAATATGGCTCGAAACGATAGGGTAATATTGCCCCGGTCACTTCACTCGATTGTGTCCGCGGCGGACGGCTTAGTCGACGCCTCATCCGTGGCCGACGGCTTCAACCGGGCTGGCTCATACATACTGTCTGGGAGTCTGTTGTTGGTTAGAAGTGATCCGCATATCATCTAAATATGGTTCGAAACGATAAGGTAACATTCCACCGGTCACTTCTCTCGATTGTGAGATGTTCGTGTCCCAGAGCAAGTTGCCACTACGTGTTTTCAATGGCGAATGTTCCGGTGTAACATCTGCTGATGACGTTGCAGGCAATATGGCGACCACTTGGATGTCGAATGAGACTTCCGCAACTTTGCGCATGGATGACGCGCTCTCCGCTCATATTTATTTTTTCGTGTAGACATTGACATTGACATTTTTCATGACAATATCTATTTTTTAGAATGTTTATAGACGTGACAGTGGGGCTTTAACCTCTACTCGCAATGGAACAAATTTTAAATTTGTCCTCACAGGGTCTCCATGTTGTGAGTCCTTTTCTGCCTTCTGATTGGTCGCTCAGAGCAAAATGTGTAACAGCCAAGTCGATGTTGCAAAAAGGTGTTTTGGCCATTAGAACACGTTAATACACCTGAGAATCAGCATCTCTGGTGAGTATGATGACGTTTTTTTGGTCATTTTAGATAAATGATTGAACTCCACATGATTTACGACGTAAATTTTACGCTGTCTTCAACACGGAATATGCACGAAAACTCAACCGTCCAACCCCCCGTTTTGGTTTTGGCATTTTTTTGGTAGCAGATGCACACTATTTGGATCCATTGTGGGACAATGTCGGGCAACCCCCCAATGAGGTGCACAATAATCTTATTAGCAGGAGCGAAACTTTGATTTCATGCCAGTGGCCGAGTTCCAGTTAGACGGGTCGGCAAAGACTCTTAGCGGGATGACGGGGGTGGTGGTTGGTGGGGGTGGGGGAGGCAATGATTTGCAGCACCACGGACGGCTCCTTTCACAACTGACCCTTCTGCGTGTTTGTGGGAGGTTGGGGGTGTGGAATAAATCCGTGCGTCTGTGTGTTGTATTCATAATTTACATTGCGTTATTTGAAGGAAGCTCTCTAAATTAATTCAAATTTCCACCTTACTCGGGCGAGTCCGGAACGTTATCGACCGGCGATTGACAGGATTTTCCGCCCCTTGTTTACGATGTCGCTTGCAGGGGGCATACTTAGAGTTTTGAGATGAACTGTGATAAACGAGTTTAGTTTTGGCAGTTCAGGATCTGCACAGCAAACACTTTATGGGTAATTTACCATCATAATTCATCTTTATCTCTATCTGGATCCTCGCAGCGTCATCACAAGTCCTTTTCGTTAGCTCCCGGCAAGGAGTGTTGCAACTCCTTGGCCGACCTTGCCCGCTTCTCTCAGTCCTCTCTTAATTATGTTTCTGATTTCATCTCGCCTATTGTGGGCGACCGCTCCCGCGAAGAATCTCGTCCATGACTCTTGCGACGCTTTCGCGCGGCGCGACATCAAACCAAATGGCGATGCCGCAAAGGCCGCTTCTTCCGAACGGGGAAAAAAAATAAAATAAATTCTGTTCCTGACGGGTGCTTTGAAAAGATGACAGCATTCACCTGACTGGAATGGAATCGTGTGTGTGCCGGTGCAGACGGATGGAAGCGGGCTATTATTCCTGACTTGACGAGACTGATTGCCTCAGAAAGGCACAAACCGCTGCGGGGTCTGGGCTCAGTCCATTTGCGCATGCACGTGACGTCACCATTTTCACGGCGCCGTATTGCCCGTCAAAAAGAGCTGCTCGACGGTGTGGGCGACATTGAACCGGAGCAAAATATTCACAATGCCCGAGACTTGTTGTGCTGTTGGTTGTTACAACCGACAAGACAGATATTCAAAGAGATCATTCTATGGAATACCAGCTGAAAAGATGAGAAAATATGATGGATTTCGGCAATTAAACATGATGGATGGGGCCCAACCAAAATGCACAGACACCTGTGTAGCAATCACTTCGTTTCAGGTAGCCATTATTCCTCTCAACCTCAAATTCCCAAGAAGTATTTACCAGGCCAAGTTGGCTCTTTTGAGAACAATGCGTTAAAAAAAAAATACGACAGGGAGTTGTGTCGAACATACACAGAAGCGTGTTGCGGCCACATGTTAAACTTCGGTAAGCCTCTCCGTGACAAAAGGTTTTTTTTTTAAATATGCATTGTTCTCAAATGAGTCCAATAGGTTTTCCAAAAAACAAAAACTAAACCATCTGTCAGGGAGAGCTTCACGTAGGTTAACATGTGGCCGCAACATGCTTCCGTGTACGCGGGGGCCTATCGCAGTGGTTTATTTTCTTTTCTTAAATACGCATTGCACTCTTTTGAGAACAATGCATTATTAAAAAAAAAAAAGTCTGTCACGGAAAAGTTTACTGAAGTTCAACGTGTGGCTGCAACGCGCTTCTGTGTACGATCATATCCAATCGTAGTTAATGAATGCAAGTTTGTGTAAAACCAGGGGTCATTTATTTAAATATTGGTATTTGTATCGCTATGTGGGATTTATTCTTGCTTGAGAACAGATCCAGCAACAAAGTATTTGTATGCGTCCAGACTTTTCTACGCTTTCAAACTCTTCTGTGTAAATCTCGACGATTTATTCACCAGATCCGTATGTCGATCCAGTTGTCCAAGACAAGCGGAAGCGGGTTAACAGTCCACATTCTTATCGGCGAAAACATCGACTTCGGCATTAAATATGGGTCCTCTATACCAAGTGTCTCATTTTTCCACGTACCTTCATTTATTATCACCTTTAAATGTTTAACGATATCAGACATAACTCTGGGCGTCGTGCTATAAGACATATTTTTGTCCCATCTCCAACCGACTTAGCATTGAAGAATGCTTTGCTAGACCGGCAATATGGCCAGTCACGTGACTTCAGTGGCGTAGGTGCGCGAGCTCTATATGCTCAAGCCAAAAGTATGTCTAATATGAAGAAATATTGCTTTGGCTCTATATCATGGCATCTAGGTGTCAAGGACCTATGTTGAAGGTAACGGGATGAGCTCCATTTAGTTAGGCCATAGCCTTGTCTAATAGAGAAAAGTGCTTTCTTTGTTACAAATCTTTTCAAGTGGTTGGTAATACAGATTTCATGATGGTCCCTATAAATAGATAGATGACTTTTTCAAAATTTATACAATATTATAAATTGTAACATCTTTTCTGATCTGGCTAGCAGTGACCATTTTATCAAATGTGGTTCCTTAACATTTGTCCAGTTCCCGAAAATATTCAAAGCATGTCCCCCCCAGTTCAGACATATTTTACTGGCTCAAATGAAGTACTGTACTATCCGAGGATGTGTTGCTATGACAACCCGGCAAATCCAATTGATCCACGTTGCTTCAGTGAACAAGCCTTTAACACTGCAAACCGCAGTATATCGAATTTAGACATGAAGGCGAAGACAAATCAGCTGACCCCCCCCCCCTTTTAGCCCGTTTAGCTTGTCTTGAGGTCAAAATTCCCGCACCCCCACCCCCACCTCCCCCGACTAATCATTTCCTACAAAGCCCACGTGGATCAAACTCGTGATGTGATTACGATTCACTTTAATCGAGACGCTCAAGTCGTGGATGGGCCTGGCTTGTAGTGGCACCATCTCATCATTTGCTCTGATAGCTTCTTAAGCATTTTTTTTTTGAGGTGGTGGGGGCTAAAACTCTCCCCCTGATGTGATTGGATGACTGCGATGGAGGCGAAAGGAGCAGCGGTTTGCCATAATATATTTCTGACAGGAGTCATGTCATTTCATTGAGAGGAGTTGGAAAATTTTTGCTGATTCTCAGGTAAGTTGGGGGGCTGAGTCGTTTAGTTGCTATCAAAGCACAGATCAACATTACAGGCAGCTCCGTTCTGAGGTTCTGGTTTCGATTCTTGGCTGCTGTCCTCATGTGTGAAGTGTGCTTTGCTTGTGGAGGTGGGGGGGGGCTTCCTCCCACATTGGACGAATGTGCCCTGTGATTGGCTGGTGACTCAGTCCAGGGTGAAACTGAAAATGGACGGATGGACGGATTGAGAATTTAGAATTTGAATCTTTTTATTGCACAGCAGATTATATGATGGTCTCTTTGTGTACTCTGAATGCAATGTCAGGTTCAACAAGTCATTTAGCCACAGGGGTCACATTTTGGCCTTAAAATAAGCATTTATAAAACAAACGTCAATACGGCCCGGTCGGAAGTCAACTCCACCCGAGGCTTAACTTGTTGCTCAGTCTAATCGTTAGTCAGCAGGTTTCCTCCGGTGCTTCCCTTTGAGTTTGATTAAATATTTCATAAACGGGCTGACAGGGCCATTGTGATTACTATGTGGTTATACTCCCACCCACCCAAAAAAGCAATTCTCCAATCTGACCTTTATCCTGATTTGCACCCAAACGTAATCACTTCTTTCTGAGCTCGTGCATCAACCTCAATCACATTCCAGTGGAATCAGTTATTTCATTTTAGGAATGAAGTAACAAAAAAAAGATAATATCTCTCCACCCAGGAGGTTTTATTGTCTGTCTTTGATTGACACTCTGTTGGAGACTTTTTTATTTTTTTCAACGGTACAGCGAATCGCCACTTTCTGCAGGCAATTTGGACGGCCACAATAATGAAAATATGAAAAGTTGAAGCTCCTCCTCCCTCTTCAACATGTGTCCTTAGCAACAAAATGCCACAAGATGGCCACAAAGTAACATTTTTATATTAGACATGGCTTTGGTCAAAGCACAAAACCAAACCTTCATTTCCAGCCTATAAGCCCCGACTTTTTTTTTCACACGCTTTCAGCGGGGGCAACGGGGCACTCAAGCGGAAAAAGTAAGTGTGAGACCGGTGGAATGTATGTGCAGAGGAAGTGACTGTTTCTAGTCTGGCACTGTTAGCGCTGTGCTAGCGTGTTACTGCTGTGTCTCAGTGATTTTTACCAGTATGTTTTTTTAATCGTCTCTGTTAGCGCGGTGCTAGCGTTAAAATCTCTGTGTACCGTCTTTTTTTGTAAATATCTCATGTTTCAACGTGGTTTTCAATGTGGGCACTTGCGGCGGATGTATGTACCAAATTACTTTTACCGGTCCAGCTCTGGTAGCGCTGTGCTAGCATGTTACTGGCGTGTCTGAGTGATTTTTACCAGTATGTTTTTTTTTTTTTTTTTAACCGGGATAGCGCGGCGCTAGTGTTAAACTCTCTGTGTACCGTCTTTCTTTGTGAATATCTCGTGTTTCAATGGAGGTTTCAATGTGGGCACTTGCGGCTTTTACACAGCTGCGGCGTATACATGTACCAAATGGTATTTCCTTTACAAACGTATTGGGTGAGGCTTATAACCAGGTGCTCTCTGTAGGCCGGGAATTACGGTATTCTTCCCACCAAAATCTACAACTAGGAAAATTCACTACATGCTAATTGTAGTTCAGTAAGTCAGAATCAAACCCATACGCAGCCATTAGTGTATGTGCCTTCGTTGTGGAAGCGGGACTATTATTCCCCACAGTTTCCATTTTGCTGTAGCGTACTATCCCGTCTCCTCTGTATTCAAGTATCTTTTTCCTTTCGGCTTGTCCTGTTAGGGGTTGCCGCAGCGTGTCATCTCAGATGAACGGACATTTGTTTGGCACAGTTTTACGCTAGATGCCCTTCCTGACGCAACACCTCTGCATTTTAGCTGGGGAGAGAAGCTTACAGGAGCTGGTATTCCCAGGCGGTCTCCCTTCCAAGTACTAACCAGAGCCAAACCCGCTTAGCTTCCGAGATTTGACGAGATCGGGCGTTTTCAGGGTAGCATCGATGGCCGTAAGCCCCTCTGTATGCAAATATGCCTCCCCTTAATTTCCTCTGTTCTTGTTTTGTTCAATGCCGTGTCTGGCGCCATTTTGGAATGAGGAAACCATGCAGAATGTTTACTATTGTGGCTGTATTCTATGCAACTGCACTGCATCACGCTGAGACGTAAAACTGAACACGATTATCTCATTAAATCCATAATTTTCAGTGCATCTTCGCCTCTCTTGGTTTGGTGCGGATAGTGCTCAATTTATGCGTAACGTTTTGCCCCTGAACGTCTCCCTCCGCAAGACGTGGGATGGTGCCGGTTTTTAGCATCTGAGAAGACGTGGCTTTCTTGTCTCTTTTTTTTTTTTTTTTTTTTTTTTGGGGGGGGGTAACCCGCTGTGCTTTTTAACCCGCCAGTGCTTCATTAATTCTGTTGGATTTAACAAGCTTTATACGGGCTGGCTGTGTTTAACAACTGGGGAAAACAATGCAGCGCGCACAACCCACAAATGCCGAGTGGTCGTTCTCGTAAATGCAGCAGGGGGAAAATATGCACTGCTGGAGGTCAAACATTGTGTCATAAACGGCTTAATTGTCTTTAGTCTGTGTGGGACGACACAGAATTTAGTCCACAAATCAGCGTGACCTTCATGGATCTTTCACGAGAGTCTATGAGAACTTCGGTTCTCATAGAAGCGGTGAGGATTCTGCACTTCGCGTTGAATATAAAATGCAAGCAACCTCTTTTGGTCCTCGCTGTATTTGTCCTCATGTAGTCTGCAGAATTAAAAACATGAACTGTATGGAAAATATACATTAAACGCGTGAGGGTGTGTGGAAAAGCGTTGGCCTCACAGTTCTGAGGACCCACCTGTGTGGAGTTTGCATGTTCTCCCCCGTGCCTGCGTGGGTTTTCTTCGGGCACTCCGCTTTCCTCCCACAACCCAGAAACATGCAACATTAATTGGACACTCTAAATTGTCTGTAGGTGTGATTGTGAGTGCGACTGTTGTCTGTCTCCATGTGCCCTGCGATTGGCTGGCAACCACTTCAGAGTGTACCCTGCCTTCTGCCCGTTGACAGCTGGGATAGACTCCGGCATTCCCCGTGACCCTTGTAAGGATAAGCGGCAAACGAAAGTGGATGGATGGATGGATGGAAACGCATGAGATTTGGTCAAGCCATGAACTAGAAGAGCTTATTTTTCAGTGCCGTGTGCAACTAAAATGAAGATTGCAAACAAAAAATGTGATACATCTGTTTGTTTTCATCCGTGGGTTTTGGGGTGTGTGTGTGTGTGTGTGTGGGGGGGGGTCAGCTTTTTGTGGGTCCCCTCAAATCTGCTTGATTTCATGTTATTACTCACTGTCTTCAAGAGCTGAATTTTCATCATTGCTAAAGGAGGTGCTATTAAATTGTATATGTCAGGACCCCAATGCACCTTTTTGCTGATATTATACAGTTTTTATGCTTAAATCCGTTATGAAGGAAGCATTTTTATTTTTCGATTATCTGCAATAAATGATTCCACGTTGCTGTATCCGCGGGAAAAGGACAGAAATGTGGCGGAGAAGGCCGATCAGGGGCGTGACGTAGGACGTTGTGACAACAACGTGGACCCGGTAGTAATACACGGTCAGAACGCCGATGAGTTTTACGATAATTCGAGTGATGAACATTAATCTGAAGGGTCCCACGAAGCTTTATGAAGGTGTTAAAGGTTATCAATTGGAGCCAGTTAGACAGCACACACGTTCAAATTCAGACGAAGGTGCTGACCACGAAGAAGCCGACACAGCAGTCAGACCCATCGTGTTGGAAATATCGACTGGTAAGCATTTGTGAAGTTCTTGTTTGGTTTAGTTAGTCATAAACTGATAAATAGTAAAGGCGTCGGTATCCTGAATGTGTATGCGAAGTTTTCAATCTTGTTTTGGAATGATGCAAACGTGTATTTCGTGATTTGTGCGTAAAATGCTTATTATTGCACCAAAACACACAGAAGCCAATAACGTAGTCTTAAAATGGGATATTTTCACAAATAATCCAATGGTAATGATAAAAATTATTATTAATTATTCCAATGTTATATATTATAATATTTTATTTTATTTATATGTATTATATAGTATATTATAATCATTATTAATAATAAATGCTAAATAATCAAATAAACCAATCCAAAAATCACTGTTTATGCAAGCACTGGATTTCCCATTACTTGAGTATAATAAAGCCTAAAGAAAAATGTTAGTTTTTCTTCTTCTTTCCGAAGGTACTGATTGAAGGAATTAAAAGGTGGGAAAAAAATGCCAGCTTCTTACCGTCCGATGCATCTTGTCCTCCAAATCCTGATTGATCCTCTGCAGAGCCGCATAGCTGTTCTGGATTCTGAACAAACGAGCAAAACAATCGCGGCGCGTTAGAATGCAAAGCACAGCGGAACGGCACGAAGAGCTAATAGCGACGCGATGGGCTGTTTATGCACAAATAAACTTGTAATCTGCTCCTGCGTTTATTGTTGCACGGGCAAAAACTTCAGTGGCTGAGATTTGTGGCAGATGCTGCATTATTGACTCAGATATGAATGTAAATCTGCTCCAAATGAAACATTGTAAATTGATGCTTCGCCCGAGTAGGAATGGAGGAGGAATTATGTGTAAATATTTAATGATCAGACATCAGTAAGCTCGTGCAGACCGCCTGAGCTCTGTTTTCTTTTATTGCTCTCTTAAAATGAAAGAAAAAAAATCCCATGTTTGTCTCTTTTTATGTTTATGTGTCTGGACGCCACGGTTATTTAATAGCACGCGTTGGCACAAAAAGAAGAGCGCCACGCTTGTGATCTTGACCTGGTGTTTTTCTCGACCACCCCACCAGCCCCTCGACCACCCCCCCCTCCCTTAGGTACTGCACCTCGGTGTTGTTTATGAATCCATGAATCAGCCATACAGACACAGACGATGGAAGAATGACCCGAGAGGGTAAAGGAGGCGAGTAAATGAACGGAGGGGGCGGACGGGTGGGGACGAGGCGTCGTTTCTCAATTGATGGAGTGGCCATTACGGCACTGAGTTCTCATTTGCGATGAGCGTTAAGAGGAGTGACTGTTGGGCTCTTAGTGTTCCTTGATGATGGAAGATTAAACTGTATAATATCAATCCCCTCATACACCCCCCCCACTCCAACGATAACATCATGTGGCTAAATTTAACTTACAGCCAGCGGGGGGAAGAAGCTCTTATCCCCACTTCCTCTACTTAGACTTTATACTTCGATTAAATCAAATCGAACAAGTCCTGGCAGCACGCACCTATGCAGTCAAATGCAATGGGCCCTAGATCCATGACGTGAGGCTAGTTTTGGCAATTTCGTACACGTGTGCAACTCGCCAGTTCCGAGAGTCGGCGCGCTGTGCCGAGTTTATTTGCGGCCAATCAACGCGGCTCTTCCCGTTCCCTTTAAATGCGAAGCAATGACATCTCTATGCAGACGAGGGCGCCACCTAATGGCAGCGATCCGTGTCACTGTTCTTGGCTGCTGATACAACAGATAATGTGAGCGGATACCTTTATTTCGTACACTGAGAACCGCTGACAATTTAAACGACCTGAGTATCTGCCCGCATGTCCTCCGATGAAATTTATCAAAATCTTGTTAGACCAACTTCCGTGCTACAAAATTTAGACATGGTCTCAGCAGCTGTAAGTTTCTTTTCTGTCTTTTCCCCATCAAATTGTCACCCTTACTGTGCCAGAACACCCAGTTTGGCGCCGACCGGTCTTGCAAATTGGCAAGCACGTGCATTGATCCTAACATTTGCGCGAAAATCTAAATCCGTTGTCTTTTTCACCCCGCCACAGATGAGCCTTCTAAGAAAATGTAGCACAATTTGTTCGGCGACGTCGATCTCCCACAAGCCTAAAAGCTTTATTAAGTGCGTAGCCGTCATTCTCAAGCCAGGGTTTGTGAGCCGTAGCTTGGGGGTCTGCAAAATAACTTTCAACAATTTGTCATATAATTAAAAAAAAATGTTTCTGACTTCATTTTCATCTCACATTTATTCTACGTGTGGTGGTACCTTGACGTACAAGTTCATTTAATTCTATGAACATGCTCCTAACTCAAATCATCTATTGAAATGAATGGAAATGCCATGAGTATCTTCCTGCCTTCCCCCAAAGACCCCAATTTTTTGTTTTTCATAAAGAAAAGAAAGCAAATACCTGCGGTCCCCAAGGGTTCTAGAAACGCCACCGCCTGCAAGAGTATGGTACTCGCACGCACCTGCGCAGCTTCTCCGTAAACTTCTCCAGCTCCTCCTGGGCCCGACGCAGTTCCGTCTCCAGGTACTGGCGGGTGGAGTCGAACTCGCCCTCCACCATCTCTAGCTTGTGCATGGTGTAGGACAGGCGCTTGCGGAGGTCCTCCTTGTGGTCCTGGAAAGAGCTGGGGAGGCAAACCGTTAGCGGGGGGTGAGGAAGTTGTTCATTTAAGAGGGGAGCACAGGCGAAGTGGACATGAAGGTGTTTGTTTGTGGACGGAGTGAAATTCAGTCTGGAAGTGAGGCGAGAGCGAGAGGTAGCATGCAGGAGACGGATGGACACGGAATACTAATCGGGAACCGTTCGCGGGGAGTCAGCGGGGCTTGGAAACAAAATCCCAGAGGTGGAACGGCGAGTTGATATTCTACAGTCGGAAATAGTCTGGCCGACCAGATGCAAGCCATCGAGATCACGACACTGCGTACGTCTGCACAACCTAATGAGATCCGATACGAGTCCCGTATCAGACACTCTGCCTTTACGAGGATAAAATGCTGGTTTTTATCGACAGTCCGAAACTTTTAACTTTAAAAGTGTTTATTATTGTGCTTGTGGTTTGCCGCGGTGCAAATATTTGTAAAATTTGGATTCTATTGCTGAATTAATCAGTCCAGGGGACTACACGATGAGCACTTGATACAGTGCACTTCCATACAACAAGAGGAAGTGCAGAACTTTGCCACGACTCAACCTTGATCGACCCATTAGCGCCAAAGACCGCAAAAGCGTGGATGTCGGCGCTGTGACGACATCTTGGAGCTTCCAACACCAAAAATGGCGTCGGTGCAATTTCATTTTGCAGCAAAAGATTTTGGCCATCGTCGCGTCCCGAGCTCGGCGGCACATGACGGATGACGTACGGTGACGTGGTGAGAAAGAAACTGGTCCCTGCTGAGCCTGAAGTTCCCCTGGAAATGTTCTTCAGGGAACTGTGGACTACAGGCGAGCCTAAACTCCCTCAGATCCTGCGGTGCCATTAGAATTGGATGAACCCGGATCTTTCTTTAGACTCAGTTATTCTTAACCTGGCTTTAATCGAACTCCCGGGGATCGGCGAGCGAGTCTCGGAGGACAAGACAAATGCAGCTTGTTTGTGCCCGGCTGTCACTGAAGCATTTTTGCACAGCATTTAGCAGGACCCGGTGTTAGTTGTGTATTCGCTGCGAGGACGGGATGACGTAGCGAGGATGGAGAACGGTTGGCTGGCGGAGTGATTGCGGATTACGAGCTACCCGGGCGCAGAGCAGCAGCCCGACTAATTGGCATCCCGATGTGGCGGCCATGTTGGTGAGGTCAATGTTCCCATCAAAGGCAACGCACAGACATTGAAATGAAATGAACTCGTCCCTCAAAGACCCTGAATTTTATGTAAATAAGGTGAAACGGGGAAGAAAAACCTTTAACGCTTGTGAAATAGCAATAACAACGAGCACAACAACTGATTTGTCCACCACCTGCTGAATTCGCTTTAATCGAGTCAGCGCCAGTGGCCTTTGATGTTTCCGTAGTTTGATGGCTAATGCGCGACGTGAGACGAGGATGCCTAATGGCTATGAAAAGATGCCACATTAGCTTGAAATGGCTTTTTAATGGTGGCGAGTTCCTTTTTGTCCTCAGTCCCGATGAATGGAAAGGATCCCCGCACCGGCTAACGAGCGCGATGTCGATGATCTCGTCTTACCTTCGTTTTTGATGTTTGCAACCATTTCTCTGGCTTTTGAGGGCTGTTTTGCCAATGTATATCTTTTTCATAGCTTTGTGTCTGCCTCAGCTCACGTGCGTGATGTAAGTTGCTGCCGCCGCCGGCGCCGAGATTGAACACTAACCATAAAGCAAATCTCCTAAGTTTTGCCTGGGGAGGCACACAGCAGTTGGCTATCTGCGACGACCCTGGCGAGAGAGCAGAGAGGGGAGAACAAACAAAGACAGCTTTTGAAGCGGCACACATTTTGGGCGGAAGGAACATTTTGTTCTGTTGAGCAAAGAAGATTGGTCTTTGTTTGTGTGCTTTCGGAAAAGCGGCAGAGCGCAGCAGCGGGTGCGATTCAGGAGAGGATGCGGCTCGTCCCGTTGAATCAAGTCCCATTGAAGAGATTCGCGCTTGTAATCCAAAACATGGGCAGGCCACCCCCAAAGCTTCTAACAATACCGGGAATAATGTCAGATCTTTATAGCTAAAAATACTTTCACTTCATCTGGGTCTGCAGGAACAACATGTATTAGTATTGTAAAAGAGAATTAAAAAAAAAAGAGGGAAAAGTCTGAAAAAATTAAAGATAAAAAAAATCGCCATTTTACCAGAATAGTTATAAATAATAGAAAAAAATTAAGAATAATGTTGATTGCTGTGTGAAGAAAAAAATGGTGAGATAGAAAGTTTGCTTTCATGACAATGAAGCTGTATTATCAGGAAAATTTTGTTTTTTTCATTTTCTATTTTTTATTTATTCCATATTTCACTATAAATGAAGAAGTTGTTGCACCACATAAGAAAAGCAATATTTTTATTACAATTAAGTTGTAAAAAAATATATATTGTGAAAAAAATTGCTTGAAGTTGAAAAAATTTCCAGAAAAAAGTCTGAATAATGGTAATAGTCTTGTTGAGCGACATTTTAAAAATCATCTTGTGGCAAAAGTAATCATTTCATGAAAACGAAAGGTGGGATAGGCTCCAGCACACCCCTGACGCTTGTGAGCATAAGCGGCTACAAAAATGGAATGGCTGGATAATATCGGACAAAATAGTTACAATGGTATCTGTAAAAAGTCAACATTTTACATCAATAAAGTCAGAATCTTGAGGGGAAAAGTCAACATTTTAATAGGCTTATGTTGTCATATCGGGAGAAAAAAGTCGGAATAGGAATAAAGTTATAATTTAATGTGGACTAAGTCTTAATTAGTACCACATTTTCCTGTATGGTGACATTTAACTTTGAACACGTTCAACGAGGTTCATGCACTGCCAACAACATTTACAGGCAGCAGCGATTTAAAAAAAAAATAAATAAATAAATAAAAAGTGGTTGTATATCAAAACTTGTTGACAGGATGTTGAACAGCAGCTGACCAAAGCTAACCTGAATTGAATGAATGAGAAGACAGAATATACGTTTTTCTCGTGCACGGCGGCGTTTCATGGAAAGCGGCCTGCAGACGGCGGATGTATTGAGCGCCGGGCGAGGTTATTCCTCAATACGTCGGCGCCACCATCGGCGTGTGCGCGGGCGTCTGTTACGCTGCCTCGCGTGAACCCGGCGTGAGCTGACAGAAAAAAAGAAAAAGTCAACTTTGTTCCCTTTGTTTTGTGCGGCCGCAATTGATGAGCCGTGTGCGTATGAAATATCAACGACGGGGAGATTGTTTACATGTACCTCCTCCAAAGTATTTGAGTACACTCTGTATTGGAGTAGAACTCCAGTTTCAGTCAGTTGTGGGGGTGGGGGGAGAGGACTGTAATCGGAGGGCAGCCAAAATGGTTTGTATTTGCCTATTGATACTTTTCATTGACGTCACGCTGACCACATGTTTTTTTTTTTTGTTAACAACGCCAATTTAGACAGCAAGATCGTGTCTACATATCACGGCTTGGAAACGATAAGTATAAACAGTAATGTTTTGGCTACGGTTATCGTTTGATCTTTTATCTTGAAAGTCCTTTGACAAACCAACGCTGTAACCAGAGGCAAGCTATCGTACTTATCGTACATAGCAAGCGTGGCGTAATTGTGATTGTGTCGACGTCAGCGGGGCGCAACTAGACAGGACGATAAGGAAGTGAGCTAGAGAGGTTGGCAGGGGGAAAAGCGAAATAAATACCACCCACGTTAAAAAGTACAGTTGGACTCACGTCTATGTTATTTAATAACGCGACAGCAAGATCATAACATGGTGTCAGAGTGACGGTAGTATAACTACGGACTGACGAAAAACAAAAATGAACGAAGGTGACAACGAATTGACCACGATGTATATGTAACGTACGCCTCGTACGTTCCGTGTTCCAAGCCTGAGGATGAACCGGGACTCATCCAATTTACCAGATGCGTGGCAGAGATTCAAGCAACACGCCGGACTCGTGTTCACGGGACCGCTTACAAACAGAGCTGAGGAGGAAAAGTGAAGTTTCCTCCTGGTGTGGATCGGAGGTAAAGGACGAGGTGTCTGCAATACGTGGACTCTGACCGGAGACGAAGATAAGTTGCAAAAAACATATTACGAAAAATTCTCTGATTACCTCACTCCGAAAACAAACCCCAGATTTGCTAGATATAAATTTCATGAGAAGGCCCAAGGTAACGGTGAGTCATTTGAGCACCTTGGGACAGAACTCGAGCTGTTGGTTAAAGACTGTAACTGCACAAACAGCGATGAGATGAGACCGCATAGTTTTAGCACCAAGTGTGTGCGAAACGTTACACAGCCAGAGGATTAACATAACATAGGACAGAGAGATCACGCTCGAAAAAGCAATCGGCATAGCCCGCTCCCACGAGTTAGCAAAAGTGCAGCTAAAAGGCTCTGGCTAGCGACAGCCACGAGGTTCACGTTATCCACCGCAAACCTGCTAGGAGGCCTCCGTAAAGATATATAACAAGCGTGGAGGATACCGCCGTAAATTAGCTGAATGCCCAGCTAAAGGTAAACAATGCCCGAAATGTCAAATCCCTTTTTCCGTCCGTTCTTACAACCATAAGCCACACAATGAAATACCATGATGAAAAGGCCCTAACATGCTTATAAGCAAGACAATATTCACAAAAAGATCACTAAAAATCATTGTATTGTAGTTTTGCCATCCAGTATGGCGTCCTAAACAAAAGTCATGTGACTCATGACGTCACATGACAAGTATATATTGCTAGATGGTAGAAAGACCCATTTTTTTCCCCATCAGAATAACAATGAAGGTCCTAATCTTCACTTCTACATAGTTGTTTGGCCACAAATTATAATGTTTATACTAGAGATGGGTGAGCACAAGACGGCAAAAAGATAAAAATAATGAAATATATTGTAAAAAAAAAAAGATTCAAATTAGGACTAGTTCAATTCCAGTCCTTATTAAATACAAAACTGTCTTTGTAACATTACATCTGTATTAATATGACTTTAACCAAAACTTTTTTTCCTTGAGATGAGGAGTGAGGAGTGAGAAATGAGTTGCTTTTGCAAACATTTCTGGTAAAAATCGGCCCCCGCGAGACGTTCCGGCGAGTCTCGAGCAGCCAAGTAAGCAGAAAGGCCGAAATACAAAACCGGCGACGCCCGCAGCGCAACTTTTATCTCCTCCCGCAGAGCGGCGGCGTTGCGCTTCGACAACAAACCCCGCCGCACGTTTTTCTTTTTTTCTGGCCTGTCGCCTTTCCTTAGCGCCGTCGCAAATTATTATTTTTAATCTTCCTCCGACACCGGCTGGGGGAAACAATGGCGGTTTCTGGAAGCGCCGCGACGACGCTCGCCTATGTGGCTTTTCTTATCTGTGCGGACCCAGAGGCAGAGCCGGCAAGACGACGCAAATAGTTGCTGGATTGCAACTCCAGTGCGGTTACACACGCACACACACACACACACACGACTCCCTGAGGTGTGTGTGATTTCCCGGGAGGATAAACCACAGCTTGCTAGCTCAGGTGCTGTTGGGTGAGGTAAACACGCAGAGGAACAAGTCTTAAAACCTCTCGAAAGTCCTGATGGGATGCTGCGGCACAGTATGCAAATGAGCCTGACACTTCTGTCCTGGATTATTACGCACATTAAGGCGACGGCTACGCACAGCGAGTGCTAACACACTTCCGCGTGAGACAATCGGCGTACTTTGCGCGAGCTGCTCGTTTTTCCCTGCACGCCGGACTGTAATCTGCTTCCGAGCCTGTGATAACTTCCGGAGCGACTAAACGGTAACAAAAGCTTACAGGTAGCAAAAGTACACACACCTCGTTACTTGAAGCCCAAGTGTCATCCCTATAAACATTCTAAAATAGACCGGGGCAATATTACCCTATCGTTTCGAAACGTATTTAGATGATATGCGGATCACTCCTAACTAGCACCAGACTCCCAGACAGTATGTATGAGCCAGCCCGGCCGAAGTTGTGCCTCGCTCGTCGCTCACCAACTGTGGGACACTGAAGCTCTTTTCAAAGAAGAGAACATCTCACGACCAAGTAAAGTGACCAGGGCAATTTTACCCTATTGTTTCGAGCCATATTTAGATGATATTCGGATCACGGCCAAACCGCATGTGGCAAAACCACCTTCCCGTCCGATCTACCGCCACCCGGCGTAAATGAGCCACCCCGGCTGAAGCCGTGATCAGCGGACACAGCGCCGACGGGCACATCGACACATTTAGCACCTCTGACGTATGGACGTGGATCTTTTGTTACATTTTGAAAGGATTACCCAACTATTGGTTTTATTTAGTAGCTATATACACACCTCCCTGTCATTTGGAACCCACAGATCTCTCGTGCAATGCATTTTTCACGACAAACCGGGTCTCTTGGAAACTTATGAAGGGTAAAGCCATCCTCCCGAGGGTTCGAGCAATATCCGGCCATGCAACGAGCCGGCATTTTGGTTAACACGTAGGAACAAAGAGCTATCTTCCCGCAGGTAAAACTAATAAAAACAAACGAGTCTGCTTGTGTGCGCTACTGCCCTGTTCGGCACTTCCTGCATCTTCTCGAAAACAAATCCTTCGAGAGGATTTCTATGGCGGGAGTGACAAAAAGCCATATATGTCAAAAAATCATGTTTTGTGATGAAAAAAACAGATGCGTCCATACCGGCTGCTGTTTTTCCATTTATAACATACTTAAAAATCATGCATTTCATGACAGTGGACCTATATGTAGAAAAGCACACAAATGCACCCCCCCCCCCATCGTCTCTTTATGTTATTTACAATACCTGTTTTGATCAGTCAGCTTAATGAACAAAACTGCCCACAAAATAGTTTCTTCCTTGTGTGTGTGTGTGTGTGGGCAGTCAAAGTAAGTTTTCTTGTCAACTGACTAACAGAAAAAAAAACTGTTGTCTTTGCAACTCGGTTAATTTATAAGATAATATTCTTTTTGAAGTGAAGTAAAGCGTGTTGTGTTTGTGCCAAACGTGCACTTTGTAATTCCAGCCAGAAACTTTCACCTCGCTTTCATTTCCCTTCTCGTGTTTGAAAGATTTTGTTTTACTTTGATGGCTTCCCACCTTTGCCTCCCTCGGGAATAACTGAAATCAGCAATGGGGGGGGAAAAAAGAAATAAAAAATGCTATTTTGAACCCGGCAAAGGCCACCGGCATCCATCTTTGATTCACAGCGCCGAGCCTTGGCACCGGCCCGCTGGTTGATTTACTCGTAACGAGCCGCGGGAGGTGAGCGAGATGTTCTGCTCCGTTGTGACCATTTTGACTTTAACGGGCCGCCGCGACGGAATTTCGGCCGTCGTGTCAACAGCTCGCGTCCGCTGCAAGCGGTAAATCTTTTTATTTGGCGGCATTTGGTGCTTGCTTTCACCAGAAATGTACAACCCACTCCGAAACGCATGTTTATCGACTAAAATTTACAATATTGTACTTTATAACAGAGTAATAACATAACAACATAAGGAATTAAAGCATCACGATTGAATGTTTGGCGGCACGGTGGATCAGCTGGTAAAGCATTGGCCTCACAGTTCTGAGGAACCGGGTTCGATCCCGACCCCGCCTGTGTAGAGTTTGCATGTCCCCCCCTGCCTGCGTGGGTTTTCTTCGGCAGTCCGGTTTCCTCCCACATCTCAAAAACATGCAACATTAATTGGACTCTCTAAATTGCCCCTAGGTGTGATTGTGAGTGCGGGTGTTTGTCTCTGTGCCCTGCAATTGACTGGCGACTAGTTCAGGGTGTACCCCGCCTCCTGCCTGTTGACAGATGGGATAGGCTCCAGCACCCCCGCAACCCTCGTGAGGATAAGTGACCAAGGAAATGGATGGATGGATTTAATGTTGCAATCCAATTCATTGTGCTGCTCCTTGTGGTGTGCCCAGCATGGCCACCAGCAGGCAATATAATACTACAGTCATGCAAACCCTACTATAAGCGCCTCTGGAAGATTCTGTAATATTTAGACATACTTTTGTATGTTTACTATCAAATTTGAAAAGCAGAACGTCAGGTGACTAAACTCGAAAAATAGGTTCGCGGGTTTCTAACGAGCAGAATTTCCGAACCGGTGACATGATGGTCTCGGCGTGACGTCGTGAGGTGTCGTTGATTGCGGATTTTTACTCTAAAGATGACATTTCCTGCCACCGAACCCGCCACCATCTCGCAAGCAAACGAGCCGTTTGCACGGCAGAACTGACCTTTCCCTCCGCCGCCTCTACTTCGCAGTCCAAACTTGTACGTTTGCTCTGACGCAACGCGGCGGTAACACAAACGTGTCCACCCCCACCCCCACCCGTGAGTTTACTGCAAAACAAGCGGCCACAATAAGGAGGCTGGGCGGATTTGCGAAACGCTGAATATGAATCAACACCGTTGGCAGCGTCGAGCCGACGGCTGCCATCTTTCATTGGAATCTGCATATCAAAGCAAGCGCAGCCTTCCAAATGTTGCTCTTGAAACATGCATGACGCTCATTATTATCTCCAAATCCCGACAGAGCCCCCGACATGTTATACTTTATTTCACGTGGATGTTGCGTCCATGTTTACGGGCCCCCCGACAGCTAAATAATTTGAGGTGGGTCATTGCATTGAAGTGTACCGACACGAAAAGTTCCTGAGGATAAATTCAAAGGTCATCAAGAGGCTCCAATCCTTGAGGCCTTCCTTACGTTTAAGGGCTCAAAGATGGAAAAACAAAGATGGTGGCCATGTCGAGAAAGAGCGGCGGCATTTTTTCAATAGCGCGGTGGGAAAATGAGGGGGCCCGTTAACAGCTGAGATAGGCTTCCACGACCCTCGTGAGGACAAGCGGCTAAGAAAATGGCTGGATGGATTTGAGGAGCAACTGTAAGGAAACCCTCGCGTTCATTATTTTTTTTTTTATTTAAAGAAAGGGTTTGCGGTTCGTCAGTAGACAGCTGATATATCTGAAGAAGAAGAATCACACGCATCAAAGATAAGATCAATTTTCCCCGTTGAAATGCATGGAAATGCCAGAAATCTTTTCTAGCCCCCCCTCAAGAAAAATACCAGAGTACAGAGTCCTTAAAGGAACGTTGGGAAAAAAAAAACTAACTTGTTTCTCATTGTAATGAGTAAGTTTCTCATTGTAATGACTAAATGAGTAACTTACTCATTACAATGATCACTGTAATAACTAAATGAGTAACTTACTCATTAACTTACTCATTATAATGAGATATATATATATATATATAAGTTAGTTTTTTTAATCTAACTAACTAACTAATTTGTTTCTCATTGTAATGAGTAAGTTTCTCATTGTAATGAGTAAGTTACTCATTTACTCATTACAATGAGAAACTTACTCATTACAATGAGAAACAAGTTAGTTTTTTTTTTTTTTATGTATTACTATACTACTATGGAGACCCTAAAGGGACATTGAAAAAAACCTCAACTTGTTTCTCATTTAAAAAAACTAAAACTAAAATAACTAGCTTGTTATTTTAAATTATTTATTTATTTATTTTTAATAAGACACAAGTTAGGTTTTTTTCTTCCAATGTCCCTTTAGGGGCTCCATACTATAGTACTTCTTCTTTTTCTTTCGGCTCGTCCCGTTAGAGGTCGGCACATTGTGCCATCTTTTTCGTACTGCAGTACAGTATAGTACACTATTTTAAAATATACTGTAAGTAAGAACAGGGGAAAAATGTTTTTTCTGCTGTGTAATTAAGCCAAGAGTCTCACACGTAAACAAACATTTTGCAACGGCGGTCTTCAACGAAATCCGCTTTGAGGCTCACGCTACATCACGCGACGTGTCGTGGTGCAATTCTGCCAGCCGGGGGCCATTTTGTTTGTGTTTGCCGAGCCCCACCAGCAGCCACAACGCAACTTATGTTGTAACTACTTTATTAACTTCAAGCGTTACATGGCTGCCTGTCTCTTTCTCTCTCTTTCTCACTCATTTTTTGTTTTTTTTAATCAACACAGCGCATACGGAAGATCTGGAAGCCCGCCATGTGTTACACTGCAGGACGCCACCGGAGGGAGGGAGTGGGGGGGGGGGGGTGGGAATTCGGGCAGATTTTGTCCACGCAATTTGGAACAGAACCCGACGGGCCCTCTGGGGTGCGGCGAGCGATCCGCTATTGCGGAATGGCTGTGATTGATGCGCAATTTCCTCCCGAGGTGTGCGACGAGCTGGCGAAACCGAGTGGGGGCCGCTTCGACACTTTCGCGGGGCTACAATGGGTGAACGGATCCGATGTAAAAGACAGCGGGGCGGTCACTTCCGTGACGCCGGCTCAACTTTG
This sequence comes from Syngnathoides biaculeatus, assembly GCF_019802595.1. Lineage (NCBI taxonomy): Eukaryota > Metazoa > Chordata > Actinopteri > Syngnathiformes > Syngnathidae > Syngnathoides > Syngnathoides biaculeatus. The sequence goes on along the minus strand of NC_084654.1, from coordinate 17,636,822 downwards.
ATTTTCCTCGACCCGCCGAGATCGATTTCATTTTGTTCCGGAGTCCCAAACATCATATAAAATTGATTACATACAGGCAATGTTTTGCTTGAGGGAGTGGCTTCGGGCAGCCAAAATTAGGGAGTCCCCCCCCCCAATTTCCCAATTATTTGTCCAGCTAAAACTGCTTTTGGCGATTGCGACTCTCTTTTGTCCACATGCAAAGTAGCTAAATTCCCCCGTTTTATTGATGCTGAGCTGAAGCTCCCGAAAATGAAAATAAAATCAACCAAGTGATGATCATAATTCAGAAAAAAAAATCCCTGATAATAAATCGCCACACTCGTATGTCAAGAAACCACGCTACGTGATCACGATTGATCACAAGTGACAAGCGTGCGGCAGCTGGACAATCGCTGGGGTGGCTCGTGGGAGACGCTAACGTCTCTAGAAATCTTTACAAGCCGCTCCTGCTTGTCAGACAGCACAAACAGATGGACATGAATGCAACGCACCGGCCCAAATAAAAAAAAAACTGCTCGGTACCAACTGGGAGTCCATTCAGATGGAAAACAGTTCTAAACATGACTTCAGTGGATCAACACTTCATTCACATAACAGCAGTAATTATGGTCCGTATTATGCAATATTGCAAAAAGTATTCGCTCACTTCCCTTGACTCAGATTTTAATTTAAAAACTTTTTTTTTTCCCAATATTTGGGATGTAATATTTTCATTTTCCATTCCCGAGTTCCGGACGTTTTTCTGCCAAGAGACCTGAAATCGATGCCTCTGAATTTCTCGAGCTGATCTTCGTCACTAATGAAGGTCTCGGCTACCGAGCCGGCGCCAACATTTCAAACGAGTTGCTGTTTTACACAAAGTAGCCAATCAGATGAAAGGAGGCGGTTTTACACAAACATGGATGAAGAGTATATAAAACTGGGTCAAACACAAGTACTCTCAGAGCAAATTGAGACTTTTGTACAAAGTCCACGTTAGAGAGTCACTCAGTGGAAGACTATACAGTTAAGAATACAGGATGACACATAAGTGATTTCATCATCTGATAGTTATTGTAGTTGGAAAATGGAATCTTAACTTGGGTGTGTCGTTACAGTGTAATTACTAATGAAAGATGAGCTGACAGTGAAACTGGAAAACCTGAGCTTCAAAACCTTCTGAAAACTCACAAAAGTATTGCCATACAAAAAACAACTCAAACAAACTGCTCGGTTCCGCTGCCGCCGATCTGGTTTCGGCCTACAAGTGAGCGGCAAAATAGCCGGTGGTGATGAGCTTTGGTTTATTGCCCATGACGAGAATCATTTGAGGAGCGCCATTGGGGTGGGGGCCTCGCAGCATGTTGTTTTTGCCGCTGCTGCCAGACGTCGGTTTGGGCAGCCTTCGATACGATCCAGCGTTCAGCCAAACGGATTAGTCCGGCATTGCCTCAAAGCTTTCACTCACAACCACGGAACCGTCGATTGTGGACAATTAGCCTCGATATGGTGCTCTAACGTTTTACACTCCTATTCATCCACCCCTGACAATAGATACAGTACATTTAAAAAAAAAAAAAAGAGTTCACTAGAAGTTCCGTGATGTAAGGGGAATACAAAGCTTCATTGCCACAGAACGCATCGTCATGTAAAGTTAAAATGGCAGCTTGCAATCTTTGTTTTCATGTGTATCAAAACCGTCGTCATGACTCGACAAGTTATAACCACCAAAACTACAACTCATAAGGGAGTCTTGCTATACGACTAAATGGTGGCGATTTTAATTTTTTTTTTCAATTTTTCCTTTTTTCTCTGGTTGTTTTTCCTCGGGCGCTGTGTTTTCACGTTTGTCCAAATTTGGGGCACAAGATGGAGGCAGAGGCGGCTGATTGTATTTATCATGTCCACAATAAATTCTTACACTAAACTGACTATGAATTTGTTGTTTTTTTTTTTATACATCAAAGCTAAGACAAGTATTTTGTTTTTTTTTTTGTTTAGTAATTGTTCTTTTTTTTCACTTGTAGAAGTTAAAATATTCTAAGGTGCACTTCAGGTGAGATAATCATTTGACTTTTAATTTGATTGCATTTAGGAATAACAGGGATGAACTTCTTTTACACTTGGCAGGTAAGAAGCGGACTGCCAATTTTACCTTGAAGTGGTTTTATATCACGTGTATGTTGTGTAATAACAACGATAAACTTCTTTTGAAGACCGTTGAGAAAGCAAAAATGTTCCTTCAAAAGTCATACATTACATTTGTCAAGGTTTTATGAGAGTGACAATTACAGGCTGGAAAAGTAATTTCACATTCATTTCCATTGTTTCTTATGGATAAATTGCTTCTGAATCTAAACTCATCATATTATATTGAACATAAAAGTTGCAAAGTATGAAGTTTATTCATTGTTTTTTTTTCTCTGTTGAACTCTTGCAACCCCCGCAATGTTTGTTCGTCTCAGCAGCTGGAGCTGAGGTCAAAGCAATTAACTTCCCCGTGTCACGATGATGCTATGACACACATGCAGGCGACATGCTGAGGAATACTTAATAATCCCCCCCCCCCCCACCACCACCACCACCAATATTTAAATGCCTTATCCTCCGCTCAAGCATGACAATAACATCATCTTGATTGCCTTGCTGGAGTTCAATGATAGCAACTTTTTTGGGGGGGGTTGGGGGGTCTTGTAATTACCCTTTTGTCTTTTGCAGTGACACGTAGTGAAGCCATAAGGGAGCCGAAAGACCCCCCCCCCCCCCCCTGCAGATTGAGTTCACGAGAGCAGAGATGACAAAATTCATAATGATTCTTACAGCGCCATGCATGCAACACATGGCCCCAACTGCTGCAACCAGCATTCCCGCCACTGATGAAAAAAAAATAAAAATAAAGAGCCAGGGATGCACTTGATAGCCCCCCTCCCCCCAGAACCCCCTCCCCTAGCCTTACCGTCTACACGCCTTCCGCCTCATTTTGTCCGCATGTGCATCCCCTCCATGCGGAGCCGCACGCGTTCCCTCCGGCTGCGACTGAAGATGCGCTGGGCACGTGCAGGAAAAGTCAAAGCGGGGACTGAACGGGGAACCGGTTGGAGGGAGGAGGCGTGCGCTGAGAAGAAGGGGGGAGGGCTGATGATGGAGAGGAGGAGGAGGCAGGGAGGAGGGGTGCTTGGTGACACTCCTGCGAGAGGAGGAGTGAAAGTGTCTAACCTCATGTCACGTTGCGTCTCTCCATCACAATCCTGCCGGGAAGAGAAGAAGAAGAAGAGGAAAAGGCCGAGGCGACTGATTAGATGTATTATTTGTCAGCCAGATTTATGTGCAGGAGTTCCTCTCGTGCGGCGTTTAACGAGCCCTCGCGTCGCGTCGAAGCGACGCATCGGTTATCCGTCACCTTACGGTGTCACCGGTGAAGACGACCGCGCCGGCGGAGCACGACATGACAGATGAGCGGCGTGAAGAATGGAAGGGGGAGGGGGGGGGAAATGCTGCGCGTTGCAGAATTGGAGAAGAAGCGCCAGAGGGTGGGAGGCAGACTCGTGTAGAATAGCTTTTAATAATAGATAATACTAGTACACTGAGTAGCCGTTTATCGGAGGGGGGATACGTTTCTGGACCCACTCAAAAAAAAAAAAAAAAAACCTCTGTTAAAAATCCAGTACATGGTGGTGGTAATGTGATTATCTGGGGCTGCTTTTCTACTTCAGGGCCTCAGACAGCTTGCTGTGACAATAAATTTGGCCATGAAAGCCGGCAGGTGGACATCTAACCAGTAGTTCTTGCTCTCAAGTATTCTTGACCTAAGCAACAGGAACATATCCTGAAACCTACTTCTAAGTCCACATCTGAATGGATGAAAAAAAAAAAAGATCAAAATTAAGGTTTTGAAGTGGCCAAATCAATGTTTGGACTTAACAGATGTCTTCAAAACATCATTGATGCGTAAAGCCGCTCCGTTATTCAGCATGGCTGCAAAGTAGGGTGGATTGCAAAAGCTTATCAGTTTAAGGGAAGGGGGGAGGGGGGCCGCTTTTTCAGGTAGAGTTGGATGGTTCTGGATTTTTTTTCTCTCTTGATGAATAAAATCCATCCATCCATTTTCTTTCCCGCTTATCCTCACGAGAGTCGCGGGGAGTGCCGGAGCCTATCCCAGCTGTCATCGGGTAGGAGGCGGGGTACACCCTGAACTAGTCACCAGCCAATCGCAGGGCACATCGAGACAAACAGCCGCACTCACAATCACACCTAGGGGCAATTTAGAGGGTCCAATTAACGCTGCATGTTTTCGGAATGTGGGAGGAAACCGGAGTGCCCGGAGAAAACCCACGCAAGCATGGGGAGTACATGCAAACTCCACACAGGCGGGGCCGGGATCGAACCCGGGACCTCAGAACTGTGAGGCCAACGCTTTAGCAGCTGATCAACCCTGCTGCCATGAATAAAATCCTCAATGCGAAACCGAATTTTCAGCGTTCCAAGTCTAGAAAATAGATGGGTGGGCTAATTTAACGACGCTTACGATTGTTATTATTATAGTTTGCAGGGTTGTAGAAATGGACTGCATCAAGGCTAATTGAGGGCTAATTCAAATGTTGCTCCTCTAGTGTAGCTAAATATGTCATTAAGTTTACATGATAATAATAATAACCACATCTCCAAAGCAAATGCGCTAGTTGTAGATGACGTAATTCACATTTGATTTTAAATCGCTTTCCAGCAGCAGTAGCAAAAAGAAGGAAAACCTTTGATGTTAAATAGTAATGTGAAAAGACCATATCATAATTCATATAAAGAAGTCATGTTTGTACACCTTTGGCCGGATTCTCAGCATAGTTTCATTCGTTTTATGAACGGACCTGCAGAATGACTTTTTTTTTGTGCCGAACCGTCATTTATCACAGTGTCAAAGCCGACGCACGCAGCCAAGGACGCCCACCCTACCCTCAACCCCCCATAAAAAAAAAAAAAAAAAGATGTTTAGCTTTTTACTAACGCATCCACCGTCAAACCGTCTCGAATTTTATGATCATCATCATAAGAACGTCTGGAGGAGCTCTTGGTTTTTATGCACGTCAAATCTCGCACTTACCTTTAACATTTATGGGATTATTTAGGGTGACAATAAACTAGTGTGAGGATGCGTTTTAGTGTGTGCGAGTTCGTGTTTGGGTTTGTTTGTGCGAGGTGAGGATCAATTTTAGTGTGTGCGTTTGTGCAAGGTGAAGATACATTTTAGTGTGTGTGTGCGTGTTTGTGCGAGATGAAGATACATTTTAGTGTTTGTGCACACTTATTTAGAGTGACAAACTATCGTGTGAGGTTGCATTTTAGTGGGCGCGTGCGAGGTTGGGATGCATTTGAGGGTGTGTGTGCATGTGTGCGTGATTGTGCGAGGTGAAGATACATTTTGGTGTGTGCGTGTGTGTGTTTGTGCGAGATGAAGATACATTTTAGTGAGTGTGCACTTATTTAGAGTGACAAACTATAGTGTGAGGATGAATTTTAGTGTGTGTGTGTGTGTGTGTGCGAGAGTGTGTGCGTGCCTGCGAGGTGAAGATACATTTTAGTGTGTGTGTGCGTGTGTATTTGCGTTTTTTGTGCGAGGTGAAGATACATTTTAGTGTGTGCGTGGTGAAGATACATTTTGTGTGTGTGCGTGTTCATGTGCGTGTGCATTTTTGTGCGAGGTGAAGATACATTTTAGCGTGTGCACACACTTATTTAGGGTGACAATAAACGTGCGAAGTCAGGATGCATTTGAGGGTTTATGCGTGTGTGTGTGTGTTGTGTGTGTGTGTGTGTGCGTGTGCGTGTGTTTCTGCGAGGTGAAGAGACATTTTAGTGTGTGTACATGTTTGTGCGAGGTGAAGATACATTTAAGTGTGTGTGTGTGTGTGTGTGTGTGTGTGTGTGTGTGTGTGTAAATGCACCCCTATGGGGGCACAAGCCAGTGCAATCTGTAGGCCGGTCCCAAGCCCGGATAAATGCGGAGGGTTGCGTCAGGAAGGGCATCCGGCGTAAAAACTGTGCCAAACAAATATGAGCGTTCATCTAAAGAATCCCAGACCGGATCGGTCGTGGCCCGGGTTAACAACGCCTGCCCCCGGCACTGCTGACCTGCAGGGCGTCGGTGGAAATTCAGCTACTGTGGGTCGAAGACAAAGAAGAGGAGGAAACCGGATCCATCGTCAGAAGAAAAAGAGGAATGCACAGAGCCGACAACTGAGTGTAGGGACTTTGAATGTTGGGACTATGACAGGAAAAGCTATGGAGTTGGTTGACATGATGATCAGGAGAAAGGTTGATATTCTGTGCATCCAAGAGAACAGGTGGAAAGGTAGTAAGGCTAGAAGTTTAGGAGCAGCGTTTAAATTATTCTACCACGGAGGAGATGGGAAGAGAAATGGAGTAGGGGTTATTTTAAAGGAAGAGCTGGCTAAGAATGTCTTGGAGGTGAAAAGAGTATCAGATCGAGTGATGAGACTAAAATTTCAAATTGAGGGTGTTCTGTATAATGTGGTTAGCGGCTATGTCCCACAGGTAGGATGTGACCTAGAGTTGAAAGAGAAATTCTGGAAGGAACTAGATGAAGTCGTTCTGAGCATTCCAGACAGTGAGAGAGTTGTGATTGGTGCACATTGTAATGGACATATTGGTAAAGGAAACAGGGGCGATGAAGAAGGGATGGGTAAGTACGGCATCCAGGAAAGGAACTTTGAGGGACAGATGGTGGTGGACTTTGCAAAAAGGATGGAGATGGCTGTAGTAAACATTTATTTCCTGAAGAGGGAGGAACATATAGTGTCCTACAAGAGCGGAGGTAGAAGCACGCAGGGGGATTATATTTTGTGCAGACGATGTAATCTGAAGGAGGTTACTGACTGTAAAGTAGTGGTAGGGGAGAGTGTAGCTTGACAGCATAGGATGGTAGTATGTAGGATGATTCTGGTGGTGGGTAGGAAGATTAAGAAGACAAAAGGTAGAGCAGAGAACCATGTGGTGGAAGCTGAGAAAGGAAGAATGTTGTGCGGCCTGAGACAGGCTCTCGATGGACAGCAGAAACTCCCGGAAGACTGGATAACGACAGCCAAGGTAATCAGAGAGACAGGCAGGAGAGTACTTGGTGTGTCATCTGGTAGGAAGGGGAGAAGGAGACTTGGTGGTGGAACCCCAAAATACAGGGAGTCATACAAGGAAAGAGATTAGCGAAGAAGAAGTGGGATACTGAGAGGACTGAGGAGAGGCGAAAGGAGTACATCGAGATCCGACGTAGGGCTACGGTAGAGGTGGCAAAGGCTAAACAAGACGCATATGAAGACATGTACACCAGGTTGGACACGAAAGAGGGGAGAAAAGGATCTCTACAGGTTGGCGAGACAGAGGGATAGAGATGGGAAGGATGTGCAGCAGGTAAGGGTGATTAAGGATAGAGATGGAAATGTGTTGACTGGTGCCGGTAGTGTGCTAAATAGATGGAAAGAATACTTTAAGAAGTTGATGAATGAAGAAAATGAGAGAGAAGGAAGAGTTGAAGAGGCAAGTGTGAAGGACCAGGAAGTGCCAATGATTACTAAGGGGGAAGTCAGAAAGGCACTACAAAAGATGAAAAATGGAAAGGCAGTTGGTCCTGATGACATACCGGTAGAGGTATGGAAGCAATTTGGAGAGATGGCTGTGGAGTTTTTGACCAACTTATTCAACAGAATACTAGTGGGTGAAAAGATGCCTGAAGAATGGAGGAAAAGTGTTCTAGTTCCCATTTTTAAGAACAAAGGGGATGTTCAGAGCTGTGGGAACTATAGAGGAATAAAGTTGATGGGGCACACAATGAAGTTATGGGAAAGAGTAGTGGAGGCTAGACTCATGACAGAAGTAAGTATCTGCGAGCAACAGTATGGTTTCATGCCTAGAAAGAGTACCACAGATGCATTATTTGCCTTGAGGATGCTCGTGGAAAAGTACAGAGAAGGTCAGAAGGAGCTACATTGTGTCTTTGTGGATCTAGAGAAAGCCTATGACAGAGTACCAAGAGAGGAACTGTGGTACTGCATGCGTAAGTCTGGTGTGGCAGAGAAGTATGTTAAAATAGTACAGGACATGTATGATGGCAGCAGAACAATGGTGAGGTGTGCCTTAGGTGTGACAGAGGAATTTAAGGTGGAGGTGGGACTGCATCAGGGATCAGCTCTGAGCCCCTTCCTGTTTGCAGTGGTAATGGATAGGCTGACAGATGAGGTTAGACTGGAATCCCCTTGGACCATGATGTTCGCAGATGATATTGTCATATGCAGTGAAAGCAGGGAGCATGCAGAGGAACAATTGGAAAGATGGAGACATGCACTGGAAGGAGTGGAATGAAGATTAGCCGAAGTAAAACAGAATATATGTGCGTGAATGAGAAAAGTAGAGGGGGAAGAGTGAGGCTACAGGGAGAAGAGATAGCGAGGGTCGACGACTTCAAATACTTGGGGTCAACAATACAGAGCAATGGAGAGTGTGGTCAGGAAGTGAAGAAACGGGTCCAAGCAGGTTGGAACGGCTGGCGAAAGGTGTCTGGTGTGTTATGTGACAGAAGAGTCTCTGCTAGGATGAAGGGCAAAGTTGATAAAACAGTGATGAGGCCGGCCATGATGTACAGATTAGAGACGGTGGCACTGAAGAAACAACAGGAAGCTGAACTGGAGGTGGCAGAAATGAAGATGTTGAGGTTCTTGCTCAGAGTGACCAGGTTGGATAGGATTAGAAATGAGCTCATTAGAGGAACAGCCAAAGTTGGATGTTTTGGAGACAAGATTCTTAGAGAGCAGACTTCGATGGTTTGGACATGTTCAGAGGCGAGAGAGTGAGTATATTGGTGGAAGGGTGCTGAGGATGGAGCTTCCAGGCAAAAGATCGAGAGGAAGACCAAAGAGAAGGTTTATGGATGTGGTGAGGGAAGACATGAGGGCAGTTGGGGTTAGAGAGGAAGATGCAGGAGATAGGCTGAGATGGAAAAAGATGACACGCTGTGGCGACCCCAAACAGGACAAGCCGAAAGGAAAAGAAGTGTGTGTGTGCGTGTGTATATGTGTGCGTGTGTGTGCGTGCGTGCGACGTGCGACAAGGTGCCGTATGGACGTCACAACCACAACAGGATGAGTCATACAGCGTCTGAATGAGGCTTTGCTGGCTAATCCACTCTGTCCGTCTCAGTCTCTTTCTCTCTCTTTCTCTTTCTCTTTCTCTTTCTCTTTCTCTCTTTCGGAATTCCTGGAAGGCATCAATAACGAGTCACGACGTGCCCCTCATGTGGATGCGGACAATGAGGAAGTGAATTTTGCGACAAAACGCCAACTGCTGCCACTGATTCGTGCTGCGGGCCACAAAGCTACAAATTCTCCAGCAAAGTGAATGCAAAACAACGAGATGTACTTTGGCACTTTCGGTGTGTACGGTGCCAAAGTTGTTTTGATAACCTTTGGATTTATTTATTTTTTTTTTGTATGGGAATCAAAAAGTTATTTGTGCAACTGAGTGAATGTGAGAGGACACAGCGCTGAGTATTATTTCTGCTTCCGAAGCTAAAAAAAAAATGTCACACAGTCAGCCGAAATGAAATTTGTGTGAAAGCTAGATGTTATTATTCCTTTCACCCCAAGTACTACTTGAAGCTTGAGGCGAATTCGCTGCAAAGGTTGGGTTGTATTTTTAATATTGCACGCCACTTGATCCGCTTTGCCATCTCTCTGCATTGGTGCAAAGCTTGAAGGAGCAAAAAAAAAATTAAAAAAAAAAAACCTGCAAATGCATTTAAATGGGAAATAAAATCAGACCTTTTTCCGTGGGCCTTTCACAAACAACCCGGGATGTGAATATCAGTCGGCCCGACAGAAATTCGGTCAAAGCATGAGAAAAATAAAAAGAAAGAAAGCTGAATAAATCTCTTCGGGACTCCTCTGTGTTTACAGCATAAAATGGGACAGTTTCTCCCGTTCGTGTTATTACACGGAAATCGAGGGACTGGATCACAAGTCTGAAGAGACTTTGGCACACTAAATTCAGCATCTTAACCAACTTATAAGATGTGCCCCCCTCCCCCACACACGCATGACTACTAATGTGTGCTGATGTGGTGTACAAAATAAAATGTGTCCACACTGCGAGAATATAGCGACCCTCCGCCGGTTGTGGACCGAGACCTGCCTCGAAGAGTGAAAAACTGACACAAAATCCCTCCAAAATGTTCTTAATTAACAGTTTCAACTGAAAATAAATCACACTGAAGACCATGTCAAACTTTGAACCCTCCCGACTTACGGTAATGTGAATAAAAAAGTTGTAATTCTACCCCTTTTGGGATGAAGGGGGGCTTAAGGACGGGACCGCTCACCGTGATGTTCACCGCTCGAGGCAGCGAGATGGACCTGTAGGACATCCTTGGGAATCCCTCTGGCCACTTGAAGACGGGACACGGGTTGCTCCTTCCACCCGAGGCCGACTTTGGTACGTAACAACCACGCGTGGCTTTCTTGTCCTTTTCCAGATCGGTTTCTTTGAGTTTCCCGGCCACCAAGACTCCGTTTCTCTCCCGAGGATTTTCTCTGCCCCTCTCCAAGGCCTTCTCAGGGTGCTTCCCATTGCTCTCGTTCACCGGGGTACCATTGACCCCGAGTTCATCGAGTCTCCTGACCCTGTCGATGTCGGTCTCCAGGTAAATCCTCCCGGTGGAGGCCCGCGACTTCATCTTCGTGCACAACTCCATGCCGCGCTGTCGGCACGAGGGACTTTCCCCCTTTATTTTCCTGAACATGTCGGCCGGTTCTAAGACTTTACAGCTGGGTAGGGACTTGCTCCACTGGTGAATTGAACTCGTGATCTCCTTCGGGTCGCATTCGTCGATGGTGTGGAGGTTGGAGCTGCTCGGGCCGTACCACATGCTCGTAGGCGGCGGTGCTGGATTAAGATTCGTTGGGGTCGAATGAAGCGATGATGCCGGCGGGGGTTGAGATGCGCTCGGTGCTGCCGAAGGGGGACTTGGGTTCTGTTGCTGTGAACGTCCGCTGTTGGATTTCAGCACCCTGCCGGTCACCTCGTTGAGGAACTGCGAGAACTTGCGTCTGTCCTCCTTCTTCTTCTTCTCTTCAGGTGGACTTTTATCTGCTATGACCTCCTTGTTCGGACCCGATAAGGCAACGCTTTGGCTCCCCGTGTCCGTCTTCTGTCCAGTGTTGGTCTCCTCCAAATCAGCTTTCATTTCTGTTTTAGGCGTAGGCCGTGTAAAGATTAGATTTTGGTAAATGATTTCAGGCTCCACCGCTGCGCTGGTGGACGTCTGCTCAGCGTTGCAAGATATTCCGCCCGATTTCTCAGATTTCTCTCCGCCGCCGGGCTTTGGAGAAGCCCGAAGCAGGCAGGTAATTCCAGAACTCCAGCTGTTAGTGTCCCAACTGCCGTCGTCGTCACTCGAGCTCCCAACGCCGCTTAGTAGACCGGGGCTGGTGCTCCGCTCGCTCGGGCCCGGGCTGGACTCGTCCAGGCCGCTCAGCGATAGCCTTCGCAGCCGCGAGGCTGACCCTTTCAGTCTCGGTAAGGAGAAGCTGAAGTTTGGAAGAGAGCCCGGAAGGCTCGGTAAGGATCCTTGAGCGGAGGTGAGAGAACCCCGGATGGTGGAAAAGGTTCGTTTGTGGCTCGGTTTGGTAGCGTTGTGGAGATTTGAGAGGGAACCTTGAATCAGCGGAGATGACTGGCGACGCAGTGGAGGATCTTCCTCCTGGTCGCTGTACGGTCCGGAGAAAACGGGGCAAGATGCGGTGGAAGAAGAAGAGCCGCGATCCTGCCGAGTCGGCGCCGTTCTGAATCTCGGTTGTCGGTCCAAAGTAGCCATGTTACTCTCTTTTGCCCTTCTTCTCGCCGGCTTGGGTGATTCTTTATTTACAGACTCGAGTCTGAGACCGTCGTCTGATACGGACACACACAAGTGAACCATGTCAGACTTGCCAGCGCGGCGATCCGACAGCTTTCCGTTCCCTCTCACCCGAGTGTCCTAATTGTCCTTTGAGCGGTCCGGCGGATTACCCAATGAGAACCCCGAAGAGGTTTGAGTCCGGCCGTCAATTTCGTGTCAGCGGACCTACTTTCACACGCCGTCAATCGTTTTTCTCCTTTGCGCCGCCATCACGCGGGCCGCCATCCCTAATGAAATGTGTATTGATGTGGTTAGCGCTGGAAATTCGGGTCAGTGGTATCGAGCGGCGCTACCGTGTGACTTCTGGTTTGGGAGCACCGGGCCAAGCTCAGAATCGATGGGGTGGGCCGGTTTGTTACCTCGTCCGCTACGTGACGAGAATGGTTCGACAAGGCCGTGACCACAATTCCGAATGCGTGTTCCTTTTTATGACAACACCGTTGTTATTTGGGGGCGCAGAAAGTTTTGGATTCCACACAGCGGGAATCTATTAATTACGCTGTGTGGATTCGTGACGGTGTTCCTGTCTTGTTCTGCGTGCTTTATAGCATCATTTGGTTCATCATAAATCCCAATTAAGCAAATACAAATGATTGACGCCCCCAAAGTATTGCCTGCATGAATAGCTTTACACATAAATACAGTTTATTATCAAAAAGTTCTTTCAATCTCATTTAACATGACCCTAAAAAATAAATGACTTGGCGGCGAGGACTTTCTCAGAACTTCAAACCAGAATTGTTTGTTGTTGTTGTCAACATACTTCGTTGGCACCAATGTATTACAGTAATTTCTGGCCTACAGAGCGCACCCGATTAAAAGCCTCACGCAGTACATTTGTAAAGGAAATACCATTTGGTACATACATAAGCCGCAACTATGTAAAAGCCGCAAGTGCCCACGTTGAAACCCGCATTGAAACACGAGATATTTACAAAGAAAGACAATTCACAAAGAGTTTTAAAAATTTTAATACCTTAGCTTAGCTAAACATAGCAACAACACGGTAGCACGAACAGGGCTGGGAAAAGAAAAAAAAACAAAAACATTCCGGTAAAAAAATAAAACAGCCGCGGCAGCTACACAGTTGCAACACGGTAGCACAGCACTTACAAGGCCGGTAAAAAAAAAAACATACCTAAATCACTGAGACGCGGCAGTAACACACCAGCTAACAGTAGCATGGCACTAACACTAACGCGGCGCTAACAGGGCTAGTTAAAAAAAAAAAACATAGCAGTAACAATCACTGCGATACGGCAGTAACACAGCAGCAACACGCTGGCACGGCGCTAATGCTAATGCTAATGCTGGTTGAAAAAAAACAACATACCGGTAAAAGTCACTTCCTCAGCACATATATTCCACCAGTCTCACTCTTACCTTTTCCGCTCGAGTGCCCCCTTACGGCCGTTAGAAAAAATGCACATATTAGCCGCATCACCGCATAACCCGCAGGGTTGAAAGCATGTGAAAAAAGTCGCGGCTTATTGGCCGGAAATTACAGTACATTTTGTCTTTCTTCTTGCAATCACTTCAGGGTGTACCTCGTTTTCGTCTTTCCAGAGAAGATGAAGAATTTTATCAGCATGATATAAGAAGTTATAATTTTAGTGGTTGTACTTGGCACTGATTGAGAAGCATGGTTCCACAACCGCAATAAACTGAACTAAACAGAAAAAAAAACAAAACAAAGTTATTGTTTTTTTTAAAAACAAAGCCAATTTTGGAAGCATGTGCATGCTCAAAAAATGTATATATTTTTTGGTATTTCAGATTCTTCGCTGTGCATCGACACGTTTGTTGCTGCGTCCACACTCCAGTCGTCAAACATTCAAAGCTGATTAAACAAGCCAAAATAATAATTTGATCAGACGCGGCAACACAAACATCCTCCGGCTCTTGAAATAATACACAGCGACTTTGCTGACAAGATCTGCGCCGACTCAGCCGATCCTGCGAGTACGTCGCGATTCCCTGACGTGGCCGTGACGGAAAGATGAGACGCTCGCTTTCTTCGCCGCCGGCGATGCGCTGACAAACTCTTCGGAGGGATCTGCTTTGGGATGTGGAGAAGACGGACGGTTTCGCGTTACGTTTGCGGCACATTTTGCAGGTTTTTGTCAGCCAGCGCGGTCAAGCACGTTTTTGACACCATTGGTGGTGTCAGCAGTAGCGTTCATATACTCGTAAGTACCTTCCGTTCATCCATTTTCTTCGCCGCTTAGCCTCACGAGGGTGGGGGTACACCCTGAACTAGTTGTCAGCCAATCGCAGGGCACATAGAGACAAACAGCCACACTCACAATCCCACCTTAGGGCAATGTACAGTATATATATGCTTTTTTTAATTTTGAATTTTTTACTTGTACTTTTTTTCTTTGGGGCATTTTTTCCATTTTATATCTTTTCTCCACTGATTTTTTTCCCCCAGAAAATATTTAATATAAAATTCGTAATAACAACTACAACAGGTTACTACAACCACTGCAGTGGTTTGAAAAAATATTATAAAAAAGTATCTCAAATTCTTGGATTTTTCTATAGTTTGCCTACATTAATGTTCAAGAGCATCAGACGAATGTTAATATTAAAAAAATGCTCCAATGGTGTTTTTAGAGGATGACTTTATTTAATCAGAAAAAAAGCATTCAAAGGTACCTTGATAAATATTAATGTCTCCTCTTGTTAAAAGAGTCAATCTGGCTAATCACATTTTTTGCGATTGACCACCATTTAGACGCCAGTTACCAAATATTAACCCAACCCATCCTTACATTAAAAACTGTTTGAGAAAAAAATACTTTTACTTGTTGACTTCACAGGGCTCAAACGTCCCCGCTAATTTTAGGCCTTAGAAAAACAATAAGGGGGTCTGTGGAGGATGCCACAGGAGCATACCACCAGATGGCGCCAAAGTAATACTTTTATTGCGTTTTTCACTGAACGAAACATCCATCCATCCATTTCCTTTGGCGCTTATCCTCACGAGGGTCGCGGGGAGTGCTGGAGCCTATACCAGCTGTTAACGGGCAGGAGGCGGGGTACACCCTGAACTGGTCGCTAGTCAATCGCAGGGCACAGAGACAAACAGCCACACTCACAATCACACCTAGGGGCAATTTAGAGAGTCCTATTAATGTTGCATGTTTTTGGGATGTGGGTGGAAACCGAAGTGCCCGGAGAAAAGCCACGCAGGCACAGGGAGAACATGCAAACTCCACACTGGCGGGTCCGGGATCAAACCCGGGACCTCAGAACTGTGAGGCCAACGGTTTACCAACTGATCCACTGTGCCACCTTGATCGAAACATATTTTTTTTTTTTAAAGTGAGCTGGCGAATGAGGGAATGCGAATAAATATAAATAAGAAGCGCAACCACTATTTTATAATGAACCCTTCCATCGGTTAAAACTCTGGATAAAGACCAGAAGAAATGCGTGCGTGTCCTCTCCCGTCTCAGGAAGGCCCACCGCTGCTCTCGCCACCGTGTCAACATTGATGTTGTCATGGAAACAATGACTGGGAGTCGGAGCCATGTGTCGCCCGCCTGCTCGAATCTCACAGCAAACACGCATTTTGGCGCCTCGCCCAACAACAGCAGCAACCTGCAAGATTTGGCGTCTGACAGGTGAGACGGGGACTATTTTAACATTTTCACCATCACGAAGTTTGGGTGCTGGGTTATTATCACTGAGCAAAAAGTTATGTCATGTTCGAAGCCGCCTATCCTCACAAGGGTTGCGGGAAACCTCGAGCCTATCCCAGATAACTTCGGGCGAAAGGTGGACGACAGCCTGAACTGGTCGCCAGTAAGTCGCAGGGCAGATATCGACGCCATCACTTAGCGGGAATCGATCCCACGCTGCCCGTGTGTGTACCACTACACCATCAGTGGTTCTTGAACAAAAGGGTGTGAAATTAAAATGTATATATATTTGAATTGAAATGACATAAAATAAGTCAGATTGGACTTGTAGCTCCCCACCAAGGCACACTCTCTCTCTCTCTCTCTCTCTCAAGGTCTTCTTTCTTCGTTGTTTGCATGTGCAACAGCGCCACCACGCGGCCTGTTTGTAGTTGACAAAAAGCAAAAAGTCCCTTTTTCAAGTCCTGCACAGTACACTTTGGTTCTGGGTCTGGGGTGTGACCTTATCAACGGGGTCGGAACGGGTGGCCAAGTAAACCCGTCCCTCCCAGGCTATAGTCGGCTCCCCCATTGACGTCTGCCTCACCGCGCAGAACGAAAACTAAAATCTCTCAAAGGAGGTCTGCAGACTGACCCCCCCCCCCCCCTCCCCAAACCCCACCCATTCAAGTTCATTTGTGTGAGCGTCCCAGCCCGATTGGCGCCACGCATCAGACTTGCTCACCCTGCAGGACGACATGCGAAAACAACAAAAACAAAACAATGGCCTCATACTCTGTCAAGTGTGCGCGTGCGTGTGTGTTGTCACAGCGGAGGCTAAAAATAAACATTTCCACACTTTCGCGCGAGTGTTAGTGAGGAAAAAAAAAACTGTAGGCGGATGAGTGCTACAAAACAGACTCGTTTCTCATCTTTACTAGAAAAGGTCTTGCGCAGAGGTACACACAGGCAGATTTTGTAACAAACTTTTTTTGAAAAAAATTTCGTGTCACTTTGCAGCTTTATCCTTACTGCGTCCCTTTCGGCTGACACCGACAGCAGCGCTACTGCAAGCGCATGACAACTGGCTCCGCCCGCATTTGATGTCACGGTCTTGGCTTCTCCTCTGCCGCACTCGTGCCGAATCAATTCCTCACATATGCAGTAAGAAAACGGAATAGTGCATTGTGTGAGAAGAGGAGGAGGAGCGCTTAATAAAACCTACACTGGAGGATAATCAATCATTTTGATTGGCAGGGAAAAAAAATGCTTCAATTTGGCCCGATTGTGTGCGTAACCCAAACAACGCAATTACACTCAACGTCTGTTTTTAGGATGAAATGTAATCTTTTGATGAAAAGATATTGATGTGGGTTTGTGTTTTGCACATCACTGATCCAAATATACAAACGGAGGACAATGAAGCAGATAATTAGAACGCCCCCCCCATCCCCGCTCGCACCCTCCCCCCCGTCAGGGTTTCGCCTCGGTTCTGCGCTGGCGGCAATGCTCGATTTCGAGGTCTGAGCGGGACTCATGAATATCAATTAGGAGATCACACGAGCGGGAAGGAGTGTCAGAGACGGTGATGAAGATGACGCCGTGAGCGGACTCAAAAGCAGACAGATTGTTTCTTTCCGCACCGCCGCCGACGCGTTCGGGCCTGAACGCTCACGGGAGTGCCGAGATTAAAGATGTTTTCATAGCCCGCGCGAGCCACATCCGCCGGCGCTCATTTACGTGACGACTCCCCCCCCCAAAAAAAAACGGAAGGACTTCATCTGTGCAATTGACCCCTCCGTGGATATTGCGCAATCCGCGTCACTGACCAATCAGAGGCCAGAGATCTGCATAAACCAAAGCCCGTTTTTGCTCCCGCCATTTTCGCAGACAACATTGCGTGGTCCAGTATAGGTTTTGTTAGCGTTTTATCGCGTATTTGGGTTATTTAACAAAAAATATGGTTAAGAGGTGTAGTCACGGACTTTGTAATAGTGACGACAGGTATCCTGAAAGGCTAGTTGGTGGAGTTCGATTCGTACCCTTTCCAAAACCGAAGACCCAGTACGAAAAATGCCTTCGATGGATCAAACTTTGTGGAAGACCGCATCATCAACTAAATCCATCTAATATCAACCGGAACACATATGTTTGCATGAAGGTATGCCCTATTTGATTTTCAATAGATGTCTCGTATAAATGAATGAGACGTTCTCCGCTAGCATAAAACTGCTACGTGTGAACGATTGACACACTTATTCTTTGTTGAGCGATATTTAGCGATGGTCGGACTGCACAAACGTGTCGCTTTCTTGCTGGCTCGCGGCCGAAGCTTAACCAGACTGTGTTTGCACGAAGATATGCCCTAAATTTGATTTTTAATCCACGTCTCATATAAATGAATGAGACGTTCTCCGCTAGCATAACATTGCTACGTGTGAATGAACATCAGAAGCATGGCGTCTCTCTCAGTTAAGAAAGTATTGTATTTAGAATCTATAATATATCGTTGATTTGAATGAAATCAGAAGCATGGAGTCTGTCTCAGTTCAGAATGTATTGTATTGTATTTGCCATTTTTACTGTTTGTCTTAAGTGAGCGCACGTGGCGTGACGTCACTTCAGGAGGCGTGGTTAAGTGCCCTGTAAGGAGGGGTCAATTAAGGATCTGCTGTCTTGTAATCGCGGCCAAGCTCTGGCAATATATTGCCGGATGACCGGCCTGTCGCCCCAGGTCAATTGAGGGAGGCTCCGGCTTACCCGGGACCCAAATGTGCAGAAGGACCAGAGAAGACGGATGGGTGGAACCTTCAAGTCTCCTGCGTGATAAGTACTAGAGAGGATCATGACTTGAGGCCATCGTCGCCCTCAAAAATGGCTGCCTCAGTATTATTAAGCACTAAGGTCCAGCCATCCATTTCGCTTGCCGCTTATCCTCACGAGGGTCATGGAGAGTGCTGGAGCATATCTCATGTGTCAACTGGCAGGAAGCGAGGTACACCCAGAACTGGTTGCCAGCCAATCGCAGGGAACATGCAGACAAACAGTCGCACTCGCAATCACACCTAGGGGCAATTTAGAGTGTCCAATTAATGTTGCAAGTTTTTGGAATGTGGGAGGAAACCGCAGTGCCCGGAGGAAACCCAGGCAGACACGGGGAGGACATCCAAACTCCACACAGGCAGGTCTGGGATGGAGCCTAGGACCTCAGAACTGTGAGGCCAACGCTTTAGCCACCGTCCGCCGCGTTCGCTGCAGTCGATGGTGAAATGTAAGCAAACAATTGCAGTTTTCACATTCACCATCACGATCGGTGATTCTCGGTTTTCGTACCGCACTCTGAGAACCGTCGCCGAAGAAAATGGATGGTATGTGAAATCATTTATGACATTTATGAAAATATCATCTTTAATTGCTCAGCCATCATTTGTGTTTTTAATTAAAATGTCTCCTGGTGGATCAGCTGGTAAAGCGTGGGCCACACAGTTCTGAGGACCCGGGTTCAATCCCGGCCCCACCTGTATGGAGTTTGCATGTTCTCCCCGTGCCTGTGTGGATTTTCTCCGGGCACTCCAGTTTCCTCGCACATCCCAAATACATGCAACATTAATCAGATCTCAAAATCTCAAATTGCCCCTAGGTGTGATTGTGAGTGTAGCTGTTTGTCTCCATGTTCCTGCGAATGGGTGGCAACCAGTTCAGGGTGTACCCCGTTGACAGCTGGGATAGGCTAAAGCACTCCCCACAACCCTGGTGAGGATAAGCGGCACAGAAAATGGATGGATGTCACCTATGTTTCGAGAGCTTTGTTAGTGAGTTTGCGCCTCTTTGCAGTGTTTGCAATGGAAACCATAATTTATTTTCATTTCTTTTTTCCCTTTGCCCTCACATTTTTTTCAAAGACTTGGTCTAATCCAGGGGTATCAAACTCATTTTTGTCGCGGGCCACATTGTAATTACGATTTTCCTCAAAACCATACAAATCCTGAATTGCCTCATCATATTTACACAAGAAATTTATGAACTACTTTTGTCAAGTGTCATGGGTTTGTCAACCATTGTTCATGTTTGGTAACAAAAATATCTCAACGTTATCATTTATGATATACAACAATTTCAAATGCTGGGACACATTTTCAAAAGAATTGCACATTTTGACATTGATGATTTGCCCTTGGCGGGCCACATAAAACTATGTGGCGGGCCGGATCTGGCCCCCGGGCCTTGAGTTTGACACCTGTGGTCTAAGCATTGATGACCACATGAAACATATTGATGTTGTTGTTTTTTTCCCTCATTTTTGAATATCGCCTTTTTTTTCGCATAGATGATCAAATAAAGCAGCAGAATATTTTTATTTTTTTTGTCTTGGCCTCACTGTTTTGATGAAGAGGGCAGACAGTGGGGTCTTATTAAATTAATGCGCGCTAGCTCAAGTCAAATTGGAGGTTCGAACCTCTGTTGCCATGGCGACGGCATACAGAGGGTCGAGCGCTCGGGGACCAATTATATTTATCCGGGCCGAGGAGACCGAGCCGGTGTATTTGAAGGCGAGTTGACATCGTTGTAATCGCGGCGATTATGAGGACATTCCCTGGAACGAGATATTGTAAAATGCAAACGATAGCGAGCGCGACTGCAGATTTTTTTTGTTTTTTGTTTTTGTGATCCGGAAAGGAAAAGTTTTCGCAAATCGGGTCACGCTTGCACCCCAGCACAAGTGACGAATCCGCCACGAGGATTCAAATAGTCCGCAGCTGTATTTACATACAAAAAAAGGGATACGACTACGAGGTAATAATGAGTTATGATTTAAACAACTGAATTCCTTCATCAGCATAAAATATCACCGTCATAATATTTACTTTTGTAAAGTAAAAACTTTTATTTTTTACTAAATATTTTGTTACTTTTTTCCCTACCTAAAAAGCACACGTTTGCTTGTAAAATTGTGGCTTAATGATTTTTATTATTTAAAATTTGTTGTTAAATTTATGATTAATTCTTGTATTTTTTTACAATATGTAAAAAAAATCATTTTACTTTTTTATGACAATCATGTTTTAATAAATACTATTGCTTGAAATTTTTTCTTGACTCGACTTATTCACAACTTTCCTAGTTTTATTGTTGCAATTTTCTGAAATTGTTCCCATAAGATTTCAGCTTCATTTCTTAGAGAGTTATAATTTATATTCCTGTACATTTCTTTGCTTTTCTTCTGATAAAATCATTACTTTTTTTCAATATTTTTAAACTTTACTCTCATAAATTAACATTTTATGACCATAAACAATTGTCCTTTTTCTTCTTATTATTATTCTTGTCAAATATTATTTCACACTAAGTTTATTCTAATGAAATCACAACTCTAGACACCATTTTTTAAATTACCATTTTATTCTTGCAATTTTCTGAAATTGTTCCCAAAAGATTTGATCTTAATTTCTTGGAAAGTTACAATTTATTTTCCTGTATATTTCTCAACTTTTCTTCAGATAAAATTCTTACTTTTTTCAGTATTTTTAAACTTTACTCTCATAAATTTAAATCATATTTTATGGCCATAGATGATAGTCCTTTTTCTTCTAATTATTATTCTTGCCAATTATTATTTCACGCTGGGTTTATTCTAATGAAATCACCACTCTAGACACCATTTTTAAATTAACCATTTTATTCTTGCAATTTTCTGAAATTGTTCCTATAAGATTTCATCTTCATTTCTTAGAAAGTTATAATTTATATTCCTGTACATTTCTTTACTTTTCTTCTGATAAAATTATTACTTTTTTCAGTATTTTTAAACTTTACTCTCATATATTTACATTATATTTTATGGCCATAAACGATAGTCCTTTTTCTTCTTATTATTATTCTTGTCTAATATTATTTAATACTCAGTTTATTCGAAAGAAATCCCGCCTCTGGACACATTTTTTAATTACTATTTTATTCTTGCATTTTAAAAAAAATTCCTTGTAAAAAAACTTTGGAAAAAAAATTAGCGCTTATTTTAAAACACTCCTCAACAAAAACTTGTCAAAATAATCCTTGTAAATCCTGCACTGGACCTAATGTGTCTGTTAATGGAAGTCGACCACATTTTTGAATTATTGAAATCTTTTTTTTTTTTTTTAATTTCGGTCCAATTTGCCTTTATGTCGGCAAATGAAACGCTTCATCCTATTAGATTCAGCCTGCCTGGTTTCTGAACGGTTGCCCTCACCGAGCAGTAAACGCACAATTACAGCTCATTAAAGCTTCCGTGCCGTAATTATGAACATTTTAAATTTGCCGTGAATAATCGGTTGAATCATTTTATTAGTGGTCGACGAGGGGTAAAAAAAAAAAAAACAGAAAAGAAAACAACAACACTATCTTGTGTTAAAATTGTCTCCTAGAAGGATTTCACAGGACTACGGTATGTAATTAAATGAAATTATCTCAAGCCGTTTTAATTTTTATTGACGCTGCACATATTACTTTGTTCATCCGCCACAATAAAAACAACAACAACAACATTTCTATTAAATTAATCTAATCTGCTGTTGTTAAACAAGCGCATAAGTGCCACAAAGCAAAGAGAGCAGAACAGTTTTGTGTAATTATTGGGGCGGAGCTTTTATGACAATCATAAATCACACTTTGGCGGCTCGAGGGAAGCAAACGTGAGCTTAATTTAGCGTTTCCTCGACGGCGCTTCCATAAATGATGGATGCTCCGATATATGCCATAAATCTATATTATATATTATATGTATCATTTTATGAACTACTGATGAGGGGGGAAAAAAAGGATATTACTCCAGGGCCGAAGATCTGGATTGATGGACACGTGCCACCAAATCCCCCCCGCCCCCGGCTGTCATCCTTCAGGGGGGGTCTTCCGGGGGGTTCGGCGGTGCGAGACGAAAGCTCGAGAATTGTCCGCCGACACGAAGGTGGCGTCTGTCAGGAGCGTCCGAGAGACGACGTTAATATTAGTAGCGTCGGATCAAAGACGACAAACGAGGTTGTTTCAAAATTCTGAGAATAAATGGCGACAAACAACCTGAATCGTTAACTGGTCGCCAGCCATTTGCAGGGCACAAAAACAAACAAGGCGGCACGGTGGGTCAGCTGGTAAAGCGTTGGCCTCACAGCTCTGAGGTTCCGGGTTCGATCCCACATCCCAAAAACATGCAACATCAGTTGGACACTCTAAATTGCCCCTAGGTGTGATTGTGAGTGCGACCGTTTGTCTCTATGTGCCCTGCGATTGGCTGGCGACCAGTTCTGGGTGTACCCTGCCTCCTGCCCGTTGACAGCTGGGATAGGCTCCAGTATTCCCCGTGACCCTTGTGAGGATAAGCGGCAAGGAAAATGGACGGACGGATAAACAAACAAGCATTCGCACGAGTCAGATGAGGCCTTGGTCGATTCTGGCCTTGTCGATGTAGTCAATGATCGACTTGCCAAAAAGGAAGTATGGGGGGGGGGGGGGTGTAGTGTCACTCTCGGGCAGCGAGTGCGAGCAGACGTTGTACTAGAAAAGGGTGCTGGGGGAGGACAAACAAACGAAAGAAAGGCTGCCTGAACACTGCACTTAGTACCGTGAAAATCGCAAGGGAGTTGAAGTGTTGTTTTTGCCCACGTGTTCCGTGTCCAAAAAACACTCACAAGAAGAAGAAAACAAGTCTTGTTGCCAGCGCGATGACGTCGACGCTGCTCCATAAATAACACAATAACCCTCAAACGTGTTTTCTAATTCTGCAACTGTCCCTATTTGTAGCTTGAGTGCGAAACCGTTTCGTTGGCTGCAGAGATAACCGTCAACCATCGGCATTAGCCTCTGATATGCGCCCACCATCTCGATTTACGCTATCTGACTAAACAGGGTTCAAAATTCAATAAAATCACCATGATTGAGAATGGTGAGGTTCCTCAGGGTAGTGTTCTAGAGGCTTCTTTTTTCTATCTATCTATCTATCTATCTATCTATCTATCTATCTATCTATCTATCTATCTATCTATCTATCTATCTATCTATCTCTCTATCTATCTATCTATCTATCATCTATCTATCTATCTATCTATCTATCTATCTATCTATCTATCTATCTATCTATCTATCTTTTATCAGCTTTTCCCAAACAGACAGAACTTTCTTCTTGCTTCTGATTGCCTTAAACGCCCTCACGGTTAAAGATTTCTATACAGTTGCTTTGGCACTCCCTCGACAGCCCGAAAATGCATTTCAATGTGTATTGACAATGTGAAATACAATCATGTATTTATTGGCATACTGTAGTTTTTTTTTTTTTTAATCATTTATTCCAGCCTGGGGAAAGAACATGAGGAAAGATCTTAATCACGTCGAAGAGCGGGGCCTCACTCTATCTCTCCGTGGAATTGTCTGACAGTTCTGTCATGTGGAATTACAAGACGGACGATCTCATTTGAGAGCGGTGGGGGATCCTCGCTTGCTTCCCGCTTCCATGCTGTGATTGTTTGGGGCTCACATCAAGGGTGGGGGTCGGGTGGGGGGTCCTTCATGAATGGATGTCTTTATTAACCTTTGTGTTGTTCATTTACTAAAAGCCTTCGTACTCGTTCTGCGTGCGGTCTTATGATTTATTAACGTGTCGACCCCTCCCTGAGAGCGACAGGTGTTGCGGCTGGGGGGGCAGGGGGGCTGTGAACGTGCTCCTTCATCAGCAGACAGGTGAACTATCGATAATAACGGCCACGACTTTGACACTCCAGCACAAGAGAGGGAATATCTGAAGGGAGTTGACTGGAAAGAGGTGGAAGGTTGTTACTGTTGGCAGGTGTGACAATAATAAACTGTATATATATAGCCATCCATTTTCTTTGCTGCGTATCCTCACAAGAGTCGCGGGAGTGCTGTAGCCTATCCCAGCCATCAACGGGTAGGAAGTGGGTTGCACCCTGAACTGGTTGCCAGCCAATCGCAGGGTACATCGAGACAAACAGCTGCACTCGCAGTCACACCTCGGGGCAATTGAGAGTGTCCATGAGAACATGGGGAGAACATGCAAACTCCGCACAGGCGGATCGAACCCGGGTCCTCAGAACTGTGAGGCCGACGCTTTACCAGCTAATCCACCACGCGTAATAATATTAATTGTACCGGTTTGAGATAAAGTCTACTTTTTGGAGTTTATCAATGTAATTTCTTTACTTGTGTTATAATTTTAAGCGTATTATCAGAATATTGATACATTTTAATCATATCAAACTTGCAAATACTGTATGAACATCTCTTCGAGTTGTATGCAAACTGCAGCCACATTACTTCACACATTGTACTCGATGTCATTCGGTCGTGCAGGTGTACCTAATGTTTTGACACCCAGAAGTGGAAGAAGCCTGGTTGTCAGCCAACGATTCCTTTTCCCGAATGTCTGATTTTTTTGAGGGCGCCTGCTCGATGCGCGTCCCCGCTGTTGTTCCCTTGAATTGCAAGCACTTTGGGTCCTTTTGGTGCCACTCAGCATCCTGTCCCGATCCATTAAGTCCCTTTTCTTCCGCCCGGCGACGGTCCCTTCTGTGCGCTTGAAAAGACATTTTTCACTCAAATTAAATGAGCGAACGCGACTGAGGGCGACTGACGAAAGCCGAACAAGGTCAGACTGACTTGTGCGATTCTTAATATTATTCCATGATGGAGCCTGTTTCTTTCACTTTGCTCTCTTTTTTTTTGGGGGGGGGGGGGCAAATTACATATTGATGGCAGCCAGGATAAATCAGAAAGCGGAATATGATTGTCCCAGTCTCTGTTTTAAACATTTTGTGTGAGCGCACGATTCCCGAAAGTTGACATTCCCCCCGACTGTGGTGAAGCAACATAAAAGCCGGAGCTTCATTCACGCTGTTGCATCATGGGAAATGGGAAAACGCGCTCACCGCGATGGTTACAGTAGGAGGAGCACTGACACCTTCATTATCTGCTGCCGGCGTGTCGGGGAAAGCGAGGGATGGAAATTGTCGCCGCGGTGACCTTGGTGCAGGCCAACGCTGTGTAAATCTTTCAAAATTGGTCTGCAGCACCCCCCCCCTGAAAAAAAAAAAATCCACAAATCTCACGCCATCACGCAACGCTCTGGATAAAATATAGTCTTTCTTCTACGCCCTTGTTTACATTAAAAGGTGCACTTTCAAACGGCAATTGCAAAGAAAGCGCCGTGGTGACATGAAAAATATATGTATTTGAAAAGATGGATAAAAATTATGCAGCATCTGAAAAGAGACAGCGACCTGAAGCAAAAAAAAAAAGTATATTTCCAAAATGCTCTTTTATTCTTTTATCCACAGCTGCAAAACATGAGAAGTTTAATGTTTTGTTTGTCTTTTTTCAGGGTGGGGGGGGGTGGGGGGCTGTGACTATGAGGTGAATAATTCATAAGCAGCCATTGCGGCACGTGCCCGCCCCCCGACGGGCGCCGTCACTTTGAGGGTGCGATTCGATTAGTCGCGCGTCGGAAGCGCCTCTAACTCTTCGCGCCTGCGTCGCCTTTCATCTCGGCAGCAGGTAATCAATAATTGATAATAGTGAGGGGGGGAGGTCAATAATGCATTGCAATCGTCTACGCTCGAGCAAATTCCTCACGTGGACGCGTATTGATCGTTTGGGACATGACCGACTATAAAGACCACTTATAAAAACTAAAACAACGTTCAGAATCTCACCAAAGTTTGGAGGCATCGTCATTCTGATAAAAACATTTACATCCATTTTCTTAGCCGCTTATCCTCACAAGGGTCGCGGGAGTGCTGGGGCCGATCCCAGCTGTCATCAGGCAGGAGGCCGGGTACACCCTGGGCTGGTTGCCAGCCAATCGCAGGGCACATCGAGACAAACAGCTGCACTGACAATCACACCTAGGGGCAATTTATCCATCCATTTTCTTTACTGCTTATCCTCACAAGGGTTGCGGGGAGTGCTGGAGCCTAACCCAGCTGTCAACGGGCAGGAGGCAGGGTACACCCTGAAATGGTTGCCAGCCAATCGCAGGGCACAACGAGACAAACAGCCGCACTCGCAGTCACACCTAGGGGCAATTTAGAGTGTCCGATTAATGTCGCATGTTTTTGGAATGTGGGAGGAAACCGGAGTACTCGCAGAAAACCCACGCAGGCACGGGGAGAACATGCAAACTCCACACAGGCGGGTCTGGGATTGAACCCGGGACCTCAGAACTGTGTGGCCAATGCTTTACAGCCGTGCCGCCTAATTTGTTAATTGATAAATAAATTAATTGGAATTTTTCCATCTGGAATTTATTAATTTACTGCTGCATTTTATTAACACAGTTTTAAAAATCATGATGAAATGAAATCAATTAAACAATGAAAAATAAATACAACATTTAAAAAAAATGTTTTTTTTAAATTGACAAACCGTATGCTACACTTCTACTACCACTAATAATACTCTATTATTGTTATTATTAATACTAATAATATTATCCATCCATCCATTTTCTTAGCCCCTTATCCTCACAAGTGTTGCGGGGTGTGCTGGAGCCTATTGCAGCTATCATCAGCATAAACTGGTTGCCAGCCAATCGCAGGGCACATAGAGACAGATGAAAGTCAAACAATCACACCTAGGGGCAATTTAGAGTGCCCAATTAATATTGGATGTTTTGGGGGATGTGGGAGGAAACCGGAGTGTCCGGAGGAAACCCACTTTCCAGCTGATCCACCGTGCCGCCTGCAAATTAACGTTTGGTTAGAATCCTCGAAAATCGGCCCCCGAAGCCGATCTGGCTTCCTCGGTGCTGATGCTGAAGGAAGAATTTGCTTACACAAGCTTTGTGAAACAAAGAGAAGTTAGTTGACAAGCAGGGAATGTAAGATTGCAGCTGTTGTGCAAAAACTTGAGAGGGGCAGACGACTGCTTTTAAAGCTTGTGAAGCCAGCCGAAAGTCTCCCTGAGGCATTTTCTAAAGTTTTAGATGAGAGGATGGAATCAAAGAAACTCCAACTCGGCAGATGTAGGATGCGAAGTTGCAAAACATCTGAGTTTTTGTTATTGTGAAGCGGTGTGCCAAGGAATTAAAGTTTCAGGACTGACCATAAAATGTGAAAGTGCAATAAGTCAGGACCATGAGGTCAGTTTCACCTCGCAACGTGATGTTTGCGAGGCATGTCTATCATGAGTCGATGCACAAAGTCTCAAGCTGAACAGGAAGTGCACCACTTCGTTGTGAAGCGGCCATTTTTTTGGGGTCATTACATCACGGCGACTTTGGCGCCGCATAAAAAGTTGGATTGCTACGATATCGCGCAGGCAGAGTGTTGGCTCATCCCGATTTGTCGGCAAGACGTCGGTATTTCAGATCAAATTATCGCCACGTGACGTCTGAACAATTGAAGGGTAGCCTCTTCATCCATCCACCCATTCACCCATCCATCCATCCATCCATCCATCCATCCTCACATGGGTTGCGGGGAGTGCCGGAGCCTGCTGTCAACGGGCAGGAGGCGGGGTTACACCCTGCACTGGTCGCCAGCCAATCGCAGGGCACATCGAGACAAAGAATCGCACTCACAATCACACCTAGGGACAATTTAGAGTGTCTAATGTTGCATGTTTTTGGGATGTGGGAGGAAACGAGAGTTCCTGGAGAAAACCCAACCAGGCACGTGGAGAACATGTAAACTCCACACAGTGGGGGGGTCAGGATTGAACCCGGGACTTCAGAACTGTGAGGCTTTCCATCTGATCCACCTTTCCACCCTAGCCTCTTCATACGACATTAATTACGTGACCTCTATTATTCATGTTGGACCTCACGTGAACTCACCAACAACACCATCCGTACCCGTCTCGGGATGTCTTCCATTTTGCTCTGAAGCATACGGATGTTTTTCTCGCATTATTACCACATTTGAACCGCGTGTACGAGTTTGTGTTATTGCAAGTTGACTCAGCATGGCAGCAAAGTTTGATGACTCATCATAGAATATAAAACTCCAATAACTCAGCTCCCCAAGGTCAGAGCATGACCAGATGCCGTGTGTGTGACGAGGATTCCTCGCTTATTTTGATTAATTTTTTTCTCATCATTGGGGGAGGATAAGTTGTTCAGAAAATGGGGCGTAAGAGCATGAATGAGAAGGTCCTATTCATGGGTGCTCATCATTGTTGAAAATACTCACGTTTTAGCAGTAAAAGGCTAGCGCGCCGTTGATGAGCAACACTTGACTTGATAAATTGCGGCCAATTTGCGTGAAGAGGCAGCGCAAGACGGGAGATTGCGGCGCACGTCACCACGCGTGTACCTGCGCAGCGTTGCACAGATTGGCCTCCCGCCCTGCATTTATTTCTTACTTCTCGTCTGGAAAAGGATTCTGGAAAGAAGCGAGAACGTGTTCAGACTTAAATCCTCGGAGAACGTCGGAGAAAAACCCGGGCGGTGTTGCTAAAGCTATTACGGCTAGCGGCCCGCTGCAAAGTTGATTGGTCGGCTGCTGACACGCGACATTATGGCGTTTATCAGCCTTTTTGAAAATTCACACATTCACTCTTTTTTTTTTTTTTAATGCAGGGGAACCTTTTTTTTGGTATTCACTGAAAAACCTGCTCAATTTGATACACCCTAAAAATATGTATTAATAGCATCATTAAATAGTATGTAAGGAATTTATCAATTTGTGCATCATTACCGTAATTTCCGGCCTACAGAGCGCATCCAATTATAAGCCTCACCCAGTACATTTGTAAAGGAAATACCATTTGGTACATACATATGCCGCACTTGTGTAAAAGCCGCAAGTTCCCAAATTGAAACACGAGATATTCACAAAGACAGACGGTACACAAAGAGTTTTAAAAGTTTTCATACCTTAGCTTAGCATAACATAGCAACAATACGATAGCACGAACAGGGCTTGTAAAAAAAAACTGAAACATACCGGTAAAAAAAAACATGGCTTAATCACTGAGGTGCGGCTGCAACACAGCAGCTAACACTAGCGCAGTGCTAACACTAGCGCGCAGCAGCACACCAGGATAGCGCTAACAGGGCTGGTTAAAAAAATCATGCCGGTAAAACTTCCTCCCCACATATATAGCACCGCTCTCACGCTTACCTTTTCCACTCGAGTGCCCCCTTGTGGCCATTAGAAAAAAATGCACAAATTACCCGCATCACCGCATAAGCCAAAAGAAAGACGGTAAACAAAAAGCGTTTTCAAAGTTTTAATACCTTAGCTTAGCTCAACATAGCAACAACACAGTAACACGAACAGGGCTGGTAAAAAAACAAAACAAAAAAAACGGCGTGGCAGCTACACGGTAGCAACACGGTAGGACAGGAAGCTACCGCTAGCTAGCAGGTAAATGACCTACGACCCATAGGTAGACATTTCTCTACACTTACTCATTACAATGAGTAAGGTTCTCATTGTAATGAGTAAGTAACTTGTTACAATGAGAAACCAGTTTGTTTTGTTTTTTTTCAAGGTCCCTTTAGGGACTCCGTAGTACAGCACTAACAGGGCTAGCGTGGCGCTAAGCGCTATCGCGGCGCTAACGTGCCGGTTAAAAAAAATATACCGGCAAAAGTCACTTCCTCGATATACCACCAGTCTTACTTTTACCTTTTCCGCTCGAGTGCCCCCTTGCGGCCGATAGAAAAAAAATGCACAAATTAGCCGCATCGCCGCATAAACCGCAGGGTTGAAAGCGTGTGGAAAAAAAGTTGCGGTTTATAGGCCGGAAATTACGGTAATTCATTACAACGTCTCCTGTGTTCCACACGGCGGCATCATAACAAAGTCGTGAAAACACAAATGACGACATTCACAACTACTCTAATTGGCTCAGTAAATCGAGAGGATTAAAAAGATATATGTCTGTGTATATAGTAATATTATATTGTCTGTCTAAATGCGTCGATTTACCATCGGCGTTCAGGCAGCCATTGCTTAAACATCTCAAGTATCAGATATTAGGTAGCCTATCTATGGCACATTGTGTTTTCACATTAACCTAGCATAAGCCAAATTTGGTAGGTTGTTTTGAATCCCTAAAATGTAATTCTTTTTGTTTAACTCACCTCCCAACACACACGTACACACACTTGCATGTGTGTGTATTACATACAGTATTGTCGCCATTCAGTATATGTGTTTTCCTCCCACTCTGGTGTCCCTGTAGGCCATTTTATATAACACCGAATGAGGAGAAGGTGCCTTGCAGGGGTAAAATCCCATTTGATTCCGAGGTGTTGTCACATCTCCAGGGGAACAAAGGTGCTCAAGTAAATTTTGCGGTAAAACTAAATAACCCTGCATGGTGACGAATGGTCAAATATATCTCGCAGCGTTAATACTACTTTAAAAAGGTAGCATTTATATGACTTGAAAGGAATGCACTCGCGCGCGCACCGTGTTGTGTCAGTTGTGATGTTTGTTTACTGCGCTGCCTGGCGATCACAAATCACACAAGCCCCCCTCCCGTGCCTCGAGCGCAGAACCCCCATCAGCAGTAATCTGTCTGGGCTTCTTGGACGGGTCCGCACGAGGCTTTAGCGAGAGCCGATTTGTTTTGGGGGGGTGGGGGTGGGGTGATGTTGCCATGCCAACGACACGCACAAAGGCTACAACCCGGTGTAAGAAATGCTAATGCGCTTTCGCCTCATTCCCCCACAGTCTGTCAACACGAAAATTTGTTTAAATGAGCGTTAACGTAAAAGCGTAAACGACGCGTCGCAACACTGAAAGGAACGCAGACGAAAAAAATGTTTTGAACGCACCTAATGCCCAAATTGCTGTTACTCAACGGATTACCGAATACTCAAGGACAAACGGTTCTGTTTAATATTTACATTACATCCATTTTCTTAGCCGCTTATCCTCACAAGGGTTGCGGGGAGTGCTGGAGCCTATCCCAGCTGTCATTGGGCAGGAGGCAGCGTACACCCTGAACTGGTTGCCAGCCAATCGCAGGGCAGATAGAGACAAAGGGCCGCACTCCCAATCACACCTAGGGGCAATTTAGAGTGTCCAATTAATCCATCCATCTATTTTCTTAGCCCCTTATCCTCACAAGGGTTGCGGGGAGTGCTGGAGCCTATCCTAGCTGTCATTGGGCAGGAGGCGGGTTACACCCTGAACTGGGTGCCAGCCAATCGCAGGGCCAATTCGAGAAAAACAGCCGCACTCACAATCACACCTAGGGGCAATTTAGAGAGTCCAATTCATCCATCCATCCATCCATCCATCCATTTTCTTAACCGCTTATCCTCATAAGGGTCGCGGGGAGTGCTGGAGTCTATCCCAGCTGTCAACGGGCAGGAGGTGGTGTACACCCAGAAATGGTTGCAAGCCAATTGCATGGGACACCGAGACAAACAGTCGCACTCACAACCACACCTAGGGGCAATTTAGAGTGTCCAATTATTGTTGCATGTTTTTGGGATATGGGAGGAAACCGGAGTGCCCACGCGGGCACGGGGAGAACATACAAAATCCACATAGGGAGGGGCTGGGATTGAACCCGTATCCTCAGAACTGTGAGGCCAACGCGTTACAGCTGATCCAACGTGCCGCCCCTATTACAAATAATTATGTAATTATGTATCACACACAGCTTGTAGCCAAATTTTGTGTTGAAGTCAATTTTAATTTCTTAAATGTGTTATCTTTAGCTCAAATTGACCCAAGAAAATGTTTTCACTGCTAGATGATCTAAAAGTGCCAATATTGAATCTTCTCTGGAAACGTGAAAGTGAAGGTTGGACGGGCTGGAAGCGTTTCTCCACTTTGAGTATTTTTTTCCCCTTTATTTTTCCTCTCGTAGCGTTTCCTCGAGTACCTGCCCGTCTCGCCCATCTGCCGTCGGCGTCGCCATCCTGACGAGCACAAGCCCACCGTTGCCATGGAGAGGACGGCTCCGCGACCTCGGCTAATTAAATTTAGGTAACATTTCACAACACGGCGGCTCCCGTCAGCGCAGTGCGGAGTCATTCCGTTTGGTGCACGTGAAGCAAGTTGGAGCTTCCAGCGTCCAGCCCGGTGGACTCAGCGTGGCCCTAAATGTCGTGCAACGGACTGAAGATTTGTGGTGGTTATTCATACGAAAATATTCAGACGAATAATAAAGCTCTCCGGTCTTATTGGAAGTGGCCAAACGAGTTATTTGGATCACACATCCATCCATTTTCTCAGCCGCTTATCCTCACAAGGGTCGCAGGGAGTGCTGGAGCCTATCCTAGCTTTCGACAGGCAGGAAGCGGAGTACACCCTGAACTGGTTGCCAGCAAATCGCAGGGCACAACGGCCGCACTCGCAATCACACCTAGGGGCAATTTAGAGTGTCCAATTAGTGTTGCATGTTTTTGGGATGTGGGAGGGAACTGGAGAAAACCCACACAGGTGCGGGGAGAACATGCAAACAACAGACAAGCGGATCCGGGATTTAACCCAAGATCTCAGAACTGTGAGACCAGCACTTTTCTAGCTGATCCACTGTGCCGCCCATTTTCATTATCAACCGTAATTCCCGGCCTACAGAACGCACCGGGTTATATCCTCACAAGGGTCGCGGGGAGTGCTGGAGCCTATCCCAGCTGTTATCAGGCAGGAGGCGGGGTACACCCTGAACTGGTTGCCAGCCAATCACAGGGCACATGGAGACAAACTGCCACTCTCACAATCACACCTAGGGGCAATTTAGAGTGTCCAATTAATGTCCCAGTACCCAGTACATTTGTAAAGGAAAGACCATTTCAATTGCGGCTTTTACATACGCCGCAGCTGTGTAAAAGCCGCAATTGAAACCCACATTGAAACACGAGATATTTACACAGAAAGACGGTCCACAGAAAGAGGTTAATGCTAACGTTAGCACCGCGCTAGTGCTAACGCTAACGCTAGCACCGCGCTAGTGCTAATGCTAACGCTAGCATTAACACTAACAGGTTAAAATAAAACTTACTGGTAAGTATCACTGAGACATGCCAGTAACACAGCAGCAACACGCTAGCACAGCGCAATGCTAGCGCAGCGCTAACAGGGTCGGAAAAAGTCGCTTCCTCAGCACATTTATCCCACCGGCCTCATTCATACCTTTTCCACTCGAGTGCCCCCTTGCGGCCGTTGGGAAAAAAAAAAAAATACACAAATTAGCAGCATCACCACATAAACCGCAGGGCTGAAAGCGTGCGAAAAAAGTAGCAGCTTGTAGCCTGGAAATTACGGTACATTCTAATTTCACAATCATATTGAACATTTTGCACGTGTTCCCGAAATTTCCGAGCATCCTGAATAGTCATTTAGACTACCTAAAATCTTCACACTTAATGTTTGTCATCATATTTATGGGCCATATTCTCCCGAGTGCGTCGAAAGCAAAAGTCAGAAACTGCGACTAGTGCTTCATTTTGGAATCGTGACTCCATTCTGATTCGAACGTGATTCAAGTAACAAATTATGATTTAGAGGGCAACTGAACCCACTCCCACCCAAAAAAAAAAACTAATCTAAGAATATGATCACTTTCCTCCTTATATGTGAAACGCGATATAATGTCTTGAAAAAATGGGCTGTGTTGGAGATTTGAGTGGTTCCGTTTGGAGATAAACGGCGTTATCGTACCTTTGAGCAGCTTACTGCGAATCACAAAAGGGATGCTGTTGCGCACGCTCCTGAGTGATGTTGCAGTTTGTCAACCCCCCCCACACGCAGGCCTCATTCCGTGGACGCGCTGGCCGACCGTATCGCGCCTCGCCATCAGCCGCTCAAGTGTCCTAATGGGACTCGCGCGGCGGAAATGAGCAAGCGACGGCGCACTTTTATCGCTCACCTTTCACCCATCTGGCAATTAAAATCGGCCGCCTCATCCCGGCGGAGGCCGACCGCCGCCGAATTCGCGTATTTACGATCTAACGACATCCGGTACAAGAGCCACGTGAAAGAGGACAGAATTACAAACATAACAATGCCCTCTGTGTGTATATTGTAGTAGTCGCCATGGTTTTGAATTGATGTACAGTATTCCGTGCACCGATTCGCTGCTGTTTCTGTGTGAGATGGTATCGCTCGAGTTCATTTGGCAAACAGGGCGGGTGAACCCCCCCACCCCGGTTGGCCGCCCCCTCCCCGGTGTTGACAGGCTGCGGGATTTGTCTCATCATATCTCAGCACGCCGATGGAGCTTCTCCCTTTTCCCCGTCCGCGTGCGGAGAATTTCGATGACATTTCCGACTCCAAATTTTGACTACGCCCGAAATAACTCACGCAACGCCGCTAATCACATCCGAGTCGGACCCCGCTGCATCTTATTTGTTTTTATTTGACGTTTTCTCGGCGCGCGGCCAATCTCCAAGACGAAGATTAGAAGTGAGAATTGTTTGATCCTTTCGAATTTGAAATATGGCATCCACTCCCCGCCTCGTGCATTTTCCTTTTCAGCTACTGGGAGATAGAACAAATAGATCATGTTTTGGATCATGTTTCTATATTCTTATGATGCGAGAAATCATCGAGATTTGTTTTTGCTGTTTATTCCTGGTGAAAAGGGAGAAATTTTATAGACTAACATGGCAGCTGTTGTCACTAAAAAGGAGCTATTTTGTAATTAAATAACAAAAAATGTAAAAAAAAAAAAATTACAGTCCATAACTCATATTAAGGTACATTTTTATCGCATCTGAACATGATTAATTTTCTATATTACACACAAATTAAGGCAACATGGCAGAGGTCACAGGGACTTACTTGAAAAAAAAACAATTTATTAAGTTCCTCACGGTAGAATTTTAGGGGCCCCTTTACTTTCTTTCTTCTTTATTTCATTACAGATTAAAACGACACGAGAGTTTAATTTTTTGCGACGGGTGTCAAGAAGAGGCTTGTCTTAATTCTCGGTCATTCTTATTCAGAGCTGGATTTAACAAAATAATAACACAACTGTTCACGAACCAACGGTGCACGGGGGGACCCAAATGCAGGACTCCCAGACGAGGACATGATGTTCAGTGGGTTTTATTATAATGAAACTTATGTACGTCAACACAGTCCAAGAAGGCAGGATCCGAAACACAAGAAACAATGTCCGATAACTGTGAGTCAACTAAAGACGATAACCAAAAGCGTGACTGGGCTGTAATGGGGCAGTGCCGGACTCACCCCAGATGTGCGAAAACATACTCAACGAACTGGCAACTGCCAGTGACAAAACTCCAACTTAAATTGATCCATCCATCCATTTTCTTTGCCACACATCCTCACGAAGGTTACGGAGAGTGCTTGAGCCTATCCCAGCTGTCAACAGGCTGGAGGCGGGGTACACCCTGAACTGGTTGCCAGCCAATCGCAGGAAACATGGAGACCAACAGCCGCACTCACAATCACACCTAGGGGCAATTTAGAGTGTCCTAGTAATCTTGCATGTTTTTGGGATGTGGGAGTAAACAGGAGTACCCGAAGGAATCCCACGCAGGCACGGGGAGAACATGCAAACTCCACACGGGCGGGTCCGGGATTGAACCCGGGACCTCAGAATCACAGTGCCTCATGTAGAGCAACTGTGACCGGCAACAGGTGTCATAGATGAAACCGCTGGGAGTGGTGGCCCGGCCTCGTCCTCCTTGGCCATGGTCCGGCCTCGCGCATGACAAAAACAAAGCTAATTATTAGTGGTGTCCCTCAGGATAGTGTCTTAAGGCCCTATTTTTTTTTTCATTTTGGTTTCGTTAATTGAAGATTCATCACGCAATATTTGACCTCTGCACTGAAATTGCAGTTTAATTGTGAACGCAGGTCTTTCGAGGATTATTATTCTGAGCAAGAACCTCATTGATTTTGAATATAGCCGAGGTCAATGTTTCTGAATTCTAACTAGATGTCCATACGTTGTGTCACCGAAACAGTCCCATTGATTGTGGCCCAGATTCTTTTTCCTCGCTCACGTTTTCCCCCCAGAGACCGTCCGCCCGTCCTGACCTACACGAGGCTGCGCGATGGATCGGGAACGTCAGTAACGGCGCAGCGTGGAGCAGATAGAAGCCGGATTAGAGTCGGGCCGGTGAGAAACTAAATCAATCGACGCCTCCTTGGCGCCAATCAAGCACGTATGGGACCCAGGTCCGTAATCTGCCGGCCACCTCTGGCGCAGACGACGACTGCAATGTCACCGTCCCTGGAGGATGGACAATAAAGACACGAAACAAATTGAAGTGAAGGAATGCATCAAATCTCAGACGATCCCTTTCGGCCGGCACTCGTGCACGGCGGCCCCGTGCGGCTTCTGAAAAGGGGGAGAGCAGATTGATCCGAGGGACGTTTTCTGCTTCCCCCTGCGAGCAATTTGAAAACGGGGAGTGGAAAAATATCGATTTGCTGCAATTTGCATTCATATGAGAGCCTCTGCTGGCGTCGTGTCAGTCTAGACGGCGAAGCCCACACACCTCGTGGAAGCTCAATGCGGGATGATTCATTTGGAAAACACAAACTGGTGTATATCGAGAAGACAAAAAAAAAAAAAAAAAAAACCACCTGAAAATCTGTCTTAATGTTTGTGTTGATGGGTCGTCATTACCTCAAAGGATGACTGCGTGATCACAATTAACGCGGCGGCGTTCGGCGGAGGAAAACGACGTCGTCCTTGGCAGCGCTAAGGGTGAGAGTGTGGACAGTAATAAGCGCACTAAAAATAGACGCGGCCATTATTCTGTCTGGCAGATGGCCGCCGTACATGCCAGCGATTTGGTTTTCGCTATACAATAAGCAAAGTCGTCTCTTTTGGGTGATTTCGGGCAAGAGCAGATTTATTTGTTAATCATTTCCAAGAATGTTTAAATTCCTGTCATTCGTTTTGTTTGTTTGGAGACATGAGGACATGACAACTTATCATAGCGATCTCAGGTACGATGCCTCTAAATTGATATTCCAGGAGTGTCCGAGTTCCAGCTCATCTCGAGTCTCTTAATTGCAACATTCCGAGCTCCTCAAAACATTAAGAGCGACCTCAAAGGTGTTTCTCGCGCTGCTAAATGACTCGATTAATAAAACTGACTCATAGTTACTACGCGCGCCCTGACCGTCTATTTCTGTTTGCAGTCATTTTGGGAACATCTTTGGGCCATATAGAAAATTACATATTTTTGGTTCTACACGATTTCTGCATTCAACATAATACATAAGCGATATCAACACTTTACTGTGCATATTTACAGGTCACGCCAAATATGTGCTGTGTGCAGGCGGGGTTGGGGTGCTGGAGAAAGTTGTGAAGTGTAATTAATTAATAATAACAGTGTAATTGATTAATATTAACAGTAATTAATCAGTAATAATTATTGCTAATTGATCTTTATAAGGTCAGCCTATAGCAATAAGTGACATGAACTGGAATATTCTTCTGTGTTTACCTGGATTGCTAAAATTGTGCTCAGTCATACGTTTGAAATTCTGTTGCCTTACTGGTGTCATTTTTAAATTTGAATCAAACAGCGCACCAGCCAGTAAGACTCACTTTCTATTCCTTGAATTAATTTTCATACAAAATCATGACTGCACAGTCTCAGGTATCACACTGGGGTCTTTGACTGCGCATGGCCATGAAGAGGGTTGTTGGGGGGGGTTCATGTGCCTTTACGCACACTCTCTTTTATGAGGTAGGAGGAGCTTGTTGCACCGGGACGCCACTCAATGCAGCAGCCCCGTCAAAACCTGTGGGAACCCCCCACATCGCCCCCCACCCCCAGGCCCCCTCCACACACAGACCTCTCCATCTAGAGCAGCCTTGTTATCACTTCTATCTGCGCACCCCAGCTCGCGGCGCGCTCAGCCCCCAACGCGTCCGTCAAATATGAATCGCATCACCCTGACGCTGCACGCCGGTGCCACATAGGTAAGATCTTTACTGCATATTTTTTTATAATCGGAAGGATTTTTTTAGGGTTAAGTCAAGATTTAGGAAAGAAGTAGCTTCTCCCTTTGTCTACAATGCATGTGCATGCTTTCTTGCACGCAGACGCATTCAGGTGCGCCACTCTGATCCAAAAATGATACCATGAACAATGCGCACTTTGGCTGTTCGATGAACTTTTGGGACGTCGCCATTATTTCAACTTTTAAAAACAGCGGTGCATTTTGCACATGGAAGCTATTTGTATATTGTTATGTTTCATCTGCAGGAATTTACTCCCGAACGGCTGTCACGATGCGCCTCACGGCCGTGTTCTTGTTTGCAGCCGTGACAGGCGTCGCTGGAGGTAATCCGATTAGATATGAGGCGCGCTGCCAACTCCGGCAGCTTTTTTGATTCTTTGTGTGTTTCACGAGCACGCGGCTAAAACAACGCGTCTGTCTTTTCCTCTCGTGAGGTTGGGGATGTGGCTGCAACACGGAGAATGGATTTTGCGGGAAGACTGGCAAGTGCAGGTAGTGATGCTCGCGATAAAAAAAAAAAAAAAAAAACTCATATCCTGTGTGTTTTTTTTTTAAATACTTCACAGGCACTCTGCTGTATTGTTTCTGATTTATGAACTGGCACATCAGCCCTTTGTTTGTTCAAACAATGGATTTTCTGGCCATAATTAAAGCCTCATCTCAGCTTGCTGACATTATGGGGACAAGAGCGGTGGCGGCGGTATATTAATAGTTCAGTGTTGTTTCCCCCCACTCCACCCCACCCCACACTCTTCCCTCTCAGGTGCAAACCAGGGTGGCAGGGCGACCACTGCGAGCGCTGCATCCCCTTCCCGGGCTGCCTGCACGGCTCCTGTGAGAAAGCGTGGCAGTGTGTCTGTCAACAGGGCTGGTTGGGCAGCCTGTGTGACCAAGGTGAGCCCCCAGCAGCAGCATCCGTTTAAGGGGTGACTCACTAAGCCCCGGGGGACATGTGAGATCCACTGCTTTTTTTTTTTTTTAGATAGCGAAGAAAGACCTGATGAAGGTTGCTAAAGGTGACCCTTTTCTTTAAACAAGGTCATTGACAACACTTTCCCCTTCATCCCGTATATGATTTTGGAGTTACAGCCGAGAATGCTGCAGCGGCGGAGAGGAAATAAAGGACGCGAAGGGAGACGCTGCCGAGCACGTGGGAAGAGAGCGAGGGGGAAAGAAAGGAGTAAAACTAGGAGGAAGTGAGACGTCACAGCTAAAAGCAGAACGCTTTGTGTGCGTCCGCAGACAATCGCCTGTGCTCATCGGGGCCTTGTTCGGGGAACGCCACCTGCATAGAGACCGGAGAAGGGGGCTACCTGTGCGTCTGTCCCCAAGGTTTCACCGGACCAACCTGTCAGCTGAGGAGGAACGTCTGTCTCACTGACGGGTACCGACGTGTATTTCAGTTTGCTTGTTCAAGCAATAATCACCACCCGACGAGTACCTCCGATCGCGGAGCCGCCCAAAGTGTTGCCATCATAAGAGCCTTGATTAACTGCAACATTTTAATATTTTTCAATGTCACCAGACGTTCACCGTTTCACGAAGAACGCTGAAACACTTTCAACTAACACACACACCGTACACATCTCGTTTTATAATATGAATTCAACCACAATCGATGTATTTTCTATACGGCGTGTCCTCATTAGGGTCGCGTTTACGTTGGAGGCAAACCCAGCTGACTTTAGGCGAGATATGAAGGGTTCACCATGCCCGGGGACACCAATCATTCACAGGGCACATATTTAAAAAAATCATTTAAGATGCCACACGGTATCAACAAAAAACTACACAGACTTAAATGCGGATTATAGTTTTTAATGTACCTTCCATGCAGAGTTTTTCGAATGTGGTAGGAAGCCAGTGTGTCCTGTGATATCCCGACACAGCAACCCCTGCACTGAGATTTGAACCCAGAACGTTTCTAGCAGGAGGCATACGTGCTAACCACTAGCCGCAAAACATTAACCTGATTAGCAAGCGGTAGCTACCGTTGCTGCCAAAGTTGTCGCAAGGAATTCTATTCATTTCTGTTGAAATGACACGTCTTCTTGATCCGAAATTAAAATTTACCCGTTTTCGATAAGTTTAAAGACAATAAGAGTATATTTCGGAAAAAGTCAGCACGGCCATAATTTGGCTCCAAAAATCTTGAAACATAAATGAGTCAAGATGAGGCATCTGGCAGCGTTCTCGTGATACAGAACCGAGAGTCTAAAAAAATCCAATATCCTTCATTTGTATGTCAGAAAGTTGACATTGCCTGTATGGACGGAATCTTATTATACTAAAAACGAGATGATGCGACCTTCACTTGCTGTCCGCGGCATTTTGTTTTCATCAAAGCAGCTTATTCCACAGTCAATAAACGCAACGCACAGAGGCGATAACAATCGCAATGTGTCGGGAAGCTGCTGTATTACGGTCGCACACGGTGCACTTCCATGCATTTCGGGGGAAGTGGCTCATTGATTCTGCCCTGACATTTAACGTCTTATAAGTGTGGCTGCACTATAATTCCTCCAGAGTAGGGAATGTCATTTCCTATGCTTTTATTTCACATAATGTAGTCCGTCACGAGGTACATTAGTTTCAGGGAAACTAATCTCTGTGGCGTTTTTTTCTGCACAGACATATTTTTTTCAAGTGAGATAGATTGCATTGTGAAATTGAAAAGGGCCTCAGGATAGTGCCCTGAGGGACCTCATGAAGCAGCCCGCTATTTACGTTATTTGGCCGGCGGCACGGAAGGGGAATTTCTTAGAGCAATGGCCTTAGAGTTCTGAGGACCAGGGTTCAAATCCCAGCACCCCCCCCCCCCCCCCCGTGTGGAGTTTGCATGTTCCCCCCGTGCTTGAAAGGGTTGCAATATTAATTGGAGACTCTAAATTGCCCTTAGGTGTTATTGTGAGTGCGACTGTTGTCTTTCTCCATGTGCCCTGCAATTGGCTGTATCCCACATCCCCCTATCTATCTATCTATCTATCTATCTATCTATCTATCTATCTATCTATCTATCTATCTATCTATCTATCTATCTATCTATCTATCTATCTATCTATCTATCTATCTATCTATCTATCTATCTATCTATCTATCTATCTATCTATCTATCTATGTAATC
Source organism: Syngnathoides biaculeatus (assembly GCF_019802595.1). Taxonomy (NCBI): domain Eukaryota; kingdom Metazoa; phylum Chordata; class Actinopteri; order Syngnathiformes; family Syngnathidae; genus Syngnathoides; species Syngnathoides biaculeatus. The sequence continues at coordinate 17,595,224 of NC_084654.1, read as the reverse complement.
AACCTAAATCCTTACTCTTCAAGTATGTTAAAACCTACCTACAAGGAACTTGTATCAGTTGGTGTCAATCTTGTACTAATTATAACGTACGTTCTTGTGACTGAAACAAAAGAAGAAGAAGGGGGCCCAGAACACCGCACTGGGGACCTTGAGTCACTTGGGTGTGATTTTTAAAATCCATTTTCAAGAAAATAAACAGACTTTAGCAACTGCGAACTAAACTTTTTGGAGTCCATCCATCTATACGTTTTCTATACCGCTTATCCTCAGTAGTGGGCGTGCTGCAGCTGATGTCACAGAGATGCGGAATACACCCTGAAGTGTACACACATATTGTACAAACAAACAAAAATCTTTGCACTCACATTCATACCTATGCGCAATTTCGAGTCCTCAATTAATCAACTGGGCAGGTTTTTGGGACGTAGGTAGAAACCAGAGTACCCAGTGAAAACCCACGCAGGCACGGAGAGAACTTGCAAAATCCACACAGGCAGGGCCAGATTTGAAGCCAGATCCTCAGAACTGTGAGGCAGCTCTGCTAACGTCGTTCACCGTGCCATCCTCACTTTGTATCAGATCATCAAAATCAATGCTTAAGTTCATTTAAATTTTGCACTACAGTTGTTGGAAAAGCCCAAATTTAAATTCAGAATGTGTCTCCAAAAAGAAAAAAAAAAAAAAGGGGGGGGGGGGACCGGACAGCTCTCAAGAGATGACGATGACACTTGAATTTCGCAACCCTTGTCTAGTTTGTGTCAGCTATTCAAAATTAATAGCGTTGTCACTTCGATACAGAAGAATAATCCCTGAATAGTATTCAAAATGCCAATCACGAAAAACCTTAAAGATAGAAGTCAGATAATGTGTGGTCTTACACCACCAGGACACTACCCAATGGGACATCATAAATTATTAACAACATTTAAAAAAAAAAAAACATTAAATCCAGCCCTTAGGACGACTGTACTGAAATGGGTCACATTCCTTTGATACCTTTGTAACGGGGGAGTGTTCGAGAGCACAATAACAAATTGTCGTGGGTCAGCTGGTCGGGGCGTTTGAATACCAATTTTTGTTTGAAAACCAAAGCAAAAAAAAAAAAAATTGCAAAATTTTCGTTTGAAAACCGATTTGTACGAAAATAGAGAAGTTCAAAAACCGAGGTACCGATTTTAGATATTCAAAACCGCAGAGTTTGTGCTTAAATACAGGACAGTCATCCTTGAGAGTCGATGGAAATCCCAACTCCATCATCTCTATATTAAAAAAAAATGAAAAGAAATGGGAGCCAGAACACAACCCAGGAGAACCTTCGCTCATTATCATGATCAATAACTTGCTTTTCTTTGAATTTGACTCGTCATCTTTCAAGATGAAGGTAGCACGATGACACAAACATTTTTCTACCACTACCTTGGATATATTGTCTAATACATTTAAATAAATAGGGTTCCTGTTGACTTTTATGAAAATAATCGATGAAAGAACGCAAATCAAAAAAAGCAACTGCTAAATGCAGAGGTGAAATATGATGTGATCTTAATCTTAATGGAAATAAAATGAGAGAAAATAAGGCCGAGGCCCAACAAATCCGACCTAATGAAGGTTGTTTTCTCTCCCGAGTGGTCCTCCATCCATTTTCGACCACGCCAGCCGACATCGAGATAGAGGCCGACTCCACCATTGAGTGGTCGCCAACCAATTCCCGCGCACATAAAGACCACCATTCTCACTTCCATTCACACCGTCGTTAATTGGCAACCGAACCCGCGGTGCCCGCATGAAGTTCATAAGTGTGAACCATTACGTTGTCAGCGACCGCTTTAATGAACTGTAAGCATTATCTTTTCTTTTCAGCTCCCCTTGCCAGAACGGAGGTACTTGCACAGAAGCGGGCGACGGGTCGGAGGTCCGCGCTTCCTGCTCATGCCCGCCTGGATTTTCCGGAAACGTCTGCCAGATCGCAAGCGACGTCTGTCAGTCGGACCCGTGTCTAAACGGCGGCAATTGCACAAACCGCGGGGCGACCTTCACGTGCTCCTGCCTTCGAGGCTTCTCCGGTATGACTTGTAACGACACGGTCGTCTCACCGTGCGGCGCCACGCCCTGCGCCAACGGGGCCGCCTGCGTCGGCCGACCCGACGGGACCTTTCGCTGCGTTTGCCCGAAACGGTTCTCGGGCCAGCTGTGCGCCATTCCGCACCGGCCGAAAGCCAAGCCGAAGCAGGCCAAACCCGCGGACCGCAGGGTGTTTGCGCTGACCCCGCAACACTACTCGCTCCCCACCCACGCCTTCCACAAGCTCCTCCAAGCGCCCGAAAGGGACCTGCTGAAGATCACGCTGAAGGAGACGGCCCGCCACTCCCCCGGCGTTCTGTCCGGCCACGCTCAGCTGGTGTGTTTCGGCATGCTGGCCCTGCTCACCTGCCTTGTCATCCTGGCCACCACGGGCATCGTGCTGTGCGGCCGCTGCGAGGCGTGGCTGGCCAACGCCAAGTACAGCAAGCTGGTGCGGCGGCAACGCGATCACCTGCTGAAGGAGGCGGGGGCGGCGGGCCGCGAGGAGACGGAACACTCGGTCAACATCATCCTGCCGGAGAAGATCAGACTGAACAGCTTCGGGAGGCGCTACACCTCCATCTGATCCGTGAATGTAAATCTGAAGTCGATAGAGTATATTTGAATGTACAGTCCAGTGCAAATATGACAATGATTATTAGTCATTTCAGGCAGCGGTTCTCAAACTCGTTGGGTTGAGGAAGCACTTAAAGGGGAAATATTCCCAGTACCAATTCAACATACATACAGTAACTACCAACACCCAACCCCCCACCCACCCACTTAAATGCCTTGGAGATCATTTATATTTTGAACATTTCAACAACTATCCAATGCTATTTACAGTGACGAAAATAAGTATTTGAACACCCTGCGATCTTGCAAGTTCTCCCACTTACAAATCATGGAGGGGTCTGAAATTTTCATCGTAGGTGCATGTCCAGCGTGAGAGAGATCATCTAAAAAGAAAAACCCAGAAATCGCAATGTACGATCTATTTGTGTGATACAGCTGCAAATGAGTATTTGAACACCTGAGAAAACCAATGTTAATATTTGGTACAGTAGCCTTTGTTTGCAATTACTTGTTCACCAGGTTTGCACACACTGCAGGTGGGATTTTGGCCCACTCCTCCACACAGATCTTCTCAAGATCAGACAGGTTTCTGGGCTGTCTCTGAGAAACACAGAGATTTAGCTTCCTCCAAAGATTTTCTATTGGGTTTAGGTCTGGAGACCAGCTAGGCCACGGCGGAACCTTGATACGCTTCTTACGGAGCCAGTACTTGGTTTTCCTGGCTGTGTGCTTCCAGTCATTGTCATGTTGAAAGACCCAGCCACGACCTATCCTCAATGCTCTGACCGAGGGAAAGAGGTTGTTCCCCAAAATCTCACAATACATGGCCGCGGTCATCCTCTCCTTAATACAGTGCAGTTGTCCTGTCCCGTCTGCAGAAAAACACCCCCAAAGCATGATGCTACCACGCCCCATGCTTCACAGTAGGGATGGTGTTCTTGGGATGGAACTCATCGTTCGTCTTCATCCAAACACGGTTAGTGGAATTAACCAAGCTGCTTGGCGATTTCTCTGTAGCCCTTTCCAGTCGTGTGGAGTTGTACAATTTTGTCTCTGGTGTCTTTTGACAGCTCTTTCGTCTTGACCAGGTTGCAAGTTTGAGTCTTACTGATTCTATGGGGTGAACAGGTGTCTTTATGCAGCTAACGACCTCACACAGGTGCATCTGATTCAGGATAATACATGGAGTGGAGGTGGAATTTTTAAGGCGGGCTAACAGGTCTTTGAGGGTCAGAATTCTAGCTGATAGACAGGTGTTCAAATACTTATTTGCAGCTGTATCACAAAAAGAAATCATTAAAAAAAATCATACATTGTGATTTCTTTTTAGATTCTCTCACAGTGGACGTGCACCTAGGATGAAAATTTCAGACCCCATCCATGATTTCTAAGTGGGAGAACTATAGCATATAGTTATATAGCAGGGTCTTCAAATACATATTTTCTCCACTGTAATTAATTGCAATGCTAATCCATCGCCGTGAGCTGATGTGCATTACTGCCACTAACAACAGTGTTGTGAACATAGAGGTGATAGTTTACAAACGCACAGTCGTTATTGCAAATTTTAGCGGTTTGAGCACAATATTTTGCGACTTTTCCCAATCTCTCTCAGGACTTTTTTTTTTTTTTTTTTTTAAACATTTCCTTACCTGTACAAACTTTACATGGAAAGAGCTAGAAATGCTACACGCAAGCATGGAAAACACATTCAGCAGTTCACAATCACATCAGTCGTTTTTTTTTTTTAATTTTTAATTTAGCCCAAGGCTAAGATAAAGCTAAATGATGCGACATAATTTCTTTCGAATTATTCTGTGGCCCCCCCAAATTACATTTCGGGGAGGACCCCAGTTTGAGAACCTTTGCAGTAACGTGTGACGTTATGAATCATGTTAAATACCAAATAGCAAGGTGTCGTGTGCCAGCTCTTTATGTCATTAGTTACACATATGCAAACGTTTTAGGACAATACGAAACATTGTACATTTGATATATTTCTATGTATGATTGCAAAAACAGTTGCCAAAACATTAGGTACACCTGTACAATCTAGTGCGATCCAATACAAGGGCGGCATCGGAAAACAAACCGTGCGTTGTGTACTAACTGTGTAACTAACAACCAAAAGCAAAAATCAGTTTTGGATTTGCAAATCTTGCTGAGCATGTGTGTGCACATCCTCTACGCAAACTGGCTGGAAATGGGTTGTGTCGTATTTGCGTGAACAAACAAACAAATCTCAACGAGAGAGAGAGAGAGAAAAAAAAAACTCAGTTTGTGGCGGCCACTCCTATATCAGGTTCATTGAAGACTAAATCATCCTTAGGTGGAGGTATAAATAGTTTGTCTCCATGTACCCCGTGATTGGCTGGCGACCACTACGAGGTGCCTCTTGCCTTAAATCAGATGAGATAGGCTCCACCTCCTCTCTAATGTTCATAAGCGCTACAGGAAACGGATGGATGAAATCATGGATTTTTAAACATTGAAACAGGTCAATTTGACCCTCTGTATTAAAAAAAAAAAAGCAATTAAAATGATTTCTACTTTTAGGTAATCAATAATCACAAAAATCACTTTTAAACAAACTGTTTTTTTCCTTCCAGATTTTTAAACATACTTCCAAACAGACCAAATCTGACATGTAATATGACGCGATGTTAACATTGTTTTAAAAATTGCCTAATACGTTTTCCCCGCCTGTGTGGAGTTTGCATGTTCTCCTTGTGCCTGCGTGGGTTTTCTCCGGGCATTCCGGTTTCCTCCCACATCTCCAAAAAATTGGACACTCTAAATTGCCCCGAGGTGTGATTGTGAGTGCGACTGTTTGTCTCTATGTGCCTTGCGATTGGCTGGCGACCAGTTCAGGATGTACCCTGCCTCCTGCCTGTTGACAGTTGGGATAGGCTCCAGCAATCCCACGAGCCTCGTGAGGATAAGCGGCAAAGAAAATGGATGGATGTTTTCTTTGGGCTTTTTTTTTTTTTGTCACCTTGTATTGGCTCTCATTAGATTGTGCAAATACTCTTTGCCCAATACTGATTGTACATTTCAATCAAATGAAATCAAATACATAGCGATACCCATTTCCTACACTGTAAAATCATCGTGGACAATAATTGTGAGAAATTAACACCGTGATCAGATTTCTCACAGACTGTGAACAGTATGTCTTTATGTAATTAGTATGTAATTACACAACAATGTAATTAGTTTGAAAGCAATGTGATGTTTAGTCCTTGGCATTAATCAGGACCCGAGAGGTAGCTTTGTTTCAAAAAAGCTCGGCGACTCTAATTTCAAACAAAACACACATTTATTCTGACTATAAAGGATCAGTGGCATCTACTCTATTAAGTGTTCTTACTTAATGTGGCTGGAGGTATACCGCTGACTGATTGCAACCCCCTCACCCTCCTCTTTCTGATTGTTCCCTTCAAATATGAATGTCAATTTCAATATCCTTGTTATCCCAAACCATCCCGCCTTTCCGTTATGATTCAGTCTGCAGCGCATTTGAAGTTTCTGTCCGACTTTACTCACCGCCCGGCGGCACCTCGGCTACGCTCCAAAATGAAGGTTGGATCAAAAGCTGCAAGATGTCCAACCGGGTTGCGCGCTCCACCTGATGCAAGGGAGGAAAATCGGTCACCACTTGTAAATGCGATAATGTTGTGTGTCATTATGGGATGGAGTCACACATGTCGGAGCAATAGTGCATGGGGGAAAAAATGATGATGATTTATTAGCTATTGACAAGTGGATTTGTTTGACACTGTAAACAGAGGGAGATTTACGGAATATGTTTTCCTGTTTTTAAAATATTTCGCCCCATTTTTATAGAAGTCACAATAGCATGGAAATGCAATAAGTACAGAAATATAGCGGTGAGTAAAGTACAGAAGTAATAAATAATTAAGACGTGTGCAATGTGCAAGTGAATAAAATCATTTAAATTAAATGAAGTTGGGATGAAGTAGGTGCAAAAATGTAATCAATAATTCAATGAGAATGACAGAAATTCAAAGAAAACATACAAAATGGAAACAAAATCCTAAACAGGTGTAGAATTATCTGCATTCAAAAAAATATGCACTGTTTTTTTCAATAGAAATTGCTGAACTCTATCTTCGAATAAATAGCTGTGTAGTTTTCTTTTGAGCCAATGTAGTTTAAATATCTATACGTATCATATTCAGATTTATTACACTGTTATCCATGCTCGGATGTTTTTATTTTGTTTTGAATGAGTTAAGTGCAGAATGTGGTTCACTTTAAAATGATCCATTTAATGTTATGCTTTTAATGCAACTACGAGCCTCCAGTCAGGTGAAAATCTATATTTGCTCTTGTGCTTTTTGTCCATCAATGTTTTTATTAGCTGTACATTGTATTTAATAAAATGTATTCAAGCAAAAAAAAAAAAAATGTGTGCATCAGTATTTAATGTGATTTAAATCTTGCCCTCAGGCTTTTGCCACACTAATCATCTAGTTGCCTGATTTGATCACTTGAACAGCTTGGAGCTTTTCAAGCTTTTTAGACAAAATTATGTCTATAAATCAGATTCCAATCGTACAGATCAGATTTCAAACCAGAAGCAACAAAAAAAAAAAAAAAAAAAAACCAGCCCCACAATATTTCAATAGTTCCACACGTCACTCCGTGTACATGGCTGACACGTTAATGGGCAGCAAATGGAAAAGACACATTTCAGTCTCTGTCGCCCTCTGGTGGACAAACTGTCACAGTAGAAATGATGAAGAAAAATTGTTCCGAGTGAAATAAAAAGTGCAAATGCTTATAAAGGATCTTTAACGTAGTTTGTAGGCTTGAAAGAAGATAGAAGCCTTAATTTGTGGTACAAAATGTTGTCACAATACCTTGAAGGGGCGGGGTGGGGGTGCGAAAACGTCACCGCAGCCTTAGTTTTGCATTGAAAACGATTTTTCAATGAATGACGTCACCAACTTTATCGTGTGATTCCCACCACGGCCACAAGATGTCAGCCATTCACAGCCAGAGCCATGCGGAAAGGGAAACCAGTCCAGAACCGTACACTTGTGAACTCTCATTGCGTAAAACCGTTCCGGTTTCTTTTTTACCACCGTGGAACGTTCATCAAGATGTTTCGTGTAATAACACTGTTGCGACATTTTGAGGCGCCACATAATGTTTTTTTTTATTGGACCCAAAAAAAAAAAAAAAACGTGATGGTCAATAAAAATTGGATTTTCTTGGCCATTACAGCGGGATGAATATCTAACTATTCTTCCCCACACTCCTCTGCCACACATCTTATAAACAATTTATATACTCGAGTAAATTCAGAGTAGTACAATAGACTTTGTGCCTTATATTCCTTGTAATATACAGTATATTCTAGTGATAGCGACCGTCGGCCACTCGTGAAAACTAGCCGAAGAATCCCGCACACCCGCGCGGTCACATTTTGCTAGGTCGGTTTACATTTAACGTTCGGGCTGGGGGTCAAGTTTAGGTTTTGGGTTGGGTTTAAAGGGGAAATCCAGTGGTTTGCATGAACAGTGTATCCAATAGGTCATGTAATATGTGATGTTAAATCCTCTCTCATTTAATAGAGTTTGGAGAAGACTTTGATCGACAATCACAAATTTACTGCCATTTTCGCGAGTCACATGACCTACGTGGGCGGATGTGACGTGTTACGTGCTGTTCCACGCTCGATTACATGGGACACCATTTATGCCCAGCGCCTATTTCTTGGATTTATCCTCATCTGGTGACGAAATAGCAGTATCAGTTGATCGGGAAGACGGAGGAATACTTCCATACAGATTTGAACTTGTGGCTGTAATTAATGATGAATATTCGGATAGTTCTTTGGCCGGAATGACACGGAATTTGACTACTCAGAGGCCTACCCGCGACATGAGTGCGTAAACAAAGGCCCCTGGAGCTCCGGACCGGCAGCCGTGGATGGTTCTTCAGACGGGAATGACGCAGGAGTTCGACGAGCAAGCTCCGGCGGCAGGCCGTGAGCCGAGCTTCCAGGCGGCGGAGGCCGTTAGCTGAGCTTCGGCGGCTGGCGAGGCCGTTAGCTCACATGCATGCTTGATGCATTTGTAGCTCACCCCTCGCCCGCCGAAGCTCGGCTAACGGCCTCCCCGGACGCCAAAGCTCGGCTAACGGCCTTCCCGGATGCCGAAGCTCGCCTAACGGCCTCCCCCGCCGAAGCTAGGCTCCGGCCCGCTCGTCAGACTCCGCGTCATTCTGCCCTAAGAACCATACAACGTAATCGAGCTTTTGTTGCGGCACGTAACACGTCACATTCGCCCACGTAGGTCATGTGACTCACGAAAATGTCAGCGCCCCTGAAAATTTGTAATTATCGATAAAAATCTTCTAAAAACACTATTAAATGAGACAGGATTTAACATCACATTGTCAAAATAGACTACATATTACATGACCTACTGGATACATTTTTCATGTAAGCCACTGGATTTCCCCTTTAAGGTCAGACGATTAGCATGGTACGTACTCTTTACAACTGTAAACATTGAACAAGCTAGCAACGAAGACGTGTTCTTTCTAACTGTTGTAACCAACATCTGAACGTGACGTTATGTCTGATCGAGGCTGTTTTCCATATACTGTACGTGGGGAGTATTGGGAATGTGTTTAACTGTTAACACGCTGGGGCCCAGCGTGCATTTTCGGGCGTCCACTCGTGACCCCTGGAGGCTACGGAGGGGCTCTCCCCTTCAAATGGCTCAGCTCCTCGCCGAGCCACGAAAGAAAAAAAGAGCGGCACACGTTAACCCTTGACCCTTTTGGCATGACGGATGAGGCAGAACATGCGTGGGCTCATCGTGCATATGGAAAGAATCCAGAGCGCTTTGAGAGGCGCACACACGAGATCAAGTTACTGTATTCTTCATCTTAGGTTGGCACCCCACGCTCAGCTGTCTGCTCGCAGCACCTCAAATGACTTCCAGATGAGCAGTGAAGTCAGGACACGATACTCAACACTCAAACGGCATCAAAACCGAATTGCAACATTGACTTCGTTACCAGCGATTTGGCGCCTAAAACAAGCCAAATTATCCCCCCCTCCATCTTTCTGTTGTTATTTAGTTATCTACGTAACGCAACAGGCAGACGGAACGTTTGTTTCGTCATTTCAATCGTTTAGATACCTTGTTAGCAAGGTCAGGTAGCTAGTTAGCACATTAGCCGAAAGATTGATCGCGAGGGGGTCACTTCTTTAGGCCTGCCGTTGACAAAAGTACTTTAGTATTCTAGTTAGCAAAACCTGTGTGTTTAGCTTGGAGGTTCGGTAGCTAGTAAGTTCACAAAACATAATTTTAATGGTTATTTAATGATTTGTTTACCTAGCGAGTGAGTTTTGTTCCTTAGTTAGGAAAACGGTAACTCATTTCGTGATCTAGTATTCATTTAGCAAGTTCAGTAAGTAGTAAGTTAGCAAAAATGTAGCGGTAATGGTGATTCAGTGAACTAGTTTGGTAGCTAGTGAGTTCAAGTCGTTTGTTAGGAAAAAGTTAGTTGGTTAAAAGCTGACAGTAGACAGTTGGAAAGAACTTCGTTATAGGTGGATCGTAAATTTGGAAGCAAAAAAGTAAGATTTTACTCTATGAGTAAATTAGGTAATGAGTGTGCAAATTAGGCAACTACTTATTAAGTAAAAAATTTGGTTGTTTTATTTAATTTCCATGAACACTTCCATTAATAATGTAGTAGTTGACAAATTAGGGAGTAAATAGCTACGAAGTTACAAGGATCTAGATATCTAATTTAGTTGGCTAGCTAGCAGGATTAATCAAAACTGACATCCATCCATCCATCCATTTACTTAGCCGCTTATACTCACAAGGGTCGCGGTGTGTGCTGGAGCCTATCCCATTTGTCAACAGGCAGGAGGCGGAGTTACACCCTGAACTGATTGCCAGCCAATCGCAGAGGACATGGAGACAAACAACCATCAGCACTCACAATCACACCTAGGGGCAATTTAGAGTGTCCAATTAATGTTGCATGTTTTTGGGATGTTGGATGCCCGGAGAAAACCCACACAGGCACGGACGGGGAGAACATGCAAACTCCACACAGGCGGGTCCGGGATCGAACCCGGGACCTCAGAACTGTGAGGCCAATGCCTTTCCAACTGACTCACCGTCCCGCCCCTAAAATTAACATTCTTTTCTAAATTAATCTAACCTAATAATCAAAATTACAACCTGTCAAAGTGACTTGCGGGAGTGGCGGTTCTACCCGCCTCTGCATTCGGCAGCTGTTAATGTGAAGTCCTGAAAAATTCTGGGGCTTCATAACAATGGGGTCAGGTGACAACATATAAATGGTCATTTACTGTGGAAAAAAATGAATTTTTGAACTACCGTGACACTTGTGAGGATAGGCGGCTCAGAAAATGGATGGACGGACGTATATGTTCTTGACTTGAGTTTTTATTTTTTGGGCAGTTCTTTTCTAACATCACTCCCTAAATTGGAAAACAGATACAGTAGCTGTACTTGTACTCTTTCCTTTGTAAAATACTCCTGTTTTTTTTTTTTTTTTTTTTAAAGCTCCGCAGATGACTAAATCAGTGATTCTGCATTTTCTTTTTTTTTTTGTCCGTGATTTGGCAACAATAGGAAAATGCGGGTCGCAGGGGGGACAACTGTTGAGAAACAACATTAGAAAAAAAAGACACAAATAGAGCGACTTCAAGCTAATAACAGTTGAGATGTTGATTGCTTCGGATCTTGGGGTCTCGCAAGGCGGGAAAAAAAAAAACAAACAAGGAACAGCAGCGAGTGGAAGAATGTGAAGCAGGAAACATTATTGACGACAACAACAGATTTAGAGACGCTAGATATTCCCAAGTCAAGGAACTATTTGATGATGTTGCTACACGAATGATTTGTTGCGCATGCGTTCTGTCTTGCGCTAATGCGAAAACCACAAGCATCTAATCTGGAAAAAAAAAACAGTGGAAGAAAGTTTTTTTTTTTGTCAGATTAGCCAATTTAACTTCTTTTACTTTCACCATGTTCACAAACATCTGAGATGACACGCTGTGGCGACCCCTAACGGGACAAGCCGCAAGGAAAAGAAGAAGTTCACAACATTAGCATAGCCACGGGGACACGTTTAGCTAGTTTAAACGTCAGGCCAATGCTAGCTAGCTCTTGTTTCAAAAGAACGACATGTGACATCCACCATGATTTTGTTTACCTCTCAATATGAACACATCTAAGTAAATAGAGGAGGGAAAATGTACTTTTACTTTTGTACTTGAGTAATTTCACAGAGTTTGTACTTTGTTTTGGTTTAACAAAAGTACAGAAGTTAAATCACTTTTTTTTTTTTTTTTGCTGTTTCCTGTTTTTTTTTAATGAATATCTGTATTTCTACTTGAATACAAAATATGAGTACTTTTGCCACCTGTGCCTCACAATATTTATCACCTGCCTTGTGCTTGTCACAACGCACACACCCGAGTTCCTCAACTGCCGCAAAGCTATGTATGGTTTTATGGACGTATATATATTTTTTTCTTTTTTTAACTTTAGCTCGCACTTGGCGGAGGTCTGCACTCACTGACTGACAGTATTCGGGTTTATGAATCCATTTATGTGACGGGGGTCCCTTTACGGGCTCGCGGGGAATGAAAAAGGCCGGATTGCGTTTGCGGTTAAACGGTCGGATTTACCGCCGCAAACTCCAACTTTTCACGAGTTAGTCTACATAAACCCTCCTCGGTCATATATGTGGACATGGGAAGGGGCTGCAACGCAGGAGCAGATGTCAACAAACCTCGGGGGCCTCGTGTCAAGCATCGACCAACTTGACACTGGGCGTAAAACTCAAGACAGACGCTTTGTGCAGCATGCTGAGTAACATTTCATCTGCTTTATGCTGATGAGGGAGTTTCTGATGCTAGTCGGGGAGGGTGGGGGTGGGGCTCGGTGCACTCAGCCTCCAAAACGTGTGTCAATATATCACTATCATTATACTCGGTTACATGAGTTACTGACTTATATGTGGTTCAAAGGCACTGGAGAATGCAACTTCTTTTTTTTTTTATTTTGCAGATATACACGCACCGGAATCTTCATTAGGTACACGAGCACAATACAAAGGGAAAACTGCAGTACTGCAAAGATAACAATGCTCCGTTTTCCATTCATGTGCTTGTTATTGTGGTTTGCAGTGGTATCGAACGCTGCTGCCTCTTGCTGTTTCTAGTATTGTGGGCTGTTTATTTAGAGATTTTCGAAGAATGTCGTACTATTCAGGGAGGTCCAAAATATTAGGAACACATCTCACGAAGATGCAGTTCACTTCTACACAAACGTCAATCAAAACTGTAGTGCAGCAGTTTGCAAATACTTTTTTTTAAAAAAAAAGTTCATTTTAAAAAAGAAATATATATAACATGCATTTTTTCCAGAATATTTGTCTTTTGTTTTTAGATTTATTCATTAAAATTAATTGAGCTGTTTTTTATACTTATTAACATTACGTAGGCTATGTTGTTTACATTTTTGAATATTGATTCATTGAAAAAAAATACACTTAAAACTTTATTTATTAAAATTAAGTAGGCTGTTTTTTATATTTATAAAAATTCCCTAGGTTATGTTGGTTACATTTTTGAATATTGATTCATTAAAAACTTTAAAATATTCACAATGAAAAATAATATTTCTTATAAAACATGCAAAAAGATTTGAGAATATTTGCTAAAAAACATGTGTGTTTGATAAAATACTTATTTTTAAATATGTATCCCAAAATCTCTTAAAAATACATGCATTTTTTCCAGTATATTTAAAAATATGTATTAAACAGCATCAGAAGTCACTTTAAATCTATTTCAAACCAGGCTGTGTTTGTTTTAAAATATATATTTTCAGACATTTATGTGAAAATATTCATTTAAAAACAAAATGTGCATTTATTTCCAAACATTTAATACTTTTTTTTAAAAAAAAAGTTCATTTTAAAAAAGAAATATATATAACATGCATTTTTTCCAGAATATTTGTCTTTTGTTTTTAGATTTATTCATTAAAATTAATTGAGCTGTTTTTTATACTTATTAACATTACGTAGGCTATGTTGTTTACATTTTTGAATATTGATTCATTGAAAAAAAATACACTTAAAACTTTATTTATTAAAATTAAGTAGGCTGTTTTTTATATTTATAAAAATTCCCTAGGTTATGTTGGTTACATTTTTGAATATTGATTCATTAAAAACTTTAAAATATTCACAATGAAAAATAATATTTCTTATAAAACATGCAAAAAGATTTGAGAATATTTGCTAAAAAACATGTGTGTTTGATAAAATACTTATTTTTAAATATGTATCCCAAAATCTCTTAAAAATACATGCATTTTTTCCAGTATATTTAAAAATATGTATTAAACAGCATCAGAAGTCACTTTAAATCTATTTCAAACCAGGCTGTGTTTGTTTTAAAATATATATTTTCAGACATTTATGTGAAAATATTCATTTAAAAACAAAATGTGCATTTATTTCCAAACATTTAATACTTTTTTTAACACGTTTAAAATATGCATTTATCATTACATTTGTAGTAATAAAATTTTTATATGGATCAATAATAAAGGTATGTCACCCAGATTGTTTAGGAGAGACATTTAAAAATATACAAGTCCGATTCTTCACCTTCCCAAAAATGATAATGACATCACATTAAAAACTCTCCACATTCTCTGTGCCTCAAAAGTTAACCTCAATAAGTGCTCCATATCGAGGACGTTTCCACAGAAATGCATGCCCGAGGCCTGTTTTGCATTTTTTTTTTTTTTTTGTGCAGCAAATTGAGGATTCGTCGTTTTTTTTTTCTTACTTTGAGGACCACAAAAAATGGGGGAAAACATTGTTTTATGAGGGCAAAGTGGCAAGGGAATGACCAGAAACGGCAACTTGTAAGAATGAGCGACGAGTGTAGAGGTAGATGAAGAGATTTTATTGTATGAAAAAATATACGCATAAAAGCACACACAGTCTATAATGTACACCCAAAAAAAAAAAAAAAAAAAAAGTGATATGGACAAGAGAGCAGCAATCGACGCTCCTTGGGATCTCATACATCAGTAGCGGTTCTCCGGACCGGCACCGTTTCAGAACCGAACTTCACAACAATCCCGAGGAGCGCAGTGATGCGCACTCGCCCACATTACATTACACTTGAACACAAAACAACCTTTTTTTTTTCCGTAATTTTTTTTGTTGTTGTTGCAAGTAAATTCACCCCCAAAATTAGTGTGGAGGAAGGCTCATACACAAAACATAATACTAAGATTGAAGAGGAGTTGTACCCCAAATATGCAGCATTTCAGTTGTTTTCCCAGCAGTCGGACGCGCGTCTACACGTGAAGGACCAGACCGTTGCCTTGCACCAGCCTCTCCCGGTACCGCTCCAGCCAATCTCTGAGCTCCGAGATCCGGTAGCCCTCGGGTCCCCTGCCCCCCTGGTAAACGACCTTGCCTTCCTGCAGGATGTAAAGTCTGTCGAAGTAGGCGCCGTAGGCGGCGTTGCAGGAGTTCTCCATGCCGTCGACCACCACCGGGCACCCGGGCGCCTCCGAGCGCATGAGCTGCGCCGCGTGGAGCCTGTCCTCCAGGCAGCGGTGCTTGGGGATCTGGTAGGGCGCGTCGCTGCTCACCCAGCCGTCCGAGGGGTGCGCTTCCTCTATGTACACCAGCACCGAGTCGGCGATGTCGGCGTGGTCCAGCACCAGCCCCTGGAACGCCTTGAGGCGCGCCATGAAGGGGGGTCAAGTGCAGCTGCCGAAGTTGAGGATGAGCGGTCTCCTGTCTCGGGCGAAGTCCAGGATGCGCCCGCGCCGCTCGTCCTCCAGCCGCACCACCTCCGTGTTGGGCGCGCCGCCGCCGACGCGCGCCGCCTTCAGGAGGTCCAGCTTGTGTCCGTGCCACACCGCCTTGAGGGAGTCCAGAGTGAAGAAGCGGTTGGAGTCGGAGATGCAGAGAGGAGGGTCCATGGCGTCGCTCTCCTCCCGCTCCTTCATCCGGAGGAAAAACCTCCTCCGGATGCACAGAAAGTCGAGCAGCCAGAACATGACCGCGGCCAGCAGGAAGCGGGGCAGCAGCACCAGGCACACCAGCGCGTTCTTGACGGCCTTGGCGGTGTTCATCGTGCCCCCCACCTCCGCCAGCCGCCCCCTCCCCCCCTCCTAAAAAAAAAAAACAAAAACCGTGTGCCGCCCGACTTCGAGTTGTGGGACTTGCAACTTCCCCTCTTTTTATAGCAGCCACAGGTCTCAATGATGCACACCCCGCCTCCTGCACAGCGGGGCCGAGGCCTCACATGGCGGGGATTACCTTCTGTCAACTCCGCTGCTTTGAGCGGCTGCCAGGGAATCGTCAAACGATGACAGCCGTCCAAGTGAAAGTCAATGAAATGCTCCAGTCGTGCATGACGTGGGACGTCAACCTCGAGGGCGGCAACCTTTCATCTGCATCTGCAAGCGCTCCGCGCCGATCAACGCCATAAGTTGAGGAAAGTTAGTTGCACATCGCCGCCCGAGCCCCGCCTGTGGGGAGTTTGCGTGTTCTCCCGGTGCCTGCGTGGTTTTTCTCCGGGCACTCCGGTCCCCGCCCACATCCCCAAAAAAATGCACGCAACGTTAATCGGACACTCTAAATTGCCCCTAGGTGTGGTTGTGAATGCGACTGTTGTCTGTGTCTATGCGCCCTGCGATTGGCTGGCAACCAGTTCAGGGTGTACCCCGCCCCCAGGCTCAAAGGTTTCGGGGTGCTGAGCTCCCAGCTCGCCAAGATGCATTTAAAATGTTTTGTACATTTAAACACAAATTCATTCCAACATTTCCCAGAGCACTAAAAGAGTCTTTTAATATTGAGCCACAGCAAAAGAGGGTCGGATTTGAATCATAAAATAAACATGGAGTCCTAAATTTAGGAGAGGGCGGGGGCGGGGGACAACTCGTTTTGATACAGCACCTCCAAATTGACCATGGACTTACTTTTTGGGGATTATTTTTTTAACTGCAATGCACAACTAGTAATAAATTAATACTGTAGAGATTGAGTTTAGTGAACAACTTTGAAAATTAATATGTGAACTCGTCACTTTGCTCCTCTGTATCGATACTGAAAAGAGTCCAAATGTTAATACGTTTGTTTTTATGACTGTGCCTCCACAACTCCATAACTTCTTTCAGTTCAATTCAAACAGAGGACAGTATGCATTCAATATTTGATATAGCAAATTTCTCTATGGAGGTAGACAATGGACCTTTCCGACCTGTCAATCACTCGTACAATAATAACCAATCAGACAGTTGCATTGTTTTAATCCCTGGCTTGACACGCCTCTCTCGCCGCATTGTCTCACAAGCAATGCTAATTGTCAGTAGCGTGCGCTTGGAAAAGTTAATGTCACGAAAAAAAATGGTCCTCCGATGCGATTGGGGAACGTGCAATTCTGATGAAAGATATCCTGCTAGGATACAAGGGACCCGTTTGATTCATTTTCCAAAGCCTAAAACACAGTTGACGAAGTGTCTACGATGGATTAAGGCTCGCGGAAGAGCGCAACGTGTAACTAAGTGTGGACAATATCAACAAAAACAAGGCTGTATGTTCGAAGGTAAGTGAGGGAGAAGTAACTTCTCTGAGTTTGATTGAATTATTATCAGTGCTTTATACATTGCAGGAGAACAACTTGCACTTTGTTAGCGTATCACTGACCTGCAGAATGAAGTGTGTAATGTTTTTTTTTTCGGGTTAGTGATACGTAAATGCGCCATGTCATGCAAGAGAAATGTCTATTTGCCGATTGGTATCACATCAGAATTTTAAGACAGAGCACTGGCTTCCATTACAAGCCAAGTCAAACCTTTGCATCTGGTGATGGCAGTACTGACTGAGTTAATCACCATTGTTTAAATTGAACCTAACTCACTTACAAAGACTACAATGATATCACTCGTGATCTTTCCAAGTAAAAAGTACTCATCCTGCTTTACATGCACAGCACGATTCCACTATTTTATTCTGTTGGATTTCAATATGAAGTTTGTGAGGCGCCAAACTTTTTTTTTTTCATCCATCACCAACATTTCGCTGTCACTCTGAAATTGGTCCTGCTCCGTCCAAAATCTTTTATTCCGTGTACATATCCTTGCGTGAAATAGTTGAGACCTCTCTGTAGAACTCTCTTGGACAAATCTGACGCATTTTGCAAAAAACATACCGCAATATTATCTGGAATACGCGGTAGAGCAGGGCTCCGCAACCTTTTTGAGGATGTGGGCTACTTCGTGAGCACCTATCGTATGAAGGGCTACGTGACCTCTTTGCTGCAAATTTCAGACTCAGTTCATTACACATACATAAAACATTTTGAATTTATTGTAGTAAATAAAACAAGAGGTATTTTAACATTTTAATTCATGTAAGCAAGTCAGATTCAGAATTTAAAGCACAAATAATGGTTAACAATTTGTGGCCTACGGTATTTTTAGAACATACCTCGCGGGCGCCTTATATGGTCCTCGCGGGTACCATTCGCCTGCGGGCACCGCGCTGGTGACCCCTGCGGTAGAGAATCCACTTCAAACCTGTTCTGTTCAGCCGCCATTTTGTAAGCTTCCGGGACATGGCAAATGTAGGTAAAGGGGGGCGGAGTTTAAGAGCGCCAGTCGGAAAGGTCCATTCAGGGGCAGTCCTAGGTGGGGTGGAAGGGGTGGGCAGATGGGTCAGGTGCCCACCTTACACTATGCTTGCCCCCCACTGTGGCATTTCAGCATTAATGGTGCCTTCACCCCACAGCCTCATACCCTCATCTTGGTTCCAGTAAATATCAATTTGAAAAACAATCCTCAGCCAAAATATATGAAAAACACCAACTACGGCGGTAACCGAGTACGCCGCGCAATGACGTGTTCTCGCGCCGTTGCGTAAACTCGCTCATTGCGTGACACCCAAAGCCTCGAAAACCTCATAGGGACTGTTCTAAGCCACTAAAACAAATCGAGACCGTCAGTCCGCTTAACTACGGTGACGCTTCAGTTGCGTTTCCCCGAATGTCTGCTGACTTCACGTAACCTCCTGTTGATATTCATCTCATGTCCGACTTCTCTGAGCAGTCCTTGTTGAGGGCGCTCCTTCTTTTGTGGAAGACGGCTTGCTGAAAAGCCAAAGAAAAAGCAAAGCACCTGCGCCAATCTCATCCACGGGAGTTTCTATTTATCTGATGAAATGTACAACAATAATTCAAATTTCCGCAGTACTTTGAAAATATTGGAGCTGTTGGCAAATGATTACTGATAGGTAGAAAATATTCACTTGAAATCTCGAGCTGCACCACAACTATACATGATTTGGGAATCAAAATTCTTTCATGTCCTGACACTGGGTGTTTCTTGTGAATGTCAACCAAAGGAACATTAGCATTTCAAAGAAATAGTCTGGACACACACATATGCGCACGCACATACACGCACACACACGCACGCGCAGGAAGGCAAAAACATTTCCTCGAAAAACATCTGATAATGTTGTGCATGTTTAAAGAGCTTAAATAAAACATCAGGAATCATTTGATATTTGTATGACCAAAAGAAATACGAGAAAGAAACCCTACTAAAAATAAATAACAATACTTGAAAATATTTTTGGGTGCCACATTAAAGGCACAAAAAAAAGAACTTCTGTAAAAAATTTATTTTATTTATTTATTTATTTATTTATTTTTTTTTTTGCTGTTACGCAACTAGCGAGCACACAAACACACACACACACACACACAAAAATGGAGCTGAATAGCTAAAACTAAACTAATCATCCGGACTGGACATTGATTTGCTGGTAGAGGGCAGATGAAACCAATAATCAGACCCACGCACAAAGGAACTCGTGAACCAAATGAACCGCTAAAATTATTGACGTTATAAAACTTTGCAACTGAAAATAGAATCGCGACTATCTCGCATACGCAAGAACAAACGAATTGCTCGGATTCTTGATCCGAGTCACATGGATTTTGCGTCACGCAAAATTGTTGGAATGACAAACTAACGGCCGAGGACGCCTCGCAGGGACAGAAATTACACCCGCACTCAGGAAATTACTCCCATGCAAACATTATATCATCAGAGATTGAAATGAGGAGTTTATTGTTGTCATTTTTTTCCCCCACTTAAATTATTCTTGCTCATTTTTCCTGCTGAGGAACGAGATCAGAGAGAGATCAGGAACGAGAGGTCACAAAACTTCACCCTTTGGAAATTATTATTAAAAGACCACTGTTCACGCATTCCATATTTACATATTTCCATATTTACATATCCGATGATTTTTGTAAAATGTTTTATTCTAAAATATTCAATGATAATGAGAGTCAGCATCATTTTCAGGCTGTCAACTGTTAGAGCACAGGTGGAGAAATATGTTAGAATAGTGAAGGACATGTATGAGGGCAGCAGAACAGTGGGAGAATTTAAGGTGGAGGTGGGACTGCATCAGGGATCCGCCTTGAGCCCCTTCCTGTTTGCGGTAGTAATGGATAGCCTGACAGATGAGGTTAGACTGGAATCCCCTTGGACCATGATGTTCGCAGATGATGTTGTGATATGCAGTGAAAGCAGGTGGAAGAACAATTAGAAAGATGGAGGCATGCACTGGAGAGGAGAGGAATGGAGATTAGCCGAAGTAAAACAGAATATATGTGCGTGAGTGAGAGGGGCGGAGGAGGGAGAGTGAAGCTCCAGGGAGAAGAGATAGCAAAGGTGGACGACTTCAAATACTTGGGGTCAATAGAGAGTGTGGTAAGGAAGTGAAGAAACGGGTCCAAGCAGGTTGGAACAGCTGGCGGAAGGTGTCTGGTGTGTTATGTGACAGAAGAGTCTCTGCTAGGATGAAGGGCAAAGTTTATAAAACAGTGTTGAGGCCGGCCATGATGTACAGATTAGAGATGGTGCCACTGAAGAAACAACAGGAAGGAGAACTTAAGGTAGCAGAAATGAAGATGTTGAGGTTCTCGCTCGGAGTGAGCAGGTTGGATAGGATTAGAAATGACTTCATTCGAGGGACAGTCAAAGTTGGATGTTTTGGAGACAAGGTTCGAGAGAGCAGACTCCGATGGTTTGGACATGTCCAGAGGAGAGAGAGTGAGTATATCGGTAGAAGGGTGCTAAGGATGAAGCTGCCAGACAAAAGAGCGAGAGGAAGACCAAAGAAAAGGTTGATGGATGTTGTGAGGGTGGACATGAGGACAGTGGGTGTTAGAGAGGAGGATGCACGAGATAGGCTGAGATGGAAAAAGATGACACCCTGTGGCAACCCCTAATCGGGACAAGCCGAAAGGAAAAGAAGAACTGTTGGAGCACAATTGGAATGTTTTTGAACAAACCTCCCAATGATAACAGTGGCGGTGGTGCTGGAACCAATCTGAGCCGTCATCGAGCAGGAGGCGGGGTACAACCCTGAACTGGTTGCCATCCAATCGCAGGGCACATGGAGACAGACAACAGTCACTAGGATGAAGTGCAGACCCACGTTGACGGGATCATCTGCAGACCTGTTGGCTCAGTAGGTAAACTGGAGTGGGTCCAGCAAGGGACCTGTGACACTCTTGTGGTGGTCCAGCACAAGACTTTCAAAGGACTTCATGACCACAGATAAAGGTTGTTGTTGTGATTCAGACCCGAGATCGCAGGTTTTTTGAAGCAGGTTGGTACTTCGCACAGTTCCAGAGACCCGCTGAAGATCTTTGCAAAGACTACAACAAATTGGTCTTTTCAAACTTTGAGCCAGGATGGGGACACGAGGCCCCGAGGACCTGTACATGCTGTTATTGCAGCTCATCCCATCAGTCACTCGCATCGGCACAATTTTTACACTTTTGAAGTCAAATAAAAAGGGGATATACTTTACATTGCCATTTTATAACCCCTTATCACCTTAAATATTAAATTGTAAAACTTTCTGATGCCTAAAACAGACGGGAGCCCACGAGGTTAAATGATGGGCGACTCAAACACTCGTTATGGTCAGATACACGTCATTAAATTAAAACTACAGGGGAAACACAACGGGGGGGAAAAAACCACAAGGAAATTAATGTTCCGGCATTTGTTTACTTTTCCAACATCGACAAATACAAGAAAATAGATTTAACACACATGGCAGAAGCTCACAATGTTACGTCCTGGGGGAAGTGTCGACAAAAGAGGAATTTTAGATTGGAGTTATTGCCTAATAAGATGATTTACTGGCCAAAACAATATGGGAAGACATACATACCAGAAGATGAAAGTCTTGTGCTGCCAAAAACTGACTCATGATACACACATACACATACGCACGCGCACACGCACACAAACATGCACAAAAATCCCAAAGTTACGTCTACTGATTTTGTACTTTTACTTCAAACCTCAAGAGGGCGCCTTGGATGCCACTATCTTTGCCAAGGTGGCTTTCAGCACGTGTCACATTATTTGTGTGCATTTTTGGGGCTTGTATAAACGTCATCCAGGGTTGCAAGATAATCTACGTCCGCGAGGTGCGCATCCTCATCAATGATGTTTGAAAGTAGTTACAATTCTTTTCCACTATGTCTGCGTCTGTTTTCCTTTTTCATAACGGATATCATTTTAGTCGCAACCTTCGAATATGCGCAGGTTTGGTTGAGGACCATATGTGGTCTTTTGGAAAATCCTAGTCACAATACTAGTTTTTGGGAGTCATCGACCAAAAAGCTCAACAGACGACTGCGTCCTGGGGCACCGTCCTGTAACAATGAGTGTACATGAGTCCATGTTCACCTCCTGACCATCTGGTACGTGGCGCTCGTTGCCAAGCCAACGCGGCAAACTGCGGTGTGTGATTGGCTGCAATCTGCCATCTGAAATCCCGGGATTTCAACAACTATTGGCCGATGAGCTGGCCATATATTGATATTGAGCTTAATTACATTTGTAATGAGGCTTTCATTTTTAAAGGTCAAGTGTCATCCCTACGAACATTCTAAAATAGATATAGAAATGAAAAATACATTTAACATTATTCACTTCAATGTCCATACGAAAAAATAAATATGAGCGGAGAGCGCGTCATCCGTGCGTAAAGTGTCATTCGACATCCACGTGGTCGCCATATAGGCTGTATTTCCTGTCCGTGACGTCATCCCAGACGTTCGCCATTGCAAACACGCTGTGGTCACTACTGTGGGAGACGAACACCCCCCTTCTGACACGGAAGTTGTTTTCGAAGAAGAGAAACTCTCACAATCGAGTGATGTTATCCGGGCAATATTACCCTTTTGTTTCGAGCCACATTTAGATGATATGCGGATTACTTCTAACAACAGAGTCCCAGAAAGTATGTATGAGCCAGACCGGCCAAAGCCGTGCTCGTCAGCGAGGCGTGGCTTGGCCGGCGGCTCGTCCGCCAATCTACTATGAGACACGGAAGCCCTTTTCAAAGAAGAGAATGTCTCACAATCGAGTGAAGTGTCCGGGGCAATATTACCCTTTTGTTTTTACCTACATTTAGATGATATGTGGATCACTTCTAACTAACAACAGACTCCCTGACACTATGTATGAGCCAGCTCGGCTGAAGCCATGCTCGTGCCCGAGGCACGACGCAGAAGCCTTCGCCAGAGAGACTGACGCGGAAGCTGTTTGACACCCACATAGACACATTTAGCACCCCTGTCATATATACGCGAATCTTTCATTACATTATGAGAGACAAATTACGTGGTCCCTCCAAACTATTTTTTTTTTTGTTTTTTTTGTAGCGGTATACACACCTACCTGTCATTCCTACCTGAAGCTCTCGGTCTTTGCACCCGTGCAATCCATTTTTCACGCCGAACCGGGTCTCTTGGAAACTTATAAAGGGTAAAGCCATCCTCCCGAGTGTTCGAGCAATATCCAGCAATGCAACGAGCCGGCGTTTTGGCTAACACGAAGGAACAATGAGCTATCGTCCCGCAGGTAAAATTAATACAAACAAACGAGTCCACTTGGGGGCGCCGCTGTCCTTTACGTCACTTCCTGCTTCTTCTCAAAAACAAATGCCTGAGAGGATTTTCATGGCGGGAGTTCCAAAAAGCCATATACGTCAAACTCATGTTTCGTGGTGAAAAAACAGATGGCTCCATACTGGTTGCCATTTTTTTTATTAATAAGATAGTAAAAATAATCAATTTCATGACACTTGACCTTTAATGACAAATGAGGCAGTGTGACAAATGCCAGATCGCTGATGCGCGCCATGCACATTTTTTTTAAGCTAAACCATCAGGCACACAATAAACTAACCACAAAAGTAACGTGACATGCGTACGGCGGCGAACCAGTAAGCGACCGGCTTGCTAGAAACCAACTTCGCAGTCTCCATCTTCAGCCAGTGCTCCTTCTCATCGAAAACCACAAACAGATGGTATGAAATACTCAACAGCATTCAGGAGCTCTAAAATAAACAATGCTTTAGTCACAAGAAGTTGCCCTGGCTTAGGGTCGGCACTATCAAGTCAACCGCAATGGAACAAAAACAGGAGGTTGACAGAAGCAACACTTGTCCTCCGTCGTCCGCATGATGAATGACGATCGTCTCATATGATCAAGACACAAACGCTTTCTAATACGAGACAAAAGCGCTGAAACAGAGTCTGCTGAGAACTTGGCTTTACACGATCGGGATTTTTGGGGCATCTGATCAGCGAGTAAAAAAAAAAACAAAACAACTAGATAATCGATCGCAAGACGGAGCAACGAGTGTATTTAAATGACCTGTTCATTTAATGTATGTACAATATTTTCGTTTGGTGGTGTGCCGTGAAATTTGTCAATTGCAAAGGTTGTGCCTTGGCTCCAAAAATGTTGGAATTCGCAGCTCTGGTCAGATCGTGTATTCAACAGGATGGCAGTATGTTTATAAACGACTACTAGCGCAAACACTAGCTTGTTAGGCTACGTAAAGTCTTGTTGCTTGCGTATCATATTCAAAATATGTGAACATACCTCAAGCAAGCCTCACACAAAGTTCTCTCCCGTCCTGAGTGACGGTGACCACCAACACACATCCCCCCCCCCCCATTTTTTCTCTCATAATACAAGTCGGAACGATCCACTCGTGTTGTCATCTTCACGGTAACGAGTGTATTCGCTCGCATTTGAGTTGAGAAGATAAACCCCAATGAACGTCAAAAAACGTGATGCAGTAGTATCGCAATATTTGATTTTATTGCAGTAATTTGACATAGTGCAATCGTGAAAGAGGAAATTTGTCTTGGAGTCTGATCTGCGTATTACGTGTTGTCTATGTCTTGTCTCTCTCATGGAGCCAATGTTATATTATATTGGCCATCAGATATTTATAGTACATCATAAAAAAAAGAAAAAAATATATATATAGTACTATAAAAAAAAGCATTTGCATTCAGATATACTGTGCACGATGGTGACGCAGAGTAAAAGTCTTTCTTGGAGCTGATCAATGACGTCACTGATCGGAATGGCGATCAGCAAAAAAATGACAAATATCAGCCGATCCGATCAAATCGATGTAAAGTCTACTAAGTATTTACAGAAAGTGCAAGCAAAGCAAAAGAAATATGTTTAGTGTATTTCATACATAAGGTAACTCAATGTACTTTAGATGATTAAAAGCATGGTAGCATGTAGTAAAAAACGTCCATCCATCCATCCATTTTCTTAGCCGCTTATCCTCACAGGGGTCACGAGAGTGCTGGAGCCTAGCCCAGCTTTCAACAGCCAGGAGGCAGGGTACACACTGAACTGGTTGCCAGCCAATCGCAGGGCACATGAAGACACACAACAGCCGCACTCACAATCACACCTACGGGCAATTTAGAGTGTCCAATTAATGTTGCATATTTTTGGGATGTGGGAGGAAACCGGAGTGCCTGGAGAAAACCCACGCAGCCAAGGGGAGAACGTGCAAACTTGACAGAGGCGGGGCCGGGATCGAACACGGGTCCTCAGCACTGTGAGGCCAACACTTCCCAGCTGCTCCACCGTGTACCTAGATACAACCATTTGGAGTCATACACTTATGGGCAATTTTGAGTCTTTAATTAAGCTAATGTGCATGTTTTTGGGATGTGGGAGGAAACCGGAGTACCCGGAGAAAACCCGGACAGGCACGGGGAGAACGTGCAAACGCCAGACATGCGGGGCTGGGATCGAACCCTGGACCTCAGAACTGTGAGGCCAACACAGAAAAAATGTATTTTATTTAATTTAGTCTGAAAAGGACGCCATGTGAGGTGCACTGATGCCCGGCGTGATACGATGACGTGCGATGATGAGTGAAGCTTCAAAAAAGTTCGACGCAAGTCTTCCACTGAAAAATTCTGCGTAAAAGTGTATCACTATGTAGCAATAATCGTCTGCTGACGAAAACCGCCGCCCGATACTCGTTGCGTGAGGTGGATCAGACGAACATGAAATTACGATGGGGTTATTTTCTAAAAACCTGAACCATCTAGCTAATTTCCTTAACCCAACCTGAAACATAACCCAGTCTTCCTTTGTCAAATATAACAAGGTCGTGTTTAAGGATCTTAGGGAACCTGCGTTAAAAACAAACTCAAAATCTGTTTGTCTAATTGATGAAGTTGACACAATGAGAACGTACCGTACACGGTACCGTGACCCCCCGCGGTCAAATCCCCGGGGGGTGGGGGGAAGAACTCTGTTCAGTGTCTGCGTCTTCACATCTGGACGCACGCGTTAGTCATGACTGGCTCGAGGCCAATCGCGCCGCTTATTCAACAAAAGCATTCCGGTGCCGAGCCGGCACGTGGTAGATCGGTCAGGACCTAATCTTGGGTTACGGTAAATCCGTGTCCGTATTCGACTGCCGGGGCGGGAGGCAGACATGCGGGAAGGACGTGAAGCGTCCGCACCGTGACTCAGACGACAGCGGGAGTCCGACGGCGGCTCGGTATCGCCGTCGTTTTCCATCTTTTCGAAGCTGTTCGGAATAAGCCGACGATATGAATCTTGTAATTGCTGCACAATTATATTTGGGCCGTATAAATCATCTTGCACAACCAACAATACGCTCCCGAGAGAAATGTTATTCAGTTTGTGTTTAAAAAAAAAAAAAAAAAAAAAAAAAATGGCAGGCGGAAGAAAGCTCCCTGAGACGAGGAAAGACAACACTTAACGACTCCGACAGCAGACGGGAACATTCCCCCCCACCCTCAATTTCCACATTTGTTGCTTTTATTTAATAAACAATTGAACATACTATATTTGTTGTCCCCCTTTAAGTCCGCTTTCCGTTCCGTCTTCATCAGATCCCCCTCGCCTCGCTACATCTGTGCCCTCTCAACCATCTTCTTGCCTTCTCGCAAGAAAACAGCAGAAGAAAAAAAATTAAAAAAAAAAAAAAAAGAAGAAGTTCCCACCTGCTGTGACCAAATTTGCTTTGAGGAATTACTCTTTTGTCGCCGCGGCTGTGAACACAGAGGCGCATTCGCCAACCTTCTTGCTTTTACCTCCTATAAACTTTCGGCGGCGTTCTTGGCAGCGAGCGCCTCGCGGGTTCATGTGAGGACAATGCAGACCCTTTTTTTTTCCTTCTCCTCTTTCTTTCTTTCTTTCTTTCTTTCTTCTTTCTTTCTTTCCCGGCTGCTTACTTATTGACGTGGCGAGGTTCCAGAAACCGCAACCGATGAAATATCGCAACGACTACCCGACAAAAACGGATTTCTAACCGGCTTCGGTCCTCCCTCTGCACCCCTTCCGAGCTGCCCACCTCGAACAAAAAAAGAATGGCGGACAAATACCTTTGTCCAAATCAAACGGCTCAACTTGTACGTTATTTGCTTGTGCATGGTTTGCGTCGCCGGAACGCGCCTGCCATGAGAGATGTACTAACATGTTATAATAATCTATTTCATCTTGGTCGTCATGTCGCGCACAAAGTAGTGTTGGACATGCCTTGGACTAATTTAAAAAAAACAATACAAAACACACAAACAAACAAAAAACAGCTCAGCCAATAGCACTGCAGAGTAACTAATTACTTACAGTGCACTATTTTGCCAATGACAACAATATTAATATGATACAGCGATTGCACGATAATTGATATATTGGAAGAAGACCATCCATGATTCATTGCAATATCCACGTAACAGAAGAAATTCCATTCCGTTACTGGAACAATATTTAAAAAAAAGATACTGGCATAGGCGGCATGGTGGCTCAGCTGGTAAAGTGTTGGCCTCACAGTTGTGAGGACCCGCGTTCGATCCCGGCCCCGCCTGTGTGGAGTTTGAATGTTCTCCCCGTGCCTGTGTGGGTTTCCTCCGGGCACTTCGGTTTCCTCCCACATCTCGAAAATATGCAACATTAATTGGACACTCTAAATTGCCCCTCGGTGTGATTGTGAGTGCGGCTGTTTGTTTCTATGTGCCCTGTGATTTGGCTGGCGACCAGTTCAGGGTGTACCCCGCCTCCTCCCCATTGACAGCTGGGATAGGCTCCCAGCACTCCCCGCGACCCTTGTGAGGATAAGCGGCTAAGAAAATGGATGGATGGAAACAGTCATCTTCCATTACTGGAACAATATTTTAAAAATGATACTGGCATAGGCGACACGGTGGCTCAGCTGGTAAAGCGTTGGCCTCACAGTTCTGAGGACGCCGGGTTCGATCCCGGCCTCACTTGTGTGGAGTTTGCATGTTCTCCTCGTGCCTGAGTGGGTTTTCTCCGGGACCTCCATTTTCCTTCCACATCCCAAAAACTTGCGACGTTAATCGGACACTCTAAATTGCCCCTCGGTGTGATTGTGAGTGCGATTTGTCTCTATGTGTCCTGTGATTGGCTGGTGACCAGTTCATTGACAGCTGGGATAGGCTCTAGCACTCCCTGCGACCCTCGTGAGGATAAGCGGCAAAGAAAATGGCTGGATGTACACTGGCATACTGCAGTTTATGTATGAAAATACACAAGCGGCAAGACCGACTTGGCATAACAAAATTTACGCAGCTCGTGGAACACAACACGGAGGAACGATCATATCAGTCGAGTAAAATATTAATGGCTGTAAAAGATGTTGGCTCACTGCAACAAAAGTCTTCTCTAATATGTTTCCAAAATGTGGTACAGGAAACTGTTTACATGCTTTAGTACTTAATCTTCTGTATCTCTGTGGCTTTTTTTTTTTTAATGGAATGGGGGGGGGGGTCCTGTCTATTTGACAGAGGCGTTTTTCAAGCGCACGACTAATTTCGCCACAGACATTAAAAAGATGACGGCTACGAAGGGAAACGTGATTATTGGTCAGCATTCGCCACAGTTCTCACCCGATTGTGTATTCGAGCGGCCTGAACGAGATAGAAGCCCCCCGCTTCTCCTCCCGGGCGCTATTGTCTGGTCTCTAAGGGTTACTGGCGAGTGCTCACACAAGTTAGTGTCTCGAGAAGTCTTTGGCCTTACTTGAACTCCTCGAGTGATGGCGATGGCGCGCCTGTCGGAGGGTGGCTGTCCTCATGTGGCTTCTCCCACTGAGGCCCGTTTGAGCTTATTAGTGTGTGCCCGTCTGTACACTCATTGATGCCAGTCCTGGAGACAGATGGTGGCGAGACCGGGTGAGTGAGCGAGAGCGCCCCCCCCCACACACACACACACACACACACCACCCCCCACAACTACACAGACACATTTCTTTTCCGCCTTGATATCAATTGTCCTAAATGTGTCGCCCGTAAGACTATTTTTCATTGATCTCTTGAGCGATGCCGTCGACTTTGTTTGACGTTCTTTTGAGGGTTGACTTTCATTGTGATCATACAAATTTTCCAGCTTTTCGACCCCTCTAGGCGTCAGTTTCTGAGTTTTTAGAAAGCTATTGTCGAATGTAATGTAAGACCAGGTTAACAACTTTGTTATTAAACTCACGAAACAAAGATCTGTGGCACAAACAACATCAAGTAAAGCGGTTTCATTTTCTGAGTTTAATTTTGCATTATTTGTTGTTCTACAGAATCACTTTTGTTTTTAACACTCATAGTATATTCATGTTTTATTTGCAAACTGTTGCTATGGTTTGTTTTTATATTTCAGTGATTTGTCTTGTGACCTGTAGCTATTAATTACCATGCATCCATTTTAAAAGCTTCTTATCCCCACAAGGGTCACGGGAGTGCTGGAGCCTACACCAAAATTGAATTAAAAAATGATCTGTAAAATATGAAATACAAATGATCAAAAAGTACTATGTGGCTAAATCTTGTAGTAGTAGTGTTTATTCAATTTTCTGTAATTTTTTTTTATGTAAAACAATTTCAAAAAACAAAATCAATGCACAATTTTATTATAAGTCACGTTAACAGAACCACTAGTTCCAATATTTTCAAAATGTATTTTATTAATACATTAACGGATTTGTACACAATTGTATACTTTTGTTTGAATTATAATGAAAATTTGCAATATACAATGTCGGGTATCTTACTTTTATGTCACCATATTTATCTCTGATATTTATCATCTCAAATGATAATGTGTATAATTATTTTTATGAGACCGCCTTGAAAAGTTTTTAAAATAAATTACATTTTAATACATTCACACCATAGGAGTAGTCTCGCATTTTCATATTAATCATTTGTCAGAGAAATGAATTATCACCCACTTAGTTAAATTCACTTGACTATGATTTTAAATTGTTAGGATTTGACTGGTGCTGAAAACTGTTTTGTTTAAATTAAGTGAAAACATAATTGAATATTGGAGCTGCATATTCTTGTGATCATTTTATTATACACCGTACATATAGTATCTACATAGATTTTGTCCTAATTACTATAGTTGAAAGTCTTACCATGCCGTATTCTAATTGTACCGAATGTATATTTTGAATTACAGAGTAATTAAAACAGCGCCAGGGTTTATGTAAAAAGCCAGTAAGGACTGGTAGGGAAGGGGTCTGTCTTTTCAAGAATATAAAAGGTTAATCAATGTGAGGTTTACTTGTTTACCAAAAACTAAATCCCCCAAGAAGGTGAGGGGGGCGGGGGGGGGGGGGGGAAATCAAAGCTCTGCTGTCCTCATGAGGTCATTGTGCACTCAACGGTGTTTAATAGGATGTGTTTTACTGCCTTGAGTTGTCTCTACGGGGTACCGCTGAAGCGCTGCTCCAAAACGTCAACTGGCAGCGTTTTGGAAGCGAGACGGGACGGGAGGGTGAAGCAAAACCCAAAACGCCTCAGTCGGGAAAAGAAAAAAGCCGAGAAGGTTGGCGCAGATGGTACTGGAAACGCGGGAGTTCGTATTTCATTCATTTTCGTATTCTTTTGAGAGGACAAAAGATTTAAAATGGCGTTAGACAATGCTCTCTTAGAAGTCGTGTTAAAAGAAAATCATACGTGGCATATTTTACGACCGCGCAACATACTTCTTTTAGTCCCGGTTCGCTCAGGGCCTGATTTACTTAAGGCAAAAAAGATTCAGAAGATGATCCACTAAATAAGTGCAACCAGAATTTGGTTGCGCTGAAATGTCAGGCAGTTCGCTTTTCAAATTGATCAATTTAGCACCGGCTATGTGACTGATCAAAGCTAAAACCAATTGCAGCGGCCGATTTTGCGTCTTTCGATGGCGTGTCTGCAACGAGAGTGTGAACAAACACGCGAAGCGGCGCTAGCTCAAGCAAAATGAAAGGCAGAGGGGAGAACTTTTCCCACGAGTGTACATTCTTGAAATGCCCCCAAATATTAGCGTTCTACTCAACAGTGTCATTTTGGACTTTCTGAATGATCGAAGAGCGTGCATGTCGCGCATTTCAGGGCGCTGATGCCTGCCTTTCCCAGAACAATTGTACACATACTGTCACAAGTTTTATACTCTATGTTACGCGGGATGGGCACAAATGCAGTATGCTGCTCCAGTTGCCATTCACACGCAGGGACGAAAATAAGTATTTGAACACCCTGCTATATTGCAAGTTCTCCCACTTAGAAATCATGGAGGGGTCTGAAATCTTCATCGTAGGTGCATGTCCACTGTTTACAGAGAATGTAAACAGAAAAATCCAGAAATCACAATGTATGATTTTTTTACCAATTTATTTGTGTGATACAACTGCAAATAAGTATTTGAACACCTGTCTGTCAGCTAGAATTCTGACCCTGAAAGACCTGTTAGTCCGCCTTTAAAAGTCCACCTCCACTCCATGCATTATTCTGAATCAGATGTTCCTGTGTGAGGTCGTTAGCTGCATAAAGACACCTGTCCACCCTATACAATCAGTAAGACTCAAACTTGCAACCTGGCCAAGACCAAAGAGGTGTCCAAAGACACCAGAGAGAAAATTGTACAACTCCACACGGCTGGAAAGGGCGACGGAGAAATTGCCAAGAAGCTTGGTGAAAAAAGGTCCACTGTTGGAGCAATCATTAGAAAATGGAAGAAGCTAAACATGACGCTCAATCTCAATGGGAGTGGAGCCCCTTGCAAGATATCACAGCTCTGGGGTCTCAATGATCCTTAGAAAGGTGAGGAATCAGCCCGGGACTACACGACAGGACTTGGTCAATGACCTGAAAAGAGCTGGGACCACCGTTTCCAAGGTGACTGTTGGTAATACACTAAGACACCATGGTTTGAAATCACGCATGGCACGGAAGGTACCCCTGGTTAACACACAGCACATGTCAAGGCCCGTCTGAAGTTTTCCAATGACCATTTGGATGATACAGAGGAGTCATGGGATGACGTTTTGTGGTCAAATGAGACCAAAATTGAATTTTTGGGTCATAATTCTACTAACAGTGTTTGGAGGAAGACGAATGATGAGTTCTATCCCAAGAACACCATCCCTACTGTGACGCATGGGGGTGGTAGCATCATGCTTTGGGGGTGTTTTTGATTAAAATTTCAGACCCCTCCATGCTTTATATAGGTTAATCTAGTAGGGTGTTGAAATATTTATTTTCTTCACTGTAGTTCAAGTTAAACCAAACAACACGGATTTTATGCAAATGCTGACTTAGCGCCGTGATTGGAGAAATGCAGCGAAAGTGCAAGAGCGCCGTTCACATGCTGCCGTTTTGGGTAGCGATAGTGTTCAAATGTGTTCAGCAGTTCAAATTTTGTGTCTATGAACTGAGATAATTTAGCCACAGTAGCCTCCCAAGTTACCAGGAAGAACCAAGAGGCTGTATGGGGTGGCCGTCTTGTGTGGACTGCTTGGGTAGAGAAAGTCAAGCAAGAATCTGAAAGATTTGAACAGCCGAAATGAGGTATTTGATGTCAGATGTCCGATGGATACCCACATTCCATGTCAGCCCACCTTTTCAGCACCCTGCTGGACTCGATGTTCTGCAGGATTTTGGGTACCGTTGTTCTGTGGTAGCATGTGTAATAGTTTTGGCAGGTGGTGGATTTCATTTACTGCATTCCTTACAGTTTCTGACTCAAGTTAATTATACTCAAGATAAATTCCTTTCATGCTGGGTGTTGTGGTCAGACAAGATACTGTTTGGATCCTGGACTTGACATGCCAAAAACAGCAAACTATACCAACACATATATTGTGAGTAAGTGTATTGTATGCAAATTGTGCTCATTTTTGGGCCAATATGTCTTTTTTAAAAATAATGTACTCATTTGTCTTATTTAGGGAACAATATGAAAACATCATACAGTAATAGCTCTTCCATTATGTTTTCACATTTACTACTTCTTCCATAAATTTAAATAATGCCATGCTAAAAACATATCCCTTAAGTATCACATTTATCTTCAGTGTTGGCCAAGCATCATAGATTATTTAAATTATTATTAATACCCCATGCTAAAAACATATCCCTTAAGTATCACATTTATCTTCAGTGTTGGCCAAGCATCATAGATTATTTAAATTATTATTAATACCGTATTTTCTGCACTATAAGGCGCACCACATTATAAGATGCACCTTCAATGAATGGCGTATTTTAAAAAAAATTTCAACCTGTATATAAGGCGTACTGCATTATAAGATGCATAGAATAGATGCTACAGTAGAGGCTGTGGTTACGTTATGCATCCATTAGATGGAGTTGCACTAAAGGCTCAATATTGATCCATATATAAGGCACACCAGATTATAAGGCACACCCTTGGCTTTTGAGAAAATTAAAGGCTTTTAAGTGTGCCTTATAGTGCGGAAAATATAGTATTTGTTAGAAGCCCAAAATAGGGCCTTTGCAGCACCTTAAAAGGGTCCAGCAAGGACCCAAGTGTGAATGTGGAAGATATCCTAGCTTGAAAAGGGGCAGAAAAAGAAGAATTTTCATCTGATAAAGGGACTTCGAGAGTGGGTGTGGAAGATGTGGCCAGAAAAAGAAATAGCGAAGCACTATAAAAAAAAAAATTGCAGCCCCTAAGTGGACAATTAAAGCTACTTGGATTTAACAGCACAGTATTTTTTTTAATACATTAAGGCCACCATAGTTCTTGACAATATTTAAAATGATTTTGAAATTATACTTGTGTGTGCCATTAGTTCTGTTAAACAAACATAATTAAGAGTGCTTAGCATGTTAAGAGCCGGCAAGAATTCCTTCAAAACAAAAACAAATTAGAACAATATGGTTAGAGCGGCTTGGCAACAGCTGAGTGAAAGTCAGCTGCTAATAGGCTACGGGTGAAGTGTTTTGGATGGAGGTTTAAGAGCAATAAACAGCATTTTAGTGGGGGGGCTTTGAAATGGCAGACTTCAAGATCGAGAGCTGGGAAACAAATGAGTTGATGTTCAGATGCTTGTAGGCAAGACAGAAGCTGACAATGTTGACAACAAACAAAAGCTTCTATGAATTTATAGGATAAGCAGCATGGGGGGGGGGGGGGGGCTTTTAAAGTAACATCTCGAGAAATGCAAAGTACAACGTGTGAAATCTACAATTGGAGATCTCTCGGGCAGTCTGTGTTTAGAGCAAAAAGTCCCACTTACTGACACAAACTGTGAAGACTTCAGCTGAAGGTCAATCAGCGTGTATCTCCAGCGCTTACAACTCAGCCAAACAGCAGATTGAGCGAGTGCGTATTTGTCCGACAAAAGGACAACGCTTCAAAGCGGCGAGGAACCAATACACATCGGGTGGATCAAATAAGGCATGTACGAGAGCTGCACTGAAAATAAACACGCGCAGATGCGGACCACATTGTCGAGAGACGGACGTCATTTCTCAGACAACAACTGCAGCTGTAACGGGGCTGTGCATAAAAGCCAATAATTAAAATAACAAAACAAATCAAATATTTGTGAATTAAAACGTACAATAGCTAGCTAGCTTTATATTTGAATATAGATGTTGAGTTTTCTTCGCTACTGTTGCACATCTGTGAAACGGTTCAAGATTGAACTCTCGAATGACCAATATGAGGGCGCCAGGAGCGTAGACGTCTGCGGCCGGAAAACTGAAATTGCAATCTCGCGATCGCAACGTGGGCGACGTTACGCGTGTTTGAAACAAGATGAGATTGAATGTAAATAAACACCCGCTGTTTTCTAACCGCCGATAGTTTGTCTGTTGCAACCAGAATTGTCACGATTCTACTGTCCCACTTAGTCTTTATTTTACCAGCAACTTTCATCACTCTCGATATCTCTGGCAGAATTCACCTCAGCTGCCTCCGTGCTGGGGCGAACCTCCTCGCAGTCGTAGCATTGTAGACAAAGGGCGAAAGTACAATAGTGCTGATACTTTCTCCTCAATAAAATACCACAACGGAAAGGCTAAAATAGTGCAAAAGAGCCCAACGAGATGAAAAAAGGGTGGAAAGTGTAAAATATGGAAGTAACAAAGCTGTTGTAAACAGCCTGCGCACAAAAACAAGCAATAATGTGCCAAAGCATCTCACGGGAAAAACGGTGAAAACATTCCAAATCGGGTAGTACGACACACAATGAACAATGAATGATTAAAAAAAAAAATACGTGGACAAGTATAAGAAAAAAATTTGGAGCTGTTGTCACAAGCTTCCAACAACCCACCCCAGCAACACTAAATTACTATGTTACATTATTACACAAATAAAGACAACTCCGTAAAAACACAAAATCATCTTTAATAGTGCGTAGGGAGATCCTTTATAACATGCGCTAAGACTCAACACTATAATTCATTTGAGAGCCCGATTATGACTCAATATCAAGATAAGGAGCCTTCGAGAATTTCACATCTCACCCACCTCCCCCAGAAAATCTGAGATTTTCCATTTAACTTCATATTTATCGTATTAAGTGTGCCGTTTAAAACGCAAATTGGCCAAGCTCCCACGCAATTTTGAAATTAATGAACTGCAAGCAGACAATGTACAGGCAAACAGAGAAATACTTATTGACAGGGTCCACGTTTTGGTTAACTTGGATCCTAGCAAGCTGATTGTGTAGTACCAGACATATATTTCCACATTTTTGCAACCTTTTGATCAATATTTCACAGTGGAAGGCTGGTTATGTTAAGCTTGGCAACATTCAATGACAAAAATGATGAAAATTATGAAACCTATATTTGCTCTCGAACTACACACTGTTGTGAAAATGCAAGTAGTTAAAGTTAAGGGGCACCTACCCCATATCAACATGGTAGGCAGCAATTTCAGGAAAACATGAAACGTAAGATAATAAAAATACAGAACATATGATCAAAATGAACCATAAAACTTTTTTTTTTTTTTTTAATCCCAGTATTCAACCACACAGTAGTTAGCAGAAGAGTATGTGGGGTATGCCAGTCATGTACTTTCAATTTAAAAAAAAAAAAAAAAAAAGGTATGAATGGAAATAACATATTTCAAGAGTTATCATTTCCGCGGTATGTGTGCAAATTGTTAGCAACGTTTAATAAGACCTCAGTTTCATCCTCCTGTTCCAGTTTCATGATGACAGTAATTCCGATGAGGACCCCAAAAGCATTCCATGGTCATTTTGACCATTGTGGGTTTTTTATGCCCTGCTGTTTTGGTTTTCAACAGGATTCAACAATCGCGATTTGACGGGGAATATTTCGTCGTCATGAGAACCTGCAGACGATAACTGGTGACCATCAAATGTGCCCGTGCTGATTTATGACAACGAGATAAGCAAGGAACAAATGAGGCAACATGTCTTGCCTCCACTTGCAGTTTGGGAAGATAACAACGTCCCTTGGCAGAGGGAACAAGCAGACCTACGATGGCCAACAATATGCTTGGTTATGAAAATCTCACAAAGTGTCTCACAAATGTGACTTATGGTAAAATAAATAAATAAGCAAATGGGAAAAAAAAATCTTTCACTCTGCTAAAAGCGATTTTTGACCTCCTCAGCCTCCTACACTGCACCGAGAAATATTTCGTGCTGATCAGAGCATCCTGATGGTCTGCTTGCATAACGAGTGCAGACAATTCTACTTTCAATTTGCTGGTCTATATTTCCGTGATTGTGGAGGAGGTGTCAGTTGTTGTTTTTTTTTTTTTTTTTTGTTTTTAATGGAGTTCCCGCCTACCTACATGGAAGCCAATGTGTTGGAGCGTTCTGTGGGCAAAGTTTAAAAAAAAAAGAGTTGTAGGGAACTATGAGAAGTTCTAAACTTCTAACTAACGATTAAACACTGGGTTTTGGGTGTTGAGGGATGAACGATCTGTGACAAAAGTCAAATTGGCCTTCACACAACAGAACCATCAAATGATTTCTGGAACTTTCAATAGCATTTGTCA
The DNA here is from genome assembly GCF_019802595.1 of Syngnathoides biaculeatus. NCBI lineage: Eukaryota > Metazoa > Chordata > Actinopteri > Syngnathiformes > Syngnathidae > Syngnathoides > Syngnathoides biaculeatus. The sequence continues at coordinate 17,557,809 of NC_084654.1, read as the reverse complement.
ACATAGTATTTGTGTTGAGATTTGACCTGGATATACGGTACATGCTTCAGCTCCTTCCGTAGATGTTCAATAGGATTTAGATCTGGGCTCTTCAGAATAGTCCGACGTTTTGTTTTTCCTGTTCTTTGGTATTTTAGCTGCGCATTTTGATTCATTGTCTAGTCAGAGCAAAGAAAGGAAGAATGCCGTCCGGCCTTCTGGAAAGCGGTGAGACAGGCTCTCGGTGGACAGGAGGAGCTCCCGGAAGACTGGACTACTACAGTCAAGGTGATCAGAGAGACAGGCAGGAAAGGACTTGGTGTGTCTTCTGATAGGAAAGGGCAGAAGGAGACCTGGGGGTGGAAACCCAAAAAATACAGGACGTCATACAAGGAAAGAGAGTAGCGAAGAAGAAGTGAGATAGTAATAGTTGGTGTGGTAGGGAAGTGAAGAAACGGGTCCAAGCAGGTTGGAACAGCTGGCGGAAGGTGTCTGGTGTGTTATGTGACAGAAAAGTTTCTGCTAGGATGAAGGGCAAAGTTTATAAAACAGTGGTGAGGCCATCCATGATGTACGAATTAGAGATGGTGGCACTGAAGAGACTACAGGAAGCAGAACTTGAGGTAGCAGAAATGAAGATGTTGAGGTTCTCGCTCTGAGTGAGGCATAAAATCCCATAATGAACAAGAACTCGCGATTGACATAATGGGAAGTTTCCAAAATACATATTGAAACTTCATAATGCTTCTGGGGTCGCTTTTTCTTACTTGCTTTCTTTTTGTGCTGCAGACTGTGTGTGTGTGTGTGTGTCCTTAATGAAGTTTTGATTTCATATATTTTTTAATGTAACTGAGAAAGAGCCTCTTTGTAAGGGTTTAAAATAACAAGAAATTCTGAGGACATCAGCTGGAAATTTTTGGTTTGACCCAATTTTGAAAGCTATTACAAAAATCTACATTTAGAGTGTGGAGGTATGCAGGTTTGCCAAACACCCCGAGTCGGTCTGTGTGGTCTGGTGTAGAACCAGATGAAATGCGATGCAGCCTAAACAAATTGCTTCTCTTCTTTACTTTCCTTTTTTTAGATGAGGCAGTCAGTTCAACTTTTTTGCTATGTACATCTTTACGGTACCGGAAGATTGTGTCGTGTAATACTTTTGAAATTTCAAGTCATTCATCAAGTCTCAGTCAAAGTTGAGCAATCCTGAACTGAATCTTGAATCTCAAGACAGACGGATTCGACCCGAGCAATTAATGCATATTCAAAATCAGTACTGTGTACTAAAACAAGTTCACGTGCTTTGTTTGATTGGACTCCAGATGCGGTTCTTCATCCTCATCAGTTGGAAAGGAATCCTAAAATGAATCATCTGCATCATCACTTCAATAAACATGAAACTTAGCTGATCCTGGGATATTCGTTCATATTTACTGGTATCTGCCCTATCATGGCACGTTGATTAATTCTCAACTATGATTCATCCAACCAAACAACATTTCCCTTTTTTTTTTTTTTTTTAGAACAACTCTACAAAACAAGCCATCTCTTTCATGTTATACATTTGTTGATCCATCTTTCGAGTGAAATCGGGCAGATGGCGGAGACGCATTACCCGAGCCCACGGATGTAACTCATGAGGAAAATCTGGACCCGAGTCATTTTTCGTTTCTTGAAGAATTATTGGGCAAAACTTAGCAAATCACCATGTCAACATCCTGTGATGAAGCGATTATTTTGATTCTGTTTGTGGCTTATGCGGGGGATGATCAGCGGTGTCATCATCCATGTCCTTATTTTGGATGGAATTCAGGAGTAATAGTGTCAAGATGTGATGTAGCCACGTCCTTGCAGAGTCAATGGGATTTATCGCTGTGACGCAATGCAGTATTTTTGGGTTTCTTGCTCCTTCTCCTCTCCCAGCCAAAGCCTCACCTTTTTTTTTCTGTACATTTCTATCATCAGTGCAGATTTCATGAGCGAGGAAATGACCGTCTTTTTTCAAATTTGCATCTGCATACTCCTTATGTCGCTACTCCGGATTCTAAATGGAATTCCGGTCACGCATTTCGAATCCAACTCATCGATGTCACACCGGTCCTAACTTGTTGACATTCTGAGCAAGCGGGGGGCTCGGAGAGGGGGGGGGGATGCAATGGAGCAAAGCAAGCTAATGCTGAGCAGAACGATACAGAGGGGAGGCAGCTGCGTATTCGCCGTTTCATCTCTAGCCGAAGTTCAGCTGAGGACACGCTCTCACATTCACTGCCTCGGGATGAGCCACACTTATTTTGGAAGGCAGTAGACGGGGGTGGGGGTGCATTTCAGTCATTTAAAAAAAAAAAAAACTGCACCGCATCAGAAACAAGTTCTGCTATTTCTCAGTCACGATAATCCGCTGAGATGGGCTGCAGTGTTATAGTTAGGACCACATAAACCAAGTCAAGACAAGGACTGACGCAATAAGCGCATTTGCGTGCGTGCATTAATCGCACAGAAAACTTGAAAGTCGTTTGGTTCCGTCAATTGAAGTGAGGTGGACCGCACTGCACCAGAGTTCTCGTGACTCTCTATCACATAACTATCTAGGTCTCGGTTTGTTTGCTTGGTGCAGACCAGTAGTTCACACTTGACCAAATAAACAGCCCTAACAGAGCAATTTCACTAAATTTTAACACTGTTAAACAAGATGTGTTGGTGTGGAACTGAATCGGATTGTTTAGTGAACACCTGGATTTAACACTTGATTAAAAAAAAAAAAAACACACACTAGCTTAGTACTCAGATGAGAGTTTGTTTTAAGAACCCTAAAACGAGTGTGAGGAAGCAATTCAGAAATATGAGAATGCAGCATTCGGTGACCTAAACATTCAGTTAGAGGTTAGAGAGAAGCAATATTGAAAGTTGATACTGGTGTGGTGGATACGTCATTACTTTATGGTACATTATCATTTTCCTTCACGTATCAGGGGAGGACTTATGGGGTCAGCAGTTTAAAAAGGGAAGTCCAGATTCCTCTCTCCCTAGTCACTTTTGCAGCTCTCGTGTGGGGATTCAGGGACATTCCAAGGCCACCCAGGAGAAAGTCTCCCCAGCATGTCCTAGCTCATTTCCCGGACCTCCAAGAGACATCGTTACCTGAGCCTAGTCTGAGGCTCTCCCGTATTTTATCACTCTATCTCTAGGGGATAGTCCAGAACCCCCACAGAGGAAACTGATTACAGCCGCTTTTAGCCGCGATCTTGTTCTTTTAGTCATGGCCCACAACTCATGATCAGAGGTGAGGGTGGGAATGAATGTTAACAGTAAAGTGAGAGCTTCATCTTTCGGGTAACCTCTGTCTTCTCCACGGCAGACCGGTACAAAGGCTGCATCAGTGGCGTGCAAGGGGGCAGATGGGTCGGTGGCCACGGGCATCCAAACGGTTTTGGGTGGCCGTCGAAACGCTCAACCCCGATTCACACAAACCTTGTGTGACCCAGGATTCAACACACCTTTGCACACCACTGGTCCGCATCACTACAGACGCCACACCAATCCATTCTTCCCTAACTCGTGTACAACACCCCAGCATACTTGATTTCCTTCACTTGGGGCAGAATTTTATCTGCGACCAGGATATACAACCTTTGTGAAAATCCGTCTGTCTTCACCCTTTTATTCATAAAAACAAATGCATACCCTGATAACCCAGCAGATTTGAACAAATCCAAAGCCCTACCCAAGACCGAGTTAAAACACAAATGATTCCAAAACCAAGACCCCTCAAAAGCGCTCTGAGACTATTATTGAGACAAAGACCAATCTTGAATACTACACCACCGGTGGGATGTTCTCACAGCTTACCATGGATATGGAGGAACCATAAGGGGAAGATTTTGGGGCTGGTGGGCGATCCAGTATGGAGTAACACATCAGAGGCGAAGAAAATTGCTGAGAGAAGGAGTTCATCAGAGACATGGCAGCTCTTCCGTGGTAATTGTCTTGACATTTAAATGGCTAAAAGGCTATGGGCCCAAGGGAGAGGTGGCCCTGAACATAATGGGAGGCATGTAATGAGAAGCAGGACGTATGTAAGGCCCTCATGCGTGCTCTGCATAGGAGAGGGCACCCATAATTGTTAGCTTCCTTATGAGCATTTAGCGCTATTTGGAAATATTTATGTACCCCAATATTGCTCAAATTGCATCAAGATAATTAACGGCAATTTCACGGACATTTAATAAGATTTGACAAAAAATTGCGCTGCTGGGTTACCTCGTACATGTTGCAATAACCGGGGGTTTCCTTAAACTTTCTTTAACCTACTGTATCTCTCTCTTTATGTAAACAGGGGTGTGTGGTGGTGGTGGGGGAGGGGGGGTCGCTAACCTAAAACAGCTTTCTTCCCCATCTCCCTTTTGAATATCAGCCCAAGTGCACGGCCTTGGTCTAATCACTTGAGGTGTTGTTTCGTGAGCGAGAAACTATGGTCGCCTCTCACACAAAATCAAAGATCAAATGAGAGGAAGACGAAATAAAGAAGGATGCAAATTCATTTGCAACAGCTGAACTTCTTGATAGGAAACTTTAAGGAGGCATTTGTTGTCGCTGGTTTTTTGTGGACATGGAAGGTCGCATTCCTGTGCTCCCGAATGGCTAGCAGTCAATTAAACATGAAAGAATAATTGCTGACTAATCATTTTTACTGTGGTACAAAAGCTGCCCTGTGATCGAGATGTTTTGCTGAAAAAAGGAAGTAGGGGCGTGTTTTTGTGATTTACTGAACCCGGCAATGACAAGAAAGGAAGTATTGCCTAGAAACTCTTGGGATTTTTACTGGAAGAACGCTAGACAGCCTGATGACTCACTTCAGTCCGGCTGAAGTGGTTCTGATTTGTTTTGTTTTCTTAACGCGTGAGGCTGCTTTTGATTTCTTCATTGTGCCACAAGTTATCCATTTGTTGTGCCTCGCAATTACATCCATTCTCCTGAAGTCTCCCGATCCAGTGTGCGCCCTTGAAATCTGATTGGCACTAAGGATGATGACCTTCTTCTTTTCCAGACCAAACAAAATCAACGAGACATTCACGGGAGACTCTTACAAGATGATTACACCTTTGCATGTTTCCAGTTTGGATAAAGCTGTCCATTTGAAAGTTCTTAAAATATCCTCTTGGTCTCTTCACTCGTAAAGTGTGTCGCCAGTACGGTGTTCTTCTTTTCTAATCCTTACTGGGAATGTTTAAATGAGCATTTTAATGTAATCGTAAAGGTTAAAGTAATGCTCTATTTAAATGTTATTCTTTTACAGAATCTTGCAGAACCTTTCAAAGCAAAAAAAAAAAAATTATAACGTTAATGCGTTAATTGCAAGGCAAAGAGGGTACCATTTACATGGGTTTATTTATATGTATTAAGTCATCTGTCTGTGATTAAAAATGATGTAAGTGCCTCAGTGAAACTGCTGGAAAGGTTAAGATGTGAAAGTGGTAGAAGAAAAGTCAATGTTTCAAATAACTGTGCACATTTGGGATTTTGTTATATTTCTGTAAAACTATCAGTCATCTTTTAACTTTCCATTTTAGTGGATGAAACATGAGCGATTCAGGAGGTTCCTACTGTAATGGTACAGTTGGAATCAATTCCAGAAAGTCTCTCCTCCCCAGTGGCCATTCAAGCAAATATTATAAAGTGATGTATTTCAAAACAACGTAGACTTCCCCTGAAAACTTCCAACACTTTTTTTTTCTTTACAGTTTAGTGTTTTAACAGGCCTCAAATCACCAAAAGTTTCGCAATGGAATCCAAAATGTCCATTTCCATCACTTTATCCCAAACACGAGTATCGGATGCTAATCCCATTGCTAACTTGTTGGACTGACAGATGCAAAAAGAAGGGGGAAAAAAAACAATTGACAAAAAAAAAATAAAAAAACCATCAGAACCATTGTGGCCCATGTGCTTCCCAGGACTGGGTTTCAAATCGAGGGCTTAATGTAATTCTCTAGCACAACAAGATTTGTGTTAGTTCCAGAGGAGGTCGTTGAGGTTAAGAGCTGTTAAGTAGTAGTGTTTAAATCCTTTCTAAGCCCAACCATCACAATGCCGGGCCCCCAGACTCCTCTGGACTCATTTCACCTCAGGGTGTGGTGCGGACAACCCGAAAGGCGGAGGAGGAGGATTTAACGCAAACCGCCATTTCCTTAATTTTTGCTATGTTGAATTACACCTCAGACAGGTTAAGTTGAAGATTGATAAAATGGCATTGACCTCCCACAGAAGAGTGTTGTTAACAACCCAAGAAAATTTGAACTAGTAAACTGAAGAAAAAAAACTACGTGCATCAAATGAGACTCATGAAAGATCAAGCTTTTGTCCCCACTTTAAAATGATGACATCAACAAAAATATATCTGCTTAAAACCTCCAGTGGGTGGAATATAGCCGCAGTCGTTCTGGGACTTTCCACACCCTAAACGAGAGGGACTGGCTGACAGCTAGTTCTCGAGCTAACAGATTCTGGGCTCATCTGCTGCGTCACTTCTGCCCGTGGAGATGTGTCGGTGTGAAGGTCCACATAACAGACGCTTCGGGGAAGTCGACGGTTTATTCAACATGGCTGCACAAGTCATTCAACCTGTGGCTCCCACTACACGACAAAAATTTCAACACCTACTTCCAGGTACAGTAATTATAGTTTATACCGACAATTTCGGAATTCAAATAACCGCGCAATTCACTAGACTGTGGCATCCAGGTAAGATGCATTTTCATGGTGTAGACACAGCTTGCTAGCTAACTGCATGCTGTAGTAGTGGAAATATGCAACATAATTATTAACCAATAACGCCCAATTGTGCCGGATAGCCATTGATACGAAGCCTCTGATCTGTGTTTATAAACAACAGTAGTTCCAAGTTGTACAACTGGGGTAAAATACTTTCGAAAGCTGATCCTGATTGATTTGCGTTATTTTTTATTTGCTTGCCAAGCAAGAAAAAAAATGCACATTTTTGAATCACAGATTGAGTGTGCCAAACGTGTGTGTACACGATGAAGACCCATTGATATTTTGGGGGATTTTTTTGTATCCCACTAGAATGGGTCCATCTCTGCATTGCCAAGCAACAAAATCCCATTTCCATACTTAAAACTAAAATAGGAGCATTGCGTACGTTCAACCTAAAGCAATCGACAATCGTTTGGAACCGGAATCAAAATGAGGAACCAGAATAGTTCAAATTCAAACGATGTCCAATCCTAGTCATTATTTGGATCAGGAAGGGCATCTGGCTTAAAAACTGTGCTAAACAAATATGAGCGTTCATCTGAGATGCTACGCTGTGGCGACCCCAAACGGGACAAGCCGAAAGAAACTTTCTTTCTAATCCGAGTCATCCAGTACCATATTAGACATACTCCCAAAAATCTGGAAAACTGAAATGGTGAAAGGGTTTATTGCCGTAGTTACATAACTGAGTCTGCAAATTTTCAGTATTATCTTCATAGACAAATGTATTTACAAATAAATCTGAATTCACGTTACAGGGTCTTGAATTTGTCTCAAACTGTTTATTAATACAAATTAAGGTTTGGCCATTTATCTCAATGATGTAAAGTGGCAAGCAAAGCAATTTTTCTTCCATCAGATGGCATGCATTCCATAAATTATCTATTTATTGACTTTTTGTTACATTTTCCTTTGGTGCCGTGAAATTTGCCTCAAGTGAAAGACCTCTGCTATGGCTCAGCAAAGGTTGGGAAACGCTGCATTCAATGAAGACTATACCAGATAAACTACATGTAGTCCTACATGAAGAATACATTTTTGGAGACAGAATTAAGAAGCCGACAAGTCAAAGGAACCAAAATGACATTTATCATAATTAAGCATGAAGATTGACTCACATTCTAAGACAGATTTTGTCAGACATATGTACCCACCATTACATTACGAAGGTATAACGAGCAGCTTTCAGCGCTCACAAAGGTCACTGCATCCTTAATGCATCAATTAAGAACGTGATGTCGGGCCCCTGTTAATACCACCACGCGTGTAGAGTTGGACAGGAAAATTTAATAAATGTTATATCTCTACATGCACGCAGTGGAAGGACCCCCTGATTAGATCTATATCTACATGCATAGACAGACAGGCGGCAGGAGAACAGTAGGTCGTAGGTCGCGGGCTCCAGAAATTAAGTTATTTAACGCACCAATGCCTTCTTTGAACCCTTCCAGAATATAGAATGGTATCATTTATCTCCAAAAAACAAGGTAGGAAAATTGCCTTTTCCCGAGTGTGCGAGTCACTTAAATTGAATGGAACGGCAACTGCATTTCTTCTCGTTTGTTGAACTTTCATTTAATTCAAAACGCTTCTTCTCTTTGAAATTTACAGGAGAGTCTGTTTTTCCATACTGCTTATCCTCTTCAGAGTCACGGATAATTGGAGCCCATCCTAGAACTATCAGTCCTGGAACGGTTGCCAGTCAATCACAGGATGGGACACATATAGAGACAGACAACCGTTCACATCGAGTGGGAACAGAACCAGCGCTGCCGAAGCTGAAGACAGGCAAGTGTACTATTGCCCCCATCGGTGAAACAATGGAGAATCCAGCTATCATCCATTTCAAATGAAGCGTATCCTCACTAGGGTTGCGGGTTAGCTGGCGCCATTCCAGGACTATCCCTATCCTGGACTGCTTAGCAATCAATCACATACTGTATCACGTTAAGAGGCAAACAAAAACATTGGCACGCACATTCATACCATCGCTGAGTGGGAACTGAACCCACTCTACCACCACTGAAAACAGGGTAATATATTACTACACTGGACAAATGGCGGTGGGCCATCCAAGTCTGGACTAAGCCAAGATTTCTTGCTGACCCATGGCCAACTGCTGTTAATAAAGATAAAGTACTTGCACTGTCACTCTCTGTTTTTTTTTTCCTGGTACAGTGGCGCTGTCATTGTACTCCGGTACACCTTGTTGTCATGAGCAAGGTTTGGCCACTGCCAAGAGGGCCGTGGCCAGGCCACTGCTCTGGGCGGTGACACCTGTCACCGGTCACAGCTGTTTCACGTTCGGACTGTAACACCGTTCGAACAGGCATTTAAGTTGGAGTTTTTGTCACTGGCATTTGCCAGTTCGTTGCCTTGCGTTAGTGAGTTGCATTCACTGCCTGTGCGACTCTCCGCTTCTATGCGTAAGTTAGAGTAACCGATTAAGAACACAGCGATTCAGTTAGTCTCAGAGTCATTGAACCCTTGCTGTATGTCTTTTGGATCCCGCCTAGCCTAGCATTTCTGTACCTCTCCCTTTTCGGACTGCTACACCGTGTATGACCCAGTTTCCGGAATAATCCACATTGAACATTATGGCTCTGCCTCGAAGTCCTGCATTTGAGTCCGCGCCTGCACCGATGGTTTGTGACATTGTTGTGATCACGTGACCATAATGAGCCAATCAAAAGCTGCCTGGTTACCAGAAGAGATTTGCCAAATTCAGGACAAAGCCTGCTCAAAAGCTCAGAACATTCATTCAGGAAAAAATATATTTTTAAAGTTATTGGATGGACCAGTACTTTTGTGTTCTTCTGGAACTCAGCACTAAACTGTTCTCTCATAGACTGCAATGTCATGTTTTTCTTTTTTTAAAAAAAGCAGGACAATTAAAAACCACTTCCAAATGAAACACGAATTCTTTGATCAAACGTATCCACTGCACTCATCGGTGGAAATACACAAGGAAACCGAAAACCCAATACAGGCGCGCTACACGACTGACACCCATACAAAGAGCAAATGAATGTTTCCTCTGGATAGCATGGCTTTTGGGACAACGTAAGCAAACATTTAGTGACGGTTCATTGATAAAGAAATGTCTCAATGCAGTCGCGGGGATATACAAATGTCTTTTTTGGAATATGGAATGCAAGGTGCAAACTCCACCAGTTCTGATTTCAGTTAGGCTTCAATGTTAATTGAAACTTGAGCCTGAAGTATAGAAGTAAATATGTGCCACCAGGATTTGAATTCTAAATGTAAAGTGATCACATTTTCAATAGTTGCAACAATTCCCCATCTGAAATTCAACTGGCTACAATTCGCTGTCTGAAATTCACCGTGTGTGTCACCAGGCAAGGTTACTTCAGGTCAGAACCAAACAGCCAGCCAATTCAGTTGCGCTTTCTTAGTATGTGACGTCACGTGACTAACAAAACGCAACTGCGATTGGCTGAGTGTTCGGTTCTGACCTGAAGTAACCTTGCCTGGTGGCACTGACGGCGAATTTCAGACATCGAATTGTAGCCGGTTGAATTGTTAACATTGAAAAGTTACACCGAAATACAACCATTGAAAATGTGATTGCTTTACATTTCAAATTCAAATCCCGTTTTCTGTGCCATTTCAAATTCAAATCCTGGTGGCACATATTTACATCCATACTGACGATACCTTTGCACGTTTACTTCAATTGTTTTCCAGCCTTTTTTGACTTGAAGACATTAAAATACAAGTTGAACTGAAACATAAGCCTGATATGTGTGTAACCCAATTAAATTATAGGTGTTCTTTGTATTTTAATGTGAACTGTTTTAAGGGTTTGCGTTTTTACGAAGAACATTGTATTTTTTGGCATTTTCCTGCATTGTTGTCCTGCATAATTTATGATAATAAAAAAAAATTCCTGGACAACAAAACACCTTTTCATGTCCGAACCTATTCCCTGGAAAAACTTTAGCAAACGGACACCTCGAAATATCTTTACAAATCTCTGGACTTCCACAACACCATCCCTGATGTGATGATAATGTGTAAATGAAACAGAAGATCTAATGGTTTAGTAATAATCTGCAGACAAAAATTTGATCTATGATTCTTTTACTCTCCTGTTGCCACGTTGAATTGTCAATCCAGGCCAAATCTCTCACAATTGTGCATAGATCCCCTTCACGGCCAAAGCACCCGCACTACGTTCGGTTCAATTTTGGATTGGTCCAGAAAGGCAATGCTGAAAAGACTGTGGAAAGTTCACCAGCAGCCCAAACTACTTAAAGCACTCCCGGTGTGGTCTTTCTACTTGGAATGAATTGTATCGCAACAGAAGCAGCTTTGTACCTATCCTGAATGTATAGTTGGCAGTGTGGCTTTATCTTTAATTCCTTGGCAAGTTACACACAGTCACACTGCTGATGATGTCACTCTTTATGTTGCTCCGGTCTATAGCCCCTGTGGAAGAAACACGAGTCTGGACAAGATTAACCAATTCAAACTATACAGCGGCTGTGCAGACGCTCATATTTTCTCAAGTGCTGGAAACAATCTTTGCTACCTTTATTTATTTTTTTGTTCTATTTTGCCATTAGGAGTGCTGATAGCCTTAGGTTTAACACACAAGTGTGAAAATGTAAACAATAAACTGCAATAAGGGATTTTTGAAGGTTGTAATTAAATAGTAGATATATCTTTCGTTTGACAGAACTGGTGCACGTTCCAAAGAACTTTTCGGAATCTCGGATCCCCCGTGGTGTTTTTTTTTTTTTGTCGCCCAGTGAAGATTTACCTTGGATGAACCAAAGTATTTGGCTGTGGGTGGATATGGGGGAGAGACAGACAGGGAGAGAGAGCGAGAGAGCACACTCTTAGCAGGCTGAGCAGCAAGAGGCTGATTTATAATTAGAGTGAATGTCGGTCCAATACCCCTGCTGTTCTGCTGATTGCTCCATTGCACCGAGACGTAGCTTTTCTGCTGTGATCTTAATTTGAATTCTGCAGCGCAACGACATCTTTCTTTCACAGTGTACACATGGCCTTGGATGTCCCACATGAAGACTTTTGAGCACCATTCTTTAAATTTCGGATGGCCTATTCCGTACCCTAAATCCAATTGGGTATCAGATTTAGATGTGATGGAAATATGCAAAGTACTGCCTGGAGGTAATGAGGAAAAAAAAAAGAATGAAAATACTTATGGACGAGAGCAAAGGGGGTTGGGTTCTACGTTCACTTTTTTTTTTAGTTATATTTGAGTTTTAAGTTTTCAAAAATATCGGCTGTAGTTGCCAGTTGATCGAAACTGATCCGATGCTTTTTGGACAGAATTACATCGAACGGTTGGGATTTTTATTTCATACTCAAGATGAGGCTTCACGGTCATTAAATGATCGGCATTATCAGAATGTGTTGTTGTTCTTCGGGTCGTCGTCATGAAAATGAAATTTCGGCATACTGAAGATATTTTTCCATACGTCATTTCAATATCCATCTTCTCCCGCTTTCCCATCGTTTCAATATCATTTTTTTTTTTCAAAGCAACCTCAAAATGTAGCATTTTGTGAACATGCGTATATTAAGAATAGTTAATGCAGAGCTCTTACGGATGATTAAATATAGAGTCGATCTACATCACACTTGGTCTTGTGTCTCTAGTTTTAAGATTCCGGAAAACCTTCAGGACACAGAATGGTCAGTGGTCCAAAAACGACTGTAAATAACTCCAAGGAAAATATGGTCCAAAGGTCTATCAACAAACTAAACAAAAACAGGTTGAGGCAAGAGTGTACAATTCACAAAACCTCCCCAACAGCTGATGTCCCTCTCTCCCATTCTATATTTACGAGTGTTGTGTATTTTCTTTGGCTTTCGTGTATTCAGTACATGACTATCAGCAGTCACTCACATTTGAAAAATGTAGGGGTGTGGTCAGTCATGCTCGCAGATAAAGTTTCGGCTGTGATTAGGGATGGAATCGCAAGACCTTAAAATAACTTACAGGATTAATATTACTGTAAATTAAAAATAAAATACATAACCAAAATAAAAAAAATAAAATCAAACTCAGAAATGATCATTTCCAATTTCAACTGATATTAGTAGAACATGATATAAAGCGGCATTTAAAATTTATCACCAATAAAAATTCTTGATCTGACAAACTTAATCTGAAGAAAAGCTCAATGCACTGGCCTGTCAAGGAATAAACACGAACGGTCTATACCTGCAATGTTTTGAAAATGCTGAAAGTTTAGTTCAACGTAATCGGCGTTAGTGGCAACAAGCTAGCGATACATTGGAAACAAACATTCCTGTCGGCAATCGTGATGTGTTGTTGTCTGTGTGTGTGGGGGAGGGGGGCACCCACCGCGGGACTGCCATAAATAGGAGGCTGGCTTCCTAGAATGCGCCTTTATGTGCGTGCGCTCGACGTATTGGCTACACCTGAATCAAGCGACGAGATGGATGATAGTCTAACGTCATTTTTTGGGTGGGGGCACGCCGTCACACGACCAACCAAAACTGCCTCACGATCGACGCATTGAGCACCCCTGGTGTAACTGAATTTCCTTTGACATTGCTCAATATGTTGATGACTTTCGACGTAAATGCGCTCGGAGTACGCGAAGCAGAACATGCATGAACATGAACATGTGCTGTCGGCTTAATTTCCGTACATGCTCAGTATGGTTAACTTGCATTTCCTGTTTCCGGGTGAATACTGATTGTTTAGGAGCAGGCTTGTTTAGTTAACGTTTATGAAATAAACACGTAAAATGATGTCAAAACTACACAAAATACGCGACGTCTTTCAACATCTATTTTTTACTAATTGTAACAAATTTTACGTGCGTGATTTTTTGTGCTCGACTGTGCAGATTTGCGAGCACGAAAATGTGAGTGACTATCAGTGATAAATCGGACGGTAAAAATGGTAATGATAACATTAAAACGAAAGTAAGGAAATCACGGGAGGTGGTAGAAAACAAAAAGTAAGTCTTGCTGGATATTTTGTTGTTTTTACAGTAAGTAGTACATGACAACGACCCTTTATACAAGTCGCAAACCAGGAACGCAAACTGGCCATTTTTAATTTTCAGTATTCAAAAAGGTTAGGCTGCATTTTCTAAAATAACCAACCAGATAAACACAGACTCTGAATAAAAACAGTCACATTCATTTGGACCCGTCAAAAATCAACAAGCACCCACCCTTTGTCAACTTCGAGAAATAATAATATGACGTGAGATCCATCACCAAAAACAAAACACTATGCAACTAATCTGTGGCGCTACGCATTTTTGACGTGCAAACTCCATTGTAAACTGCTCGATGGCGTCTGACCTCTTTTGTTTATATTTTGCTTAATGATGTCATTTGTTTTTAGTTAGAATTTGACAAAAGTGTTGCCTCGGTAAGAGGAATGCAAGTTATGCTCTTTTGTGGGCCTGATTTTTACAGACAGTACTGTAATGTGAAAACAAGGATAATTGTGACTTTCATAATCACAGTGAAAATACTACGTTCGTATTTAACTTCATGTGGTTAATAACCAGGCAAACATCATAACAACGAGGTCACAGATGGCATCGACTTAACATACAGACCACCAGTAATTGATGTAACCGCAACTATTTTACACTCAGTGGACGCATTTATGAATTCAGTGCGACGCCACACAAGGAGCCTGTTTGCCTTTTCACGTGTGGTTGTGAGCAGTGTAAACAAAAACACATTTTATTCGACAACATCTTTGACAAATAAAAAAATAAATACTAATAATAGCTTTGTCTCATTGCAAATGCTCCAGCAATTAGTTGAGAATGTAGCCGTGTAAAAGATATTTTTAAAGCTAATGCAAAAGACTGGAGGAAAAAAAAAAAAAAAGTCCTTCGTTCCCATAGATGCTCTCAAATCAGAGTGATACGCAATGGAAAATTGCACCCCTTTGCACATTATAAAAAAAAAAAAAAAACAACAAAATTATGGCTAAGGAGGGAGTGAAGCTAATGGATGGAAAGCTGTTGAACCTTGCCAGTGTTAAATTGTCAGTAGATGTCGCTTACATAATTAAATTGAATACACTTATTTCATTCTCTTTCTCAATATATAAATATATATGCGGCCACAGGTTTCTTGGCTGAGCAGGGAACGGCTCGGGATTCCCCCAGAAGAGCTGGAGGAAGTGGCTGGGGAAGGGACGACGCACGGATCACTGCCCCTCTCCTTTACAAATATGTCTCCATGTGTCACAGTTGGCGCGCCACATTTCAAAGCCACTTTGATTGGCTGCGGATAAAGTCGGCTGTGTGCGCGCCTACAATAGTGCAGACCTTCTTTTTTTCCTTTCGGCTTGTCTCGTGAGGAGTCGCCACACCGTGCCATCTTTTTTTCCATCAAGGCGATCTCCTGCATCTTCCTCTCTAACACCAACTGTCCTCATGTCTTCCCTCACAACATCCATCAACCTTCTCTTTGGTCTTCCTCTCGCTCCTTTGCCTGGCAAACCGCCTTATTTAAAAATGCAAGCTCGCGCGCTTCTGCAAAATTATGACAAAACTGGTCTCACCTCCATGAAAATTTACAGGGATGACGAATATAGTAATCTAACCTCTGTGATAAATGTTGGCCATTCAGCATCCATTACAGCTTTGCTATCCCGAACAGGGTGGGGGGTGCAATCCCTTTATCTGTGGTCTCTTCTCAAGGTTTATTCTCCCCCCCTACGTTTTTGCTTGTCTTGTTTGGGGGTTAGATTAGGGGATCTGGATGATCTTGGTCAAATGTGGACCTGTAAAGCCGTTGGGATTCTTTTGTGATTAAGTGCGATACAAATAAACTTAACTCGACAAACAGAATAAGTCCGGACATTCTACATCAAGTTTGACTTCAATTATACACGGACAGATTTCACACTGAAGTACATTTTGTCATTAAATTGAGACGAGGTCATTATTTCAGTATTAATACTTTTTGTGACAGTTTTGCTTGGTGTATCATGAGGTCTTCTCATGTAATATGAATGCCTCAGCTCACTCAGGGTTGGGAAATATTATTACATATCATATATTGTATACTCCACCAGCAAACACTATAGTGCAAAAAGCTTTTTTTTTTTTAGGAAGATTTAAATCTTTTATAGAAAAACCTGAAACGTTATGAAAGTTATTTTCCCTTAACGTACCAATTATTCTCCCATTAATTCCCATTTCTGAAGAAGAGCTTCCCATATTACTGTTATATAGCAACCCTTGCCAAGGTTCTAAAACCCTAGTCCCAATCTTAATTAGAATCAGCACCCAATTGTGCACTTTTAGAGATAATAAATACCTGTATCCCCAAAAATGTCTGACGATGTCAATTTAAAAACCAAGCATTATTATCTTTGTAAAGGCGCAATGTTGGGTAGCTCTCTGGAAATGGACTGCATTAGGATGTGTGGTGTTCCTCATGTTGCGGCCCGCGGGGGAAGACAAAAGACGGTTCATTCAAACCTTGAACACGCAACATCTAGACCAACTGGGGCTTCACGGGACCGGCAACCCTCTTGCGAAAAAGCTACCCCATTGTACAACACTGTGCTCTCTCGGCTGTAAAGGATGTGATGAGAGGACGTGTGAGACATATGAGGGGTCGATACGGGGCGGTGGTGGTGGGGGACTGGGGAGGATGGGGGGGCATGAACCCAATAGGACCAGTCAGAAAAACAGCTTACAAGTGGGAGGTGAGCACGCAGTATAGCAATTAGTGCACCATGAAGGACATTTTGTACAATACTAATTCGATTTTTGTGAAATGTACTGTCTTTCATATAAGATACAAATTTGTACAAACCACAAATGTGCATATTGGTAAATTTAGAACAGTGGTGTTCATAAATGAAAAGAATTCAAATGGTGACACATCAAGCGCAACACTATCTTGCTGTCTCATGTGAACTTGTACGGCATAAAATCAGTTAACTGTGACATTCTTTATCAAAGGAGACTAAAAAGTGCTCCATCAAAATCATCATAATAAAATCAAGCTGTAGATCTTCCTTTACACTCAAATACAACAAGCTTGCCGTTGTTAATATTAAAACATCACAAATGATTTTTTTTAGAGCTAGCTTGTAGCCCCGACAAGTGAACAGAATTGCTTGGATTACAGTTTTGTTTAGTTTTTTCTCACCACAATAAACCAGAATTGGGGGAAACACAATCATTGGTGCCCCAACCACACCCCAAAAAATTAAAAGATGAAACACTAATTAGGTATCCCCCACATCACTTTTCTTTTCTATGCATTCAAATCAGTCTGAATGACTTGATTTTGAGTACCTGCTGATACAGTACCAAACTTATAATTTACCAATGCATTAAAAGGATGGAGATCAAGATCATTTCACTTTCTTTTTTTTTAATCCAAATAAAGCTTTCCCAAGATGTTACATTTTTACATGGGTGGATGGATTGATATATTTTGATATATTTATTGTTTGTTAAAATAGACAACTGCAATCTATTTTAGGATAGCGTCACTTATTGCTTCAAAAATGTGTTATTTGTAGTCTGGTTCTGTCTGCAGGACTCCTTTACTCTACGCATGATCTAATGTTTTTCAATCATATATTTAAAAAAAAATACAACAACTTGTGGTAGTAACAATGAATTCGTCACTTACATGCACATTTCGGTTACGTCGTCACTGTAGGAACAAACTAATTGGAAACCGAGGAGCCCCGTGTAAGTGCATCCATCACACAGCCCACCATTTATCCTTCAATTTCGTTAGATGATCTACTCCCCATCGCAGTAGAAGCTATCTGGCAGAAACTTTTGTTTGGCTACCTGCTCATTTGTACAATTTAGTAGGACATGTTCGAGATAGAGGTTAGCTTGCTACACTCGACGATACACAGACAACCAGATAAACCGATGGACACGCAGATGTGGGGAAAACTCCCTTCACAAACTTAATTAAAATAAAGATAGCATAAAGAGAGGCCAGAGCTCGTGAAAAGGGTTGATTAGATTACCCTGCTGCGGCCGCGGGGGCAGATTTTTGGGCTTGTCGCCGCTACCAAGCGGAGCACCTCCGCTCCTCACCTCAGTTGCCCTCTGCGCTGCTCCGTGCGGAGCGACACTGCCCCCTGTCGACTGGCGGCGGGACTGCGCCCGGCGTCTGGAGCGAGAGACACTTCTACAGTACATGCAAACATGGGGGGGGGGGGGAGACCAAAAGAGAGAAGCAATAGACATTTATATGACATTTTCTATAAATAAATGCTCCAATTGACAATGTTTATCATTGCAATTTGTGAGTTACCGTATGTTGTCAGTAGTTTTACACAAAAATATACCAACGGGTACCAAAACCAGAGAAACTGATCATTTTGACGGCCATCATAATCCATCAAGGGGGAAATTAAACTCACACTCTGGTGTATATTTGTGCTGCACAGCAACCACACGGAAAACCAGACCGCACGCATGCGGCCTGCTGGGAAAGATGTCGAGAGCGAAAGGGGAAAAGCAAGCGGTGCTGAGTGGGTGGGTGGCGCGCACACACTTTCCAAACACATTACATATGAGGCTTAGTGACGATTTTAAAACGTCCACTGGTTATTTGTGTGGTTCCCCCAAAGTCAGCTGGAACGGGCTCCGCCTCACCTGTGACCATCATGAGACAAGCGGCGTAGAAAATGGACGGCGTTCTTGGCGCAGCGAGTCTCGAGAGGGGCACACTGGTGGGAAGGGGGAATACATTTGCATGACATTACATTTTGGTCCGCAGCCAGGGACGTAACCGAAGGTGTCGCTCTTGGCTCGTTGCCACCTTCGCCTCCCCCCCCCCCGACCCCCCGCCCTTGGCAGGTGAGGGCAGCTGAGGCCAGCTTGGCAACTGCTGCGCCGCCGTGTGTGCGGGCCAAGGAGATGCTTTGCAATCTCATTAAAGCGGACGTCTTCGCGGAACCTACTTTTTAAAATCAACCGTGTCTTTCTGATCTCGAGGAAGGGCACGAGATTTACCGAGCAGCTTCATGCGCTACTCCTTCACTTGACATCCATCCATCGATTTTTATGGTCACGTGAGCTGGAAATGGACGCCACGTGGCTCACGACAAGGTAATAGAATAGTGGGATTTGTCCGAGTCAATTATAAATAAAATCACTACAATTGCAGTGTATAAGATAATGCAAGAAAATAACTGTACGCTGTACATTGAAATCCTGTTGTGATTACAGTGTTATAAAGGCAAATGGAGTCCAATTGTCATTTAATTCATTTTGAATTGTCACGTATTGATTCATTGATGGGGGCACGGTAGATCAGATGGTAAAACTTTGGCCTCACGGGTCTGAGGTCCCGGGTTCAATCCTGGACCTGCCCGTGCCTGTGTGGGTTTCCTCCCACATCCCCCAAAAAACATGCAACTTTAATTGGACACTCCAGATTGCCCCTAGGTGTGATTGTCAGCGCAGCTGTTTCTCTCGATGTGCCCTCCGATTGGCTGGTAACCAGTTCAGGGTGTACCCATTGACAGCTGGGATAGGCTCCAGCACGTCCGTGACCCTTGTGAGGATAAGCGGCTAAGAAAATGGATGGATGGATGAGTCCCTGATTTTATATTTTGAGGTAGATGCGAGGGGCATGCCGACAATCAACATTTTGTTGATTAAACATGCTAAAACTAAACCAGTGTTGGTCGAAATAAATTCATTTGAAGAAAAGAAACAAAGACGAGGTATTAGTGTCACAGCTTGTAAAAATAAATAAATCTGCACGAGTGTACTTTTCTTAATGTTTAATCTTATTTTTAGAATACGCAGATGGTCTTAGGAAATGAGTAAGAGGCCACAACAGGCCCCAAGGCCTGACTTTGGACACAGCTTGTTTGAAACAAAGTTATGGTGACTAAATACCAACAGACGCAGTATACTTGAATACGCACGCACCACACTGTAGTTACAAAACGGTACTTTGCATGAAAAAGAGTGAATGACTGAAATGATGTTGCAGTTTGTTTGTTTACAAGCACTCGAACAAAATTCCAGAATGTAACATTAGCATTGATAACCGGTCCTGGTCAGACCACCAATTTGACAGATCACTTGAGGTGATCTAAGGATACGTTCCCGCCTACAAAGCAAAGTTATTTTATTTTATTTTGGGTGGAACAACTAAAACGCATCGCTTTAAAACCACGTCTCGTCTTCCGTCTGTTACATCCGTGTCAACCCGGGACAAAAAAACTTCTTTGGGAAACACCAAATGTCTGTTTTCCCTTAAATCACGCCCACGCCATCCGCAATCGGCTTCGACGCCGCCCCCGTGAAGGTTTTAATACTGTCGCAGCAGTGGAGGGGGTTGGGGGGGGGATAAGCTAGTCCAACCAACTGTCACGATGTACTTTGACAACACTGAAGTAAAAAAATTAAAGAAAGCAAATACAGGAAGTGAAGGCCTAAAAAGAGTTATCATGGCAGGCAAATATGAAAGGATGAAATTCCTTGCTTACTATAAACTCTAGATGGCGACATTATTGAACAGCAAAGCCATTTCAATTTTGCTTTTGGGAACTCAAGCACTCTTAAAGCCCCACCGTCAGGAAATAAATGATTTTTAGTATGTTATAAATGGGGGGGGGGGGGGGGCAGCCGAAAAGGACCCATGCATTTTTTCACCCCAAAACACGATTTGGACGTAAATGGCTTTTTGTAACTCCCGCCATGAAAATCCTCTGGAGGGATTTGTTTTCAAGAAGAAGCAGGAAGTGACGTGAGTAGCAGATGCCCACTCAAACGATCTCGTCTGTTTCTACTAGTTTTACCCGCGGGAAGGTAGCTCTTTGTTCCTTCGTGTTTGCCAAAATGCCGCCTCGTTGTATTGGTGGATATTATTCTAACACTTGGGAAGATGGATTCATTCTTCATACTTTTCAAAAGACCTGATTTGTCGTGAAAAATGGATTGCACGAGTGCAAAGGACGAGAGCTTTGTGGGTTCCAAATGACAGGTAGGTGTGTATACAGCTACTTGAAAAAAAAAAAAAAAAAACAATAGTTGGGCTGGGGGGGGTAATCTGTCTTTCAGCGAGCTCTGGCGGCGAGCGACCGGCCGCGAGTACGCTCCATACAGTCATACATACTGTCGGGGAATCTGTTGTTAGTTAGAAGTGATCCGCATATCATCTAAATTTGGCTCGAAACTATAGGGTAATACTGCCTGGTGACTTCACTCGATTGTCATATGTGCTCTTCTTCGAAAAAAAAGCTTCAATGTCCCACAGCAAGTTGCCACTATGTGTTTTCAATGTCGAATGTTCCAGTGTAACGTCTCCTGATGACGTTGCAGACAATATGGCGACCACTAGGATGTCGAATGAGACTTCCGCAACTTTGCGCACGGATGACACCCTCTCAGCTCATATTTATTTTTTCGTATAGACATTGAAGTGAATAATTTTGTACGCATTTTTTCATTACAATATCTATTTTAGAAGGTGTATAGGCATGACAGTGGGGCTTTAAGTTTCCACAGTTGAGACTTAAAATTGGAAGGCCTCAAAGTGTTGTAAAATTTCTCATCAGTTTGGAAACTTTGTAATCATACATTTGCAAGAAAAATAAGCCTCAAAACCGCTGCGCTGAAATATTGTTTCCCGATAGCGCTTATCCTCATTATGGATCCAGGCAGCGGTGTAACAATTATTAGTCGATCAATGGACAGATGAATGCCTTGACTCAAGCGCTGTTAGGAGGGCAATGCCCTCGCCTCAGAACCGCCACTGAGGGTTATGCAAAAATATTCCCTGGCATCTCGTGGTTGGTTCTTTCAAATTTCGTCATATTTGCTTTGCCATAGTTGTCTTGGCAAGCTAAGGGTGTATTGTAGTTGTTCCTTCTCATTCAGAGAACATCGTGGCGCTGGCCGCTTTAGAGGCCCGGTCGTAAACCGTAGTGACAGGCAGGGATCCTGGTTAATTCGTACAACCGACCATTCACCCTCACGCCCGCAATTTTCTCTCTTCAATGAACCTCACATACATGTTTTTGGAACAGGGGTCAAAATCCACGTACCTGTAAAAACCCATGCAGGCATGGAGGTGGACAACATGCAAACATAAAGGCCTTAGCAAAGCCTCAAACTGGGGACCTTTTCAGTGCAAGGCGTACCCACTGACCTAAAAAAATAAACTGGATAGCGCATACACATCAGCACATGTCGATTGGTTGAAGCCAGTTGGCCACCATCTTGGTACTCCCAAAACGTGTGGAGAATATGGTTTACAGGTTGGACTACGGCGGGGTTTTTCCTCAAAGTTTGACATGCATAATTAAAACTGGTCGTGTGAGCTTGACATTTTTTTCAGTTCTGGTAAGAAGATGAAGGATTTTTGGTAAGCCATAAAAGGCTTAGTGCAAAGGAAAAGACAATGTGATGACCAAGAAACCTTGCATATTACCTTGGGCCCGATTTCAGTGACATGTTAACTTTTCCCAAAATGCACCGTGAAGCATTGTCGTCATAACATAGCAAAAAACTAAGCATTTTTTAAAATCATAAAAACATGACATTTCAAGTCAATCAGATATATGTTTGGAAATGAGGACTCCCAATGGGAAAATACACACTGAACACATTGTTCATTTGTTGTCTTTGCGAAGTCCTATTTCAAACTTGTTTCCTCGCATTTGAAAATCAAATTCAATTTGCAGAGTTCTGCATTACGAAATTCATCAAAAAATTTCACAGAAAATGTGTTTTCTTGCCTATCCACTGATGAAGTTTGGGAAAATATTGACATCGCTTTTTCGCAAAAAAAAAAAAAAACGTCGGCCTATGAAGGTGAAGCAGAGAGTGAATCGTGAACAACAACCGTAAACAAAACGTTGTTCAAGTGAATTAAGCTCATCAGAAAATAATTTTTTTTTAAAAAACCTTTACAAACAAACTTCAACAGTCTCAAAGTAAATCTTTCTAACTTACCTGTGAAATGTTTTCTCACAGCTGCACAGGTCGGAGTATCAAGATGGCAGATGGAGACTTCAGTTTTGGTGGCCAATGAGCCATCCCGGTTTTATTTTTTTATTATATCAGTGGGCGCACCTGCTTATCAGTAGTTCACAGATAAATGTTAACCACGAGAAGTAAAACCCGCTTAGCAAAAAAAAAAAAAAGATTTCATTTTACAGTTAACTTTGACCAGTGTGTGCATTTGTCCCACTGAAATTTATGTATACAGTATATACACAGACACTATTTATTTTTCAGTTTTATAGAAATTAACTGTGACAAAATGTTTCTTTGAACATTGCCTGAGCAGTTCAGATTTAACGGTGGCCACCATTTTGCCCCGGAATGATATATGTACAGACATTACTTTTCAATAACTCCGAGTGGGGGTTGGTGTAGCGAGGACTTACATTTAACACATGGAAAGCATTTTTCCTTTAGGATTGGCCATATTTCGGAGCCATTTGTCTTTTCAAACTATACTTTTAACACATGGAAAACATTACCCCTTAGTAGCGACCATTTTTTTAGGAGCTATTTTCTGTCCAATCGAATACTTATGGCTCCCCCTTGTGGTTTGTACTGGTCATTACAGATAAAGCGATAAAAAAAAAAAAACATTTCATCGTGATCATGTCAGTTTAAACTGTACTGAACAATTACACGTTGTAGTCAAAGCCACCATTGATGCATTGGGAAAATATATATATATATATATATATATATATATACACACTTAAGCTCTTTATTTATTCTATACTGCTGTACACTACTCGAGACGGTGACTAGAGCACATTAACATGGATTTAACAGTAGAAATATGCTTTTCAAAATCATTGCTTGGTCAAAGGAGGGGAGGGTGGTGCCAATAAAACAATGTATGTACCAGATTGAAGTTTTCACTTGCTATGGAGGTTTTATTCTGTACAGAAGGACAATTTGTACAAAATTAATCTAGATATATATTTATATATAACACTACATGAAACAAGGTAAATCATATATACAATAAATGAATCATATAGTACAGGTCACATAAAAAAAGGACACTTAAGTTATGTTTTGGAAATAAAAATGGTAAAATGAAAAGATCTGCAAAAAGACAAGCCACCAAATAACTTTTTAATAGTCTTTATCGAACGGACTCCTTTGAAAGCACTAAAATAAGTCATAAAACCCATAAAAGAACGTATTTCCCAGCAAGCATGGGCTATATATAGTTTTTTTTTCTTTTTTCAGAAACAAGAAAATCAAGTTTGGTTGAATGGCATTCCTCTGGAGTAAAAGGTACATGTTTAACATGGTACTTTCGAATGTACAACTTTTTGCATTCAAGCAAATACAGTATTAACACAAACGAGCCAAGTCACAAAGTAAGTTCACTGTTCAGCATCTGTGTGACAGCGGCCGTTCTTTTTTTTTTGGGGGGTGGGGGGGAGGGGAAGGCCTGGATGGCCAAACTACTTCACCTCCAGGGACAAGACAACTAGCACATCAAATATAAAGGAAATCAGAACACGCCTGATGCGTTAGTCCAAACAACACTACTGATTCTCCGATGGACAAACGGTGACGAAGCAAACATGCGAGCTTGATGGAGGACATTTTTGGTATTGCTATTTTAGTATTAAGTGCATCTATACCTAGCGAGGTAACTAGAGCTTGATTTTAATAAATTAAAAGCTTTTACAAAGTCAATTCTGGGTTATTTTATGTTAACTCTTTTGTCCAAGTTTATAGGGATCCTAAGTCACATTCAGGAGTACCATTGTTTGAAGTGAGCGGGCAGAACAGCCGCCTGGTGGTCACACATTGCCCGTGAACACAAAGAAGCAAGCATACGTAAAAGCGGCAAATGGCACGTAAAATCAAAAAAAGAGAGAGATGTCCACAGGACAACGTCTTCTTTCCTCGCTGTCTACCTGGACGATGCAAGGCGACGGACAGGCCTGAGTTTGGTCGATAAGTGTGCAAAACTAAAAAGGAAACAAAACAACACGAATGACCAAAACCAAAAGGCAAGTGCCCCTGCTTGAATCTGAGATTTAAAAAACAAAAAACGCACACAGTCTTGGTTGGCACTGACGAGCTGTCGGTTCAAAGACACGAAAGGAAAAAAAAAAAAGTGGTGACGGGAGTTCTTTCCTTTGACCTTTGTTGCCTTGTGTGCTGGAGAACAAAAATCCTTTCAACTGTCCATTCCTGCAGCTCAACCACCAGTCATAATGAAGGAACCGGTGCAGTGTTGTCATTGTTTTTATCCAGGTTCCATACTTAAGATTGAGCAAACGGAGAGGGGTGGGGGGTGAGAGGAACAGATGACACAGAGACAACGGCGAGGGGCTAAAAGACACACGGACGTCCTTCTCCAAACAAAACCAAAAGAACCTGAGAAAGCAGAAATCTGAGGAACGTCGACGAACACGGGACTTCTGCACTGGTCACAGGCCCAGTGTGCTGCACTCCAAGTGGGCAGCCGGAATGGACGAGAACGAAGGAAAAAGCATGGTTGGCCCGGGGGATGTTTCCATGGCCGCGGAGGGACAGTCAGGCGGTTGGATCTAGAGGCCGTCGCGGGGGGTCAACATGTCTTCAGCTCTGCGGTGGGTCTCCAAGGCTTTTGTGGTGTAGATGTCCTGAGGCAACTCAGATTTGCGCCGCACCATGGGCCGATCCTTCCACTGGCTGTGCTGGAGCTGTCACACACCAAGAAAAAAATCAGAGTGAATGAGTCTTCCCGCTGAGCTACTAGGCCGAACTAGGTAACTGCAGCAGGTGTACGTACCCCCTGCAAAACGATCACCGATTTAACACTGAGGAATATCTGTCACGGCCCTGGTGAATCATAACCTTTGACACTTACTACGCAACTTGTACAAACTGTCCAGATAAGACGCAAAGTTTCAGAAAGGAACTTGTGCTCAATTTCCATTTTTTTTTTTTTGTAACGGACGCTAGGGGTTACTCAAGCTGAAAAGGTAAGAATGAGACCGGTGGACTATATGTGCCGAGGAAGTGACTTTTACCGGCCCTGTTAGCGCTGCGCTAGCGTGTTGCTCCTGCGTTACTGGCGCGTCTCAGTGATATTTACCAGTAAGTTTTATTTTAACCCGCCCTATTAGCGTGAGCGCTAGCACGGTACTCGCATTAGGGCAAGCATTAGCACCGTGCTACCATTAAATTCTCCGTGTACCGACCGTCTTTGTAAATATCCCATGTTTCAATGTGGGCACTTGCGGCTTTTACACAGCTGCGACGTATGTATGTACCAAATGGTGCGTTTCCTTTACAAATGTACTCGGTGAGGCTTGTAACCAGTTGCGCTCTGTACCCTGGGAATTAGGGTACTCTTTTTATCCTTTTTGTGTTCCTTTGATGCTTATTGATTAATTTAGTGAGTACATAATATTTTAAAGAGTATTTGGATGTCTTGGGTTAATCGAGCTCCCACTTTCATCAGCCAGTTAGCGACTTTAAAAATAGTTATAGCTTAATAGCAACGTATTAAAACAGTCAAATACTCTCCATGGAATTCATGTCTTTGAAGAAATTGTCTTAATTATATATATTTTTTTAACTAAGCAGACAATTTATCAGTTCTTGGATTTCTTCCCTGGCAAATATTGATACGGGAAAGCAAAATTCCATATTGATGGAGCCCCAAATGTCAGTACAAGGGAAGGTGGTCCTTTGTGATGAAGTTCCGAGCTTGTGGTAATTTTTCTTCGACAAACGGTTATTGAAAAATCTAATATTGGAAAATTTGGTTAAGTTCTACTTACCAGTTGAAAGATGGTGTCATCTTTTATTGTAAAAAATTTTCTATCTAGGCTTATTATTTCAGAGGTTCCCCAGGATAACTTCCCATGAAAAATAACAGGAAACTTTCCACCCAGTTCTCCTACACCGTTTGTTTGTGCATTGTCGTAATTAATACTTTTAATCCTGCATAGTTTAGACAGTATAATTTTGGAGTGGAGTCCAGACATTACTGTGCAGTGGAAATGCAACCTGTGGAAAGTTCAACAGGCTTAAAATAAATGCTTAAAACTCACGGAACAGCATTCGACATCCTGCATTAGTACAAAGACAACTTAAAACACATGACCAGGTTTGAGGCATTCTTGCATATGAAAGCCTTGGTCCTTATAAATAAAATGAACTGTAATTTGCACAGAGCACATGTCTTCTTCTGGTGGGGGGGAATTAAAAAAAAAAAAAAAAGTCAAAACAAAATTTAAACAGGAAAAGATGAAAGGAGACAGAGAGAAGTCAGGTTTACCTGAGTTGCGCCTTCCTCAACTGTCTTTTTTAACCTCTGAACATCTATATAAGAAACATCCGTATCCATTGCTACTGGACTATTGAAGTCAGACGGATCAACAAGCACACAGAACTGAATCCAAGAAAAAAAAAAAAGGGGTGGAGAAGAGGGGTGGGGGACAAAAAAAAAAACAAAACCAAACAAAAAGGGTAGGGGACGAGGTGGAAAAAAAAATTGAATGGCATGCAGAGATGAACGGATCAAGAGCTTCTGCACAAATTACTTCAGTTTTGATTTTTGCACTAAGACCTTTAAAACTTGGAACAGTGTCGGTGTTGGGAATAACCACAACACCAGCAATTTACCTCACATGGCAAAGTGAGCTATAAAACTACATTGTCGGCATTCATAAACCTCGCAAGTCGCTTAATAGATTGACTTGTAGCCATGTTAACCAATAACCATAGACATTTATTTCTAAAATAATTTTCATTTAATACGTATTTACATTGAAGTTTCTATGCTAAACAAATTAAATTTCAAATGTGACAAGGCTCTCCCACAATTGTGTAGTTTGCCTTAAAAAAAAAAAAAAAAAAAAAAAAAATTAAAACTCGAGGTGCACATGCCTCCATTTTAGGATCTACAGCAACTAAAAGGAACTGAACCTAAGATGACATTTTGGCCATGAGTGACCCCACGCGGTGCTCACCTGTGGATTGGACTTGGCGAGGTTCTCGATCTTGTTCCAAGCTTCTTCGCGTTCTTTCGACTTGGCCTTCTCCCTGTCGGGTCAAACGTCGAATCGTTGTTGTGAACTCGGTGGTTTATCACTCCAAGGAGATTGAAGATCAATGGTTTAAAAATCATTATCAACCAAATTATCAGTGGCACCTACTTGTTCTTCTCAGCCCGGAACTGCTGTGTGCAGTCGTCAAAGAGCTTCTGATTCATCTCCATGAACAGCTTCAGAGCATTGTAGATGAGGCCATGGATGGTCCTGCAGATTCACACGGGATTAACGAATGACTTTACATAATGGTTTTGGCTAGTCTGTCATCCATCTGCATGGCAACCGACCAGACAGCAATCATGTTCATTTAGTCTGTTACACACTAAAATGTAATTGTTTAGTTTATCTGGCTTCTAAAAGTGTTATGGTGACTAAACAGTTTCAAACTTTAAACCCGTGTCCCACACATGCAGACGTGTGAGCCCTCGGACAAATAAACGCCTTTGGTTTCCGTGTGTACACAGTTTCTCAAATCACAAATGTCCTATTTATCAATTTTGAGGATTAGATAGCTGAGATGTTGTGGTCTGGCAATCAATTGATCATGTGGGGCCAATCCCGTTAGCCCTTGCAGATGCACGAGAAGGATGAGATATACCATTTCCTACCCCGTGAAACTGAGTGTGGTCTGCGGGGAGCTCACTTGAACGCAATACGTATCGGGACACCACCCTCAATGACTTGCTTACAAGATGCCGGAACGCACAAGGGGCTACATAAAAGGTAAGTGGGGATAATGATTGATATTCATACTACTGTTGATCATGTTTATATTATTGTGAATATAAGCTTGTTTTGAATTGTTGGCTAAAAAGCTCGTTTTACTCAGCCTATGATGACAAATTCACAGCTAATTTACCTACAGTGTAAAGCATTTTACTGCAATGCTGCAAAATGTTATTCATTGTTCTCGTGATAGTCTTTTTTTTTTAATTCTGTTCTATTTGAGATACTTTTTGTGTGAGTTTTCAAATGTTTAGTTGTGTTGTGTGATGTTATAAATTGGTGTCATTTATTGGATGATGTTAGGCCATGAGGTTCATTTATTAAAATATTTGCCTTCAACAAAAATGGGTATTTAGAGTAAAGATCAACTACAGAAATGGATGAACCTAGTCACATAGTAGGAAACATTTGATAAATTTAAAAATACCAGTCACCTTTAGATGCTGTACAAACAATAATAACAGTAGACTAACATTCTTTTGACATAAGACTACTTCAAGACTTGTAAAAATTGTCACCTCTACCTAAGACGCATCCAGCAGCGGATGAGGGGTCACGATGTGTTGTCTCAATTCCTAGCATCAACTTACACTCTTCCCTTAGCCAGGTAAGACAAAAGGAGAGGGGCTAATTGCTAGAATTGGAATTAATTAAACCAATCTACTTGATTTGAAACGGAATTCATTTTAATTTTAAATAATTTCACAGGACTACCTTTTCAATTAAATGATACTACATTATACATTTTATAAAATTGAATTATTAGTATACACTGTTCTATTTTTTAGATGTTTTAATTTCCCTCATGGGATGAACAGTTGCGTTATATACAATTTGACAGCCGTCAATGGACAATTAGGGGGTAATTTGTTACTAAAATGCCTTTGTATACAATTGCCCAGAGTAACTCATGCCATTGAATTAATTATGTACAGTAAAGTGTACATCCATATTCCATATTCGCAGTTTAACTCTTCATATATTTGGCTGTAGAACGCATCTGTGAAAAGCCCTAATATGTCGCAAGATGCTGCCAAACCCGTCTAAATGGAAATATACCATAATTAAAGGCCTATAAATTATGACTTTTTCCCCACACGCTTTCAACCCTGCGGATTATGCGGTGATGTGGGTAATTTGTACATTTTTTCCTAACGGCCGCAAGGGGGCACTCAAGCAGAAAATGTGAGAGTGACATTGGTGGAACATATGTGCCAAGAAAGTAACTTACTGTACGTTTTTTTTTAACTGGCCCTGTAAGTGCTGTACTACTTTGTAGCTGCCGCGGTGTTTTTTTTTTTTTTTTTTAAACCACCCCAGTTCGTGCTACCGTGTTGTTGCTATATTAAGATAAGCTATTAAAACTTTGAAAACGCTGTGTGGCATCTTTCTTTGTAAATAGCTTGTGTTTCAACGTGGCTTTTACACAGATGCGGCTTATGTATGTACCAAGTGGTATTTCCTTTCCAAATGTACTGGGTGAGGCTTATAATCAGATGCGCTCTGTAGGCCGGAAATGACTGTAACATATTGGTGTCAAGGAAGTATGTTGACATCGACAGAAATAATTCCAGTTTGAGGTTCTGAGAAAGTCTTCGCTGTGTGTGCATGGACACACCCACTTTGGGCACGTCAAGTCATACATTTTTTAGGGTGAGTGAGATTGAAATAACCTTTTGATAATAAACTATTTATGTTTACAACTATTCATGCAGGAAACACTTAGGGGGCATCAATCATTTGTATTTGCTTTGGTCTCAAGTGATGCATCTCAATTGAGCGATTAACTTTGTTGGGGAGAAGCAAAATTTAGGCAGAGTTGTTAGTGAATTATCCAGTTTTTGCTGCATCTCTTCATGCAATTGTTTTTTCAAACTCAAATCACCTGTAATCCATTAATTTATGAATTTAGATATTCATGTGTATTGTTCCAGGTTTGATATGGTAACCTGTTTCAGAATCATTTGTGGTACATTTTCAATTTCAATATAAATTATTTTTAGGGGGCCCATTTGCAGCATTGTCGTTGTCGCAGCTAGCATGTCACACTTGCATTCACCGTGTGACATTTGACTAGGCATTGTTTCACATGGGTGTGACGCGCCAGAGCGGTTAGCGCAAGCAGAGTCCAAATGCAGCACTGAAGTGTCAAAAGTGATGCCTCTCACTTGTTCCAGTGGGTCTTTGAGTTGCGGTACAAAGCGGGGAACATGATTGGGAGAATCTTGGCCGCGTTGTCGCTGATCAGACTCATGATGTACTCATTATTCCAGTAGTACAGGGCTCGTTCTGCCACCTAAAGAGCACACACAGAAACTCAGCAGGGTGCACAGATAACGAAGGGACTTCTCGAGAGGAGCTTGTCGCCTGTCTGACCTGGAAATGCGGGCTGGACACGCATTTAGCCAGCTGCCGGAAGAGAGGCTCTTGCACCTTAACAAACTCGGACGGCTCAATGACATCCAGAATCTCCTCGAGCTCATTGAGGAACATTACCTCCTTGGGACTGTGAGTCTTTGGCCAGTACTTGAGGAGAGCCATGACCACCTGTGGAGAAAGCAAAAATCAGCGAATGACGTTAAATTCAGAGGTTAAACCCAGCAACTGAACATTTATTCAACATACCGGCTCAGTTAGAGTGCTGTCCTTTTCTAAAAACTGCACCACACAGTAGGCCAACTAAAAAGAGAAAAGTTTGAAGATTTTAATATTTTAGCACCCACAAAGTATTTTCTCTCTTTTTAATCCAGTATCGCATTCAACCAAGCGCCAATGGCACTTTCACAAATACAGAGCCCAATAAAGTATAAATGGTTACATAATGGACCCCCCCCCCCCCCCCCCACACACACACACACACACACTACCTGTGGATGATAGACACTGAGTGATTTCACTTTGTGGAGAGGTAATAAAACCTTCAACAGGAAAATCTTGTGCTCTTCTTTTAGAGGTAAGGCAAACCCATTGATAATGCTGTGAAACAAACAAATCAAACAATGAACACTTGTTAATTAGAATTACACAATTAAATGTGACGCGTTAATGATTATCTGTTCTATATAAGCCATGCAGTTGACTGGTGACAAGCCTAGGGTGTACCTGACCAGCTCTAGTCCAAAGTCAGCTGGGATAGGCTCTAGCTAACCCAGAATCGATGTCTGTTTAGAATTGTGGCATAGTATTATACTGAGAGGGTAATGTGAATTCCGTGGATTGGATATTAAAGTCTGCAGATTTATTTTATCTTACAACAGAGTGAAAATAATCTAACAAACCTTCCAAGTATTTCCAGTAGTTCAGCAATACCATTGTGATGCTCTGTCTCATAGATAAACCTAAAACAACAAGGGGACATTTTTTAGCTCCTCAAAAACATGACGAATACCACATTACCTCAAATAATGGCATTGAATTACTCAATGTGATACCAGGTGCCTACTAGGGGTAAGGTGTTTTTCAAATTTTTTGAAATGCTCAAGTATCTGCTTTATTGATACAAGAATCCACATTCTAAATACCAGAGTTATACCCACTATAAATTTTTATAGATGCCATTTGTGGTCTGTAGGTAGTGGATGCTGGACTAACAACATTGTGGAACAAGTTTTGTTTCCAGACAGGGGAAAAAGTAGTCCATTTAGGGTAACATTCATTCAAGCACAAAAACACACTTGACACTTGATTAGTGACAGCGATTAAAATGGAGGCCACTATTAGAGCCAGTAAAGCATTCTTTTGCCACCATATCTAGCTTAACATATTGCCCAAAAGTAAAAAAAAAAAAAAAAAAATTACGCAAACTTGACTGACCTATAAAAAATGTTATTGATCTGTTTTCTGATGTACGCTCTCAGGCCGAGGAACTTTCCGTAGATCCTGTGAAGAGTCGTTTTGAGGAAGTCTCGCTCTCTGGGATCTTCGCTGTCAAATAGTTCTAGAAGCTTCAAGAGCAAAACAGGAAAAACCATAAGCATTCTGAACTTCACAAGGCCCTTTTAAGAGCTTAAGTCCTTTTCTTACCTGCATAACAAATTTCTGGTCGATGTATTTCTTTGCTATGTTGGGTTGAAAGTCAGACGATTCTAAAAACCTAAGGAAAAATTCATAGACGAGCTGCAATGGAAGCAAAGAGGGACAGAATTGAGAACAAAATATATATGAAACTCTTAAATACTTCTGTCCCCCCAACTCAGTCTTTAAGGCTATTTGAGGATGGAAAACAACTTTTTAAATTTGTTTTGGGATGAAAAAAAATATTGGATATGGACTTTTAGTCTCAATCAGTGGTTTGCGCTACAGTGGATCTGTATGGTGATGCTTTAGTACAGCGATAAAACAGACCATGGTTACTCTTGATAGTGGCCCAGGTGAACAAGACGTGTTTTAATCAAAATAAACAGCAACCTGGAGGTGTGGCCACGCTGCTTCAAGTGTCGGCTCATCCTCCTCGGGATCGAATTCAGCTCCCGTGGGGTTAGATGAAGGAGGCAGTGTTCTAAACATGTTCACAGCAAACTAGAGGCAGACAAAAAAAAAAAAAAAATATGGAAAGATCATAAATTTTGGATTCGATAAGGACGCGAGATGTTATAAAACAATTACTGAATTGTTATAATCACGTGGCTGCTTGAACACAGACAAACCAAAATAACAGAAAAGCAAATGTGTAATGAGACTGAATTCAAAAGCTATATTCGGTAATTAGTTCTGGTCAAGCTCTGGATAACGCTTGAATGAGGTTTAAATTCTTAACATTGTGTGGCCCTTTCAAGATTTTCTTTTCGTCATTTATGCAAATATTTGAAGCCATAATTAGTCATATGGACTAGTTACATGGCATGTTTGAAGCGGCACAATTGGGACGTGCGTCATGGCATCTTAAATAGAGAAAATTGCATGAGTCAGACATTTTAGATTGGAATTAGGCCTCTTTCAAGTGTGGATTAAAAAGATTGACACATCTGAGATGTGTGCCAATGCAGGTCCAGTGTAAACACACAGATCTAAACTAAACCGTCAATGCAAACATGACAAATTACACCAACTGCTGACATTTTCACAGCGGCATCGACCCGAATTCACACATTTTAAACCTACGGTAAAATGAAAATGCAGCTAAAACAACTATTAACCCTTGTGAAAATATGCTACATTCTACAGCCTTGTCCACCACCAAATTTGCAACATTATTCCAGAAGGAAGGTCGAGATATAATGTGGAGGTTAACAACATTTAGATTTTTTTTACTGTTGTTCAGTCCAGGTCAACTGAACCCGTAGGGGTAAGCTTTAATATTTGTATTATCGTTTACTTGTGCAGATAAACAGTAGATATAGCCATAATCAAATGTTTCCAACATAACTGGAGGTTTAACTTTAAATAGCCAGTCAAAAAATAAATAAATAGGTAAAGATATTAAATTACAATTGGCCACACAGAACCGCAGTGTTAATCCAGCCTATGAAGGTGGAAAATGTGTTCTATCACCCAAGCAGCACTGTACAGTAGTAATCTTTATAATAAAATAAGAAGCTCAAATCACTTTTCACTGCCTTTTGAATTAATACATATGGTAAAATGACATAACATTGCTGAAATTGAAGACCGGCGATTAAGGCCCATGTTTAAAACTCGAAATTTGCCATTCCTCCAAATAAAAACTGTGACCAAGGTTCTGCTCATTTAAAAAAAAAAAAAAAAAAAAAAAACCCAAACAAACAACAGACCTGGTGGACCGACGTCAGCATACAATTGGCCCATTGATGATGCAAATGCAATCAACTTATCTTCTCTGCTATCACGCCAAAGTCAGTGGTATTTTTAGTTTCCTGTAACTATAGGCTGCAAGGGTTCATCTGACAATAATGCATGTGTTTGGTACTGCGGCCTCCTGCAGCGTCAACTGATTCGCCTGTGGGCTCCTGTACCCGCCTGGACGATCATGGGACATCGCAGGTGGACCACAGACAGAGGAAGTCTTGGACTACAAGTGTTGTGGCAGCGGTACACTGCGCTCCATGTAAGGCTCGCAAAGATTGATGGAGTGAAAATAGAAACTGGGGAAAAAAAAGGGCCATTTATCAAAAAAAAAAAAAGTTAAGCTTCTCTAGCAGAGCATTTATGTTAATGGTTCAGTTTCTGTCAAATATTTCAAAAGATTGGCAGTGGAAAAGATGTACTAATGATGACAAGCAACAGACTGCTACTTTTGCTCCAAATGTCAACCACTGCACTTCTCTCGTGAGCAGGAAAATCTCTTATTGGAAAGTCCTCCCAATAGTCATAGCTCATCATTACAGACACTCTGTAAAATATTACTCTTTTCCAAACATGAGTTATCAAATATTATTTTGGTTATTCATGCAGTTATCTAATGATTCATATAATACAGTTATTGTCTCTGCGTCTGTGAAGCAAAGTTGAGAAAAAGCTTGTGCTGTAAAAATAAATGTGTGACCGCCTCATTCCTCCCCACAAAAAATCAGCATCCCCAAATCTACCAGAATCCAGCCAGTCATCTTACCATGTGCAACCTGACATAAACACATCTGGTTAGAGAAGAGGGAAAAAAAAAAAAAAAAAAAAACTAAAACTAAAAACATACATATTATTGTTCTCAGCCCAACTGTATTTCATTACCATTAAAGTCGACAACGCTGTCAAACTCATTTTTTTCGCAGGCCAAAATCATACTTTTAGTTTCTCTTACAGGGCTGTTATGATCACATCACATTATAAAACAAAATCAACGCACACGATTTGCTTTCGTAGCCCACATAAAATGAAGTGGTGGGTCTGATCTGGCTTCTGGTCCTTGAGTTTGACACCTTGGGGTCTAGAGGCTAACAAAAGCTGCTATCCAAGTAGGGATCTGTACGTAAATGGTTGAGTGCTACGCTACTATGAATGGGTCCATTTTTGCATTTGCATGTAGAAAATGTAAAATAACTACCAACAGATACTCATATATGAAGTTAACATAGATTGAGTATGTAAAGAATTGCATTGTGCACACTACATTTCCTAACTGCACCCTCCGAAAGTCAGACAATGCAATCATCTTGGCACTCTTTTGTAAAACTGTACTAGTTACATGAATAAATAAATGATAATCAACCAAATTTAGCCCATGACCAATAAAACTTGGAGAGCTATATCATAAATACGTCACAAATTACTGTATAAGGCATTTGGTACCCACGCGTAAAATATTTAATCATCGCACATTGTCCACCGTTTTAAAAATGTAAACTGTGGTTTTGCCATGAGATATTATTCATTCATAAGTAAACGGCTAATTACGCCACATGAATTTAATCAGTATCAAACTTGATTCAGTAAAAACATTGTCAATTAGTTTTGCTTGTTCTTACAAAAAAAACAAGAGCATGTCATGGCCACATTGAGAGCCAGCTTACCTTTAAAAAAAAAAAAAAAAAAAAGAAAAAGTGAATGGAAAGTGAATCTTATTTTTCCACTAACAAGAACAAAGTCAAGCAAGTAGAATTATTGATATTATTCAAACTTCTATGGCAACTCTGTGGGAGCAAATCAAAAAAAAAAAATTGATGAACCGTAATTACTGTATATTGGTAAAAACTGGAACTCAAAACATCAGTTGTTTGAGTGAGATGTGAGCCTTTAAACACAGTCAAGTGAGTCTTAGCTTTTGAACATGAGTGTTGTCATTTTGTATTTGTTTGTCCAGTTCAATAAATCTATGAGTATAAGTCTCCTTGATTTTCACTTCACTCCAGTGGCGGTATAGAGCTCATACACGTGATTTTCACGGCGCCATATTGCCGTTCAAACAGAGCTGCTCGACATTGTGGTAGACGTCAATCCGGAGGAGAAAATTTACAATACCCGAGACCTGTTGTGTTGTTGCTTGTCAAAATAGACGAGACAGATATTCAAAGAAATCATTCTATGGAATGGCAGCTGAAAAGACCAGAAAATAATCAATGGACTTCGGCAATTAAACATGATAGAAGGTGCGCAAACAAAATACACACACGCTGGTGTAGCGATCGCTTCATTTCAGGTCAGAATTATTCTTCTCAATCTCAAATTCCCAAAAAGTATTTATAATGCCAAGTTGGCTCATTAGAGAACAATGCATAATTATAAAAAAATAAAAGTCTGTTGCAGAGGTTTACGGAGGTTAAGTCACGTGATTTTATGACGTAGGTGGACGAGCTCTATATCCATAGCTCACTTGTGAAACTAAATTTGTCTCATAAAACAAGAGAAAAAAAATGAACACTTTTTATTTAAATAAAAAAATTGTACATAAACCACTGAATAGGCATTATGTGCACATTCCTATAAGAGTTGGTTAAATTCATTTCACTACACTAAAACCCAGTCAGCCTGCCTGCCCATATTTGCTGACTGAGTTTCACCCACATCATAATCAACTTTGGACACAAACACGCTGGCGAACCAACCAGCATCCCCACTGACCATGTGAACCACCTCCGGGTAGATGGGCTCTGTGATGACATTCCTGTTGTGGGTGATGTACTCCACCATCTCGCTCAGGGCCGCCCGCTTCACCTCCTTCCATTTCAGGTCACTCAGCGGGTCGGACAGGAAGTCGAAGAGGACGCAGCACTGCCGCAGCTTCTGGATGAAGAGCTTCTCCTGCTCGGCAGGGGCCACATCTGCGGGAATAGGCAGGCAGGAGAACAGGGTCAAACATGGCTGACGGACGGGCCAACTCCAGCTACATCTGATAAATGGAGCGCTTGGGAATGTCTGACAAGGGGACGCCATGTTTTCACGAGAAGGAGGGCGAGCTCTACGGGAGGATGGGGTAGGCTGAACTGTCAAGAATGAATACTGAACATGGCGACTGAACGCTAGAGATGTAAGCTGCCAAATGAGTCATGAAGACCCAAGTGCGGTGACTATTCCAAACCCACGGGGGGGGGGGGGTGAGCACAGAGGAGGCGAGTAGGCATAAAAGAGAGAGATGCGAAGACAAGGCACTTGGGAAGTGGGTGAATGGTCATGGCCCAGATACTTGAAGCACACGAGAGGCAGAAACGGTGGTCACTATTATTGGTACGTGGTTGTTCCAGGACTTCCTGTTTCGCATCATTTCCAATTGTAAACAAACGAGAAGAGGATATGACAAGGGTCAACCACAGTCATTACAAGTCAACCGATGCGACGGAGAGTATATTTTTACTTCCCTCAATTTCAATTTAGAAAAAAAAGTGAATATTTTGCCGTTATACCGCCACATGTACTGTATCACTGTTGAGTCAAGGCATATATTTTGCATTTGAAAAAGAACTTCAAAGTGCGCCACCAAACAAAAAGTCACAAATTTTCGTGCCAATTTGAGCATTTCATTGTTTTGCCTGTCCACGATACGTTGCTGGCATATACAACAGTATAAATATTTTTCAGATGTGAACTTGGATCATTTTGTGAGGCACAGCTGACGTGCTCTCACGGATTCTGCAGAGGGTGTACTCAGACTACATTGGCTCTGACATACGACATTCCAAGGATGCTCAGTTATTGCCGTACTTGAGTATTTAATTTGATACATGTACCGTATATTCATAGCCTTAAAGTGTTTTCCATATAAATTTTCACTCAAATTATGATTTAGGCAATAGACTAAAGTGTGCCGAATTGGATGAAATGTTGGGCTTCATTTCTGGCAGAGAAACAAGCAACTTCTTCACTGTGAAAGAATTATTGGACGCTGCTCCGTACAACACTGGTATTAAAACAGGAGATCCGAACATCCAAAAAGCTTCTCCTTCGTTGTATATATTTAAAAAAATAATAATGCCATTATAGGCCGGAGATTCATTAACTTTACAGTAAAATGATAACTAGCAGTCATTAATATTATGTTTAGGAGAAGCTTGAATGAAATTCTAATAATTCGCTGGAGTGATCAATGAGTGATCAGCTCCGCAAGACATTTCCTCCGTGTCGCCATCATGCCCAGTATATTTGAATATAAAAGAGTTTATTTTTAGCCTTCTCATGTGTCCTTTGACGAAGAACTGTAAATATCTGCCGGTCAATACGTTTTGTTTGTTTTTTTTTTTTTTTAATGTTGGCAGCACGGGAGAGAAGACAAAATGTGGCGAGACCCTTGTGAGGATAAGCGGCTTAGAATATGGACGAGTGGATTTTAGAGGCGTTTGGAGTGCTTATTCCATGCATTTTCAAAAATTCTATCAAAGTGGGGGGCCATTTGTCACGTTGCTACTGACTGAGTTACGAACTTAGTGACTTGTTAAAAATACTCAACAGCTTGTTGTGTAACAGAGAGAGACTGCAATGTGATCACAAAATTGACGGGAACCACAATGTGACTTCTATTAATGTTACCAACTGTGTGCTTTGGGGGGAGGTCAAGACCGAGCGTGCACACACAGGCTACTGTGATCGTGGAGAACAGAATTTACGAGCACTGTCGTCTGTTCAAGACAAAAGACTAAGTACGGTCACATTGTAGCCACTTTTGCAAGGACATGACTCAATTGCAATTTGCTTTATTTAAGAGCTATGGTCTATGTAAAGACCCAAAGGATGCCATTAATGCACTTATGTAAGGAGACAGACTATTACAGGTTGGCAGGCACATACGAGAACAAGCAACGTGATTGCATGTAGGATGGTGTCAGACTTTACATCACAGGCAGCATTAACAACCAAGACTGCGAAGCGATGTCTTTCTTTAGGGTAACACAACTGGAACAGAACAAAAAGTCATACAATTTTAGAAAGGGACCATTATGTTCGCTTGTACAAAAGCCACATGCTCAATTGTGTCCAGTGCTTGAGTTCAGTTGAAGGAGTACAAGGACCAACCGCATGCTTTTGGGTGAATGATTCCAAATGAAGGACAAGCCTCAACAAGCGTTGTAGTGGTCAATTTCTTTTTGAACTTGGGACAGTTTAGAAATGAATTAAAAGTGCGAGAAAAAAAATATAGCTTCAACTTATTACCCACTCAATTTAAGAGAAAAGCAGTCGTTTAGACCAGTAGTTCAACATCAACTGCTTCCTGTGAAGACATTTTGACAGGCCCATATAGAAATTGAATTTTTAAAAATGAATAAATACACAATTCATCTTTATGGTGAATTAGGACTGCATGATGGTGGCCTAAAATTACTTATTTTCCTCAATACTGTAATCACAATCATTCCTTGTTAGAGGAAAGTATTTCTATTACACTCTTTAACAATCTGTAAGTCAGTTCGAAATGATTTTTTACTAAGAATAAACTATAGATAAAAAAAAAAAAAATCATTGGAACACCCTCCCCCCCAAAAAATTATATTCTACTTTGGCGAGGGCTAACCCTATATAAATGGGCTATTCCAAGATGTAATCATAAAGTGCAAATTGATAGAAGCAAATACAGTTAATGTAGAGAAGGAAAATAGGCTGCAAGTACTGACTTTTCATTTAAAAATCCATCCATCCATTTATTTATTTAACTGCTTATCCTCACAAGAGTCACAGAGTGCCGGTGCATTGACAAACACTGAGCGGGTTGTACTTTGCAACAACGAGCAATAATGCTGAACCTGACGTACGACTGCTGATAATCTCTTAAAAACAGCTTTTTCTTGTTAGGTTCTTATTGTTATTTGATCTGTTCCCTTTTCAGATAAACTCTCCAAACAAATTGTTTTTTTAAAGTTTATTTTCTTCCGGGCTTATTCCCCCACCCTCTCCATGTATCCTGTGACAGAGCATTTTGAGAGAGGGGGGGGGGTGTTGCACTTGATTTTGGAGATAAACGTCTTTCAGGCTGTGATGACTTCTGTTGTCACTGCCTAAACTAGCTGTATGTTACTTGAAAATTACATATAAATGGATATAGGAAGTAAATTGAAATGGGGTACTTAGACCTGCAGAATAAAGCTAGTGTAATTTGCGAGCAATAAAAGCACCCAAACAGAGGACATATTGACCGATATTTACAGGTGGTCAAGTTTTCTAGGTTCAAGTGCTCGGTGTCGATATAAACGCAAAGGCAGACACCGAAGCGGCAAGTATTCAATTGACTCAGAACACTACTAAAAGAGAGCTGATTTACAAAGAACAAAAACACAGCACAAATCGCAAAGGAACATGTAAAAAATATGCACGTGTGCAAGGGTCATAATGACAGAGACCGACACAGAAGGCAACAGCTTGTGCAGCTCAATAGAATTTAATCAATAATCGCCGTGGGTTGCAACTAAGGCTGGGCTGCAGACTACAGTCTGCCTTTCAAACCCAACCACGTCCCTTTGTACAAAAGTGTGAGAGGGGAAGGCCGGCAGCACTGCGCCCAAAGAATGAAACGTTTCCACCTGGGAGCCCGACTGACTGTTAGAAAGGTTTCAAGGAAGGAAGAGATTTGAAAAGTCTCCATCTTCAATGCCAGGTTCCCTCCCCAGCATTAACTTCCATCAACTTGCACAGAAAAGATTCCTCGTTTATCATTTGCATAAATAAGCATTTGTTTCTTGAAAGACGAAAATCAGGAATTTACAATGTCGCAATCTCAACCATTCAACCAGATTCAAGCAATCGTCATGAATTATGCACAAACTTGGAAATTCATCTGATCACAGCTACTTGGGAATAATCGTCTGAGCTTTCTGTAAGTTCCACCAATCATAGGAGTCCCCTATGCAAACTTAACACTATTATGCCAAATTCACTTCCTGCTTTATGGTGTGCAGCAGCAGGCAAGTGCAACTTCAATGTCTCATCACCCAAAAATTATGCAAAGACTGTGCAACATGTCCTACAAGATCACAATATGTTTATCGTAAATTAAATTTGCTCAAAGAATGCACGTCTGTTGAAGTGTCTAAAGACCTTTTTTCAAGAATACAAAAGTGTGCCAGCCACTTCAAATGGACAATTAATTCACTGATGAATTTGGATTTACGGAATCTGTTTTGAGATGTAATATAATAGCCACCTTCAAATGAAAGACACAAATATGGTTTGCATAAGTGACATGCCACTGAGTGAAGCAGCAGAATGCAAATATTTCAATCACAAGTTAGCAACATCTAAAATCAATGTTTTTTTTGTTTTTTGTTAAACGCTGCCATGTAATCAGGCCTGCAATACCACAGGGGGACCAATAAATCTAAGCAGTGCATTAGAGATATTGATCAATATTTTTTTTCCACGGTCGATACCCATTGGGAGAAATTGAGGAGATTCGATAATAAATAGAGCCAATAACTAAATTGGAAAATATTTTGAATACTACAAACTCCAGGACTTAACATTGATTAAACACCTTTAGGCAAATGGTAACAGCTTTTAAAATTCACATTTGTGAGACAGACATTTTTTTAAATTCTAACATGAAGTGCAACATGTCTAATTAAGTTCAATGAAATATTTTCTACAGTAAATGAAGTTTTCTCAAAATATCAATACACACAAGGTGAAATTTTACTCTCATTTTGTAGTTAGCTTAAACTAAAACAAAAAAGTGCAGGGATGAGCAGAAACTCATTAGGTTAACAGAAAATTCAAATCAGTAGTTGACTGAAATTTCCGTACGTTTATGCAAATAAATTGTCGGTGTAGAAGTTGAAACAAAACGGAAGGGGGGGGGGGTCTTATATCGAAGTTGATAATTGTCCTGCAGTGCATGCATCAGGATGCACTTTGAACAAT
This sequence comes from Syngnathoides biaculeatus, assembly GCF_019802595.1. Classification (NCBI taxonomy): domain Eukaryota; kingdom Metazoa; phylum Chordata; class Actinopteri; order Syngnathiformes; family Syngnathidae; genus Syngnathoides; species Syngnathoides biaculeatus. Next base: position 17,515,595 of record NC_084654.1, on the reverse strand, counting down.
TGCAGCCGCAATTAAAAACTCATATTGGGCAATAAACTCCTCTCAAATCTATGAACTACCCAGTAGAGCAAGTGGAACTATTTAATCGTGTCAATTTCTTGGAAAAAAAAAAAGTTTTAGCCCATTTCTTTCTGTGCCCAATATCTTTTAGGAAATAGTCAATTCATCCCAAATTTGTTGCCCACTTTCATGTTCTACATTCTTTTTCCCAACCACCTGGTGACATACTGGTTTGAAATTGAGTGCCCTTGATATCCTCTTAAGAGTGGGGGGAAAAAAATGACGAATATACACAATTGGAAGCACGCGCTTAACCCCTCCTTAGAATTCATCAACGCTAACCTGCAGAAACGCCACCAAAAAAAAAAAAAAAAATCCAACTGGAGACCTTTTTCGTCCCCTGCCGTCACTTCCGTCGACGTCATCTCGGTCGCGAGGGGGAGGGGGGATGGGCAAAAAAAGAGAGTGCGGCTAGCTAGTTAGCAGGCTAGTAAAAACGAGCCTTTAAGGCAAGCCGCGGCGAGCTTTATCTCTTCGGTTGCCATTCAGCTGACCCGGACTGATATTTGAGCTAAAATCACGCAGCTAAACGCGGTGAAGCCGAGCTGTAAGCAGCGGACGGGAACCGGAGCGTAGCAACACACACACACACCTTTCCCCGTTGAGTCCCAGCGACAATCCAGGAAGAATCATTCGTCCGTACGTACCTCTGAAGTGCATAAGGGCCACCGGCTGAAAAGGCCCGTTGGAATTAGGCGCATCCACAACCATTCTGTCTTCAGACTGAGTGCATGTCAACATGGAAAGCTCAACCGGGAAGGCGATCCACTCAGGGCGAGGGGCCAACCTCCATTTTAGCACAAAGCAGATCAGAAAATGAAGCTCCCTGCCGCGGGAGGGAACTGGCTACTTTGTGACGTCGCGGGCGAGGGGGGACGCTGATTGGCTGATTTCGGATCGCTCCGGCGCAATAGCGAAGGAGGCCTCCTACGAGAGGAGAAGGCTATTGGCTGAGAGTGATAAAAGGGGCGGAGTGTATACTGGATTATTTTGTATTTTTTTTTATCATTATCATTATTATTTTTTCCCCTGGCACCGCCTCCCAATTTGCTTACCCCCCCCCATCCACACACACATCAGAGAGCGGTATCGATTCCACACTTTGGCCCATTTGTGAAGAAGTCTGTCGCTGCAAATTACTGACTGGCGGGCGTGTGCGCAAGAGAGTCATTCAAGGTCCCCTTACATCACAATCATTTTCTTTCTCTCCTGTTTTCTAAATATTTGGTCAAAATGAGCCCGTGACATGGTTTAAGTTAGACACTTCAGCGGTCTGTGAATGGAATGCAAAAAATAAATAAATGAATAATATTGAAGTACATATTGCCCACTTCGTGGTTGGGACCCACCGCCCCATCGGAACGGGAACTCGGCAAAAAAACTATTCTAAAACTTGCATCGAGGAACGCGATGTCGCTATGAATGTGCGGCCACTCCGCGCTTCGCAGAGTGACGCTAACCGACGCTGTGACCGAACATATCACATTATGAGAATACATTGTTATACAAAAATTTATTCATTATATCAAATAATCGATTTCAATTCCTACAATCCAACTGGATCTATCTGTCCTTGGATTTTTAGTCTTCTGGAAAAAAATACTGTATCCATCCATTTTCTTAGTCGCCTATCCTCACAAGGGTCGCGGGAAGTGCTCGAGCCTATCCCAGCCGTCAATGGGCAGGATGCAGGGTACACCCTGAACTGGTTGCCAGCCAATCGCAGGGCACAGAGACACAAACAGATGCACTCACAATCACAACTAGGGGCAATTTAGTGTGTCCAATTAATGTTGCGTATTTTTTTGGGATGTGGGAGGAAACCAGAGTGCCTGGATAAACCCACGCAGGCACGGGGGGAACATGTAATTTCCACACAGGGAGGGCTGGAATTGAACCCGGGTCCTCAGAACTGTGAGGGCAACGCTTTCCAGCTGTGCCACCATGCTGCCCCAAAATACTGTATAGCGATTTAAATCGTTTTAAATGATAATCAATCAATTTCCTCGAGATTAGGAAATAATGCATTGTACTTGTGCATGGAAGAGTTCACTTTGACTGATAAGGGTGTAAAGCTTTACATTGTGAAAATTTCCTTCCCGTAACATTCCAGTATCAAACTGTGTAGTTTTTTTTTCTTTTTTCTGGTACCTGTGAGTGAACTGACCTGAGAAGCACAACATCCCATTTTATAAAATTTCACCAGCCTTGTCTAGTACCTGAGTATTTATTTCAGAGTCACACCGTTTGAAATTTTTAGCTAAAAACCGACTGAACTGATTTCCAAATCCAATTTGTGGATCGGATCATATCGTTCTGGATGAACCGATATCGTCGTTTGGCATATTAAAACAACCCAGTTGTGGAAGCTCCCGAAGCCCTGTGGCACTTTTTGTTGCTTTCACTCTTTTGTCCAATTTAAAGTTAAAGTCTGGACGGAGACTGCGCCATTTGACCAATCCAAAGTTTCAGTAGCCACCTCTGGCCCACGGGTTCTTCATCAAGGATGCTGTGAGGATGACAACGGGAGGCATATGCACTCCATGGTTCATAAAAAGCAAATAAAGAGAAGAAAATACTTGAGATTCCTTCCATGTAGGGCTTTCGATGACAATTCATATTGAATGTAGGGTGGAGATAACTGACTATCAATCTAAAGTGCCCTTTTGTGCTAAATAGGAAACGTGAATTGGTACTTGCCACTCACTGCAACGGGGTGCAACATTACATTGTCGTGCTTCAAAAACAAGCGTGACTCATTCTCTCTATGTACAGGAAGTCGAAGGCATGAACATCTGCATTTTGTGACGTACACAAGCTTTGCAAAATTATCAAACAATAACGTGGACATTTAATGAACAGTCACTCCAAAGCAGCATTCAACGTCTTAAAGGTCTACTGACATCCCTATATACATTTTAAAATAGATATTGTTATAAAAATTCCATATAATATTATTCACTTCAATGTCTATACGGAAAAAAAAATGAGCGGAGAGCGTGTCATTCATGCCAAAGTTGCGGAGGTCTCACTGGGCGTCCCAGTGGCAGCCATATTGCCTGCAACGTCACCTACAGAAGATGCTGTGCCACCTGCTATAGGAGACGAACGACAGAGCTTTTCGGATTTTTCCGACGCCCCTTCTGACACGGAAGCTCTTTTCGAAGAAGAGTACATCTCACACATTGAGTGAAGTGACTGGGCCAATATTACCCTATCGTTTCAAGCCATATTTAGATGATATGCGGATCACTTCTAACTAACAACAGACTCCCCGACAGTATGTATGACAGTATGTAGCGTACTCATGCCGGGTGAAGTAACTACTTCAGGCAGGGGTGCCTAGACACCGGTGGCCGGTGGTGGTGAGAGCCCATTTCTCCTCCCGCACGCAGCCAAACCACCTTCTCACCCAATCCACCTCCAAGAACGGCGACCCCGGCGGCGATGAAGAACGCCAGCCTGCGCACATCAACACATTTAGCGCCCCTGACTTACATACTTTATTAAGTTATTATGACGCAGATCTTTTTTTACACTCTAACATAAGGATTACGTCGTCCCCGCAACTATGATTTTTTAAATAGCTCTACACACACCTACCTCTCATTTAGAACCCACAAAGCTCTTGTCCTTTGCACCCGTCCAATCCATTTTTCAGGACGAACCGGGTCTTTTGGAAAAGTGTGATGAGTGAATCCATCCTCCCGAGTGTTTGACCAAAATCCAGCAATACAATGAGACGGCGTTTTGGCTAACACGTAGGAAAAACAGCTACTTTGCTGCTGGTAAAAACACGCGAACCCGCCAGTGTGGGCGTCTGTAAAAAACATCACTTCCTGCTTCTTCTCCAAAAGAAATGCCTCGAGAGGATTTTCATGGCAGGAGATGCAAAACTCCACATAGGACAAAATTATGACGTGTGGCGAAGAAACGGATGGGTCCATTCTGGCTGCCTTTTTTTTAACATTGAAAACATACTAAAATCATGCTTTATGTGTCAGTACACCTTTAAAAATGACACTCAAATTGTAAAAGCTAAGATATACTAATAGAAATGGACTGTTTTGAGTGACGAAGCAGCATTTTGAAAATGATACTTTTGTGTGAGACGAATACATACGCTGTATTTGTTTATAATAGAGGAAGTCATTTTGCATGATGCAGCAAGAACACAATGCAGCTACATTTGTAACACACGACCATCATCTCAGAATCATCGCATAGATGTCATTTAATTATGTAGCCGTATTATAAATTCACTCTCAGATCCTGATTTACATCGTCAGAGGAGCAGCCGTTCTAAAGTACAGAACTCAGCAGGAGTACCCAATTTATTCTTTAACACTGGTTCATTTTTCCAAGTTGTTATTATTCCAAACATTTTTCTTTCTACGCACAAGAAATTGCGTATTTCATTTCTTTCAGCTGAGCCCTATAAATAAAGTTGAGTTGGGAGTTGTGTATGGACCGCGTGTTGAACATCATTTTAACTGTCACCCAAGCACGAAGAGGAGTCAAGCACCTGACAGACATGTAAACTTTAAAGAAGGAGAGTGGAAGGTTTCAAAAGATATGTTGTCACTTAGTGGCGTTAGTGATACTAGTAAAGATAGTTCATACATTGGAGTGCTCTTATTATACTGCTCTACCAGATACTTTACTCTAATGTCTTTGTAGTCAAAGCTCTAGTTTTCGGTTTCATGGTTGTCATCACAGTTTTTTTTCCCATCTCCGGTATAAATTGGTAGCACAACAAACCATAAAAAAGCCAAAGAAAAAGCAAAGCCTCCATTTTCTCTCCGACTTATCCTCACTAGGGTTGTAGGTGAACCGCTGTGCAGTTATAATAATGTTAGATATCTCATGAGGTGTAGTCTCACAGCATTTGCTGACATTCGGAGGGATCTACCGCAATTCCCGGCCTACAGAGCGTACACTGCTTATAAGCCTCACCCAGTAAATTTGTCAAGGAAATACCATTTGGTAAGTACATAAGCCGCACCCGTGTAAAAGCTGCAAGTGCCCACATTGAAACCCACAGTCAAACACGAGATATTTACAAAGAAAGATAGTACACTTGATGGTACACACACAATGCTAGCGCGGCGTTAATGCTAACCCTAATGTTAGCACCGCGCCAGCGCTCACGCTTATAGGACCGGTTAAAATGAAACGTTTTAATAACTTAGCTTAGCTTAACTAAATCACTGAGTCATGACAGCAAGACAGCAGCAACACACTAGCACGGCACTAATGCTAGCACGGCGCTAACAGGGCTGGTTTGAAAAAAATATACCAGTAAAAATCACTGAGACACAGCAGTAACACAGCAGCAACGCGCTAGCGCGGCGCTAACAGAGCTGGTTAAAAAAAAAAAACATACCGGTAAAAATCACTGAGACACAGCAACACGCTAGCAAAGCACTAACGGTAGCGCAGCAGTAAAAGGGCCGGTTAAAAAAACAAAAAACAAAAAAACATTGCGGTAAAAGTCACTTCCCCGGCACATATATTCCACCGTCTCACTCTTACCTTTTCCGTTCGAGTGCCCCCTTGCGGCCGTTAGAAAAAAATGCACAAATTAGCCGCATCACCGCATAAACTGCAGGGTTGAAAGCATGTGAAAAAATTTGCGGTTTATAGGCCGGAAATTACGGGAGGTTTGCACAGTTTTTGATATTTTTTTTTCAGCCAATTTTTTTCATTTATTCAGAAAATTCCTGGTTGTACTGCTCTTGACAAGCATGACTTTGGAGGTCTCACTGTAACAAGCGCATCAGTATGCAGTCCTCGCCTCTCACTGATACTTGAAAGCCCCTCAAACAGCTACTACGACATTCCACAGCCATGACAACAGGCAACAGCTTTTTTTTTTCTCTCTCTAAAGTTGCCACTTACTCCCTGATTGGACCGACTCAGAGTAGAATGCGCCAGGACCATTTTCGACTTAACATATTGTGCGCTGGATGGATATCCCCGACTCCCCACCCCCAGCCGAGTTTAAAGCGACGACGATACATTCCGTCTTCCCAACAAATCCAATTCAACCTCAAGAAACCGACACAATGCTGATCCAATCCAAAAATAAACACAACAGCAAACCTCTACGTCAGTGGGCCCCAAACTGCATACACCACATGCCACCTAAATAAATTCGTGGGTCTCCAAGTACCGCCATAATTACCAACGCTAAAATATATTAGCTTAGTAGGCCTAAGTGTTCATAAAAAACAAGGCGTAGTTTTTTTTTAATTAAAAAAATTGACTTTTTAATTGTTGCCTGTCCACCCATCGAGTGTGAAATGAAGCAAAGTTGTTGACGTGGGCGCGGGGTGCATTTGTGTTTAGTGACGTCATCATGCCACACTGCTACTGTACACTCCACACTTGTTGATGAAATGTTGCCACCTAGAGTGTAAATGCAATATTTTTTTAAATAGGCGATAGCTTTCATAAAATGTTGCTAAATTTGTTGCTGTTTACTGCAAAATGAAAAAAAAAGTACCGAGCAATTTCATCCGGCGTGTGTTTTAAGTATGCTGGAGTCTTGTAATCCTTTTATATATTTTTACAGAGAAAAGTCAGACATTTTTCCTTGGAAATGTTTGAAATTGTGAAAAAAAATCCCCAATATTTGTCATTTAAAAACATTTTTTTCTGGCATCAGTCACCTCCAACGTCTAAATTTGGTCAATTAAATCAAAATTTCCATAAATTGATGGTACTAGTCAATCTCCACATGGGTCTTCATTTTATCCATCCATCCATCTATTTTCTTTGGCGCTTATCCTCACGAGGGTTACGAGGAGTGCTGGAGCCTATCCCAGCTGTCAACGGGCAGGAGGCAGGGTACACCCTGAACTGGTTGCCAGCCAATCGCAGGGCTCATCCAGACAAACAGCCGCACTCACAATCACACCTAGGGGCAATTCAGAATGTCCAATTCATGTTGCATGTTTTTGGAATATGGGAGGAATCCGGAGTGCCTGGAGCAAACCCACGCAGGGACGGGGAGAGCATGCAAAGCCCACACAGGCGGGGCTGGTATCAAACCCGGGTCCTCAGAACTGTGAGGCCAACGCTTTACCGGCTGGATCACCGTGCCGCCTCTTCATTTTATTGTTACTTTATTTATTTTAAATAAATTACTGATTAATGTCAAGACTCAAAAATGCTTGCTCTGACGATGCAATTTTACCGGCATTTTTTTTTTTTTTGCTTTTCTGATTTTTTCATTTTTTTTGGAAACATGCATCTTCTGTGGCTCTGAAAAAAAAATTACAGGCACTTACATTGTTGTTCAAAAATTATGCCTACTATGCCTAGTGTACATATCAGTGTTTCTTAGGCTTACCAGATTAATTTGAAAATGTAATAAAATGCACAAACCACGCTGACCAGCTAAGAAGAAATGGGTGAGCCTAATCAAATGTAGATGGGAACAGAACCCGTGACAGCCACAGTAATGAACACTTTTTCTTCATAATAATAGAATCTGATAACATTTTATGCCGCAACAGCAGAAATAAAATGTATGTAAACGCACCGGAAAATATTGCAACATTGTAAGTGGGCTAAAAATACTCTTATCTCCATCTCCAAACATTCCCCGTGCAGTCACGAGTCATATTTGTGACCACATTCAAGGCTTTTCCACCGCATGTGTTGGTGTCATTTTTCCATACCATGGATTTACAGTTATTTCAATTCCATGTGCATCATGTTTTCATCAAATCATAAACTCCTTTTTTTTGCTATATTAAAGCCCAATGTTAATATTCACACTGTGTACAATAGGGTTACAGCAGCTGACCATAATATTAAATATACCAGCTCTCCTGCAACCCTTGTGAGGATAAGTAGCGAGCCAAATACTTTTTGAGGTACTTGATGTATTTGGTGTAAAAAGATTCAAAATCACTGCTCTGAAATGTCCATAAGTGTGATTTTGAGTTGAAATGGTTGTTCATCACTGTGAGGCAGAAACCGCATTTGTCCAAATATGGACAATTTGATATTTGTCCCATAAATTGTTACTGTTGGTTTGTCTCCAACTCATCTGGTATTTTTACGCATGATTATCAGCAGATTTAAAGCGCTGAAAATAGCTTGAGAACTAATCTATTAACACTCTTGGAGCATTGCCTGACGAGTGTGGGAGCCGTGCGGGGTAATTTCATTTTTTTTAGACAATAATTAGTAAAAAAAAAAATACTCAGGTTAGATACATCTGAGTAAGCTCATTTTGTGAAAATTACATTTGCATGGAGATTTTATCCCACGGCTTTGTTCGCGCACTGTTTTATTGAATGCATCATTCATAGCTGTAATCTCTTTGAAAAAAAAAAACAGTTTGGGCAATATGATATAACACAGTCGTTTGCGTTTGTCAAGTATTGAAGGCAAAGAGTCCCAACTGGGTTTGAATCCAGGTCACTGCAGCGAGCCTCATAACATGATACTCACCACGTGAACCACTACTTAGACAAAAACACATTCTGTACGTGCGCACTGCTGCAGGATACTGTAGTTCAGAGTGCATAAAGCTGCAACTCTCTCCATTAGGGATAAAAAAAAAAATTGATTTCAGCCTTGGGAAGCGTCACTCATAAGTAGAATATCAGTATAAGCTCCTAAGCCTTTTATAATGGGAGGTAAAAATTTTGTCAATTGTTCAGTATTTCATACATTTCTGCATCGTTCTTAAAGCCCAAGTGTCATCCCTATAAACATTCTAAAATAGATATTGTAATGAAAAATACAATATAACATTATTCACTTCAATGACTATACAAAAAAATAAATATGAGCAGAGAGCGCGTCATCCATGCGCAAAGTTGCGGAAGTGTCATTCGACATCCAAGTGGTGGCCATATTGGCTGGATCTACTATCCGTGACGTCACGCCGGACATTCGACTTTGAAAACACGCTGTGCCACCTACTATGGGAGCGAACACGCCGCTTCTGATAGGAAAGCTCTTTTCGAAGAAGAGAACATCTCGCAATCGAGTGAAGTGACCGGGGCAATATTACCCTGTAGTTTCGAGCCATATTTAGATGATATCCGGATCACAGCCAAACCACCTCCCCGGGTGATCCACCTCCGCGTGGCAGCGATAAAAACAACGCCGCCCGCGAGCGATGATGACACCGCGGCCAGACAAGGCTGGCGGCTGGCTCGGCCTTGTCGACCAGCCCGGCGCCGATTCACAAGGCCTGCGGAGGCTGTCCTTCAGCGGCTGCTGTACGGAAGCCTTCCAATTCGCACATCAACACATTTAGCACCCCTGACTTGCGGATTACACCCCCCCAACTATTGTTTTTTTTAGTAGCTGTATACACACCTACCTGTCATTTGGAACCAACGAAGCTCTCGTCCTTTGCACCCGTGCAATCCATTTTTCACAACGAACCGGGTTTTTTTTGAAAAGTATGAAGAGGGAATCCATCCTCCTGAGTGTTCGAGCAATATCCGGCAATAAAACGAGCCGGCATTCTGGCTAACACGAAGGAACAACGGGCTACCTTCCAGCAGGTTAAACTAGTATAAACAGACGAGCGGGAGTTACAAAAAGCCATATACGTTTTGTGGTGGAAAAAATGGATGGGTCCATACCGGCTGCTGTGTTTTCATTAATAACACACTAAAAATCATGCATTTCATGACGGTGAAGAGTATGATCTTCATGTAATGTAATTTACAACAGTAAACAATCTCCTTAAAACACATTCACTGCCATTGACGGCTATAGAAGTCAAATACCCATGCTGACAGAGGAGGCTGGCCGTGAATGAGTTTTAAACTAAAACCACTTAAACTCTCTTCACTCTTGTGACATAAATGAGGATCAGACCCCATTTAATGACCAATATATGCAGAAATTTGTATTTTGGATGTTGAAGATAAACAGGAGAGGCCCACAGCCTTCTGTATTGTGCAGATTGTCTATTGAAAAAAATGGATGTAAATTGCCAAACCTCGACCTCACCGCCTTTGCCTTGGAATTCGGACCAATACGATAAGCACAAGTGGTTGGAATCAATACCGTGAATTTAAACACAGCCGTGCTTGCTGACTAGTATCATGATTTAGATCATGGAAGGATGGACAGACTATCAACTGCGTCTGTGTTTATTTCAAGCCCATGTCAGTGTTATCATAAATAAAATATCTTTTCTGTTCTTCAGGTACGTCTTGAAATCCAACCGATTGCACATCATTTGCATCACAAATAAAGCCGGTGGGCAACGGCCCATCAATTATGCAGCGTGACCCCGGGGTTAAAAAGGTGGTTATGAGGATCCACCTGTGCTATGAATTGTTAATACGCCTGCCTTTGTTGATGCAAGACAAACATTCAATCCCTCCAAAAATGTCACTAAAAGCCGACAGCGGAAGAAGAAGTATGTGAAACACGATAAGGAGAGAGTGAGCGCACATGCACATCTAATGAGAATCAACCCAGTCGCATAATTAACTATGAATGCATCGCTGCAGATAAATAACCCACCGAAAATCAGCCCACATATGACAGCACAGATACATTATTGTGGAATAAAAAATAATGCATACTTTCAATTGGCCATATTAGAGAAATTGGGATTTTGTTGTCATTGTCGAGCAAAATCATATGCAGCAATCATCGCAAAACTTGATGAAGGGGTCAGGTATGGAAAACATAACAGTGCCGTGTGGATTTTTACTTTTCTTCACATAACATTTCTAATTCGAGGAGGACTTAGTAATCAGTGAAGTGATCCTTGAGAATATGGTTGATTAAGTAGAATAAATTAATTACATCTTGGCTGAACTCTACATGTGTGCGTTTAATTCAACCTTAGTATGGTAAGAAATGTTTGTTGGATTTATTATTTTATTTGTATTTATTTATGTATTATTTAATTTTTATTTTATTATTATTTATTATTTTATGGCTTTACTAATTTTATAAAATACTCCATGATATAATTCATGACAATGAAACAATAAAAAATTATTGCTTATATAATGTTGTGTCATTTTTCACATTCGTTGCCACAGTGTATAAGAATTATTTCAGAAAATGGATGGAATGCCTATTACAGGTACTTACAGAAAATATTTCCCTTTTTTTTTTTTTTTTTTTCAAGAGTAGCTGTTTACTACACAAGTGTACAAAAACACGATTCTCATACTCATGAAGACCTACCGCAGAGCGTTATTTGCAAAGAGGTCATTATGGCCACATGATCTAGTGCAGAGCGGCACATAAAGTAGCAATGCTCATCCGTAATTTCACTTTTCAAGAATCTGACAGTATACCTCAACATATTTTAGATATTTTTCCGACAGTTAAAGTGCGCAATTCTCTCGCTATTGTAAACAGGGCAGGAAGCTAATCGGATACTAGCTTGATGGCGAGATCGGTGGCAGGACTAAAGTGCTCCTTGGTGTTGGTGTGTGTACTTCATTTCTTGAGCCATCTAGTGGCATTTCTGTGCTAAGCAACTAAGTCGGACTGAAGGGCGAAGCTTTGTCCAATTGAAATGGTGGTTAAACGCCATCTTGTGGGACCCTAAGCCTAACTGTGAGGGAGATTTGCTAACCAGCTAGCTAGCTAGCGGAACTTGTTGTTGGTGTCATTATAATGTCTCTGATGAAGGGACCACTAAACATACCTGTGATCTGAGCCAGGGTGTGCAACTCTCTGTTGGCGCTGAGCGCGAAGCACGAAGAGCTGAACCTCTTCTCCTTCCTCACAGCCGAGTGTGACCCCGGCTGCTTGATCCTCATCAGCTGAGTGGTGGGAGGCGCTTTCTTATTGGAGGCCTGCGGAAACAAGCAATCAGTGTGAAAGGGCACGAGGTAATTCAATGTCGGGAGGAAGACGGGAGGAAGCGAGGCGTTGTGCTGAAGGGTCGGGTTCCGACGAGTCCGATCGGGTGGTTCTCGGCAGGACGGAATCCTGTCGCTGGCTGTCGTGTACCTAACAGTATTTAATCTTTGGACAAGGTTTGCAGTGGATCTCGAGGGGGCCTCGAGAATGGGCTGGAAGAGTGTTTACCAACCTCAAATAGTTGCCCAAGGAATCAGATCTTAATGATACTAAAGATAACCGATGCATTGATGCATCCATCCATCTATTTTTTATGGAGCTTGTTCACTGAGGTCACGGGGGAGCTGGAGCTTATCACAGCTGACTTTGGTTGGGGGCGGGGTGGGGGTGGGTATACTCTTAGCTGGTCTTGAGCCAATCGCAGGGCACACTTAGACAAACGACCATTTTTCATAGGACCCTCAAATAATCCAAATGACAATGCAACATCACTACAATGTGTAGCGTTGAAGGCCACAGAATTGTTCGTCTTATCAGGGAAAAATCAAAATGTTCAAGCCATTGAAAAAAAAAAATCTATTCTCGACCACAATCCATTGCAGAAAACAGTTTGAGAAGGGATTTGTTCGAAAACTGAATCGGGGTTTCCCATTACAATGAATGGAAAAAGAAATAATGCGTTCCAAGCCTAGAAAATTAGGCTTTTTAAAGCATTTTTATGCTTTTTCTGACAATAAACTGCATAGTACAAATGCATGTATAGTTTAAATACTTTATATAATAAAATCATTCAAGAAATAGATTTATTTTTTGCTTAAAATGTATAGTTTAGTATTAGCAAACGATTGGCTGGGAGTGCATTGCTGCAGCTGTAGCTATTCGGCCCCAAGCCTTGTAAACTTTTTTTATTAACAAAAGTGCAGAATAACTTTAAACAAGCAGCTTGCTGTCTTCGAGGCCATAATTGGGGGTTAATACGGAAGTCCTCGATAAGAAGAAAAACAACAGTAACTACCGGGACATGTCTGTGTACAGAGGCTGCGTTGTACAGAATAACAAAAAGTCCGCTGGTTGCGCCGTGCGCGTTATGTCATTTCCGTTTTTTTTGTTTGGTTGCGGAGGGCGTTCGAATTGACAATAACAAAACGCATCGTGGGTGTGTCAACTGCTTGCACCGCGCGCATTATGTTATTTCCAGGTTTTTTCGGCAGCATGGGAATTCACAACAAAGCGCGTCGTGGGTCAGCTGGTCTGGCCGCACGCAACACCTTATTTCCGGGTTTTGTTGGGGGCGTTCGAGTACCGATTTTCGTTCGGAAACAGAAGCAAAAAAAAAAAAAAAAAATCTTGACATTTTCATTCGTAAACCGATTTGTTCGAAAACGGGGACGTTCGAGAACCGAGGCTTTACCGTACAGAGTCAAAGTTTAACAAGAGGAGAAAGTCTTTTTTTTTAATCAGGTGAATATCAAAAGCATATTTTGTTTTCTCAGAATTCTGTGCCTTTTATTATGAAAGACACTTCTGTTCTCTAAAAAGTACAAGAAACTTTCAAAACAAATACACTTTTTGTTCTTAAAAGGAAAACACCCCACTAATGCTGTAATACCACTTTTGTTCAACAAAAAAAAAAGTTTGATTCACGCATGGATGTCAACTTTAGATTATGTCACGATCATAGCCGAGCTTTTAACTAGCCTAAAGCTAATGCAGGATGAAGTGCGGTATGCTATATTGGAAAACAAGTCCCCATATATACATTAGATAGAGTATGTTTTTTTAAAAAAGGAGAGACGGATGACAATAAATAACATAACATTAAAAAATGTAAAATAATTAAATAATTCTGCGGCTTTCCAAACTAAACCACGTGGGCCCCCAAAATCAAGTCTGAGATAAAATTGGAGGGACAAACCGAGGCATGGATGCGTGGGGATGGGGGAACATGGGAATATAAAGTCATAAGATCATGCCGCGATATCACATGAGAAAACTTTTTAAAGGACGAAATGTCACTGCCGCGAACGGTGACGTGGAAGCCATGAATTCATGCAACAATTGTTTATATTCCTGTGGCTTGACGATTTGCAAAAGCCACAGAAAATGGGTGAGATGTTTACCGCGTCGGCATCAGAATTTGGAGGAACAACCTAAGCCGACAGACAAAGAAGAAGAAGAAGAAGAACCTGTAGGAAATTTTAGAAGACATGATTCGAGAAATATCTTTAAACGCCGGCAGGGCAAAAAGTGAACACACAAAGGAACCATTGACTACTGGAGAAGAGCATAAAAACACAAATAAAATTTGTGCAATGTGGCTGACTCACTGTTACAGCGGCAGTCCTATTCAATCTGATGTAATTGAATGACGTAGCTGTCATGTGATGTTCTCAAAACAATACTCATCATGAACAGAAATACAAACAACACTTACATCTTGTTCACCTGCAGGCCCGTTTTCATTTGCAGATGTTTTGGTCTTTCCAGACTTAGCGGAGTCCTGAACCAGTCCCACCAAAAGAGCTCGGTTAGTCGACAAGTCCAAAACATTTTAGAATAATTTGAAAAAGGGCACTCTACCTTGTCTTTTTTGCCCTTCTGTGGCATAATGGAAGGCTGTGGAGTGTCAGCAGGGTGCAGGTTCCCGATGGACACCCGCACTTGACGCACCAGCACGCACTACTGTGTGTGTGTGTATGTGTGTGTGCGTGCGTGTGTGCGTGCGTGTGTGTGCGCTCCCACAAGTGAATATTCACGCAGCATGTGACTGATCCCGAGCTGACTGCTTCCCTGAAGGCCACACCGAGGAGGAACTGCCGTTGATGTGAAGGAGAAGTTATTTCATAAAAAAAATAAATAAATAAAAGAGAGAGAGAGAGAGAGAGAGAGAGAGAGAGAGAGAGAGAGAAAGAGAGAGAGGGAGAGAGAGAGAGAGAGAAAGAGAAAAGTTCATCGTGCAGGTTGAATACTTGACAAAAGACTTTTTGGTCTTTTGCGCCATCTACAGAGTACCTCTAGGGGGCAGTATTGCATTATCAATAAAAACCAAAAACACGTAAATCAGCGAATTGGAATTTTATGGTCATAGACGACCACGATATAAATACGTAGTATATCCATCCAACCATCCATCCATCCATCCATTTTCTTAGCTGCTTATCCTCACAAGGGTCGCGGGGAGCGCTGGAGCCTATCCCAGGTGTCAATGGGCAGAAGGCGGGGTACACCCTGAACTGGTCGCCAGCCAATCGCAGGGCACATAGAGACAAACAGCCGCACTCACAATCACACCGAGGGGCAATTTAGAGTGCCCAATTAATGTTGCATGTTTTGGGGATGTGGGAGGAAACCGGAGTGCCCACAGAAAACCCACGCAGGCACGGGGAGAACATGCAAACTCCACACAGGCGGGTCCGGGATTCAACCCGTGTCCTCGGAACTGTGAGGCCAACGCTTTCCCAGCTGAGACACTGTGCCGCCTCGCTCAAGTGACTTCTTTTTTAAAAATTATTCTTATTTTTTTTGGAAAAAGCAACCAGCGATTTTAAATCACTAAATCTGCTTATTAAATCCGAATTATTGAACTCCAACTTAACTGTTTGTACATTTTCCGGGTCTGAACGTGTACACGTGTCCCTAAGTCAATTATTAAATTAAATTAAAAATGCTACTGTCAATTTTCAATACTATAAAATATGCCTTTGCGCAACAAAGGTTAGGAAATATTTCTCTTAAATCGAACAGGTATGATTGATGTTTTGTCAAATTGCCATCATTCCTTCCTTCTTTGAGACGCTTCACTTGCATTTCACATCAACGTCCGTGGGGGGCAGTGTTGTCGTTTCTCTCCTGACAAGTTGGCGACTTGATCAAATATCCAATTTCTTTTGGGAAAGAAAATAAATGCATCTTAAAAACACGGACTGACTCAAGAAAAAGACAAAGAGCCAAAACTGATGCCTGCTTCGACTTCACATATCCACTGGAACAATGAACACACCCACGTGGGTGGTTTACAGAGTGGGATTGTTCTTTGTTATGGTTGTTGCGCCGTCCTTGGAATCCATCTTTATCTTACTTCGCCGCCAGTTCATCATCAGCGCAATGTTATTACTCGGGCGATACGCTGCCTTTCATTTCCTGGGCCACCAAGAAGGAGTGAAAGCAACACTGTGCCCCCCCCCCCCCCCCCCCAACTGTGTGTACATTGCATGTCTGCGTGCGTGCACATGGCTGGCCGGAAAAAAGGCCTGGGCATGAAGCAACAGTACAATATGTGCTGCTGTCGTTCAATAAACGAACATTAAAATGAAGGAGCGTCGCGCACAGAGTTGGAGTAATGGCGCATCTCAGCCGTCTGAAGTCAGATTTGCAAATCATGCACACCTCGAATAAATGACGCCAGTGTTACTTCACGTATGCAAAACAGCAATTTCCCAACATATGTACACTGTGCACTTCATTTACATCTTCATTAATGGGAATTCTTCAACCTGTGCTGCATGATACTCCACGTTTCTATTTTTTTTTTCTTGCACCGTCCTTAAAGTGTGAGTTGCCAAAACGAGAACTCAACAAGCGATTTTGTGTGTGTGTGTGTGTGTGTGTATTTGTGTGTGTGTTTTAATGAGCTGGCAGCCCGACCAATGAGGCTAACGAGTAGACTTGCATGACAAGCGCTTGTTTATTTTTTATTTTTCCCATGAAAGAGGAAAAGTGGGCGAAGTATAAAGCCAGTGATAAATGGATTGCTTGTTACAGTGGATAAAAGAAGAGTGGCGCATGGAACTGAGGAGACGGCGAGCAGGACGAGGAGGAGGTGATGGGGGGCTGGGGGGGGGGTGTTGGGTTCTTTGATTGAGGTGCACAACCATCTGATTAATATGCAGTCCTGTTTACGGGGGTTGGGGGGGGGCGACAGGGACTTACAGTAATTACAGTACATACTAAGTCTGTAACTAACAGACTGGTTCAACCGGACAGACCGTACTAAGCGAATCGACAGGTCTGACCGGGCCTGAACCAGAATGGATCCGGACTGACCCGAACTGGTTGGTTCGGTTCCGGTTTGGGTCGGTTCGGTCCAGTTCAGTTCAGGTCCGGTTCGGTTCCGCAAGGTGGAGGCCATCCCCCGCTGGCCTGTGCCCAGCTCACGTAAGGAGGTTCAGAGGTTTATTGGATTCACTAATTTTTATAGAAATTAATTCGGAATTTTAGCATGGTCGCGGCACCGGACTGTTCATCTATGCACACTCCTGAAGCGGATTCATAAACACTACAAATTTGAGTCTGTCCGTTATCTTTGTCGCTTATCCTCACGAGTTGTCGTAGGGAGTGCTGGAGCCTATCCCAGCTGTCAAGGGCAGGGGGAGGGGTACATCCTGGACTGGTCGCCAGCCAATCACAGGGCACATGGAGATAAACAGCCACACTCACAATCACACCTAGGGGCAATTTAGAGTGTCCAATTAATGTTGCATGTTCTTGGGATGTGGGAGGAAACAGCAGTGCCCGGAGGAAACCCACACAGGGACGGGGTGAACATGCAAACTGCACACAGGCGGGGCAGGGATCGAACCCGGATCCTCAGAACTGTGAGGCCAATGCTTTCCCAGCTGATCCAACATGCCGCTCTCTCACATACCCATCCATTATTTTCCTTATCCTCATTAGAGACTTGGGTGCAATGGAGACCATCCCAGGTGATTCTGGGCGAGTGGCTTGGTACACCCTCACCTGGTTGCCAGCCAGTCACACACACAACTGAAATCCTCTCACAGGAACAATTGACACAACTAAAATGGTCTCACACACACTACAGAAGCACTCACACACACAACTGACACACTCAAACACTTCAGACACGCAATACTGAAACACTTTCTTACTAACTACTGATGTTTTTAAACTCACACACACTGCTACACTCTCACATAACACCGAAAGACCCTCTCACACTGCAAAAATGCTCTCACATTAAATACTGAAGAAACACACACTACTGATGCATTTTTGCTCTCATGTAGGATGACTGAAACACTCTTCCAGCACCACTGAAACAAGGTCTCTCACAGGAACAATTGACACAACTAAAATGGTCTCACACACACTACAGAAGCACTCTCACACACAACTGACACACTCAAACACTTCTGACACGCAATACTGAAATACCCTCACAGTCACTCCTGCCATATTTTTGCTCTCACACACACTACTGAAACACTCTCTTACTAACTACTGTTTTTTTCCACTCACACACACTGCTACACCCTCACGTAAAACCAAAACACCCTCTCACACTACAAACATGCTCTCACACATAATACTGACGAAACACACACTACTGACGCATTTTTGCTGTCATGTGGATGACTGAAACACTCTTCCACACACCACTGAAACACGCTCTCTCACACACTAAATTGTAGTCTCACACACACACTAGCTCATTTGTTTTCCTCACCTTCACGACTAAAATGCTCTCATGCACACTCCCGAAGCACATTCATAAACACTACCAATTTTAGTCTGTTTCAGTAAATTAGATGAGTTAGTTTTATATGAGAAGATATGCGGGTAGAGTTTTTCATGAGGGGAGGGTTTTAGTTGTGTGCTCTATATGAGGGGGAACCCTGAATTAAAACCCTCACGTCCATCAAGATGCACGAGTAGAATGCAACTCGCCAGGAGTGAGACAAACTGATCAACACTTTCGACAGTTAAGACTCCAACCCGACTGACTCCCGTAGTACGAGAAAGTCGATTCATGTTTAATTCATGCGAGAGAGTGAATTTGAATGAATGTGATGATCTTTGACAAACAAGTTGAAACTCATCTGCGCTTGCGTGGATGGCGATCCTGAACACGCGATAACTAATTCATGTGCAAATGCGTAGAAATTAGAGCATAAGAGCTGTCACAAAGCACCAGTAAATTGCTTTGGTGTGATTAGAGTGAAGAAATGCCAAATAAAAACATCCACATGAGTGATAGCGGTCTAGCAAATGCTTGGTAAACAGCACTTTCATGGCAAGCATTGAAATAAAATTCTTTTGAAATATGAGGGAATCAGGGTGAGTCCCCCCCCCCACCCCACCCTTTTCATGACTGGCTCACACTTATGAGGTTCTGGGTTTGAATCTCAGCTCCAGCCTTTGTGTGTGGACTTGGCATGTGCTAGAGCACGGGTGTCAAACTCAAGGCCTGTGGGCCATATCTGTCCCGCCGCGTGATTTTATGTGGCCCGCGAAGCCAAATCTAGAGTCGATTTCCACGATTCTTGTAAAAATCTGTACCAAAATTTCAAATTGTCATACATCATAAATGATAAAGTTGAGATACTACAAACATTTTTGTGCTACCAAGCGTGAATAGTTGAAAAACATTTTACCCTTGTTTTCTGATTCCTAAATGAGTTCATAAATTGATGTAAATATGATGAGATGACAAAATATTTTTGTTTCAAAGTCGTAACGGCCCTCTGAGGGAAACAATGTGGCCCGCGAAAAAAACGAGTTTGACACCCTTTTTCTAGAGCAGGGGTGTCAAATTCAAATTCTCAGTGGGCCAAAATTTTAAATTGAAGAAAGCAGTGGGCCAAGGTTGAACAAATGAACCTTTTAATATGGAACCAAAAGTGTGTAATACTTGTAACACCGGCAGGCCAGCTTTAATACTAATTTGAAATTGCCTCGCGGGCCAAATATTCGAGAGTATCTGGGCTGCGATAGACTGGCAACCAGTCCAGGGTTTACCCTGCCTCTTGCCCCTAAGTCTTCTGGGATACGCTTCACCTCTCCCACGACCCGAGCGAGGACAAGCACACTAGAAAATGAATGTGCGGTCAGGTCCATAAATATTACAAAATAGAGACAAATCTCTCCTTTTTTGGGTCTCAAAATATTGCCACAGTGGGTTTTGAAAGATGTGCTCTAACTGCAGACTTTCAGCTTTAATTTGAGGGGGTTTATCTCCAAATCAGGTGATAGATGGAGGAAAATGCATGTTCAGTTGGTTTCGGGTCAGGTGACTAACATGGCCATTGCTTAACATTCCACATCTTGGGTCCGGTTTTGGGGCGGTCTGGTTCGAATCCAGTTCTGCTTCGGGTTCGTCCTGTTCGGTTCCGGTCTGGTTCGGTTTGGGTCTGAAGCTCAACAGAACGACTTTAATAAGACTTTCAATTGATCATGTAAATTGATAAAGTTGTGTAGTTGAGCTTGTAGGACTGTAAAAAAGTTTTATTGTGGCTTCAGGGAGGAATGGACCTACTCCGGAAAGTCCAAGTGTTAAGGGCGGGGGGGGGGGGGGGTGATTGTCGGGCACTTCGAAAACGCTGGTGGTGACTGGAATGATTTGAAAGACACTAAATCTGGCTACATTGTCCCGAAATTTAACAAGGAATGGCTGTTGAATCTCGTCATGCGGATGACATTTGCGCCATCTTGTCAGAAGTTGTGGTGCAGAACTGTATTCAATTTTGAAATTTCACTCAATTTGACTTTGGAGGGTGTATTTGAGGAGGGGCGGTGGGGGTCTAATGTTGATCACCATACAAGGTTTTGCTCATTTTAACAAGTCTACGAGCAGAAGAACATTAAATCTCCCCAAGTCCTCTTAAATACATCAAAATTGTCATCTTTAGTTGTTTACATTCGTAACTTATGACTTTATTCTTGTTGGATAACATCTTTTTTTTCTTCTCAACCTAATCCTTTTGTCTTGACTATCATGATTTATTCTTGTAAAGTGCACTTTTGGTTTTTTGTGTGTGTGTGTGTGGGAATATGAACATTTTCTTAAAATTATTCCTTGTCATATTTCCATCCATCCACCTTCATAGCCGCTTATCCTCACAAGGGCCATGGGGAGTGCTGGAGCCTACCCTGGGAAAGAATTTCTATAGAAATTCTATCGAAATCTACAGAATTGTATCGAATTTGTACAGAACAACTTGTTCTCTAGAACTTTGGCTGTGATTTTCTATCGAATTTCTACAGAAATTTCTAAAGTTCTATAGTTCTTTAGGAATTCTTTAGAAATGTTCTATATATATTTTTTTTAGCAGGGTATCCCAGTTATCAACGGGCAGGAGGCAGGGTACACCCAGAACTGGTCGCCAGCCAATGGCAGGGCACATGGAGACAAACACCTGCACTCACATTCACACCTAGGGGCAATTTAGAGTCTTCAATTAACCTACCGTGCATGTTTTTGGGGTGTGGGAGGAAACCGGAGTGCCCGGAGAAAACCCACGCAGGTCCGGGATCGGACCCGGGACCTCAGAACTGTGAGACCATCACTTTCCAGCTGATCCACCGTGCCGCCTTGTTATAATTATACTAGAAAATTAAAGTTGTAATATTCAGAGAAGGGTTTTTCTAGAGGAATCTTTTTTTTTTATTGTATGATATTTTTGGTTTGTGGGGGAAATATTGACATTCACTTCTTTGCCATAATTTACAAATGACACCATACTAATTGTTCTAAGGCAATTGAGTTGTGTTTTGGACAAAATAAAGTTTGTGCTGAAATCTTGGTGGAATGAGCGGTGACACTTTTCCATCTTGCACATTGGCGCATCGCAGACCGTAGATAGCAAGGCACATCCAGGCTGTGCCCCCCCGCGACTTGTTTGATGGGCATCAAAGAACATCCTACAGCCCCCCGCTTCAGGACGTCGTTTCTCCCGCGGGATTCAACTTTCCACTTCCTCCAACCTCCCTGTGGGCCTCGGTGGAGAGTGACCTTAGCATTCCACGCCACTTCTACTGAACCTCACCCGCTCTGCGGCCAAGCCAAGCCGGCCTTGATCTTGTTTCCCCTTCCCAGAAGTCCTAAAAGCCTCCCCAGAGAGCTCTAAAACCGTCCACCCTCTGTATTGTCCTTTGCCAAATAGTAAACAACCCATTTATTCCCCTCCCCAAAAGTAAAGAAGAAATAATAACTACTAGTCTGCGTTCCACATTACAGTTTGGGCCAATCTGTCAGATTTCACTTCAGAACAATGACCCAAATAATCAGTCATGAAAGAAGCATCATGTCTACTGATCGTTCACCATAATGGGCTTTTATTCATGAGGCATGCCAACATAATCACTTCTGTCTGATTTTTAAATTGCCTTCAGTGCAGCCGTCACACACACCGTCCGCGTAGCTAATTACTCAATTCCAAAGTAAACATTTGGATTTTTTTTTTTCAGAGGTCCAAAGTCATAGTTGAGCTTCGCACCGGCAGCTTAATGTTGATTTGTGTCAATTTAATCATCTTGTTGCTGACGCGAACCCGGCGCTGAAGGGAAAGGGTCAAGTGGCTTCGTGCGGAATGGAGGATGGGATATGAATAAAAGCATAAAAGTGTTACCGCAAAGTGGTATTTATCATTAAATTTGACTTTAAAATGGGGAGCAAACAAGCATTACGTTTGCTCATTATTATTTGAGATATTTTCACAATCATTTCACCAAATTCTTTTGAATACTCGTTTTTTTTCCACACACACGCACACACATAAATATATATAAATCAGGAGCTCATTATCAATAATTTTTTATCAGATGAATACAATGTAAATTTGGATCACTTGCGAAACAATCACAGGTGCAAAATATCACACACATGATCACATTTTTAGTGTCATGGTGTTGTTTTTCAATGAAAAGAAAGTTCAATGCTCCGCTATATGAATTATTATTATTTTTTTTTTCAAAGTCCCATAGGCGTGACTTTTGAAGCAAACGTTGATGCCGAGCACATCAGTCGGAGTCTCTCCACACATCTTTGCGCTGCCGTAAGCATCAACCTGATCGCTGACCTTCTCCCGACCTGCACTGCATTTCAGATATTCATCCACGGTTAAGGTGAAGGAGAGAGTGTGGTCAAAATAAATTTCATGATTCATCTGAGTTGATACATGATTAATGCAATATTTTTCATGTGTAATTAATCATGAGTGAACTTTGAGAAGCCAGACAACGCATTTGCCACAAATCACTCACGGAGTGGACAACTATAAACAAGACTCGTAAATGATGTCACGGATGGATGGATTTCGCCTCTTCAAACTTGTTGATGAATTGACGCTCACAAGTTCACGTTCGTCAATGTCGTTGCTGAACCCGGCTCCCCCTGCCTTGCAAAATTAGTTTTTCAATTTTTCATTTTGGATTGCCGATAATTACTTTTCAGTGACGTCACGCCGAACACGTGTTTTTTTTTTTTTTTGCAACGCCATCTTGGACGGCAAGATCGTGTCTACATATCACAGCGGACACCTCATCGTTGGACCTAAACTCAACAGTTTTATGAGATATTGCACAAATGTTGGACAGGGATCACAAACAAGTATATACAGAAATATATAAGCAATTCCCTTCACTGCCACTAACATACATATGTAAAGAACATGTACCTACCAAAAATGAAATGCTTGCTGCAGAGTCGAGAGTACATAGCGGGCGCCCAGTTGTCCCTCTTCATGGCAGATACTCATCTGTCGCACCTTTCTTTGTTGGCTGGGAAGCGTTAAAAATGTATACTCTGATGTTTTGGCTACGGTTATTGTTTGCTCTTTTATCTTGAAAGTCATTTGACAAACGAACACTGTAATCAGAAGTGATTGAGGCACTTGACCTGGAGTGAGGAATAAAGAAAGAAGCCACGTGTGAAATTCGAGAGCAAGTATCGTCTCGTTATTATTAGATTGAGCTATAGTACTTCTCTTATATAGCAAGTGCGGTGTGATTGTGTGGACGTTAGTGGGGCGCAACGAGGCAGGACGATAAGGAAGTGAGCTAGAGAGGTTGGCGGGGGGGAAAGCGAAATCAATATCAACCATGTTAAAAAGTACAGTTGGATTCACGTCTACGTTATTCAATAACACGACAGTAAGATCATAATATGGTGTCAGAGTGACGGTAGTATAACTATGGACTCACGGGGGGGGGGGGGAACACTAAGATGACGACGAGGCGTTCGGTGTTCAAACTCAATTTACCAGATGCGTGGCGGAGATTCAAGCAACACACCGAACTCATATTCATTGGACCGCTTAAAAACAAGAGCTGAAGAGGAAAATTGCAGTTTCCTCCTGCTGTGGATCGGAGATAAAGGACGGGATCTCGGCAATACGTGGACACTGACCGCAGACGAATATAAGTTGCTAACACCCTATTACGGAAATTTCTCTGTTTAACTCACTCCGAACGCAAACGCCATATTTGCTAGATATAAGTTTCACGAGAAGGCGCAAGGTCATTCTGAATCATGTGAGCACTTTGTGACAGAACTCAAGCTGTTGCTTAAAGACTGTAACTACACAAACAGTGATGAGATGGTCAGAGACCGCATACTTTTTGCTACCAACTCACCGAGTGTGCGCGAAAAGTTATACAGACGGGAGCCAGAGCTCACGCTCAAAAAAAGCGATCGGGATAGCCTGCTCGCACGAGTTAGCAAAAGTGTAGCTGAAGGCTATGGCTAGCGACAGCCACAAGGTTCACGTTATCCACTGCAAACCTAGAAAGCAAAGTTTCACTGCAGGTGCTAGTAGGCATATTGACGTGAAGATATGTAATAAATGTTCAATAAGCGGATACCACAGTAAATTAGCTGAATGCCCTGCAAAAAGTAATGGATTCTGTCCATTCTTGCAATCATAAGCTACACAATCAAACACCATGATGAAAAGCCCATAACACGCTTATAAGCAGGCCGATATTGACAAAAAGATCACAAAAAAACGCGAGTTGTTTTGTAGTTTTCCCATCCAGTATGGCATCGTAAACAAAAGCCATGTGACTCATGACGTCATGTGAAAAATATCTATTGAAAGGAGAGATGCAGATTTGTAGCGAACACACTTTGGCATTGTTGTTGTCACCTTGACAGAGGTCAGTGTGCGTTTATGATTAATAAATTCAGATCCTTTTTTTTTTCAACTCCAAAAACATCCTGAAGTGGTTCAAAGGAAAGTTGCTGCAGTCTCACCACTTTTATCTCCAAACGTCTTTCCTCCATCTTAATCACATTTCATCATCCGCTCTTCGTCATCCCCCCCCCCCCTCCTCTTATTCTTTGCTGTGCCTCAGCTGAGCTCAGGAGGTCATAAAAGAAAACCAACTGCCTGGGATAATCATGGGAATACAGGCCACTGGAGACAGAAAGGCCAGCCTTTTTTTGTGTTGATAAAAGGCTACGCTGGCGTCTCCAATAAGATAGCATCCAACTCGACCTATAAGTGTACGGCTGCTCAGACAGAAATGCAACTTCATTGTGCCACAGGGACCTCGGTGAGATGGCGACGAGGTGTCAGACTTGCTGTGAAGTTCTCGGGCAGCCTCAACAAAGGGTGTTAAATGTCCCATATTTGGGCCATTTGGACTTCTATTGGGTAACTGTCTAGCAAGGACTTACTGTAAAAGAGTCAATCCATCCATTTTCATAGATGCTTATCCTCACAAGGGTCACAAGACGGTTAGGGTTACGCCATAGGAAGTATCCGTAAAAGGACCCTCGACAGCGACTGCTTCCATTTGATCCAGATGTACCCCCCTCTCAAATTTGTATTTTCCCATAGATTCCCCACTTTAATTTTTAAGATCGGGAAAATAAGTGAACTGAAAATGCTGTTTTTGAATGGTGTATTCATTTAAGGACAAAACTATTCAGTTACACAGCCCTGTGTGAAAAAAAAAAGTTGTTAAATGATGAATTAATTTGTGGCTGATCAAAATTTTTGATACATTTTCATTGATCAAGAAATCAATCAAAAAGAATCTGTCAACCAATTCAAGTCAGACAAAAGTAAAAAAAAAAAAAAAAAAAGCTGCGACAAAATGAGACAAGCCAAAGAAAATCCAGAAGTAGAGAAATAAAGCAATTGACAACTGTCAGTCTGGAAAGGGTGAGAAAAGCGATTTCTCAAGCTTTAGGATTCCACCAAACCACAGGAAGAGCCATTATCGTTCACATGGAGAAAGCACAGAACAATAGTGAACCTTACCAGGAGTGGTCGCCCTGCAAAGATTACCCCAAGAGATCAGCGATGACAGATCCAGGAAGCCACAGAGGAACTCAGGACAACTTCTGAACTGCAAGTCTCTCTTGCTTCAGTTGAAGTCCGTGTCATGCCACAAAAAATTGCATCTATGTGAAAAGCACTGCCGATCAAAAAGAACACAAGGGCTCATCTCGCTTTTGCAAAAAAAAAAAAAAAAAAAAAATTGCTCTTTTTCGCGAAAGTCCTGAAGGAGAATGTTCAGCCATCAGTTTGTGAGCTCAACCTTAAGTGTACTTGGGTTCTGCAGCAGGATAAAAATTAAAAACAAAACAGCAAATTAACTTCTGAATGGTTAAAAAAAATTAAATGAAGGTTTTGGAGGGGCTTAGTTAAAATCCAAACTTAAATCTAATTGAAATGCAGCGGCATGACCTGAAAAAGGCTGCTCGTGCTTGAAAACCCTCCATTTTTAATGAATTCAAACAACGGACCTTTCCGACCTGTCAATCACTCGTACAATAATAGCCAATCAGATCGCCGCATTGTCTTGACACGCCCCTGTCGCCATGTTGTCCCACAAGCAATGCTGGTTGTCAGTAGTGTGCGCTTGGAAAAGTTAATGTTATGGAGAAAATGGTCCTCAGATGGGCTTGGGGAACCTCTATGTAGAACTCTCTTGGACAAGTCTGATGCATTTGGCAAAAAACATACCCCAATATCATCAGGAATACACGATAGAGAATCAACTTCAAACCTGTTCTGTTCAGTTGCCATTTTGGAAGCTTGTGGGACATGGCAACTGTAGCTAAGGGGGCGGAGCTTAAGATCACCATCACAAAGGTCCATTCTATTGGCCGGCCTGTCCACAGACAACGTGGGCATGTCTGCAGAAAGTCAGGCAGTTTTTAACCTTATCTAAAGCTCTTCTGCTTGAAGTCAGATGATGTGCCCACCCTTGTGAGGATTAGAAGCTTGGTAAATGGATAGATAGAACTTGCTGCTGATGCAAGGGGTTATTGATTATAGAAAGCACACAATTGCAGAACTGGGTACATCTCATCAATCTCCGTGGTCATACTCAAACAAATTTTTGATAATTGTTGATTCCTCACAGGGTAAAAAAAAAAAAAAAAAAGGATCTTTCGGTGTTTACTGTGCAACCCCGAGACATCCTGTACATATTTGATGACACACATTATGGTATGTCCCAAAGTTGACACAAAGACCAGCAGCTAGTCTGTTAAAAGAAAGTACTGCATAAAAGGTTCCACAGTGTAGCACTTTTACTGTAAAGTGATGACTGGTTGGGTTACTGCAGTCTTACCTCATTGTACTGAAAAGCCAAAATGTTTCCTCAAAAAGGTGCACAGTAGGTCAGAAGGGGTGGGGGGTTGTTTTCGGGGGGCGGGGGGCATTTTGATCCATGCATAAGTTCACTGTGGAATTTGACGGTGCAGAATTTATTGCGGCAGGCGGGAAGACGCAAGCGAAGTCCGCAGTAGCAGCGACGATTTAAGACATATTGTGACTCAATCTTAATTAGAACCGAAGTCTCTCTCATCATAGTCGGTGAAGGGTGCAGAAGAGAAATGTTCATATTCACGCAGTACATACAGTGTAATTTATGGATGTTGAATAATGCATGTCGAACAAAATGCTTCCTCTTCTTCTCCGAGGAGATTTTCTTTGTTGGCGACAAAAGTGTCATCCTTCCCAAACACGGATCACAAAAAAACATCAAGAATATATATTTTATACGAGATAATGAGCAGTGAGTTGGGAATAACTGCTCCCACTGTATCAAAATTCAAAAACCCCAGAGACCGAAGTCCCTGTATAGAAAGATGTAATGCATTCTACGGCGCTTATCCTCATTAGCGTTGCGGGGGAGTTAGAATTTAACCCCGGGAGACGTTAGATGAGAGGACGGGTACGACCATAGATTGCTCAGAAGCCAAAATGGTGACAAACAATAATTCACACTCAACGTTCATTGACAAATTTAGTCTCCAATTAATCTCGCACAGCGGTCGGCAACCTTAAATATTAAAAAATCCATTTGGACGGTCTCCCAAAGAAAAAGAAAAAAAAAAAGCCACAAAAACGCTTTTGACATCTAAAGTGAGGCTAACGGCGTCTTGTATTTATGAAAATGTTGATTTCATTGAAAGCTTCCTATTAAATAAATAAAAATAATTAAAAAATAAATAAATCTGACTAGAAATTTGGGGGAAATGGCCGAAAAGTGTGATGGATGACCTCATGACCTGTGATGTCATCATTTGGCATGCCGGCAGTGCATGTGTGATATGACATCACATACATATAAAACAACGCGAGATCATGTTCACATGCATTTTTTGTCACATGACATGTTCGGGGACACAAATAAGTTCATTCGTGATCATACCTGTGAATATGATCCTTTCCTTTCCAATCCCGCCCAGCGTCAACGGGACACGTCGCCGCGTCCCGAGGGGACCGCTGAGATAGCTGCAAAGAACGGGGTCGTCACGGGACTCGGGCAGGTGGAATCGGGGGTCCGAGATGTTAGGGGTCGTGACAAGTGGTCACACGGCAATCATGTTCATGTAACACGAAAAATTGAACCTTCTGTTTTCTCATTAAATTCTCTTTTCTTCGATTTATTCATGGTTGACCTAACCGGGGTCGAATAGTTCACTAAATCTTGGCGCCCGTGAAATATTTTGAGTGACTAAACAAGATCAACACAAGCTTCAAATTACATTTGGAAAAAAAACTGGTGACTGTTTCTAAAGTGGAAAGTTTTTTTATTTTTATAAATCTGACCTTTTTTTTTTTTAATTATTGCATATGTCAAACCGATCCGTCTCGTTATGTGACATTTGGCAGTGATTACTTTTTCCTGGGCAGGCCAAATATTGATTTGGAGGTCAAAAGTGATTATGAATAATTAAAATGTATCCAGGCGGAACGGCGGGGCAGCTGGAAAGCGTTGGCCTCACAGTTCTGAGGTCCCGGGTTCAATCCCGGACCAACCTGTGTGGGGTTTGCATCTTCTCCACGTGCCTGCGTGGGTTTCCTCCGGGAACTCCGGTTTCCTCCCACATCCCAAAAACATGCAACATTAATTAGACACTCTAAATTGTCCCAAGGTGTGATTATGAGTGCGACTATTTGTCTCGATGTGCCCTGCGATTGGTTGGCAACCAGTTCAGGGTGTACCCCTGCCTACTGCCCGTCAACAGCTGGGATAGGCTCCAGCATGCAATTTGATGAGGTGGCTGTGGAGTTTTTGACCGACTTCTTCAATAGAATACGAGCGGGAGAGAAGATGACAGAAGAATGGAGGAAAATTGTGCTAGTCCTCATTTTTAAGAACAAAGGAAATGTTCTGAACTGTGGAAAATACAGAGGAATAAAGATGATGAGCCACACAATGAAATTATAGGAAAGAGTAGTGGAGGCTAGACTCAGGACAGAAGTAAGTGTCTGGGGGCAACAGTATGGCTTCATGCCGAGAAAGAGTACCCGGGTTGCATTATTTGCCTTGAGGATACTCCTGGAAAAGTACAGAGAAGGTCAGAAGGAGCTACGTTGTGTCTTTGTTGACCTGGAGAAAGCCTACGACAGAGTACCAAGAGAGGAACTGTGGTACTGCATTCGCAGGTCCGGTGTGGTGGAGAAATATGTTGGAATAGTACAGGACATTTATGAGGGCAGCAGAACAGCGGTGAGATGTGCCGTTGGTGTGTCAAATGAATTTAAGGTGGAGGTGGGACTGCATCAGGGGTCCGTGCTGAGCCCCTTCCTGTTTGCGGTAGTAATGGATAGGCTGACAGAAGAGGTTAGACTGTAAAAAGAGAGCAGACTTTTAATGGTTTGGAGATGTTCAGCGGCGAGAGAGTTGGTTGAAGGGTGCTGAGGATGGAGCTGCTGGGAAAAAGAGCGAGAGGAAGACCAAAGAAGAGGTTGATGGATGTGGTGAGGGAGGACATGAGGGCAGTGGGTGTTCGAGAAGAGGATGCACGAGGTAGGCTTAGATGGAAAAAGATGACACGCTGTGGCGACCCCTAACGGGACAAGCCGAAAGGAAAAGAAGAAGACTCCTCGCGACCCTTGTGAGGATAAGAAAATAGATGGATTGAAAATGTATCCATGGATTTTTTTCCTGAAATAGAATGCGTGTCAATTCTGAAATATGGTTTATGGGAAGATATTAGCGCAATGAATCGCTTTCATAACAGAAAATAAGACATTCCATTGATTTTTAGTTTGCAGCATACAAATGATCTCACAGTCCATTTCTGAGAATCTTCCACGTTATTATTATTTTTTAATAGATGAGAATTCCCAGCCTTTTCACCTCTTAACACCCTTTAGGAGACCAGCTATTATATGTTTTTTGGATGATGATTGATCATCAAATTTGAGCACTACACAGAAGACAAAATTGAGATGAATGAAAACTTGTGACTGTCCAGAGGAAAACAAGCTTGGAAATCTGAGTAAACTCCAGAAACTTTCGGATTCTTTCTTTTTCCTCTTCCTAACTTGAATGACCAAGAGAAAATATGAAGTGTGAAATATTCACCGCGACGTTTGGCTTTCGCTGGCATGTTCCGACACGCACGGACAGAGCGCGGTCCAAGCGGCGGCGGCGCCGTGGCGGTGAAGGGAAGCTCGACAGATCGCATACGAGCTTGTTAATCACAGTGGAAGGCCGCCGCGCACGGCCTTTCGTTGCGCTCGGGAACATTTGCATAATTTAAATCCTCCTCGAAAAAAAGCAAGCGGGGGAAAAAAAAAACATACTGCTGAAAGAAAGTCGTACATATCTGCAACCAAGAGTCAACTCTTACGAAATGGAATCTGATATCTGATATAACTACAAATTGCAATTGCGTCAGAAATTCAGTGTTGAGATATACAAAAAAAATAAAACATTACGCTGCTTAATGCACCATGGTCCGAGTACATCGATTATTTGCAAAAGTTTTTACAGCGTGTACCGCTTCAAAGTTTCTTGGCTGTCTAAGTCCAACCATGTTGACGAAAATACAGTAACATACTCAGCCCGTATTTGGCGGTGTTCATCGAAAAAAGGAATTAATTTTTGATCTGCGAGCAATAGTATGGGTTCATGCCTAGAAAGAGTACCACAGATGCATTCTTTGCCTTGAGGATGCAAGTGGAAAAGTACAGAGAAGGTCAGAAGGAGCTACATTGTGTCTTTGTGGATCCAGACAAAGACTATGACAGAGTACCAAGAGAGGAACTGTAGTACTGCATGTGCAAGTCCAATGTTAGACTATGTTAGAATAGTACAGGACATGTATGAGTGCAGCAGAACAGCGGTGAGGTGTGCCGTTGGTGTGTCAAAGGAATTTAAGGTGGAGGTGGGACTGCATCAGGGATCCGCGCTGAGCCCCTTCCTGTTTGCACTAGTAATGGATAGTAGAAATGAAGATGCTGAGGTTCTCGGTTGGAGTGGATTAGAAATGAGCTCATTAGAGGGACAGCCGAAGTTGGATGTTTTGGAGACAAGGTTCGAGAGAGCAGACTCCGATGGTTTGGACATGTCCAGAGGCGAGAGAGTTGAGTATATCGGTAGAAGGGTGCTGAGGATGGAGCTGCAAGAGGAAGACCAAAGAAAAGGTTGATGGATGTTGTGAGGGAGGACATGAGGACAGTAAGTGTTAGAGAAGAAGATGCACGAGATAGGCTTGGATGGAAAAAGATGACACGCTGTGGCGACCCCTTACAGGACAAGCCGAAAGGAAAAGAAGAAGCAAGCCGCTGCCACATTACGCACAATTTGAATATTAACACTGTGCTACTATAGACTGTTTTCGACTGACGTTACACCTTCAGGTTTAGAATGCGGTCGCCATTTTGGTTTGGTGAATTCGCGTAAACAAACCGTAACCAAGCAGGAATCATTTCAAAAAGGCGTATGAATGGGGGCGCACTGCTGTGTTATCGATTGCTCGAACAAAAGTGGGCGTTGCGAAGCGTCTTTCTTTCGACTGCCCGCCGTGATCAAGAACCAGTGCGAGAAAACGGAGCCGTTAGCAATCAAACGGCGACAACTGTGGCTGTCTCGTATCAGCAGAGCCGATCTAGGAGACAAGTCATTCCCTTATGTCAGCGTTTGCTCGGAGCATTTTGTTCTTGCTAAGTATTGGATACCTTTTATAATTTCACACCTACTTTGCAATAACTAAGTTCTGCGAAGAGAAGTATTCTGTAGGGCCAACAAAAACGAAAATAATAATCTACACCTCTTTCGGTGGTATAACACAACACTGACTGTAATCACGCGGTACACTAACCTGAGCAGTGTGGAGACACGAGTTGCTTACGATGGATACTGCTGCATGACGAACTCAGCCATTGAAAAATTGGTTGTAGGCCTCCAGACCTTTGTAATTCTTTAGTCGGTCCAGGGTTTAAGCGCTTGTCCAGAAGAGGAGATAGTCGACGACGATGTCTGGA
This sequence comes from Syngnathoides biaculeatus, assembly GCF_019802595.1. Taxonomy (NCBI): domain Eukaryota; kingdom Metazoa; phylum Chordata; class Actinopteri; order Syngnathiformes; family Syngnathidae; genus Syngnathoides; species Syngnathoides biaculeatus. Next base: position 17,483,232 of record NC_084654.1, on the reverse strand, counting down.
TAGGTTACCGACGCCCACCGTTCGAAATTCATGCTCCATTTGTGTTTCTCCACGGCATGTGGGTCGATATTGTCGATCAAAGCGCACTTCTTGTCGTAACGATTTCTTGAAACAACATCTAATGAGCACCGATAACTTTCCAAAGTCTTTTTAGCCATCTTGCCTCCCTTTTAACAGCCGTGTGAACATTTGTGTAACTCCGGTCTGCATGCAAAAGCGAAAAGAGTGAACCCATCCAACATGGCCAGGTGCACCGGATGCAGTCACGTGGTCAAAAACTGGTCTAAATGTAAGGGAAAACGTTACTTAGTTCGTCAGTGACACGACGATTACGACGTCAATTTTGCACGGCAGCCTGAATATGGATTGTTTGGACACCATTTTCACCGGTTAAAACTGGACTGGGCGGAAAAAAAAAACCTGGATTTGAGCGCACAAGCAGCTGGGTAAGAATCAACTCGTCTACACAGACTGTTGCAAAGCTCTGACTGAAAGGTCGAATCTCAGGGGGCTAATTTGTCTTGTTTGCAATCCCGAAGTTGTCTTTCCGTTCCCATCGTCCGGCTGTTTCGGTGCGCGCCGCGGTTCGCTTTCGGCCTTTCGCGGCCGTCTGCGACTGACAGTCCTCATCCCGGGAGGTAAAGCGCTCGCCGACCTTCACGGCTCAGGACGGACTAACGCTATCCGAGGCCCCTTTCTGAGCTCACTAATGCGGACGGAAGGAGTTACTTCTTACTACTTTCTTTCTCTGCATCAAACGCATCATTCCACTGTCTTTTTATTTCAGGCACTCATTGATTTGGTTGAATTTCCTATTGGCCCAAAACGCCGTTTCCTAGCTACTATAAATTGACAGATCAACGGGTGAGCTGTGGGAACGATGCTGTGGTCAGAAAATTAGTATTTTTTCGCTATAGATGATTTATCTTTGTGCATCTACCTATGGCAGTTGCATACTTGACTGACTTGCAGAACAATCAAATGCTTTTCCACTTGATGGCAAAAGTTACAATGAAGTATTCGTATAATGTAAATAAGCTTTGTCTTCACCTAAACAATCCCCGGATTTGTTAGTAAATTCAAACAAGATCATCATCATATCAATATTTTTGGTGTCATGCTGTGAGATTTTTCTCATGTAAAATATGTGCCTTGGCTAAATAAAGGTTGGGCTACACCAGGGGTCTCAAACTTAACTTACCTTTGGGACGATGGAGGCGTAGTCTGGCTGAGGCTGGGCCGCAGCCTCGGTGCACATGGAAATATGTTTAATTTAAAATTAGAAATGAAAAACAATCTTCTCAAAAATATATACATATATATATATATATATATATATATATATATATATATATATATATATATATATATATATATATATATTTTTTTTTAAATTTTATTTTACACAAAATAAGATGAAGACAGACACTGGTGTTTACAACTTGTATGCAAATTTACTAAAAAAACAAAGAAACTCTCCATGGCAACGGTGCTGTAACTTTCTCTCATTGAAAATTGTTTCTCTGCTTGCACCAAGCCCGGTCGATGGTCACACCCCCGATAGCCACCTGCCCCACCGCGATTGGTCGGCTCGTCAGCTTCGCACACAACGCTGTAAAAGTGCCGTCCATATAAAAACTCGAGAGCCGCATGACCATGATACTTTCACATTAAGGTGGGGGCCACAAAATATCGTCTTGTGGGCCCCAAATGGCCCGCAGGCCACAGGTTGAGACCCCCTGGCTATTGATCCAAACATCATCAGATTTAGGGTATCCTCTTCCCAGATGCATATATATATATATATATATATATATATATATATATACAGCTGTAAACAGTAGTACTGTGCTAACAAATAATGAAAATATTGAACACACTGGTCAATCATGGAAAATGCACTGTAATAATCCTTCAGTGTACGAATAAAAATGTTTTTCAATTTGATCTTTTGTGCGTGCAGCAACAATCGGTGGACAAACACGGCGCACAACCGTGAACATGAATACTCGCCGTCGTTCTTACCGCTAGGCGTCCTGGATGGTGCAATTATTCTCCTTCGGCGTTAAAAGCCAGTGATCCCAGGTTGCCAAGGCAATGAGAACAGCGTCTCATTCTTCTACTCATAAGCCTGTGTGTCAACATTATTTAGAGGTAAAACGATTACCGATCGTTGCTTTCAGCGCAGAAAAATGACAAAAAGCACACAATAATGTTCCAACTCGGATAAATGAGACCACCGCCGACATGAATAATGCATGACGCGGTCAAGTCGTTTGCAGGCGATTAGGGAGTTAAGTGTCGGGGAAAGGACGAAAGCGGCACTTTTGGGCACTTTGCAATGTGCCTGAGAAGAAACGGCGGCAGGAAGGGCAAGCGGGGGTCGCGAGGTTTTGCGGCTTCAAAGGTGCTTTATCTTGGACGAGCTCTCCAATAATTTTGCTCATTTGAATTCATACTATTTGGGGTCATGTGCTGAGATGAAGTATGTTTGGAGGGTGTGCACTAATAAATCTGCCTTTTTTTTTTGTCTGTCACACAGAAAAGGAGGATGTCAAGAAATGTAATACATATTTTATACCACCTAAGCCCCGCCTAACAATGATACGTGCATAAATTAAATATGGTTTATGAACCCCATTATGGACTGCAGGTGGCTCTGACCTTCTCCAGCTTCGCAGTTTCTCGTCGTCTCTTGACATAAATTAAAGCAGCAGCCAGAAATGTATGCAACCTTTGCGCGTTGCTTTTGTTGATTAACATAGTTTGACATTGGATACATGAAAAGTTCATTCGGGTCACTCGCTCTCAAATGTCATGTAAACTCTGCTTCCTAACAAGACCCATCTGGTTCTTCTTTACATACTAAGAGCTGCCGCAATGGATTGGAAAAATCTGTGCAGGTGAGTGAATTTGCTGTTCCAATTACATAATTTGTGTTGAAGCATCGTTATTTGATGCAGATGAGTAAATTGCAAACATGCAAAACGGTCTTCATATTCCCATAAAACCAAGAAATGCAATCAACCTGCTTGCATTTCCTACATTTTCCCAAGGGTCCTGTACTTTTTTTTCCTAATCCCTACAATAATCTGATTGACATCGTTTTCTGGGAGTATATTTTCTGTCGCTCTCAATGCTAATTTCATGACTCTTTTCAACTACAATATCTCTTTGAAGTGCTATTTTTGTTCCTTAATATGCTTAATATGCAACAAAATATGATTCGCGTTTTCTTAATTTTGTTGTTTTGTCATTAGGTCATCTTGGTATGGGTCCCCATATCCTGTAGAGATAATAATGTAAAACATTTTTTACCGTGCATTTACATTTCATCATATTTTTTACTTTATTATTTGTGTAAAGAATACATTAGTTTAATTCAGAAATAAAGGGATATGGTTTGAATCCACCTTATGGAGAAAATATCCCACGGTCCTGTTGATGCATTCATTCATCCGTCCATCCATCCATTTTCGTTGCCGGTTATCCTCACAAGGGTCACGGGGAACGCTGGAGCCTATCCCAGCTGTCAATGACCAGGAGGCGGGGTACACCCTGAACTGATTGCCAGCCAATCGCAGGGCACATGGAGACAGGCAAATCGCACTCACAATCACACCTAGGGACAATTTATCCATCCATCCATCCACCCATCTTCTTAACCACTTATCCTCACAAGGGTTGCGGGGAGTGCTGGAGCCTCTCCCAGCTGTTGACGGGCAGGAGGCGGGGTACACCCTGAACTGGTTGCCAGCCAATCGCAGAGCACATGGAGACAGACAGACAGTCACCCTCACAATTACACTTGGGGGCAATTAATGTTGCATGTTTTTGGGATGTGGGACGAAACTGGAGTGCCCGGAGAAAACCCACACAGGCACGGGGAGAACATGGAAACTCCATGATCAAACCCGGGACCTCAGAACTGTGAGGCCAACGCTTTACCAGCTGATCCACTGTGCCGCCGCTGAATTAAACCTAATTTACAAACCATAGTTACACTATTATTACAATTTTCCAACAGGGTAACTTGTAATTGTACCAACTATATTCCCAAATTAATTTTCTGAACCTTGACCTTGAGTGACCCTTGGCAATATAGGCCAAAATGAATAAAATTGTTTTGTGTATATCCAGCACTTTTTTTTGACGGGATTGTTTCTTGTTAGTACAGTAATGCCTTTTATTGAATAATTCCTTTTTTCCTCTTCCCGTTGGCATAATAGCGAAGTGAGCCTGCGCTTCAACAAACGTCAAAACACTCCACGGCGCTCTCCGCGCTGACACTGCATACATTTCAATAAAGCCGCCCGCTTGCGCTACACTCAGACATACACAAAACACTTTCAAGTGCACACAAAGGCAAATATGGAGAGCAATTTACTCACAACCTTTTAGGGGAAGTACTTTTACTGTACCAGAGAAGACATCACCGAGCAGCAGCGTACAGTACATTTGATGACTTTCATCCGGCCACTTCATTAGGTACACTTGCTCGCGAGATCATAACCTGAATGTACAAGAGTTGCCCTGATTTTTAAAATAAATAAATAAACAAAAATACTATTTCTACTGGAATAAAATGATCAACATATGAGAACCATCCCTTGGAATGTATGATGCAATGCATTTGCGCAACACTGCAAAGTACAAGCACACTCATTGCTATAGCTAATAACGGGCTAATTGCACATTTTAGTCGTGAAAACAATAAATATATTGAGTAACTCACAAATCGGATAGCCGCAGAAAGTCACGGGACCCAATCCACAGACCTTCCTCTGTAAGACCACGACTATGGGTTGATGACGTGACAGTTTGAAACCCAGCTTGCTAAAATCTTGTCTTTATGGCTGGTGTCTTTGGACAAAAGTTAAATCATGTATATTATACAATTACGATATATGTAAACACAAACTAAATGGGATATTTCCATTTTTGGTGGCTTTGCGGTGACGCGTCAAAAAAAAAAAAAAAATTGCACTGCAGACGTTTAAAGTTCCGACAGGTTTTTCTTCAAAGGGAGGAGGAAGTGCTCCGACCCGTTTTGCGCAAATAGCGCGACGGCGCGGGAGAACTTCTGATGCGAGCGGGGACGAGTGTCTGATCAGGTGTACCTAATGTTGTGGCCAGGGAGCGCACATCCCCGCTGAATGACTCGCCGTTCGTCCTCATCAGTGTTTTCCACCTCGTTCTTACTTTTTCCGCATGCAAGTCTTTCCTGTTAGCTGGTAAAGCGCGCCACTGGAGCAACTGCATGTAGAAAATAAATTAGACGTGTACCATATGTTCAAATGTTTACGAGGGAAAATTGACATGAGATTAAAGGAGGACTTTGTCCAAAATTTCTATGTACAATAAACGCTCCAATCTGAAGTAATATTATTATCACCCATATTTTGGACATTAATTGAAAACATTTTTTGAAAATAAAGGACAATTTTGAAATCCACGCAATATCTGGATATGTGGCAGCTTCCTTGACCCCGCCCCGTGACATCACCGGTGCTTAGCATTCCTGACCATTCTTTCTGGCGAGACCAAGATGCCGACTTGTGCCACAAACTGTAACAACAATGAGAAAACTCCCCCAAATTTTTCCTTCTTTAACCTCTCGTGGGGTAATTTTATTATTAATATAATTATTTTTGTTTTGTTTGTAATTATTTTTCACAAAATGCCAGATAGTGGACGCTCTCTGTTCAGTGAAACCGTATCCACAAGGAATGGGGTCAGAACAGGAAACGCTGCAGACGTGGCAAACGCTGATTGGCTGTCAGTTTTCCAGCCGGGGTCATCGCAATGTCTGAGCGAGAGAAAAATTTCGATAATAAGTTTCCAATTGAGAGATGTTTCTAGGGGAAATCTGTGGATAATCTTGGCATTAAAAGAAACACTGAACCTTCATCTACCAACTTTTTATGTGTGCTCCCATTCCTATTTTTTTCGACAAAGTCCTCCTTTAAATATACTCGATACTATTTTCGCCCCCGAGAGCTTTTCGGTCTTCAAGAGAAGCGTCTGAACTTCATGAGTTTCTGGAAGGCTTGCTTGAACTCGTCGTTGAATACGGTGTAGATCACCGGGTTGATGAGCGAGTTGAGGTACCCCAGCCAGGTAAAGACATCAAAGAGCACCTGGTGGAACCAGCATTCTTTGCAAATGGCCGTGACCAGGGTGCCCACGAAGAAGGGCAGCCAGCACACGATGAACGCGCCCAGGATGATGCCCAGCGTCTTGGTGGCTTTTCTCTCGCGCGCCGCGCACAGTCGCTTCCTTTCCAGGACGCTGTCGGCCAGCTTCACCTTCACGCTGTTGGTGAACAGAGGCGAGCTCCCCGTTCCCGAGTGGACGTGGCCTTCCTGGAGGTGGCCTTCCTGGTTGGACGAGGAGTTGAGAGAACACAGGGACGAGCCCGCCGAGGTCCGGATGAGCTGCGCCGTGGTGAAGCGCTTCCCGGACGACGTCGGCATCTTAAAGATGCGGGAGCGCGCCGCGACATAAATCCGTCCGTAGAGGATGACGAGAAGCACCGTGGGAACGTAGAACGCCCCGAAGGTGGAGTAGAGGGTGTACGAGATCTGATCCGTATTCACCAAGCACTCCGTCAGCTCCTCGTGGGCTTTGGCCTGCCGCCAGAAGAGCGGAGGCATGGAAATCGATATGGCGATCACCCACACTACTCCGACCATGATCCCGGCTCGGCGCATGGTGCGGCGTTTGGAGTACTCCAGCGCGTCCGTGATGGCCCAGTAGCGGTCCAGGGCAATGACGCACAGGTGGAGGATGGACGCCGTGCAGAAGGTGATGTCGGACGACAGCCAGATGTCGCACACGATCTGCCCCAGCGACCAGGTCTTGCTGACCGTGTACACTATGCTGATGGGCATCACCAAGATGGACACCAGGAGGTCGGTGACGGCCAGCGAGCCGATCAGGAAGTTGGCGGGGGTGTGCAGCTTTCTGGTCAAGAAGATGGTGGCGATGACGAAGGCGTTGGACAGCACCGTGGCGAAGGTCACCACACCCAGGAGCACGGACAGGGAGATCTGGAAGCCCAAAACTGAGGCCTCGCTCCAGTAAAGAGTCGCGGTGGTCGGACCGGGAACCTCGCTGACGTTGCTGATGAAGTACTCCAGGGAGCTGTTGTACGCCTCCATCTTGTTTATGATGCTCTATCGCTTTATAGGAGCCTCATTGCACACTCGCCCAAGAGTGTAGGGTTCAATCCCCCGCCTTGTTTTTCATATCAATTCAAAGCTAACATCGAATCCCATCATTTTGGGTTCCCGGTTAATGGTCCTGTAATTGAAGCCGATTTATATGTCCATTTCAGTTTTCTAAGATCGATTCGGCCCCGCTTGCGTGGGAGCAGGAGCGACGGATCCTCATTTGTATTCAGTTCCTGTCAGACGGCCACTTTTGTTCCTCTTCTTATCTCGTCTTCGCGCCGCAGCCGGCCGACAGCGCCACCACGACAACGAACCTTCGTATCTATCGACCACTTTAATGGGCTCCTCCGTTTCAATAAGGCGAGGCGCCGCGCTCCGTGCGGTAAGACGAAGACGACAGACACACGGGTCGGCTTGTTGTCAAGCTGCCGTCTCCGGGGAGAGCCCGCGTGGAGCCAGTCACCGGTTACATGATCCAGTCAAGACTTGGTCCAGAATTCTTGGTCTTTAGTGTTCTTCTGTATGTGAAACAAAAGAGAGAAACTTAGAATGCATTGGATTGCTTCTCGTCATCATTCTCTCATTCATTCATATACCAATGTATACAAAAACAAACCACATCAATCATGACCAACCTCAACCTGTAAAATTGATCAATTGGGACAGAGCGCCCAAATACACACACACACACACACTGCCAGTTGCATTTATTTATTCTCATCGCGAGCCTGACGACTAAATCTTCTCGCAAGGTTAATGCATGTTCACTTCACCTCAGCCGCGTTTAGACTAAATAGAACTAATCACACCGTGATGGACCACAGACACAAAACCTCCAATCTCCGTTTTATGACTTGCCTGACCTTTCGCCCTTTGGTTCCTACCAAATAGCACGTATAGCACATTAAGGAAGAAAGTAATCTCCCGCACCAGGGCGTAGCCACTGTCAAAGTCAGCAATGAGGACAAGCGCTATAGAAAAAAGATGTAAGATTAGGAAAATACAAAGCAAAATTTAGAGTTGTGTGCCGTTCACTGGCCGTTGACAACAGTGCAGTGTTGAAACACATTCACGTGGTTTGTTACACCTATTTTTAGCAGTGGTTACAATCATAAGCAATGATTCACAGTTCGGAGGACCCGGGTTCGATCCCGGCCCCGCCTGTGTGGTGTTTGCATGTTCTCCCTGTGCCTGCGTGGGTTTTCTTCCTGTCACTCCGGCTTCCTCCCACACCCCAAAAACATGCAATCAATTGGGACACTCTAAATTGCCCCTAGGTGTGATTGTGAGTGCGGCTGTTTGTCTCGATGTGCCCTGCGATTGGCTGGCGACCAGTACAGGGTGTACCCTGCTTCCTGCCCTGTTGATAGCTGGGATAGGCTCCGGCAACTCCCCGTGACCCTCGTGAGGATAAGCGGCAAAGAAAATGGATGGATGTATGTTTCCATGTCATTTATGGAATGTCGGAATCACAGCGTTTACCGAGCATCCAATTAGATTGTTCTGTTCCACAGCGAGTTGCTCAAATGCCAAAGATGCCGATGTCTCACTGAATGTCCATCCATCCATTTTCTAAGCCGCTTATCCTCACGAGGGTCACGGGAGTGCTGGAGCCTATCGCGTTTGTTATCGGCCAATCACAGGACACATGGAGACAGACAACAGTCGGACTTGCAATCACATTAAGGGGCAATTTAGAGTGTCCAAGTAATGTGGCATTTTTTGGGGACGTGAGAGGAAACCTTATTGAATGTTTTATACTTAATTTGAACATTATCGGGATTGGTACAACCTTATCCCCCGGGGGCAGGTCCTTATGGATTCGGCCTTTACAGCGCCCCCTTTAATTATTAACCTTGTTATTATCCTCCATTGATTTCTTTCTGCGGCATTTCATCTTAACGACGGCATCTCTTAGCAGTCACTCGTCGGTCCCGGGGGATTGCGACTGCACGTGATCCTTGTCCAACTCTGTTGTTACCAATTTCAAACATTCTGGATCCGCCATTAGGGTGGCAGGTGGCGAAATGCAGGCTGTAGGAAGACGCGCCAGTGGCTTTTTTAACGCGAGTGCTCACTCTCCTTATTTCACGTGTTGTTCCACAGCGATTGCACAGCTTTGCCACAAATGATTTGGGAGCAGAAAGATAAAAGATGATATAAACTTGTCTGAACTGTTATAGAATATGAATTATTTGGTATTTACTTTGTGGCTCAACGATCGTTGGCTTTTTTTATAGCGGGTAGCGTATTTCCTGGTCAACTCCAATTCCATTTTAGGTTGCGGTAAATACTTTAGCATGAGGCATGCGTGCTTTAATTCTGCTCCTTTGTAATGAACGGTGGACATATTGTTGGCACAAATAATTCATTGTTAAGAATTGGGCTTGTTGATTAAGACAGAGTGGTATGGAAGTGATTGACACGTATGCCTCAAAGTACTGAGGTTACGGTATCATAAAGCGTGGTCTATATTTGTTAAATGCATTCATTGATCGCATTTTTTTTTTTTAATTGCTTATCAGTGAAACGTAGTGAAAATGCCCATCCACAGATGAGACCCACTGGCCACAAGGCCAGATGTGATCCACGCAGGCAATCACACACCGGACATCTGCACAGACTCAAAACACAAATCCTGGATTACGAGACTCTATCTGATCTTTGTTTCATCGCTTTGCCGGCTGAGCTCTCCGTGAACATTCTTTCATCTCAATCCCGGAGGTTTGTGTAGCTCAAAACAAAAAAAAAAAAAAAAAAAAAAGATGAAATATATATAAAATGCTCCACAACATTCAGACTACTGCAAATACAATAAATGGTCAAATAAATCATAAATATATTATTTGGAAATCTGACCAAATTTTTAACGTAAATAGTTATCAAAATTTTAATTGTGTGATGTCGTGGGTGACATTAGCAAAGCTAACTAGACCTCTGTTCAGTGGGCATCAAAGGATGGACTCCTTGAGCTTGTTTTTCCTTTCTTCGTCTTTGTTGTGAGCTTTGTTACATGAAGTTGTGACGTAAGCGGACTGCGTCTAGCATCACCTCTCGTTAACCTGTTTTTACACTAACAGTGTAGACCAGGGGTGCCCAGACTTTCTTTACCCCAAGATCTACTTCTCAAGCATCCACATCTTTTTTTTGTTTTGTTTTGTAGAATGACCAATGATGATGACCAATGATGAAATAGAATGACCAAGTCATAAAGATCTACCCACTACAAAAATGCAAAACATAATTACTTTAAAGTATAGTGAGGATTCTTCATGTGTAAATGTATGTTTGTGTGCCTTGCATAACCGCATGAGCCAATATTACACAACATATTCAAGTTTAAACATTTTTTGTAACTATCTGAGTTCACGTTGATGATTACTAAACGCCGTACGAATGAACATGCACACCGGGGTTGTGTCACTAACGTCAGTAGATTCGTCCAACTGCGGTGAGAAACACTCACAATCTCCGATGTCCTTCCGCACATATGCCACCGCTTCACAGCGCCTTTACAGCATTTGAGATTTTATTGAAGATATTTCCGTCTTATTTGAAAAAGATCGCCTTGGAAGGACTTCTTGTAATTAGCGATGATGTGACGAACCCGGAAACGATGCTTCAGGCGGTGGCGGCTTTCGCTGTCTAACTATATTGTGTGAAAAGTTACTGCCGTGCAGCCAATATGGATTTTAGTTTGTTCACTTTTCTCATTCTCAGCTTGCTTTTCGGCGGAATGTCGGTGTCCTATTTTCCACAAAAAGTTCGAAAATGCTGCTCCACATTTCACTCCACTGGCAGATGAGGCAAACGCACTTCGAAAATGACAGTGAAAAAGTTGTCCGCCTCCCATTCCGTATGAAAGTGATATGTTTTGATCTTCTTTAATGAATCATCCATACTCATGTTTAAGATTTCTTAAGCGAGACCTTAAAATCGGGGGGAACTGACTGACTAGCATATTTTCCTGTACTGTTGTTGTTTGCACATGCGCGGTGAGCTAAAGTTAAATGATGTCTTTTTTTTTTTTGTTCTTCTTCTCGGCACACCGTCACGATTGACCCAAACTGCCTTGCGATCGACCGATTGCGCAACCCTGATTTACACAATTCGCAAACAATGACATTTTTAAAATTGAGACCTTTCCTCCACCCCGTCATCATGAAAGAAAACTCGCTTTGCTAGTGCATAGCAGCACTTAACTTATTTTTACACTTAAACCCATTCGTGAGCAGCGTCCCATTTTTGGGACATCATGATTTTCACGCATTATATCCTTCAGTATATCAAAATATTTAAGTGTTTTAATGTAAAGCCATAATTTGGTATCAGGAGAGGATAACTCATTGGTCAAAGTGAGCACGGAGTTATTTCCCTTTCCTTCCTGATGGTGGCTGTCTCAAGTTATCATTAAACGTAACCAAAAACAAAAAAGAAGTGTTATTTCCTTGATTGTGGCCTGTTAGGAAACTTTTATCTCAATAAGGCAAAAAAATGTCCACCCTGCCCATGAATGGGTTAAAACATGGCCTATAAATTGGAAGGATGGACAGATAGACATTTTTCTTGTGTTGACTTCACGCACCTCTGGACTGCAATGAAAAAAAAAAAAAACAGATTAGAAATGTAATTTCTTGAAATTTAAATTGTTCATTTGTGTTCCCTAATTTGAACAAACGCGATCTCAGTTTAGCAACCCAAAGCAGATTGTGATGGATTTTCGAGGTTCCCTCGTATTCCGATCTCGTCCACATCATCACCTGTGACGGATGGATGAAATTTATCTGTTTACACATCAGTCAAGTCAAACATAAGGCTTATCTCACTGTTCTCTGGTTTATGGGCCAATGAGATAATGAGGCTGGTAATGAATGGACGAGAGGAAAAAGATTTCCCAATCAAGAACAGGCCCTGCCGAAATTGGGCTGGGTACTGTTTGCGTGAAAATACATTACTTCCTCCATGTGGCTTTTGAAATTAAATGAGACGGGGGCAGAGCCCAAACCAGGAAGCCCCTGAAACTTGTGAGCACAACGCATCAATTGTACGATGCAGTACATCACAGCCATTCATGAGAAATCCAATTGACTGCTCCTTTCAGACTTGGCCCAAGTCCCACCAGATGCTGTACAGTAATTTGTTTGCATCACCGGGTGAAGCAGCGACTCACCTCGTGAACCAGGCGGGCCTGTGAAGGCCGCACGCCGCCCCCACTCTCCCACCGCCACCCCTCCTCCCGCGCTGGAGGGAAGCTAATTGATTTAACTCCGCGGCGGCAGAGCCATCGCCGCTCGTCCGTCAGCGCCTGTCTACTGTTGACAGGAGCGTGCACTAAACAGTAGCCGGGCGAGGCTCTAACGAGCGCGTCTGCGTCCGTGTGCTGAGCTGACGTCAAAGGAGGAACACGGTTGATGGTGGGGAAAATGGAGGAGGATTTAATGGGAGTCCGGGGACTCTTTAACAATCAAGCAATATTGGGCCACGACATTGGGTATGCGAAGGATGTCAATACAGTCCAGATCTTCTGACATGATGTTGTTAGTGTTGTTTTCGGTGACTTGTGCGGAAAACAAGAAAGATTAATTTATCTCAAATAATATCCTCAGCGAGGTCACTGATTAATTTTGAAGTCATCAATTATCCCCAAAAGGATTTTGCTAATGGTTCCACTATATTGACGACAGTCAACAATCATGTGGCCTAAATGTCACGCAGACAAAAAAAAAAAAAAAAAAGAATTCAAGCTATTTGAAAAACAACCTTTGAAAAGATTATTACGTAGTCTCTGGTCACCTCTTTTACGGGCGAATTTCGGATGAACCTACCAATCAAAATCAATAACCTGCCGATCCCGACCGTCAACCGGCCAAAAATCCTGGGCGTTGTACTGGACACCTCCTCACGCTGAGTACACGGCTAAACGTGACAACCAGCGAACCATCATACTCAAAGCCATCTCCGGCTAAAACTGGGGTCCAAGTGCAGAGACGCTGACCGTGACTTACAAACCCATCGGAAGGTCCGTCCTCAACTACGGCGCTCCAGTTTGGTCTCCATCGCGCAAGCCATCGGACTGGAAGAAGCTCCAGACTCGGCGGACCACCACCCTAAGAGTCACCACCGGCTGCATCCTGAGACCAAAATCCTACCGGTGAAGCAACACAACGAACTACTTGCCTACCAGCTACCCGCACACCCGTGCCATCAGGTGTCAAACCACCTCAACCACGCTTACTTCACCATGACATCCGTAAATACCGTCAAGACATCGACGAAGACATCCCCACCGACACGGCGTTCGACGAACAAGTCTACCGAGACGGGCTACGAATGCTCCATTGCACGGCGGTTGAAGACGCAGTGGTCGGCTACAAACCGGTCGTCATCCTTTGTGGCTACCCTACCCCTGAGGTGGACAAAACCGAAATCGACAAGATCCAAACCATCCCAACTCCGCTCCAAACGAAGCCGCATGCTCACTGACTATATAGCTCGTGTCGATAATACTATCGTCACGACATGCAGCACATCAACTGTGCAGCGGCTCACACTACGCCGACCGTAATGGACCTGTAGAAACGCCCGAAGGAAGTGGCTGCCTTCCTGGAACTAGAAGTCGACTGAACAATGCGATTGCTTGGCTACAACAACTATTACATATACTTTAACTTGTAGCGTCACAGTATTATAAAGCAAAGCCATTAGTAGCCGGGATACGGCGTGTTGTGCATTAGAAGTGCGTCGATGTGAAACTGAGGCAGCCACGACGCCGCTGGAAAGAAAAGGTGACACAAAGTCACATTCGTAGCCGCCAGCCGAGCATTGCGGCGTCTCTTTACGAGCCAGATGTCCGCCTTTATTTAACATTTCACTGGCGCCAAGTGTCCCGTTAACAAACGTACTTACTTTCCACTGCCGTGCTGCGATATAAAATAACACCAGAGGTGTTTTGTTTTTCCAGCAGCGATACAAATGATTAATAATAGATGGCTTGTGTAGAAGAATGGATGCATAAAATATGGATCAGGAGAAGTACCGGCGCCCTCAACATTTTTTTGAATGTCAAAGAAAACTCTCTGGGTTAAAGTGCATGGATCTCGAATGCATTGTCTTTACCAAGTTTAGAAAAAAAAATTCATAAAAGATCTTAAGACTGATTGGCGAGCACACCCGCTCCACAGTTCAAAAGGTCTTGGATTAGTACGAGAGTTCTGGACTTCTTGTATGGATCATGCATGTTCTCCAGGGCTTTGTACTCCGCTTTCCTCTCACAAGGTTAGTTGAAATAATTGCCCATATGTACAGTATGAACGTCAACTGGGATAGGCTCCGATACACCCGTGACGCAAATGAGGACAAGCGGTATAGAAAACGGATAGTTGAATGGATGTTCGCTCTCCGGTTCCAGATTTGCTTAGCGGAACACACCCGCAGCGGACTGTGCTGTACTACAAAAATAACCGACGCCGGTCGAACCAGCACCACGCAGACAGACAGCTGCACCGCCCGTTGGACCAGATTAACACTGGCCACAAAAAAATAGGGCCCGAAATGCGTATTATCAGAAGATAACGCTTGGAACTGATTCTGTTGTGGGGAGAGAAACTCCTGTCGAGGCAATTATGATATAAATTCATTCACAAAAACATTTTCATAAATACATTTGTGTACAGTAGCCAACTTGGTTTTTCTCCGGGCACTCCGGATTCCTCCCACATCCCCAAAACATGCAGGTTAGGTTAATTGAAGACTCCAAATTGACCCGAGGTGTGAATATGAGTCCAAATGGTTGTTTGCTTCAATGTGCCCTGCGATTGGCTGGCAACCACTTCAGGGTGTACCCCTCCCCCTGCCAGAAGTTAGCTGGGAGAGGCTCCAGCACTCCCGCGTCCCTTGTGAGGATAAGGAGCTCAGAAAGTGGATGGATGGACATTTGTATACAACCACTTAAAAGTAAATTTTGCTTAATAGGTCCCTTTGAAAATAATTAAAATTGATCCAAACCTTTCAGGAATGAGATGAAAAAAATTATGTATTCTTGTTTTTTTTTTTTTTTTTTTTTTAAAAGGGCCACGGGGGGTCTTTCGGTACGTCCGTGTTGTTTTCAGGTGCCCCGGAGCACAGAGCGTAGGTGTTCTTCCCGGGCCGCGGAGGCGTACACGCACATGCACCATCTGCACCACCCTCCAACCATCCGCCTACGCCCACATGCAAATGCAAGGGGAAGAAAAAGGATTTTGATTTTGATTTTTTTTTTTTATAGATTTGTGGACATGCTAATTCAGGCCTTTGAGGTAAAAGTGTGTCTTGCAGAGGTGGGGAAAAAAAACCCGCAGCTGGCGATTTCAGATTTCACAGTCGCATTTGAACATTTCCATAATATAGTTAGCTAATAAGGAATACATAATATGGAATAGTACCTTTTTAATTGCCGTTATAAAAATAGCGGGTCTCCACATTGACTGTCCGCCAAGGGTGAATTGCACGGCCAAGTGAAATTATTTTTGTGAGTGGCCCTTGTCAGAAAACGTGTCTTGAAGCAGGTTGTTCACATTTTGGCCCGACTGTCATGTTTGGAGTTTCGCTCCAGATGACTCGCCAGCCACCTGACTGAATACCTGCCATGTTTTTTTCCTGTGAGCGTTGGTCAAACTACACGGGGCGTATATTGAGTAGAGCTCCCTACTGAATTCAAGACCACAACGAATAATAGAGTCCTCTCAAAAGAAACAAAACAAAAAATAAAGAATCCAAGTCTGTCAGCATTGACCTATTTTCACTCAAGTATATTTTTAAACCCACCTGAAATACGTATTACAATCTATTTGGGTTTATCCATCCGTCCATTCATCCATCCATTTTCTTTGCCGCTTATCCTCACAAGGGTCACAGGGAGTGCTGGATCCTATGCCAGCCGTCAACAAGCAGGAGGCGGGGTACCCCCTGAACTGGTTGCCAGCCAATCGCAGGGCACATTGAGACAAACAGCCACACTCAAAATCACACCTTGGGGCAATTTAGAGTGTCCAATTAATGTTGCATGTTTTTGGGATGTGGGAGGAAACCAGTGTGCCCGGAGAAAACCCACGCAGGCACGGGGATAACATGCAAACTCCACACAGGCGGGGCCGGGATCGAACCTGGGTCCCCAGAACTGTGAGGCCAACAGTTTACCAGATGATCCACTGTGCCACCTATTTGGGTTTACTATTTGAGTAATTTACAATTACTGGAATAATTTAATATAATTTACAGATTTCTCAACATGACTTCTACTATTTTCTTAAATTTCTTTCTCAAGTTGCCAAAGGGATTGGAAATGGAAATGATCTGCAAAGCTATAATCTTATAAACCTCTCCTCTTGAGATTTTTTTTTTTTTTTTAAACACGGTCCCGTATAAATAAATAAACCATTTTGCCAAAGGCTTATGAGAGCTGCAGTATGGTTACATATGTAAATTTGTATTAGCTAACAATCAACATAAGCTTCTAGGAGCCACAGTCATTATCCCTAGCATTGGACTCCACTAGAAAGGTAAGTTTCTTTCAGCTTGTCCCTTTCGGGGTCGCCACAGCGTGTCATCTCAGATGAACGCACATATATATTTGGCACAATTTTTACGCCGGATGCGCTTCCTGACGCAACCCTTCTCAGGGAGTTGAGGCCCCAGTGGGATACGAACCCACAACCCTGGTTTACCAAACCAGTGCTCTAACCACTGAGCTACAGGGCCTCTTAGCATTGGACTCCACTGACAGACAAAAAAAAAAAAAAAAAAAAAAAAAAAAAAAAAAAAAAAGTATGAACTTTACCGATGTTCCAACATACAAAAAAAAAAAAAAAAAAAAAAACTTTACCGATGTTCCAACATACAAAAAAAAGGCACATAAAGTTCATCAATAAGAATCCAGTAGCATCTTGTAGCCCCCATGCGCGACCGCTCTACATCAGATTTAAAGGATTTTTTATTTTTTTTAATGTTTTTTTTCAGCGTCCAGGCAAGTCTGGCTTTAGTGATTCGCATCTTTGGTGTGGAAAAAACATCGGGCCAGAACATGCCAAGCAGCACTGAGGGCGACCGGAAGGGATGCAGCAGAATTTAGAGCAAGAACCAAGAGGCAGAGAAGGTTCCCAAATGAGCTTCGGTAACTCTAATTGTTCCCACAGAGATTCAATACATTCCAATATACAGAACAATGATTAATTCTTTTGTTTTATGTGCCCATTTCACAGTAAACTTCAGCTGGGAATGACAAACGGCATTCTACGCCCCTTGCGGTATTTAAAGAACTTTTTGGAGCAAAAGGGGTTGAACACTCGCTAATCAGTTGAATAATTCCCTAAAATAAGTTTAAATGTGTTTAAAGTGCAGGAGTAGTAAAATAGTCTCCTCCTGCCCGTTGACAGCTGGAATAGGCTCCAGCGCTCCCCGCGTCCCTGGTGAGGATAAGCAGCGAAGAAAATGGATGGATGGATGTTTTATGATCTCACTATGGGGTGGATTTACATCTATCACGGTGCCCATCGAACGGGCTAAAGTAAGTAATTCCTCAGACATATATAATATAAAATCTTAGCCAAACTTGTTCTCCATAAACTTTTACCGAAGTTTATTTGCATAAAACCGTTCATATTGCTCGTCTTCTTAAAATAATCCCCGAACAACGACAGCCCTGTGCTTCGGAAAACATTTTCAAGCACCCGACACCTTTATAAATTCTTGACGGTACTGCATGGACGTGACCGCTGAAAAGTGGAGCAAGTGCCGGTACGAGATCTGGGACACCTGTGAGCTCCTTAAGTATGAGTGGGCCCCACAGAACGAAGCAGACAGACAGACAGACAGACGTAAGAGAAAGAGAGAGAGAAAAGAGAGAGAAAGAGAGAGAACAGATCACTGCTGTCTAAATTAAACACAAACCTCCATCACACTTTAAGCAAAGGTCACCTACGAAATGAGATGAGGTTCTGGATTGGGAACAAATTACACATCCTTTTAGCAACTGGACAAAGTGATCCGGTAACATGTGAGGCCCCCACCCCACCCCCAGACCCCCTTGTTGCACCACTGCTGGAAGAGAATGTATTTTTGCGCGACAAACAGTCTACATGACGTGTGTAGTCCTGAGTGTAAATGCAGTCCAATTTAACCACAGCTGCTTTACTATGTAGGGGGAAGGGGGGGATTCCGAGGGGGTCCGACGACAGGAGTGAAGCGTCAAATCAAACTGACGCCTCACTGCACCGGGTCCTTCTCATTGTGGGAACGCAGGAGAGAACTGTTCGGGATGTTGGAGAAGTTCGATTTTGACTGAGTGGTGTTCAAACGGGACACTGCTTACGTGGCTGACAAATTGTTTCCTCTATGAATGAACCAAAGATTAGATATTAGATAGGCTCCAGCACTCCCCGCGACCCTTGTGAGGATAAGACGCTAAGAGAATAGATGGATGGATGGACAAACCGCAACACAACAACGGGTTCTTCCATTCATCCATTTTGTTAGAATTTTGAAACAGCCATCTATTTTCTGAGCAGCTTATCCTCAGTCGCGGGCATGTTGGAGCCTATCCCGTCTATTTTCGGGCGAGAGGCGGGGTACACCCTGAACTGGTCACCAGCCAATCGCAGGGCACATGTAAACAAACACCCATTTGTACTCACATTCACACCTACAGTCAATTTAGAGTCATCATTTGACCCAGGGGTGCTCAATGCGTCGATCGATCGCAAGGCAGTCTTGGTTGATCGCGGGACGGCGTGCTAAAAATAAAAAAAAGACGTCAGCCAATGTTGCCTCGAAACTGCGCGCATGAGCAGTTGTACACCGCTGATACATACATTCTCTTCATGGATATTCTGCGTTGCGCGCACAAAAAAAATAAAAAATCCAATGGAAATTGAAAGTATAACAAAGCTATTCAGTTTGTGGCATTTTTCAATGTGATTCAAAAAGTGAGGTTGAAACATTCAATGGCACAATTCACATACGTACTGTAAAAAATGAAAAGAAGAAGCCACTGGTTTCTTTTAGGCAACACACGGAAATTTCTCTAACAAGAACTGCTGCTGCGCCACACTCTTTTCTCGTACACTCATAATTACAAAATGTTACAGTACTTACGCAGCCCATCAATGTGTTTTACAATGACAGCGTCCACCACTGTTGCTTGAGTTAGCAACACAGTCTGGGCAACGTAGAGCAAAGACGAGCTAGACATGCTACTTAAGTTTACTTTTCCAAGTGGGAAAGGTCTGGTCTGAAGCCAAAGTAGAAAGTGCAGGGTGAGTTGGTGTGTAAAATTAAAATTCCACCTTCCTGATCTAGGATGAAAGCACAGACAATACAGTGGACAAAAAGCCAATTCTGTATTTTAAATATGGGAGGCAACATAACATTAACCTTAAAACAGTTTGGGAGCATCATCATCATTCCTCCCCCCACCCCCAACCCGTCGGTAGGTCGCGAGAGGGTGGCTGCTTGAAAAGTACATCTTGGGGTAAAAAAAAAAAAAAAAAAAAAGTCTGGGCACCCCTGCGGGAGTACCCGGACAAACTTTAGCACTCCTGTAATTGCGTCTCAAATGGCTTACTGTCACAAAATTGTGCACTGCGAGAAAACAACTGGGGGACTCTTTGGCAATATTTTTGAGTTGAGCAAACAAATCTGTGAATGACTGGCACCTAGTCCAGGGTGTACCTTCGCCTCTCACCCGACGTCAGCGCCGGCTCAACCGCATCCCAAATGACTGAATAAACGAACGCTGGGATGGAAAACGCCAAGAATCGTCTTTGTGGTTTATTCCTTTCAAGAAATAGAAGCAAATTCTAAGACTGCACCATGCTGCTTTTCCCGGTACGGTATTGTAAACACTGAGCTCGCCATGATAAACGCAAAACTGTTTACAGTTACTTGGAAAAGTAAAATAACCCGAAGTGATAAGTTGACGCAACAGTTCTTCCCTTAACTCTGATGAGTGACTACACGTCTCTTCCGCTGGATAAATACGCGGTCTACATTCTTCGCTTCCTGTAACCTGAAGTGCACAAAAAGGCCAAAGGTAAACGGAAACAAAGCTAATCCAATGCATAGCGCCGCAAATTTGATTTCGAATTGTACGACCACAACAATGTTTAACTCTAGAATCCGCTATAGCATAAATTGGGAAAAAGAGTGAACGATAGCACATATACTGCAGGTGAAAATCTAAAATATGGACAGACCATATAAACTAACTCGTATTCCCACCTTTAAACAAAATTTAAACCCCACTGGAAATGCATTTGAAAACTGCATGTATAAAATGTATTGAAAGTACAGTACCGATTGCAACAAGAGGGTAACATCGCCCAGTCGGCCTGAGCGCCGCTGTCATCAACCGCAACCCCTGCTTGGGTGTGCTCATTGTGCATAGAACATTACAGTAAGGCTATAAAAAAGAAAAAACGATCACTATAAACCCCAGATTTCCCCGATACGCCGATTAAAATTATTGACAGAATAGGCCACGGGCCACAAAGCAGTGACACAAGGCTGGCAAACTCATTTTTGTTGCGGGCCACATTGTAGTTATGGTTCCTCTTACAGGTCTATTATGGCAGTGAAACCATAATGTAATATCATCATCATATTATTATATAAACGATATATCAACATATTAAAGGATCATTTGTTTTGAAAGATGAAGTCAAAGAAAATTCTACTGGAAGATGCAGGAGGTAGGCTTCCATGGAACAAGATGACGCGGCGTGGCGACCACTAATGGGACAAGCCGAAAGGAAAAGTACTAGAAAACAACAATTTATTTTAAGGTGTGTTTGGGCGAGAGAAAAAAAAAATGCTTCGAATTCCAACATTATTAATAGTGAAAATCATTTGTAATTGTAATTTGTAACCAGATGTATACCCTGGGCAGGATCCTCGCCCAACCAGTCTACATGTGTTGTGTGGACTTGGAGAAGGCATTCGACCGTGTCCCTCGGGGAGCCCCGTGGGGGGTTCTTCAGGAGAATGGGATACCGAACCCCCCGATAGGAGCTGTTCGGCCCCTGTACGACCGCTGTCAAAGTTTGGTCCGTAATGCCGGCAATAAGTCGGACTCGTTTCTGGTGAGAGTTGGACTCCGCCAAGGCTGCCCTTTGTCACCGATTTTGTTCAGAACTTTCATGGACAGAATTTCTCGGCGCAGCCAAGGCGTAGAGGGCGTCCGGTTTGGTGGCCTCAGCATCGCATCTGTGCTCTTTGCAGATGATGTGGTTCTGTTGGTTTCATCACGCCGTGATCTCCGGCTCTCACTGGAGCGATTCGCAGCCGAGTATGAAGCGGGTGGCGTGAGAATCAGCACCTCCAAATCCGAGACTATGGCCCTCAGTCGGAAAAGGGTGGCGTGCCGTCTCCAGGTTGAGGATGAGATCCTTCCCCAAGTGGAGGAGTTCAATGGAGCGGGAGATCGACAGACGGATCGGTGCAGCGTCTGCAGTGATGCGCACTTTGTATCAGTCCGTTGTGGTAAAGAGAGAGCCAAGTCGAAAGGCGAAGCTCTCAATTTATCATTCGATCTACATTCCTACCCTCACTTATGGGCACGAGCTGTTGGTCGTGACCGAAAGAACAAGATATCCCGTATACAAGCAGCCGAAATGAGTTTCCTCCGCAGGGTGTCCGGGTTCTCCCTTAGAGACAGGTGAGAAGATTGGTCATCCGGGAGGGGCTCGGTGTCGAGCCGCTGCTCCTCCGCATTGAGAGGAGCCAGATGAGGTGGCTGGGGCATCTGATTCGGACGCCTCCCTGGTGAGGTGTTCCGGGCATGTCCCACGGGAAATGGACCCCGAGGACGACCCAGGACATGCTGGAGAGACTGTCTCTTGGCTAGCTTGGGAATGCCTTGGGATCCCTACTGAAGAGCTGGAAGAAATGGCTGGGGAAAAGGAGGTCTGGGTATGCCTGCTGCAGCTACTTCTCCCACGACCCGACCCGGAAAAGTGGTAGATAATGGATGAATGAATGGATCCTTTGTAATTCTGGAAAAGATTTTGACGTGGACACACATGATTTGCTTTTGCCGGCCACATAAAGTGACGTGGTGGGCCGCATTGGACCCCCGGGCCTCGAGTTTGAGACCGGTCGATGATCGGTATTGTGATGTTTATTTGGCCTTTCTGTACTGTTTACTTTCAATTTGTGACACTCTGGCGTCAGTGTTTGCCTCGCCTCTGCATGATTTCACCGACTCGCCGCTGGTGTTATGATTACTGCGGTGACAAATGACAACAACCGCCTTCCACCTTCATGTTGTCTCTATTGCACGGCCATCAACGGCTTTGTTTCAGCAGCTGGGCTTTTCTGCGAGTTGATCTTCATCTGTATTAGTAATTATTCCTGAATGAAGTAGCACACGGCCACATCTTCACAACATCTCATCTATGCTGCGGCGGCGTGTGTTGCATCGCGGAAAGGACGACTTTTCTCGGCGCCATCTGCTCAGCCGCTTCCGAGCCAAAGCGTGTGCGGACCACTGTAAACACTTCGAAAAAGGCCGATGGGGCCGGCGACGTGACGCCGCCGCCGCCGCCGTTAGAAGTCACCTCAAAGTGTTTCGCCGTGTTTGCAGTCGTGTTTTGTTGCTTTTCAAGACACAAAGTGACACTAAAATTATCTCCCCGTCGTTTCATTGCTGCTCTGGGCTGACAGATCTCGAGCAAACAAAACATAAAAAAAAAAACTGAGGACGATGCGTCCCCCTAGTGTGTTTTAATGATGCCAAGAAGCATGAAATGACATTATTCCTTAGTTACAGTTGCTAGGAATATGTCATGCAGAAATGTGTGCAGAGATAGAACTTTTATGGCTATTTTAAAAGCCATCTTCCAAGACCACCTCTTGCGCAATTTCTTTGTTTACAGCCGACCAATTGAAAAATACCATGGCGGACTGATTAAAATGCGGCGAAAGGTAATAGTGGAACACGCTTTTGTCTTCTGTCAGGATTTTTTTTCTTTTTCACAATTTTAAAATAAATTTAAATAAAAGACGTTCTTTTGCCAAAATGGACAAAGAATCACAAATTCTTTCTGCAAGGAATATCGACTACTTTTGACTCTTTGGCCAAATCGCATCATTTTGTTCTCTCTAGTGCAAATGCAGAATATGGATTATGTTACCAGGACAACGAGGGTGGAGATTGGCTCGGTGTTGCCGACTTCGCGGCGTTACGACTTTTTTTTCTTTTTTTTAAAACAAGTAAAAATAATCTAGTTAGTTCTAGTGCTTATAGAGCTCGTGCGCCTACGTCATAAAATCACGTGACTTTTGTTTACGTCGCTATATTGCCGGTCAAGATAAGCATTGCTCAATGCTAAGTCGGTTGGAGACGACAGGGAAATCTGTCTTGTAGCACGACGCCCAGAGTCTTGTCCGATACCGTTAAAAATTTAGCAGGTGATAATAAACGAAGATACGTGGAAAAATTAGATAAACTCAGCATAGAGGACCTGTATTTAATGCCGAGGTCGATGTTTTCGCCGATAAGAAATACAACAGTTAATTCTCTTCCGGTTGTCTTGAACAACTGGATATACACATGATTCTGGTGAGTAAGTCATCGAGATTTTCACAGGTAAAGTTTGAAAGCGAATGAGAGTCTGGACGGATACAAATACTTCGTTGCTGGATCTGTTCTCAATCAGGAACAAATCCCACATGGTGACGGGTTGATGGCTCGTAAACGCGGAAGCGTATTCGGCCACACGTTAACCTAAGTCGCAATCATTCAATCTTTTCAACTAGTATTCAATACAAATACCAATATTTAAATAAAGGACCCCTGGTTTTACAAAAACTCGCATTCATTAACTATAATTGGGGGGGGGATAAATAAATAAAATAACGAGGACGGAGTCATCCCCACGGAACGTACACGGAAGCGATTGCGGCCACACTTAACCTCGGTTAACCTCTGCGACAGACAAATTTGCATTATAAATACTTCTTGGTAATTTGAGATTGAGAAGAATAATTCCTACCTGAAATGAAGCAATTGCTACACCGGCCTGTGTGTATTTTATTCGGGCACCATCCATCATGTTTAATTGTCGAAATCCGTCGATATTTTCTGGTCTTTTCAGTTGCTGTTCCATAGAATGATCTCTTTGAATATCTTTCTCGTCTGTTGTGACAACCAACAGCACAACAGGTCTCGGGGATTGTAAATATTCTCCTCCGGTTCGATGTCTCCCACAATGTCGAGCAGCTCTGTTTGACCAGGAATATGGCGCTGTGAAAATCACGTGCACGAGCTCTATTGCAGACTTTTGGAAACTTGAAGACTCTCGCTAGCGCAGATGTTTTGCGTCCAGACTGAAAATGAACTGCAGAAGCGCAAAGCTGACACGCCCTATTTTAACGATATTAATCACAACATAACTTCCGTGACCGACCTTGTAACTCATCTTGGTTGTAACATCCTAAGCATTCCGCCAGGCGGATGTTGCTATCTGCTGCCATCTAGTGGCGGTGTCATGAGCAAGAATGGACCACGGACAAGAGGGGCGTGGCCTGGCTACCGCTCTGGGCGGTCTCATCTCTGACACCTGTCAACGGTCACAGCTGTTTCGCGTGAAGCACTGTGATTAGACCAAGTATTTAAGTTATGTCACTGGCATTTGCCAGTTCGTTGCCTTGAGCTAGTGAGTTGCGTTCACTGCCAGCAGGAATCTCCACCACCGAGAGAAAGCGTAACGTGAGCTATCCTTGTCACAGCGATTCTGTGCCACCATAGTTTAGTCCCGTCTTAGTTCATGTTTCCAAGCCTGCCTCGTAGTCATCAGAGCTTTCTGCATATCTTTTGGATCCCGCCTAGCCTAGCGTTGTTGTGCCTCTGCCTTCTCAGAGTGCTCACACCGTGTATGACCTCAGCTTTGAATAAAACTACGCCTAACATCATGCCCTCGTCTCGGAGTCCTGCATTTGGGTCCAGCCCTGCACCGGAGGGTCGTAACAGGTGGTGTATCTTGAGCACACGTGTACCTTAAATTTGGTCTTGCAACACAAAGCTTAATTTGGAGGAAAAAAATACATACACACATACAGTATTTTTATGCAAGCAAGCAAAATCTTTTCATAGTGTTCCCGTAAACATATCTTTGTTTTTTTTTTCCCTTTCGTGACATCATCTTGCTCTACCTTGCCAGAAGACTTTTTCCTCTTTCGAAGCACATCCAGCAAGACTGTCAGTCGCCCCGGAGCTTCAATTTTGGAAGACTGGCGCGTCGGTGATTGAACGTGATAAAAGCTGCGAGTGATTTTTCACGTTCTTTCTCGGCACCCTTGACTCCGAACCTCACCTGGCCCTGAGTGATCGCGGCATTCCCGGTGATTTGCAGCCCGAGACGCCACATGCCCTTGCGAGGCGGATCTGGATCTGCCTACTGGGATTAAGTTCTACATCAAACTGTTCCTTTGTGGGGAAAGAAATCTTTCGCCTTTGTTTTACTCCATGTAAGGTATCTTCCGTTGAAGCATTAATTTCTTACAATATGAATTATTAAAGGAGACTTGCATAATCAGCCTAACGAGCAACAAATGAGTGGAGAGCAACCCCTCGTTTTATGCAACTATAGAATTCATTCATTTCATTTCCATGGCTGTGTGCAATTATTTATCATCGGGCGCCCGACACCGTACGGCAGAGATTTTCCTGGCGTTCAAATGGCTCTGATGTAGTTGTGAGAAGCGAGAGCACAGTGCACTGAGCGCACTTTTCATCATGGTGGTTCTTGTGAAGACACTTGCACATCACTGAATTATCCCCCCCCCCCATCCCCCCTTCCCCCATTATTTAGTTCTTCAACTTCGGACCTCTGGCATCACTCAAGCATTCCCAATATGATGACCAAATCACCAGAAGCGAGGCGACGAAGACGGATGAGGATGATAAGACGCCGAATAAACCAATATTCAGAAATCCTTATTGGACTGTATGAGGGTTTTCCAACCTCGACAAAATACATTTCCCAATCCGCCCCTCGGTCATCATCCTTATGAGCTGCACTCTTTATCCTTTTTTGCATAATTGCAATGAGCGGCAAACAATGCGAGCCGACGTGTAGGATGTTGGGCAAACAATTGTCTCGCTATTATGTCACTTTGGTGATGATACATAAATGCATATTCCTATAACAGTGAGGGAAAAAGTCTGCGGGGATTTTTTCCCCCAAAGGTGATCTTCAGGAAGGGCCAATTTATTAGGTACACGTCTCCAATTATAACACCAAAGCAATCACACATCTGACATTTAGATATACAAAAGGCAAATTAGATAATCATCCTTTGTTTTTTTTCCCCGTTACTACTTTTATCGCATTAATATTAATAGAAGATACGTACAGATTATCTTTTTATTTTAACAGTGGCGGGAGATGCACTGTACAATGCAGGTTAGTTTGTAATATTGCAGCAAGCTCATGTGAAAAAGCCAAAATATTAATAACATTAGCTGATGCAGTGCACTGCAGATTTATGGTCAAACAGAAGTAAATGTAATAATGGTCATTTTTCATTTTTTTCCCCACTATTTTTATTGCATTATTATAATCAACTACTTTTGGTTTGATTTAATTTAAAAAACTGAGAATTGTTTCTATAATTTGCCTCTCATCTGCTTGTATAGAGAAGCCAAAATATTGGGAACAGGTCGCAGGATATAAAGCAGTGCACTTCCACACTATTGCAAAAGCACAGGAATCAGAAAATTATGAAATTAATAACTCCCTGTCATGCATTTGACTGCGGAGGTGTCCCCTATGTTGTGGGGGAGTTCCAGCAACACCACCTACGTCTACTTGTTGTGTTATGAGCACGTCACCGAACGGCAATAATGAGATTTTAATTGGGACTGTGCGTAAAAGCGATAGAAACGCATAAAATGAGAAAAAATATCACTCACCATGTTTTTGGGGGGACAGCGTCTGCCTTCCTGGTTGCTACAGCCACCAAATCAACCAATCAGGAAATCCCCTTTTTTTTTTTTTTTTTACGCACCCACGTTCCGAGCGAACGCACCAACAACGGAGCAGTCCGAGATGCGCGCGGCCGCTTGTGCGCGTCCTGCTCGCCTCGCCGTCGCGCGGGGGCTTCCACATTGCATCTCACCGCGCGGGGATTGACGTCGCAGCCTCACAGGCTCGCTCCCGCATGCGTAAACTTGACCAAGACAAGTCCCGGAAAACGTCGCCCCCGCCCACGCAGCAGACGGCCCTCTACGCTCCTAAGGTGGACGCAAAGTGCAGTAAAGTCTTCGTGGAGGTATCCGGTCAAGGTTCCCTTAAGAGGCGCCCCGGTGGCGCGTCGTCAACTAATTTGTTGCAGGGGGGTGTCAAGTAGTTGCCTTCGGCGTGCAGGACATCGTGGAAGATGCTCGTCGGCTTCCTTCCATGCAGGGAATCAGTCAGTGAGTGAGTGATGTTGGTGCAAGTGAGTGAGTACCGTGGTTAGTAATTATTTACTCTGCAGGGCCGGCCCTAGCCTTTTTGGTGACCTAGGCACATTTGCCCAATGCGCCCCCCCCCCCCCCCCACCACCACCACCAATTTTGTTATATTGTACACATCAACATGGAATAAGTCTGAAACATCAAAGTTGTGTAATAAGCATAATACTCATTTGAAATAAAAGGCATTCAAGTAATAAATATTTTTGTGGATCAGCTGGTAAAGCGTTGGCCTCACAGTTCTGAGGACCCGGGTTGAATCCCGGCCCCGCCTGTGTGGAGTTTGCATGTTCTCCCCGTGGCTGTGTGGATTTCCTCCGGGCACTCCGGTTTCCTCCCACATCCCAAAAACATGGATTAATTGGCCCTAGGTGTGATTGTGACTATGGCTGTTTGTCTCTATGTGCCCTGTGATTGGCTGAAAACCAGTTCAGGGTGTACCCCGCCTCCTGCCCATTGACAGCTCGGATAGGCTACAGCACTCCCCCCGACCCTTGTGAGGATAAGCGGCAAAGAAAATGGATGGATAACGTTACATGGAAGAACTCACCTGCTTCAGCCTGCGTTTCACAAGGGGGCAGGTGGCATGTTTGATGCGGTGCTGCTCCAAGACGCCAGACGTTCACTCTGAACTCGTAGCTGAAGTATTCAAAACATACGGTACATCCACACTATAACGTCACTGCATTAACAATGTGTACATTTACTTATTTCCATACAAACAAAAAAGCTATGGAAGGACATACCACAAACATCAACAGTGTGTTCTTCCAAATAAGATTATGTATTACTCTCTAGCTGTGATTATGCATTACTAATAGAAAAAAAAAAAGGGTAAATATTTGTTCGTATTGGTCACTTAATTAAAGTAAGCAGTAGTGATAAGGGAGTGAGAAGTTCCTTAGTATTTCTAAGGACACATTTTTCAGTCTCAAAAATAAAGAGGACACATGCAGCTAAAAGAGGACACCCGACGACAGCAAGATAATGCTTAGTTTATTTCAAGCTAGCTAGCGCAAACATGTTTTTTACACCCATAAACAAAATGTTATGACATTACTTTTTTATTTCGACGACATTCCCTCCGTCGCTTTTCTTCTTTTGCAGAACGGTGCACCCGAAGGCTCGGCCGTCCTTTTCATGATCGCAAAAAAAAAAAAAAGAATAAAAATTAAGTAAACTTATAAATAAATCACGCGTCCTGTTCTTACTCGTCACTCCTTGGCTACCTTGAGATGCGCCCCCACGTCATGTGACATTACTTGACAAGTGACAATTTATCATTTATTTTGTCATTTTAATTATTTTTCAAGGCACAAACCTAAAGGGGACGCCAGTGAGCAGCAAAAATTATTTCATGATTTTACTGAAATATTTCTCCCAAGGATGAGGGCGCTGGCAGTGCGGCCCTCCAGCTGATACCGCCCTGAGCGACCGTGTGCGTCGCCTATGCCCAGGGCAGGCCCCGTTTTTTCAATTGCTGAAACGCAAAACCCAGTTTTCTCAACCAATTCCTGGTCAAACCATTTCATAAAACCTTAAGATTTAGATTTAGAGATGTGAACAGGTAATCACTTCCTGTTTCCCAATTTTGTATTGACTGTTCTGTTCAGTTTTTCCCCATTCTGATTATGACTCGAGGCCCGTTTTGAGGCAATAGTTTGGTTTAGCGGGAAGTGTCTTGAGTTTTTGTGAAGTAGGTTTTTGGTTTCGCGCGTCTGTACTTTTGCAAGTGTTCACGACTTCACTCCTGCCCTCTGGGGGTTGTTGTTGATATCAGCCAACAGTTGCCGTAGTGTCTCTCTTTACAGCCCCCGAAATGCTTCTGTCATCAACTGCTCTCGTTTTCCTTGGGCTATTACTTAGTACAGCGGAGATTACTTTTTTTCCCCCACGGTACTCAAAATGGTTGCGCTCTATAAGGCCAATGTTTGTGCAGTGGCTCTGTTTGCTTTTAGTTGTGCTTATAATTTTATATCACCTGGCAGGGTTTGTGAGATATTGGGGAAAAAAAACAACCATTGTAACTTACAGCTAAGGGAAATTTAGCATCTTCAGTTTCAGAAGGATGCCTTTTGAAAGTGGGAGAAGGCCGGAGGTCCTGGGGAAAAAAAAAAAAACAAACAAAAAGCACGGGGATAACATCCACACTTCAGACAACCTCAAAACTGTGAGGATGTGCTGTTTTCTTTAAAGAATTGCATACATCTTTCATA
Organism: Syngnathoides biaculeatus; assembly: GCF_019802595.1. NCBI lineage: Eukaryota > Metazoa > Chordata > Actinopteri > Syngnathiformes > Syngnathidae > Syngnathoides > Syngnathoides biaculeatus. The sequence goes on along the minus strand of NC_084654.1, from coordinate 17,453,353 downwards.
CGGTGACTCACGCTCTGATTTTTTTATTCCCTCTCATTTTTGTCACAGGTCACATTGTAGTTACGGTTTCCCTCAGAGGGCCGTTATGACTGTGAAACCATAAAAATCTTTCATCGCCTCGTCTGATTTACATACGAAACCTATGAATTAGTCTTGGAATCAGAAGTCAAGGGCAAAGGGTTTTTCAACCATTGTTCATGTTTGGTCACACAGAAATGCTTAGAATATCTCAATGTTATAGTTTACCATATGACAATTTGAAATTTGGGCACAGATTTTACAAGAATCACGGAAATTAACGCACGTGATTTGCGTCCGCGGGGCACAAAACATCATGTGGCGGGCCGGATCTGGCCCCCGGGCCTTGAGTTTGACACCTGTATTCAAGCAGATGTATACAGCCTACTGGACTTTAAAAGTATTCCTTCAGAATTAAAAAACAAAAATAAAACTCAACCTTTTGCCTTTTACCCATCTTATATGCAGAATAAAAAGTTTTATGCCAGCGGGGAGCCGTCATAAGAAAACATAAATCGGCACTCTGGCCTGCTTTAATCACATCACAGTGCTGAGAAACTTACTGTGGGTGGCAATATGGAATAGAGATAAAGAAAAAGCAGCTGCCACAAAATATTATATGTATTTATTATGACCTAGGGCCATGCTTCCCTTTGGACATATGAGCACACTTAGAGCTCACCACACCAATAAAGCGTAGCCTGCATGACAACTTCATAAATCAGTTCGATAATACAAATGTTGGGAGCAGATACACGATGATTGCAACGTGACGAAAATTGGACTGTAACCATTTGTCGTGTTTTACAAGCGTCTTTGGCCATTTAAATCACTAGCGGTCAAGCTACAGTGCTATTCACGCTGCAAGGGCAGATACTAATACGTGTATCATTTTAACATGTTGCAGCAACTTCCCTTTGTTGTTCTGTTCGTGGTCAACATCAGCGACAAGAATGGACCTTTCTGATGGCGATATTAAGCTCCGCCCCCGTAGCGATGTCCCACAAGCTTCCAAAATGGCGATTGAACAGAACATGTTTGAAGTTGATTCTCTATCGCGTATTCCAGATAATATTGGGGTATGTTTTTTGCCTAACGCGTCAGACTTGTCCAAGAGAGTTCTACAGAGAGGTCTCAACTATTTCACGCAAGGATATGTACACGGAATTAAGATTTTAGACGGAGCAGGACGCAATGTCAGCGTTACAGCGAAATGTTGGCGATCGGTGCAAAAAAGTTTGACGCCTCACGAACTTCATATTAAAATCCAACAGGATAAAATAGTGGTATCGTACTGCACGTCTATAGCAGAGTGAGTACTTTTCACTTGGAAAGATCACGAGTAATATCATTGCAGTCTTTATAAGCGAGTGGGTGTATTCATTTGACTTGGCTCGTAATCAAACCCAGTGCCCTGTCTTAAAAGTCTGTGATACAAATGGACATTTTTCTTGCATGACGTGGCGCATTTGTGTATCACTAACCCGACTCTTCGGCATAAAACATTTCACACTTCATTCTGCAGGTCAGTGATACGCTAACAAAGTGAAAGCTGTTCATCTGCAATGTATAAAGCACTGATAATAATTCAATTAAACTCAGAGAAGATACTTCTCCCTCACTTACCTTTGAATATACAGCCTTGTGTTTGTTGATATTGTCTACACGTAGTTTTGTGTGCGCTCTTCCGCGAGCTTTAATCCATCGTAGACACTTCGTCAACTGTTTTAGGCTTTGGAAAATGAATCAATCGGGCCCGTTGTAACCTAGCCGGATATCTTTCATCAGAATTGCACGTTCCCCAAGCGCATCTGAGGACCATTTTTTTTCGTGACATTAACTTTTCCAAGCGCACGCTACTGACAACCAGCATTGCTTGTGGGACAACATGGCGGCAGAGGCGTGTCAAGCCAGGGGTTAAGACAATGCGGCTATCTGATTGGCTATTATCGGACGAGTGATTGACAGGTCGGAAAGGTCCATTGAAAGAAACCAGGGAACTACATTGACGAGACAAGTACGCACACCTGGGCAAGCCAAGTGCTTGCGGGGTAGGACCTGATTGGTTGACGTGGAGCAGGGCTGATGAGAGCAAGTGAAGACGAAAACCAATCACGGGGCTCAAGAAAACAAAACATCAAGCAAAACAAAATCCAATCATAACAATGCAAAATTGTACAGAAACACTGACTATGGCACAAATCCACATAAGTACACTTGCGAGCATTATAGAAATGTTTAGACTTTTATTTATTTATTTATCCATTTTATTGGATTTACAGTGGAAAGACTTTCAAGCACTTTGTTTCACTGTCGCGGAGAATAACTTGTTGAATATACTCGACAGTATGTAATAATTATTAACTGGAGCTGTGTATGCAGTGCTTTTCAATTTTACACTACAGTGAGTTAAAAAGCACTTACTGTTGGAACTTTTAGTAATGAAGAAATTACCTGAATAAGGATAAGTTGTGTTTTTCAAGTAAAACAATGAACCTGCCTATCATGTTCCAATTGCGTTTTCAAACCTGTCCAAAATCAGAATAAATGGACAGTATTTGAAAGTTTCTCGAAAAATTAATACAGTACTTGCTTTAATTCTGTTTCCAATTCAATTACCTTTGCTAACTACATTACTTTTGAAAATAATTTGCCCAACATGTTGATCTCAGTTCTGAGGACCGGGCGGGGTTCAAATCCCGGACCCGCCTGTGTGGAGTTTGAATGTTCTCCCCATGCCTGCGTGAGTTTTCCCCGGGCACTCTGGTTTCCTCCCACATCCCCAAATAATGCAACATGAATTGGACACTCTAAATTGCCCATAGGTGTGATTGTGAGTGCGGCTGTCTGTCTCCACGGGCCCCGCGATTGGCTGGCAACCGGTTCAGGGTGTACCCCGCCCTGCTGCCCGGTGACAGGTGGGATAGGCTCCAGCATTGCCGCGACCCTCGTGAGGATAAGCAGCTCAGAAAAATTGATACACACATTATATATGTAAACACACAAAAAAAAGCTAAACTATTGAAGTCATTAATTACACATGATCTAATGATAAAGGCTTTCATTAACCCCATGAGTTATTGTTCAATGTCCTTTGGTGCATTGCAATACAAATTTCAACTATTATTATTATTATTATTGTTATTATCCCGAAGATACTCACAAATAGTGTCGCCGGGTTTGCCCCATCTGTAAAATTAATGCCGTTTGCGGGAAAGCTCGTCTTTAGTCACACGCCGTAACGTTTTCAACTCCAAGCCATTGATGTCAGCATCTGCTTGCAATTTGTACCTTATCGAATTTTACAATATCTCATATTGCACCGAGCAGCCAAGGCGGAGAAGCGTACAACTTTGTCTTGTCATAAGTTCCCGTTCTTTGGTAATCATCACACATGCCTTTCTATGATGACACGGGGAAAATAAAAAGTCAAAGCAAAAGCAAAACTCACAAGTATCACGTGACGTCGATCGCTCGTCACGGCATTTATTCTGCGTGACTTAGCCTCTAAGAAATGTCCACGCTAAATCAGACTTAAGCCTTTATTTACACAACGCGCAACAATTCACAGAGCGCACAATCTTGTCTGTTCATTAAAAAAAGCGTTGATTGATCTCGGGGGTTCTCAGCCTTCTGTGCGACGTTCAATCTGTAATTGAATCGATACAGCGCTCCTTGAAAGTTAATTAGAACGCTCTTCAAGTACAGAAACTGTAAATGAAGAAAACAGAGCTCATCGCTCACGGGCGTGATGAGCAGACGTTTCGCCACGTGGAACCGCGTCGAGCGACGAGCCCGGAGTGACCGAACGGTTTTCGGGAGTGGCCCGACGTTGCTTTTGAAATTTGAAAGGCCAACCAAAATGTTGTACCGCGATGAGCTTTCAGGACAACAATCCAAATCAAATTAACCCTCTCTGGACCAAATAAAATTTTGCAGAGAGAAAAAATCTTGACACTTTCAGAAAATGATGCTCTGGACTTAAAATTTTCGATTATATTAAACCTGTTGCAAATTTGCAACCCCTGCCCAGAAAGCTGCCTAAAAATGTAACAACATTTTTATATTGTATAGCACTCAAGATAGGTGAATTGCTACTATTATTATTACTTTTTATTATAACTACAATTATTATTACTTTTTTATCACATTACTTTTTACTGGTGTTGCGTGAAGTTATTTTTCATGCCAAAATGCTGAGTTCCTTTGTGAATCCTTCAAAGTAACAGGGTACATGCTCAAAGTAGGAAGTCAAAAACTTGCACATACAGTATAAAACGTGACACGATAAAACAGCCACAAATAAATGTTTTCCATTCATCCGTCAATTTTTTTAATCGCTTATCCTCACAAGAGTAACGGGAGTGGCGTAGGTTATCCCAGCTAGCTGCGGGCAGGAGGCGGGGTACACCCTGAACTGGTTGCCAGCCAATCACTGGGCACATAAATACAAACAACCAATCGCACTCAGAATCGCAGCTTTCATAGGTTTGATATTGAAACTGGTAAAAAATAAATAAATGAAAACCCCGAGTCAAATGTTTATTTTAGTCTACAGTGCCGGCTGCTAAGAAAATGGATGTTCATAATTTTGACCCTCTTTTATTTCAACCATGCTAACTTTTTTGAGCAAGCCCCATAGACGAATTGGAATCGGAACCCGAATGGCTCAAATTCAACGATGACAGTGAAGGTCCATTTTTAACACATGCTTTGGCTTTCAAAACAAAAAAGCATATTTTGAGCGGAGAGTAATGCACAACATGCAGGGCGAAAATGGAAAACGCGACCAGCTCGTAAAAACGTCCATTTGAATGAGAGATATCATTTTCGAGCAAACGCTGATGGAACGGCAGATGAACGACGAGGAAACGCCACCCATATTTGGAAGGTGTCGGTCCTACGCTTGTCTTGAATTTAAGGAAGTGAATTCCCACACAGCACACATTTATATGCGCGTCGACAGCGGCACAATAACCTCGCTGACATCTTTTGAGGATGTCGTTGTGATGAACGGCCAATAAACATTAAAGGTCTGCACAATCAGTCGGGCCCACTTTCTGTTCATTTGCTCAGAACTCCTTGCGGCGTCGGGGGAGATGGACAGTTTTATACGTCCATTTTTGCACCTGGGACTTTTTATTATCTGGATCGACGGGTGAGATCTGCTACTGTCGGAAAATCATGATATCAGTTTTGAGTCAGCAAAACATAAATTCAGTGCCACGGTATGACTTGGACTGTCCGTCATATTCATAAAACCTCGTCAGTTTAGACTTTTCTCGAAGATTCAAATCAACTGTGGCTTCCACCCTAATCAATAGAATCGCCGCATAAAATGTCGAGTTACAGTAAATGGAGTTTTAGTGACGCGCTCTGCGGTTTCTTTTACCCAAACAAGAATGAATGCGTGAAATAATTTGGCCAATACGGTGGGGCAGATGTAGTCGGCTCATTGGTACCTAACTGCTGGCCCGCGCCGCTTTAATTTTGCGTTGCGGCGGTCTGTTCCGACTCACCGTCACATAGCTGTGATGTGTGCCTTTATAGATATTTGTGAAATTCAAAAGTATTCTCTTAAATTGAGTCGGTGCAAAATGGTGAACCGCTGGAGTGAAAAATTAAACGACTCAACCTGCTGGCCTGATTGATGAGTCTGGGATTTCTTGGTCATGAAAGATTTAGGAACCTGTACAAGGTGTCAGAAAGGTTCCAGGACTGGTTTCACCAAGTATATATTTCAAATCCTAACTTCAAACTACACGTTTTCCCTTTCCAAGTAGTGCCAGCGGAATCCAATTTACTTTTCCGGGCTTCTCTGCAACACCTTCACGCATTCCTGGAAGGATTCCGCCGGGATCATCTGCGCCGCCGTCGTCACAGACATCTTGATGTCGTCCACATCTTAGCCAAAGCTCCCCTTGATGATTCTTTAAAGCTTAGGGAAATAGGACCCCTCCCCCCCAAAAAAAAGTCAGGCGATTAAGGTGGATATGTGTGTTCAGAAGTTTAAAAAATGTCAAATTTAGTCGTTTTGGGTCTGTTGAAGGATTTTCTGAAGAGGGAGTTTGCCTCAGTCCACTTGTGTGCGCTCGTACAAGTTCGATTGCTCTCTTAATGTGTGAAGAGGGTGATTGTAGACCTGCTCCGTATGTCAAGTGCCTTGAAATCAGCTCTATTGTGAATAATCACAATAAGATCACAGGTTTCAAACGGAATGGCGGTGGGACAGGTGGCAAAGGGTCCAGATCTGGCCCGCCAAATTATTTGATGTGGCCTCTTAACCAAATCGTGCATAGACTTGGTTTCTTCCTAAAATACCATCCATCCATCCATTTTCTTCACCGCTTATACTCATGAGGGTCGCAGGGAGTGCTATCCCAGCTGTCAACGGGCAGGAGGTGGGGGACACCCTGAACTGGTTGCCAGCCAATCGCAGGGCACATTGAGACAAACAGCTGCACTGACAATCACACCTAGGGGCAATTTATCCATCCATTTTCTTTACTGCTTATCCTCACAAGGGTTGCGCGGAGTGCTGGAGCCTAACCCAGCTGTCAACGGGCAGGAGGCAGGGTACACCCTGAAATGGTTGCCAGCCAATCGCAGGGCAACAACGAGACAAACAGCCGCACTGACAATCACACTTAGGGGAAATTTAGAGTGTCCAATTAATGCTGCATGTTTTTGGGATGTGGGAAGAAACTGGAGTGCCTGGAGAAAACCCACGCAGGCCTGTGCAAACTCCACACAAGTGGGTCCTGGATTGAACCCGGGACCTCAGAACTGTGAGGCCAACGCTTTCCAGCTGAGCCACCATACCGCCTTGCTAAAATACCCAAACTGCAAATTGTATTGAGATATTGCAAGCATTATTTAAATAAACTGGATAAGACAACAACTAGTTTTTATTGGCTTTTAATTTTAAAAAAATCATTCTACGTCAATTGGCGATCGTGTGTGTTCACACCCGTAAAGGCCATCTAAGAGAAACCATAATTATGATATGTACCGCGACAAAAATGAGCCAAGCCCCTGATCTAAATTAAATTGCGGTAAAGTTCCTACTTTAGTGACCGAGTCAACACGAGCGTGATCAGTTGTCATTCTCTTTTCTATTCAGGATGTGCCGTTTGCTTGACTGGGGAGCAGTCACGGATGTACCCAACTCATCCAAACTCATCTACGATGGGTCTGAGTTTTATAAAAATAGATAATAATAATAAATAGCATTTATTAAATGTCAATCCCCAATGGGGAAGCAGGCTAACTAACGAGCTTTTGTCATTCCAGCGCCATCTGGTTTGTTCAGTGTTACGCGACCCGTTTGACCCTAATACCCCCCCCCCCCCCAACTCAATGAGCTTTCTTCTTTCTGAGTTGTACTTCTTAACGCCTGCTCATGTATACAGTTTGTGCACGGCCACATATTCTATTGACATAAAGTCACATATGGGCCGTGTTCCTTTTTGTGTTCTCTAGTAGAGATGACAGAATAACAATCCCGCCAATACGAAAATATGAAGAAGGCTCGAGGAACTCGACCCGCCTCCATACAGGTTCTGTCACTTTGGATCAGGGAAAGCACAATAAATATTAAGCGTGGGATGAGACGTAAATTCAGTGTTGAGCTCTTCATCAGCTCCAGCTAGAAAGTCTTTTACAAGTATCTTAATAATTGCCCTATACATTCGTATTAATTTAATTGGTGCAGTGCTTATTACATTTTGAAATGTCACAAAAACATATCCTACCTCATGTCAGTCCACTTTCAGCAGGCACATACAGTAACAACTTCCAGTGAGATTCACAGAAGAATGTACAGTAGTCCAAATCTGCTCCACACATCAGCCAGCCGGGTCTACTTTGATATCCTTCGATCCTTTTGCATATTTGAGATTTTATTCCACTTGGATTGCATTTTTGGCATTTTTTCCTCTCCATTTCAGGGCTGATTCACCTGTAAGTCACATTTTATCTCGTCCCCATTTCCTCTCCCTTGGAAGGATTATCTGGGTCAATGCATTGTAGTTTTCCTCACTTTTGATCTTTTCTGTCAACATGATTACATAACTACGCAAGCGTATTGCTGTCTCAGACACACACAAAATCATGTTTTTTGGGCAAATTTTTTTCTGGTTTTCAGCCAAATTTTTGCTGTTTTTCAGACAAAATTTTTCCCCCTGTTTTTGGGGCTATTTTTTACATGCAAAACGGGATATTTTTTTTTTCGTGTGTGTGCGTGTGTGACAGCAATACGCTTCCGTACAGAACAACTACAAAGCAGAGTGGAAGTCTTCTTGGGACCTTCAAAAGATGCTCTCAAAATATAAAAGTGATTATTATTACAACCCTTTTTGAGCAACTTTCTAATGATGGACTTTTCCCGTACTAGATCATTTTTGGAATCTTTTACCCGGATACAAATCGGAATACTGCGATTGGCCAGCAACCGGTTCAGCCAATTAGCATAGTCGTGAGTTTGCCTCCAGGATACTCACTGGAAGTTACTCTTTAGTCTTTGAATTGTGTGAAACTCTCAAAGTTACTTCATGAATAAAAGTAAAAAAAAAAAAGTGAACGTGAGAGTCCAAACTTCTCAAACCCGCATTTTTTCTCACCCTAGTGTATTCATTCTGCGGATGGATATGGAACATTTTGGGAAGATGTGGAGGGGTTGGTGAGGAGAATAACTTGTTGATACCTAAAAGTTGGGCATGGTATCGAGCCCGGAATTGAAAATTTTGGGAAAGATGTTTGCCAAGATGGACAGCGAGAAATATCACTTGCTGTCAGCATGGTGTGATGTGTTTGAGGTGTTACATCAAAACGTCATCATGTTCATCTTTGGGGAGAAGTCTGAACATTTCCGGGATGGATGCAATAACTTTGGGGATTTTTTTTTTTTTTTTTTTACATATGCCATTTTTATGCATATCCAGAGAAAGTTGTAGATCCATGATTTTTGGGGAAATTCATAATGTTTTAAAATGTTCTGCATCAGTACTTGTTTAAGAGATAAATTGACTTGGGAAGTGTGGTCTGAAGGGATATTGAAAGGACTGTCTGGTGGTCAATGAATTTTTCTTGAAAGATGGCGGCGTTGAACCTCATCATTGGTTGTTTGGTTAAGAAAAACATTATGGAAAACAGAGAATCTCATTACTGTATATTAAAAGTCAAAATGGTCATTAAGTAGACATATACGGTTTTCACTGGACCGCAATAATATCTGGTTTCCTGGCTGGGGACTTTATGACTATACAAGGAAAAAAGACTTCATTTGTAGAAATGATGGACCTGCTGCTAAATTACATAAGCTTCCTCGCCTGCACAGACTGCAAATGGTTGACCCAAGTATAACCTGCTGTGTAACCAGCAATCAGCACCGTGTGTACGTGTATGTGTTTGTGTGTGTGTCTGTGTGCGCCGCACAAAATCATCTTTAGTCATTATGTGTACTTGTGGTTGCAATTTCACAGTGAAATGAAAGTTTATCCCAGTCAGTGTTTCCCGACCACATTAGAGAGCCGTGAGAGATCATCAGGAGGGAAATTTTTCCAATTATACTTAAATGTTTGTAAAATTAATTATTTTCAACAAACAATTTTAGTCTTCATCGGTCTATGCAAGTGATGTACTGTGATAAAAGATTTTATCTTCGTACACTAGACAAAATTTAACCTGTGCGTCCACATTTTTGTGACAATTTTGTGGTGTGTCATGAGATTTTTTTTTCAGATGCAAAATATGGGCCGTTGCTTAATAACGGGAAAGTGTTATATAATCTGTCGTGCTGCAGCAGCATATCAGGGACTGGGTTTTCGTGGTGTGGGTGCGGGGGTCCCAGGTGCAGGGAAGCAAGGCGGCCTCATGCACAAAAACGTGTCATAGATTGTTTTTCCTTGTAAAGCTCATATATGTCCAAGTTCACGGCTGGCGTACGTACATTTCGACAGCTGTTGGTCATTTGGCGAGAGAGGTGATGGCGGGAAACTGATCAGGACTGTGCCAGTTGACCCTAAGCCGAGCTATGCCAGCCATGTGGAACAGAATTGTCCACATCCCGGCCAAGTACTCCATCTCCAATCTGAAGACGTGCTTCTTTTTTTTAACTCAAAAGATTTATTAGAAACTAAATAAACTCATCCATGCTTTTATCTCAAGTAGACTTGACTACTGTAATGGTCTTCTGACTGGACTCCCAAAAAAAGAGTATTAAATAACTGCAGGTCATTCAGAATGCTGCAGCTCGCGTTCGTTCTCGAATCCTTAAGTCCTTGCACTGGCTTCAAGTCAGCTTTAGATTAGATTTGAAAGTTCTGCTACAGGTCTATAAATCACTAAATGATTTAGGTCCTGAATATATGAAAGAAATGCTTACAGAATACAAACCCAGTAGAGCTCCGAGATCGACTGACTCAGGTCAAATAGTGGAGCGCAGAGTCCAAAGCAAAAATGGTGAAGCGGCATTCAGGTATTATGCTGCACACAAATGGAATAAGTTGACAATAGAAGTGAGGTCAGCCTCAAGTGTGAATGTTTTGAAATCCAGGTTGAAAACTCCTCTTTCTCATGCTTTTTAGAATATATCCACTTTTTGATAATATTACTTGCACTGTGTGCGGTTTTAACTGTCTTTTTAAAATATTTAGTTTGTCACTTTTATTGTTTTTCATTCCGTTGTAAATGTTTTATCTCTTTGTTTGCAAATGCCTTTAATCATGTAAAGCACATTGAGTTACCTCATGTATGAAATGCATTATACACATACATTTGCTTTGATTTAAATATCTTTCTGTCATAGGGCTGAGTGTGAGTTACCGTTTGAACACATTTGTTGTGAGTTATGAAAAATAGATGCTATTTACCTTGCGGGGTGATCAGTCAGCCGCATGTGCTCCCACCACCTCAACAGCGTCAACCATGATTTTAGCGAGTCTCTTCTCAAATGCAGGGGGGCCCTCGGCAGAGGTTCTTGCGCCTGTTTTGGTGGTGGGCAGCTGTCCTCTGCTTCACAAGCGCCTTTATATTCTGACCATTTCTTTTTTAGTTGTGCGCTGTTCTGAGCCCACAGCATTGACAGCCGCACACACAATTTCTCATTCACTCCTCTTTCGCTTGGTGTTAGCAACAGCGCCCAAAGAGAATTTCTTGCACGCCCCCCCCCCCCTTCATTAAGCAGTATCTCCACTTAACATTCAGAAAAATAATATTTCTTTACTGCTATGCTCATTTTCCTTTTTTTTCCCTGATCATTTCAGAAACTGGGATCTCAGGTGCAGGACCCATTTAAAATATGATTTGCATATTTAAATGTGTCCACGGACTAGGAAGGGTCGGCTACTTCAACATCTGCGCTCAATTCCACGTTGAGTGGGATGTATAAAGGGAATGTACTTTGATTAATTTGTACGCACAGATTCATACATCTGGAGGATTTCGTGCTTATGATGTTTTCTGCATTGGAGTGCACGCTATGTTTCAATTGGAAATCCACGCAAGTCTTTGTAGATTAGACCCTGAGGAGTCTCAAATTTGTATTTAATTTTGAAAATGAAAAAAGGCAAATAAGGCTCAAGGACCACTAAAAACTATACAGTGATGCCTCGGTTCTCGACCACAACCCATTACAGAAAACGGTTTGAAAAGTGATTTGTTCGAAAACCGATTCGATGTTTCCCATTACAATGAATGAAAAAAGAAATAATGCGTTCCAATCCAAAAGAATTCGGCTTTTTAAAGCATTTTTTTTAGCTTTTCCTGATAATAAACTGCAAAGTAGAAAAACATGTATAGTTTAAGTATTTCATATCATAAAATAATTGAATATTTTTTTTTTTCTCAAAATGTATGCTTTAGTAGTAGAGTACGCTAGGCTGGGAGTGCATTGCCGTATCTGTAACGACTCGGCCCCCAGCCTTCTAAACTTTTTTTATTAACAAAAGTGCAGAATAACTTTAAACAAGCAACTTGCCTTCTTTGGAGCCATGATTGGGGGTTAATACGGTAGTCCTCGATAAGAAGAAAAACAGTCTCTACCGGGACATGTCTGTGTACAGAGGCTGCGTTATACAGAATAGCAAAAGTGTGTTCAAAAACGGGGACGTTCGAGAACCGAGGCTTTACTGTATTAACAAAATCCCCAAATTCAATTCACAGGAAATTACAACGAGCACCTGGACAAGACACAAATGGCGGGAAGGAGTTGAATGTTAAACGCGAGTGAGAGGGCTGACGAGAACAAATAGAAACGACACCAAAGCAAGCAAGACAAGACATTAGCATTGACAGTGCAAAAGGGGGGCGGGCGGTACATGACATGAAACGAAAACTCAGTCTAATTAAAAAGACTAAAGCATGGATCATGACACAGTGTTTAATGGCAGCCTGTTACAAGCATACCAACCCCTGCTTGGCGTCCCGGGTTGAGTCGATAATGAAGAGTCCATATGCACTAGAGTGGGGGGCACACATTGACAGGATAGGGAAGCCCAGTCACCCTCTCCATCGCCCTGGGAAGATATCGAGGGTTGCCCAGGCCGGATGAGTGACATAGTGCAGTGTGTCCTAGCTCTACTCTGAAGTTTCATCCCAGTTAGTCATGGCAGCCACCCGCAGTATATTTGCACCAGCTCAACTGGCACCTCTTGCTGTAATCTCCTCTCGAGTACACAGGAATAGACTTTCCAAGGGAAGCTGAGGTGTGTAACACCCCGCCTTGTGTGTGGAAAATGAATTTTTGGGTACTATGATGACAGAGTGGTTAGCGCTGCAGTTTCGTAGCAGGAAATCCCTTGTTTCATTACAGCTTGGAATGTTCTTAACACCTGACTTTGAAGCCTTTCTTGAGGGACTTTGGATTTTCTCGGCTTGTATGACTGTCTTTCTCCCCCATGAAAAAGATTTTTAGTCCCTTTCATTGACCAAGGTGCTGATGCAAGACCTACATTTGGTTGTTCTACATGTTTGCATCTGATTCTCAATTATGGGCTAAATACTGAGAACAAATTTAATCACAAATTAATTACAAATCTCAATAATAAAGTAATGTCTATCCCAAAAATCCCTATGCACTTAATTTATGATTTCGTTGCAATGGGTTGTCAATTAACAAAGTAGCATCGCAATATTGCTGACTGGACAGTAAAATTCCAGGGAATTTCTATCCGGACACTGACCCATCGTCAATCAGAGGTTGGTTCCACAACTGCTTTTGGGAGGGATAAAGTTTGATCTGTGGCGGTTGTTCAAAAGCTTTAAGAGGAACAATACGATGCGGAGCAACCCAAAGCTGTTACAGGTAAAACTTTATCACTCTCTGAAGCATCTGCCGAATTGATCTTTGTGGCTTTGTGTGAACGCCTGCCCTAAAGTTTGGTCTTTTCATCAGTTGATGGTAGAAGCAGGCCTTGTTAGCTGTCAAGAACAGATGCTATTTTGAGAAATTTGCAATGGGTAGCATAAACTGTGCTGCACTTTAGAGCAGTAGGACAGCCATAAAGCTTCTCCAGCTAAACTGTAGTCAGGGATAGAAAAACCTCTTGCCAGGAGGCATTCAACTGCTCTAATGTCAATTTGCAAGCCATGGGCAAGGGTATGAAGTTCTTCCAAAGACTGCAAATACTGTTGTTCAATGCTTATGGCCTCATGTCTGTCCAAATGATATCTGAAGTGTAAATAATAGACGTCGGGACACCCTGTACCTACAACATTTACCTTTATCGCAGTAGAACTCTGCAGACTTGTGTCCGCTCTGTGATAGTGTGGACATGGAACTGCTTCTGGTTTTCCTAAAGTGTTATAGTTTGCCAGAATTTGTATCTTGAAATTGTGCACCACAGGATTCCCAAGATGGGAAACTCCTTCTGGCCATACGATTTCTGGTATCTAACACTGGATTAATGGGATTCTACCAGAACTGGCACAGTCTCAGAGATGTAATCAGTAGTCCTCCTCAACTAAGATTTGAACCCATGGCTAAGGATGTGGAAAACCTGTATACTGACTCCAGCACCATGTTACTATAGCAGAGTAGTCAGACACACAACAGGATTAACCCCGTCAGTCACACCACTTCGCATCTCCATGTCTCAGATTGCTGCCCCATCTGTCTCTGGGTCTATGACACAGGGCTCCCTTATACCAATGATCCTTCAAACTCTACAGGTCGTGACTGACCAGGAGGTGAAACATCCCACCTTCGAGACCACTTGTGAGTGAACCCTGAGGAGGAATTGAACATCTTGTAAAGCTCTGTAACCTTGACACCGGAGACATGCTCCTTGGTCCAGAATCAGGATTGCTTAAACCGGGGGTTCTCTAACTTTTCAGGTTGAAGGACCCTTTACAGTAGGCAAACATTTCCAAATAAAATTCAACATGAAAATTATTTACACTGATACTACTATACTTTGAATTACTATTTGCGTTTCTTGGGAATTATTTGTTTTCAAAACATTTCAACTTAAATATTCAGGACCAGTATAACATAATAATAATACCCGAGTCGACAGCTAAGAAATGACGGCCCATTTGGACTTAATATCCTAAGCCTCTCTTACCATGCAGTCATTCAGTTTTTGGGGGGCACACGAGTGGTTTATTTGGCATCGAGACACCACAAGCATGTTTACTGACTGCAAACATTAACCACTTTCAGCTGTAATTGAAGTAAATAATTCACATAAATAACACGTTATGTGTTTTACCAGGGTGGCTTATTTAAATGTAAACTATAAATGGAAATTTATGGAAATGAAAGGTTTCTTTTTTTTTTTTTTTAACACTGCAGTCACTAAGAGATGCTGGATTTTGCACCTTGCAGAGAGACACCCCCCCACCCACCCATTAAGCGCATGCTCGGCATAAATAACGGAAGTCTAACAGCAGGTGCTGCAATGCATCCAAACGTGCACCTGAAATAGTTTTATAAATAAACAATAGTACAGTTAAACGGCTTCGCTTGGCTCAGGACATTTGGCGTGTCCGGGATATGAAATGGAAAAATAAAGTGGGGAGATTTTTTTTTTTTCATCATTTTCTCCAAGAATAGGGATTTTCTCATCAGTATGCAGAAGAGTGTGACATTATGGGTAATAGGAAAAGTCCACTCACCACAGTAGCACCATTTAACCTCTTTCAATAGGCTTTTAATTATTGTAATGAGTGCTGGATTCCTCTCTATTCCCTACTTGCATTTAACGAGAATTACTAATACACAGTAAGCTTTGTAAAAACAATATTTGAGTGTGGTCCAGCGCTGATAAACTGTAACTGCTGCTAGTCTTGATCAACAAATGGATAAAAACGATTTGAAAAAAAAATCAATTTCCATTGTCCACATTCGAGCTTCTTGCAGTTTTTGTTCCATGACTTTTATTCCCATAAAGTCCGTGCCTTTACTGTCTGCTATCAGTGTTATTGTAAACTCGGATAAAAGAGATTCGGCGCAGAGCAGATGATGATTTAATCGTCCTCCCCTGCCTGCTAATATAGCTGCATGCCAGGCCAATTATAAGATATCACCATTACTAAAATCATACTCAGAAAATTCGAAAACAATATATTCCCTGGGTGATGCTATGTCTTCGGGCCAAGGAGCGCATTATTCTTATTCGGTTCACTAAATCTAAAACGCTTTAAAATCCTCCCACCACGACAATATCTGAGCGGGGGGGGGGGACATGTTGAAGAATGAAAATTGCATCGGTCCACGATATGAAGAGGACAAAACTTCGGGGCCGGGATCCCGATCCCATCTGCGCAATTCCGACTGACGCAACTGCCTGGCAATCGGCAATCTCAAACCTGACAAATAATCTCAGTCTTTAATCAAATTCTGGTCTGCTACGCATTTGCATATATTATTACACCCACTTTCATTCCCCCACCGTCTCACCTTGATATCAAATTAATTGTAAAAATAATGAGTCAACATAAACCTACCATCGTTATAAAACCAGAAATGATCTATTTATTATCTGATAAAACTATAAATTAGCATTTTATATTCTTAATCTTCACAATGATATTAAAAAAAAACATTAACCCCTGCAAAGAATCAACAGCGATATCAATAAATAACACAATCATCCTTTCATGAATTGGCCACAAGGAGAAAGGAAAGAAAATCATCACATTGCCTTACATTAAAAATGCAATGGCAGCGTACGAGGTGGGTCAGAAATGTTCCAGTACCGGTCTCACAAGAGATGTAGTTCAAGTTCAAATTCAAATTTCAAGTTTCCCCCCTTCAAAGTAATCCCCTGGTGTCTGATACACTTTCCCAGCCTTCTCTGCCTCACACAAGTCTGAAAGTATTCTTACGGGATCCCCCGTAGCTCAGTCATCACGGCCAGCTCGATGTCGTCAATGTCCACAAAACAGCTCCCCATAAAGACCTCTTGAGCTTTGGGAATTTTCGGAATATAAATCATACGGAACCAGGTCAGGTGAATTGAACAGTTGCTCAAGTGTGACGATGTTCTTCCTTGCCAGGAACTGTTGGATTCTGTTCCTGCACACTGAAAGAGGCAAATACCTTGTGGATCACATTCAAGGGCAGAACTCATAGAAGTCTGGGTTTCAAATAATACATTACATTCATCTTTTTCCAGTATTATAATTGTCCACTGAGTGTGTACTTGGCGTATAACAGCCTGGGCTGAGACCTTGTGGGTTTCTTTCAATCGTGGGGAAATATCCCAGACATACAATTATACCGTGCAGTACATTATTTCTGACTTGTTGTACTGAGAAGCTAGGAGGAGGGTCATTGCACCACGTTTGACTCCACGCAACTGCTACATCAAGGAAATATGGATTTGTAGTTCTAGCACCACACTTTTACTTTTGCCTCACTGGCATTAAAGAAGTCACTTCTTCTTTTCCTTTCGGCTTGTCCTGTTAGGGGTCATCAAAGCGTGACATCTTTTTCCATCTAAGCCCATCTCGTGTATCTTCCTCACTCACACTCACTGTCCTCATGTCTTCCCTCACCACATCCATCAACCTTCTCTTTGGTCTTCCTCTCGCTCTTTTGCCCGGCAGCTCCATCCTCAGCACCCTTCGACCAAGATACTCACTCTCTCGCCTCTGGACATGTCCAAATCATCAAAGTCTGCTCTCTCTAACCTTGTCTCCAAAGCATCCAACTTTGGCTGTCCCTCTAATGAGCTCATTTGTAATCCTATCCAACCTGCTCACTCCGAGCGAGCACCTCAGCATCTTCATTTCTGCTACCTCCAGTTCTGCTTCCTGTTGTCTCTTCAATGCCACCGTCTTTAATCCGGACATCATGGCCAGCCTCACCACTGTTTTATAAACTTTCCCCTTCATCCTAGCGGCGACTCTTCTGTCACATACAACACCAGACACTTTCCGCCAACTCTTCCACCTCGCTTGGAACTGTTTTTTTTTTTCATTAAAGAACTCACAAACAGCTAAAAAGAAAAAAGACTTGTAGCGCTCTTACTGTGCTCGAGTCTCATGAGATTTGCCAAAATATTCTGTGCTGCTCTGTATGATGACTGTTCAGCAAAAGTTTTTTCTGGAACATGAAACACAATCCAGAAAATGTTATTCGGTTTAAAAATGTGAGAAACCTCTAAAGTCGATGTTTCGCTGTAGTCTACATAAAACTCCCAACTCGTCATGGTTCACTTTAAAACTCAAATTTTCTTGGAATTTTCTTTAAAACCTAACCATCAGCTATTCAGTAAAAAAAAAAGTCCCCAATTTGACTTTTCTGCAATGCCGCAAAAGGCTCCCAAACGCCCTGATCCTATTGATGATCATACATGTCGGTAAAAGTTATTGCTGGAAATGGTCTTCCGTTGTTTTGAGGAGGTTTACAAGGTGTAAATTTTCATGATTGAAATACCTTGGATTAAACGATTTTGAACCCTGATTATAAATATTATACAGCATTGTCATTTGTCAACAACTCTCTTCTTTTTGGTTGGTAAAATTTACATATTTTTTTTTCAATTTACGTGGCCCTAAAGTTTGATAACAAGCATCATTCAAATTAAATTATGAAAAACACTTTTTGTGCAAGTTTAAAATTACATGACAAAATAATTTTCAATTTCTTTAGCCCCAATCTCCTTTTGAAAGGAGAAAGAATGAATACACATGGACTCTTATATTCTATATCTGTTTAAAAGTCTGAGGTTGTTAGCATGTCCCAGTTTACACAGTCGGGTATAAAACACAGCAGCCAACTTTAAAAACGTTGCATCTCTCCAGCTGGCACGCAAGTATACAGAATTCTTACAGCAATCCTTCCTGTGAACTTGTTTTGGTCGTAACGCGACCTCGCTTTCTTGCAGCAAAACAGCAGGTGAGAATAAAGTATATCACTCTTGCTTGCTAATGCCAGAAGTTAGTACCCCTTTCTTTCTTACGGCAGATAAAAATCAACCTTTTCATAAGGTTTGCAAACAATAGGGTGCCAAAATACTTTTCTAGTGGCAGGAAGGGATTGACTACCGCTGACTGGAACCGTTTCAGGATGAAAACATGGTCAAGTAATCATGAGTAGACAGAAATGTCCATTAGGCAGTCTGTCATGTTAACTATGTCTTAGTTTCCACCGTGTGTAATTTCAAATTAATTTATCTGTTGAAACGCAAATTACAGCCTGCATTACCTCACAAACGAATGTGGCACATTCAAACTACTGGTGCTAGAGGAGGCTAAAATCATTCTTGAAATAATTTACACTGTTTCTCAAAAGATATAAAAGGGTTGTTTTTACAAGTGATGCAACCAGTTTTGGCATCTTGGAAGTACAAGTGGCATCGTAGAGAAAAGGTCCATTGAAATTATACCTGTCAAAGACTCTTTCAGGGTGATTCATGGCTAAGATGTACCCACCCACCTTAGGCTGAGGCTAATGGGAGCATCATAAGATTTGTCGCTATTTGCTAATTGATGGTATTCGTCCCAAAAGTCGGCGAATTACGAAGTAATTTGTTGTTGAGGGAACGAAACGCTTGCGCTTCCCCCAATGTGCGATCCACACTCTCCGTTTTACTCTCTTCCGAACTCAAAAGTAAATTAAAACCCAAAAGGTTCGGCTGCGAGATTTCTTTAGGGAGGATGGGAATTATCTCAGAATATGAAACAAATATTTAACTAGACGACTTCTTTGAGAATCCTTGAAGGCAAGATTCAGAAGTACGGATTTTAATCTCGGTCTCGAGCGCAGACTAGGCTTGTGTGTTGTGCATTCTTTCATCCTCTCTGAAGCACTCGTCATCTTCCTTAATTTTCCCAACACATTCATCATCACCTTCTGTTCTCACCCCTCCCGCGCCGACTTCCTTAATGTGTGCAGTCATCAGCACGAGTACTGATGGGCGGCAGAGTTCTCTGGCGCAGGCAGGCGAGCGCTCGCTTTCCCGAGCCTGTTCGCTAACTCCGGGAGATTAAAGGTTATCCACTCAGGGCCCATTTATAGCAATGATACCTGTGCTTGTCAGCGGCAGGATGTCGGGCTAGCAGAGCTGGAGAGGCTTGAATAGCCGTCGTGCTCGTATTGGTTCATTTCCATGAAACTCGCTTCGGTTTTCAAGTGCGTAAAACGTAACAGCAATTTATAGAAATTGAGGCTCTTTAATACAAAACCGTACTTTGTCATTGTCATGTACTGTATTTACAAATTGTTGGTAATGCTTTAATTTTCAGATGTCATACAGACATGGTCAGTAGAATTGGTCGTGAGTAACGAGATGTAAAGCTGACTCCTTTATATGGCATCCAGTGTTAAAGTCCGTTAAACCAGATAATTTTTTGCATGTAAAGTGAAAGAATGCCATCATTCCATTCATCTATCCACCATTTTGAGCTGTTTCTTATATTTTGTGTCATCGACCTGCAATTTGTGATACAAATTCACTTGTCACTCTTATTGATTGTGACCTTTTGCCTCGAGGACACGTTATGCCGTCTAGCAGATGAGGTTGAAGGTGAGATCAGGTTCATTCCCCTTTAGAGATCTGTCTGTCACAATTTTGTACAGATCTATCCCCACTTTTCAGGAGTCATTAGGGCTAAATGTCAAAGCAAGAGAAATATTGATGTTAAAGTGACAGGTGATATAGAACGTGTTTGACAAATGGGATCAAAAGAGTCGGGAAAGAGTCTGGCTCCAGGTTTTCAAGTGAAGTACCGGTAGTCGAAAAAAAAAAGAGAAACTTCAGTAACCCCTGCTTTAATTGACAATTATAACACATCTTAGCATAAGTATTGACTTTGATGATGATTTCGAAGACATCAAAAGGTAACGAAGTCGCAACGACATCATGCCGAGGCTCCGAGGGGACAGTCAGGAAGTTAAGATAAGCTTGTGCGACAGAAACCCAAGCACCGTGAAGACTTGTGACAGGAAAATAAAGACAAAACCTGATGGAAGCTTCCCTCTTTTTCCACCACCTTCATTTCTCATTTCCTCTATTTTGATACTTTCTGTCCCCTAAGGAAATTCCATCACGGCTCCCGCGCTGCAACGCCATTAAAAAGCTCACAAAGCGTCAGAAAAGCATGAAAAAAAAAGATGTCTCCAGTGTTGACTCAAGTATTCTCTCACACCACTTTAATATTCCTGCAATGCTCTTCGGAAAGAGGGAACATTCTCCACGGCGCGTCGCCATCCCAGCGGTCCCGCAACCGACACCACATTGTTAACAAGCTGCTCAGCTGTTGTTTGGAATGAGGAGTCATTATCCAATTTTCTCGCAGCATCAACAAATAGTTGCTCGGGGGGAAAAAAATACATACAGAAACGGGCACGAGCCCTGCCGCAAAAAAACTGATACCCTCACCACAAATCTTTATAATTGCCTATACTCATACTGTTCTTTAAAACTGTAAATATCCCATAAACGATATTAACAAAATATTATAACACAAGAAATGCAAATAGATGAATTTTCATGTGAATAACGACAAAGGACAAAAACACAAATCGGTTCTTTTGGGAACTGCGACTATGACAACATTTACCAAAAGCTGTGATTCCCCACCAGTATGCTATGACACAAAAATATGCCTTGTGATCATCGGGTATGCCGGTGCAGGAGATATGATTTCACTTGATTGAGCCTAAAATTATTTATCTATATATAATTTATCTTTGTTCATTTATCTATGCTAGCAATATCTAGCGACAGGCAGAAATAGAACATTTAAATGCTCTTCAATTAGCTAGGACAAGGTACTAATTGACTCGTGTATCCACTTTCTGTAACATTTTTATTGAATAGAGTTAGCATCCACCACACTCTTCTAATAAACCCGTTGTTCATTTTGACATATTTTCTTTGCCCAAAATATTAGTGCGGTATAACGGCAGAATGCGCTGTGTCACATCCCATAAAAGGCCTCGATTAGTTAAGCTTAGCTCAGAGCGAATGGCAGCCCAACAACTTGGAAATTGACCTAAAATCCCAAAGAGAATATTGTTGAACAAAAAGGCGAGAATCCAATTGAAAAAAAGGGCAAGAAGAAGAAGACAGCGAGGTGATCTCCGTCTTCCCTCGCCTCCCAGTCTTTTGTATTCTTTGTCCGTTTCGGTCTCAATATGGTCGCGTATCAGTGATGGCACTGATGACAACAGTACAAAATAAAGGAACTGAAGGTAAGGATTATTAGAAATGTTTATTTTTTGGGTTTGTATTATTGAAATACTACTTTCAGTGTTACACGTAGAGTAAAGGTTTTAGGCATCTATTTATGCACCATTTTGGGGGTTTCTTGGGGACCAACTACAGACTGTGTGGTAATCCACTACATTTACTTGGTATTTGCTTGCAATTATTTCATTTCCAAAAGTTGCATTTTGGATGAATTTTAGGTGTCAAGGTAGTTTTAATACTTCACATTTTTACTTCTATTTGAGTATTTATGTTATTAAGAGGAGCGGCATGGTGCGTCAGCTGGAAAGTGTTGGCCTCACAGTTCTGAGGTCCCGGGTTCAATCCCGAACCTGCCTGTGTGGAGTTTGCATGTTCTTCCCATGCCTGCGTGGGTCCAAGTGTGATTGTGACTGCAACTGTTGTCTGTTTCTATATGCCCTGCGATTGGCTGGCAACCAGTTCAGTGTGTACCCCACCTCCAGCACGTTGACAGCTGGGATAGGCTCCAGCACTCCCTGCGACCCTTGTAAGGATAAGCGGCTAAGAAAATGGATGGATGTTATTAAGAAAGGGTATGTTTAAGCAGTTACAATGATCTAAAAACTATTTTGTTTGACCTATTTGTTTAGACTACAACTTCCGAATATGCATATTCACATTTCTTTATTTTTTTTATTAATGTTCATGCTCTGATTTAAAAAAAATCTGAAGTTACTCATTTCCTCAGTACTTGAGAAGTTTTTACTCTTGAGCAATTTTTTTGGCAGGGTACTTTTTACTTTTACTTGCGTCGCATTATTGTCAAGTAACAGTACTTTTACTCAAGTACAATATTTGGCTAATGCTCCCCCCTCTCCAAACCACACTTTAAGAAAAAATGTTCAACCACATAATTTTTTTGGGGGGTGGGGGGTGGTTTGTGTTGTTTTGTTGCGTTTATTGTATTTGTGAGTTGGAAACCCTCTAAACCAGGGGTGTCAAACTCATTTTTCTCGCGGGCCACATTGTTGTTCCGGTTTCTCTCAGAGGGCCGTTATGACTGTGAAACAAAAATATTTCCTCATCCCATTATATTTACATCATCAATTTATGAACTAGTTTCGGAATCAGAAATCAAGGATAATGTGTTTTTCAACTATACACAAAAATGTTAGTAATATGTCAACTTTATCAATTGTGATATATGACAATTTGAATTTTTTGTATAAATTTTTACAAGAATCATGGAAATTGACACTCTAGATTTGGCTTTGTGGGCTACATAAAATCATGTGGCGGGCCGGATCTGGTTCCCAAGGCCTTGAGTTTGACACCTGTCCTCTAAACAGATGACTTACTTATCTCAGGGGCTTAATGCCATAACAAGGCTTACTGGGGAAGGTCATGCAAAAAAATTGGGGGCTAGAAAATGTCATATGTGCTGGACCGAAATTTTCTATCTGATGGAAACCTGACCACAGAGCTTTTTTTTTTCCCACCGGTACTCCGTTTCGTTGACCTGGAACTGTTTGTTTACCACTTAAAAATGGTTTTCAGCTTTTTCCACCCACACCGGCCTGTTGCGGTGCAAAACTGCACTTTTGAAGCATTTATAGAGTAACATTAAAAAAAAAAAAAAGTCAAGTTTCTATCTTGACAGCTCGAAAGCGCCACAAGGCCGAATAGAGCTGAAGACTCGGTTAATAATTTACTTGCAGCCCGTCGTTACGGCCCGTGAGCAGGTATACGCCACGTCTGGAGGTTGGTGAGTGAGGCATGTATTAATATTACAATTGGATTGAATTTTTCTTATCTTTTGTTAAAAACACTCATCAGTGACACGGACCGTTGCATTCAAAGCCAAAAAGTATGTGACAGCATTATTATAAGACAGAAAGCTCAGCAGCTCTGTGATTGACACTTCCTCCGTTTATGTTAGAATTCCAACATGTCTACAACAAGTGTGCACGTGTCCAGAAACCCTGTAACCCCCTGATCCTTCTCTTTTTCCTCTTATAAAGTAGTCGATATGGTTTCCGCCCTCTGGGTCCCTGTTGAGAGCCGCAGAGAAATGTCAATCGTAAGCGCATCCGCCGCAAAGATTCAAAGACTGACCCTTCACCGTGAAAGCGTCCATCCACACAACAGCTTCTGATGGGAGTGCGGAGGATGAGACTGCGTGGTGTGATAACAGGAATTGAGATGATTTCAGCCTTTCATGGTGCCGTTTTCCCCATTTTTCTGCCAACAAAATGTAGCTCGACTTTACTTAGCATTCGTTTTTCTTTTTCAGGTGGATGCTAAGTCATTTCGAACTACAAATGATCTGAATAGAAACGATCATCCATTTTGTTATGTGTGTGTGTATTTTTATTCTTTCCCTTTATTTAATTATTATGCTTTTAACTTGTTATAATGCGGTTCTTTGTGACACTGTTTCCTTTCATACTTTTAAGACCTTATGATGTGACGCAGTTTCCTCTAATGCTCTTGGGTCCGTGTGACGCGAACTCTTTGTGTCCTTTGTGACGCGGAAGTCGGAAATGTTTCAAGGATTACCTATATAAGGACGAGAAAGACGGACAACAAGACAACTTCACCGCTGCTTTGGGAATCTACACTGCTTGTCAAGTAACAGTACTTTTACTTAACTACAATATTTGGCTACCCCTCCCACCTCTCCAGACCACACTTTAAGAAACAATGTTCAATCACATCATTTTTTTTTTTTTTTTGGGGGGGGGGTGGTTTGTGTTGTTTTGTTGTGTTTATTGTATTTGTGAGTTGGAAACCCTCAAAACCAGGGGTGTCAAACTTTTTCTCGCGGGCCACATTGTTGTTCCGGTTTCCCTCAAAGGGCTGTTATGACGTTGTCATCTCATCATATTTACATAATCAATTTATGAATTCGTTTTGGAATCGGAAATCAAAGGTAATGTGTTTTTCAAGTATTCACGTTTGGTAACAAAAATGTTAGTAATATCTCAACTTGATCTATTATGGTATATGACAATTTGAAATCTTGCGTCCTTGTAACGCAAACTCTTTGTGTCCTTTTTGATGCGGAAGTCTGAAACGTTTCAAGGATTACCCATATAAGGACGAGAAAGACTGACAACGAGGCTTCTTCTAACGACTTCACCGCTGGTCTGGGAAAACTACGCTGCTTGGAACACGGACACACGACGGACTGACTGAGCTAACTTCCTTGTGAGTTTTTAATTGCTTCACAGTTAAAACGTTGTCATGTGTCGTGATGACGGGAGCAACTGGGAGTCATTAACATTAATTGACTCCAGTTGATTAGGAGGCAATTACAGTAAATCTGCAATAATGATCTCAGAAGGGCAGGAAAACTAAAGACTCGTGCAGTGCAGTTCTAAAATGGTAATCTCTAATTAAACCCCATTATGATCACTTTAAGACCATGTCACAAATGTACCACGGGAATAATTGTCCAACGTGACATTTAATGCGGACCAACTAAAATGCAGACATTACTGATTATTATACCTAATTTATCTGTTTGCCACCCGACTCGGACTGTTCAGTCTTAAATGGTTTTATGATTTATGATAGCAAAGGTTAAGATTTCTTAGAAAATAACAATACAAGTCGCAAAAAACGTCCGAATTCGAACCGCCGTCGTGTAAACTGTCAGCATATAGCAAGAGGCTAACTTCCACAAGTACCAAAGGATATTCTGCTTCGTTGTTTCGTTGTACTTTTGTATTGTTACAAGACTTTTCCTAAAAGGAGGAGCAACTGCAGCAAAGGATATGAAGAAAATAATAACTTGAGAAGTTATGGTGGGCAAGTTACAAGTTCCATGAGAATAAATGCAAAGCCTAGTTTTTCTTAATAAAACAGCAAAGCGGCATCTCAGCTGACTGGTCTAAGTGATGCTACATGACCAACACCACAATGGCTACGATTTAGCGCTCGATCTAATTCACAACGTTGTCACCGTTAATACCAGATTATCTCAGAAATCAAGGCTGAAAGAGACACCCACCTTGGGTTCCTCATTAAAAGCGGCAGTAGAGGTGAATTATAGATGCACACCTATAGAATTATAAGTGTGCATGCGTGACCTAGTGAGCAGGAGATCAAGGTCATTATTAATCTGATCTTGTAGCTGCTCAATTCATTTCTGCTCGCTGCAAAGTTGGCCGCGGCGTTTTCTGCTTGCTAGCTCGGATCACGACAATCTGAGATCTTGCTTCCATCTGCTCCTGAGCAGCATGCGCAACCGACCTTATTTGGTTATCTTTCCAAGATGACTGAGAAGATTGAAACAAAACCGGCTTAATGAAAATGTCTTTTTTTTTTTTTTTTTTAAACCTCTCCTGTACAGATGCACGGCCATGCATGCAGAATGATGAATGAATTAATGAATTATGTCTTGTGCTGGAAAAAAAATAGCTGTGCAACAGGGAAGTTAGGAATAGACCCTATGATTTTTTTTTTTAAATTGTTTTATTATCCATCCATCCTTTTTCTGAGCCACTTATCCTCACAAGGGTTGCAGGAGTGCTGGAGCCTATCCCAGCTGTCAACAGGCAGGAGGCAGGGTACACCCAGAAGTGGTTGCCAGGCAATCGCAGGCCACACGGAGACAGAGAACAGTCGCACTCACAATCACACCTAGGGGCAATTTAGAGTGTCCAATTAATGTTGCATGTTTTTGGGATGTGGAAAGAAAATGGAGGTCCCGGAGAAAACCCACGCAGGCACGGGGAGAACATGCAAACTCCACACAGGTGGGTCCAGGATGGAACCCGGGACCTCAGAACCGTGAGGCCAACGCTTTACCAGCTGCTCTACAGTTTTATTATTTTAATATCTATTAAAAATGCAGGTGGACAGAAATGGGTTTTAGGGGACAGACAGGGGGACAGAACGGATTAGGAGAATAAGAAGCGGAAAGGCATCAGAACAATGGCTAGCTTAGATCAGGTGTGCAAAACTCCTTTTCACCACAGGCCACAAATGGATTTATAACTATTTTTGAAATCTGGAAACTCTTCAACCGTTAGTATTTTAAGCGGGGTTGGCAAAAAAAAAAAAAAAAAAAAGAAAAAAAGAGTATTTTTAAAAGTGAAGACAATTAGCAATTTTGGCATTTTAGCAAAAAGACCTAGGACCCAGGAGTCAAGCCAAGAGAAACGTGGCAATCCAACACCAGCCTATTACTATGGTTACCACGTCCCCCGCTGGCAAGCATGCACTTTAATCTCTTGACCTGACATCCGTTCGGTGGTTTAACAGGACATTTCATTAATGGTGGAGCCGGCGTAGGAAAAGGCCCATGTATTATTGAGTTGGAGAATGTTGATGGGCAGCAAACATCATATGAATTATACAACATGGTATTTGAGCTGCAGGCATTCCTCGCCATGTCCACGGCGCCTGGCAAAAGGAGACATCGACATGCCGACGACCGCTTCGCCAGACAATCATTTGGCTTCGAGAGGAAGCGGCAAGAGTGGCGTGACAAATGCTGCCACTCTGGTTCTGTTGAACTCCATTCACATATTCAGTGGACTGAGAAAAGAAGCTCGTGGTAATGCAAATGTCAGTGTTAAAAGTAGAAAAGTGAAAGGGAAAAAAGGGAAAGTCTTCGGGGCTTCTGGCTCTTCTGGAGTTTCCCCCATCTCTTTTGATGGAAACTCTGCTCAATATTGTTTACATGAAATAATGATGTATTTTTTTTTTTGGCAGCCTACTCTGAGCAAGCATAACTTGAAGTTTTTCATTTTGATGTGCAAGATTAATACTTTGCATCAGTCTCTTGAACATATTCCTCCAGCATTACTTGATTAGTGGGGAAAAAAAGGTTTCAAAGACAACCTCAGTGAAATACAGTAATCCACATCAGTACTATATACTATGTACAGTACATTTTATTCCATAGTAAGTAAGTAAGTTTCTTTCGGCTTGTCCCGTTAGGGGTCGCCACAGCGTGACATCTCAGATGAACGCTCATATTTGTTTGGTAGTTTTTACACCGGATGCACTTCCTGACGCAATCCCTCTTGGGGAGTACATTTTATTCCATTTAATGTTTTATTATTATTTTTGTTCTTACATTTTTAATGTTTAGTGTACCAAAATCCTGCAATATAGTAAATTACACAATAAATCTGCAATGCACTTAATCTACAAAAGGTGAACTGCAATACAGCAAGGGAACAGTTCTTTTGGATGTACTCTGACCTTCCGAGTTAACATCCATCCATTTTGTTTGCCGCTTATCCTCACAAGGATCGCGGGGAGTGCTGGAGCCTATCCCACCTGTCAACGGGCAGGAGGCAGGGTACACCCTGAACTGGTTTCCAGCCAATCACAGGGCACATAGAGATAAACAGCCGCACTCACAATCACACCAAGGGGCAATTTAGAGTGTCCAATTATTGCCGAGTTAATATACCCCACAAATTTAATCTCACATTTACCATGCTCTATAAACATGACCCTAACACTGATCCTTACCTTAAACCAAGTAAATTTACGATAACCATAACCTTTACCCAACCCTCACCACCAAACACTATCCCTGAAAATATCTTTTGTGACAGCCTTTTTATTCAAGTGGCTCATCAAAATCTTCATTAAGAGCATTTTGAATTAATTAATCAAGACTCAGTGAAGCAAATTAAAGTATTTCTCACTCACAACGAAATCAGACTGATGAAGCTTTTTATGCATTACTGATAAAGAACTTATATGTAGAAATTTTTTTTTGTGTGCGACGGGACCAAACTCAATTTTAGACTCGATAAAGAACTCGCGGAAAGTTGGTGCAAAACAACTGTTCTTGGGGGAAAAAAAAACAAGTAGCATCCACAAATATGAATCAAAGTGGCAAACCCCATAAAACAATGTATTTAATCTAAAATACATTATGAGGTGTGTTGGAAAAGTTACAGGACTGGTGTCAAAAAAGGTTTCTCCATCCATCCATCCATCCATCCATCCATCCATCCATCCATCCACAATACTACTTATCCCGTTCAGGGTCGCAGGGTGCTGGAGCTCGTTTGAAAAGTCCAGTCACTTTGGGTAAAGGCACCGTAATTTCCGGCCTACAAGCTGTGACTTTTTTCACATGCTTTCAACCCTGCGGTTTATGCGGTAATGCGGCGTTAGCGCACCTGGTAATAAGCCTCGGTATACAGAGTTTAACGCTAGCGCAGCACTGGCGTTAGCACGGCGCTAGCATTAGCGCGGCGCTAGTGTTAAACTCTTTCTGTGTACCGAGGTTTATAACCAGGTGCGCTCTGTAGGCCGGGAATTATGGTACTTTTGACAAACTCAGAATGGTGTCCTATAAACAAGTCCCTGTCTCTAGCAGAGCCAATAATCGACATCTCAGTTTTCTCAGAGTTAAGAAGCAAAAAGTTACAAGACAGCCATTGTTTAATCTCAACGTGACACGCGTCCAGATTACAGCAATTGCATGGGCTAGTTAGTTTTGACGGCTTGAATAATCAGGTAACGTCGACGTAATAATGAAAGCTAATCTTACATTTGCGTATATCACTAAGTGGCAGCATCCATCCATTTATTTTATGAGCCACTTATCCTCACAAGGGTCACGGTAGTGCTGGAGCCTATCCCATCTACTACACTCTGAACTGGTTGCCAGCCAATCGCAGGACACATTGTGACAGCCACACTCACGATGACCCCCTAGGGGCAATTTGGAGTGTCCAATTAATGTTGCATGTTTTTGAGATGTGGGAGGAAACTGCCGTACCTGGGGAAAAAATACCCAGGCACATGGAGAACATGCAAACTCCACCTGGGCGGGGCCGGGATTTGAACCCGGGAATCTAACGCCCTAGCCAGATGCCCCACCGTGCCGCCCACCAAGTGGCAACATATACTGTAAATACTGAACAACAGCAAAGCCCACAGGTTCCCCTTGGAGACATGCTGATTGATCTTCTGGCCCACAATGATGGGGAAAATTCTTAATTCTAATAAATTAAATATTTTGACAGCAGTCCTGACACACCTCACATGAAAGTACAATATCTGTGGTCATTACAGTCTAACATTGATCCAAGTGCACGATTGGCTGCAGTAGAAGGCAAGGAGAGGTAAACTGAGGCCATCACATTTTCCCATACCTGATATAATAATGAAAAAAAATGTCCAGGTCAATGTGATGTTTATTTTAGTCGAAATGCATCTATCTGCCAGCCACTGAGAGAGACGTTAGCTATGAGCGACTCCACACATTTCCAACGTTCACATGCACCTACTGAGTCAGACGCTTCAAATATTATGGGCCGCATATGTTCCCTCTTCACATGCACTCCTCCACACGCTGAGCATACTGTATATTCCCGGAGTGCAAGTGTTCTTCCGCTCTCATTTTATATAAGTGTTAATATATGGATAAGTGGACACTTCGTGGAGAAATGTAAACCTGAGGAATTATGGATGCAGAAAGGAAGCAGCGCTGCTGGACCATAAATTCGATACGAGCTGAGGTGGTGATGAACTGTAGATGGAGGCTTCAAAACCGACGATTTCATCAACTTAATTAAGCAAATGATTCGCTGTGATTAACTACGATGTTCGGTAATTTTTGGTCGCACATTCATCACACATGCCCCTCGATTAACTGAACGATTCTCTTCAGTTAATATTGTTAATTGTATTTTTTTTCCCCCATCTATTGCATGATTCCCTGGTCAAGTGCTTGATTTTTCGGTTAATCACACTGAAATCAACAGTTCATGTTTTCAAAACCACAACAAATGATAAAACACTCATGAAGACTAGTCAGCAAAAAAGATCTGCTTAATGAGCACGCTTTATTAATTAAAACTGATGTGAATGTTGAATAATAATCATAATGCTGAATGCACACAATGTTGGGTGAAGCCAATGCTACAGCAAGATTTTTTTTTAATTGTATAACCTATGATGCCATATCTTACCCAGGTTGTGGTGAGGTCCAGAAGTAAACTTGTATTTATAAAGGTTCCCTTGAATGTTAGTAGAGTAGCAGCAAAAAAGAAGTACAAGAAGCGACACTGTTAGCTTGTCTAATAACCACACTGCAGATTTCTCCTTGTCTTAAGTATTGTGGTGAGCGACTTGTAAGACGTTCAACACTTAAAAGGGAAGTTCGCTGTTTCAAAACCGCTAGCCCAGGGGGGCTCAATGCGTCGATCGTGATCGACCGGGCATTCTTGGTTAATCGCGGGATGGCGTGCCAAAAAAAAAAAAAAAAAAAAAAAAAAAAGACTTCAGCCACTGTTCCCTTGAAACTGCGCATGCACAATTGTGCACCGCTGATGCAGTCTCTTCGCAGATGTTCTGCATTGCGCGCAAAAAAAGTATAACATACAGCTATTCAGTTTGTGGGATTTTGCAATGTGATTCAATGAGTGACGGATGACTGCTTGTTACATCCAACGGCACAATTCACATACATACTGTAAAAAATTAAGAAGCCACTGGTTTCTTTTAGCCAGCACACGGAACTTTCTCTAACAACGACGCTGCTCCACCACAATCTCTTATTCCTAGTTTATCTTACACCCCAACTGCAAAGACGTCCACTCATAATTACAAATGTTACAGTACTTGCGCAGCCCATTATTGTGTTTTATAATGACAGCATCCACCACTGCTGCTTTAGTTAGCAACACAGTCTGGGTAACGTAGAGCAAAGACAAGCTAGACATGCTGCTTATGTTTACTTTCGATATTAAGAGAGAAAGTTAAAAAAAATAAATGCTGTTTTAAGATGCAATGACTGTCGGAGTATGTGAATAATCGAGGAAAAAGTGGTTAAACCGGACGTCTCTTTTCCGAGTGGGAAAGGTTTGGTCTGAAGCCAAAGTACAACGTGCAGGATGAGATGGTGTGTCATTTTAAAATTCCACCTTGGCACAGCCTGATCCAGGATGAAAGCACAAACAATACAGTCCACAAAAAGTTAATTCTGTATTTTAAATACAGGAGGCAACATAACATCAACCAACATCAATCCCCCCCAACCCCCCACCGTCGTCGGCAGCTCGCGAGAGGCTGGCTGCTTGATAAGTAAATCTTGAGGTAAGAAAAAAAGTCCGGGCACCCCTGTGCTAGCCTGATTTGTGTATAATTTCACTTCACAAATACGACATCCCCCCAATCCCCCCCACTGGAGTCACTGACCAAAACCGCACCCTGAACTAATACGCACAAGCAAGATTTTCAAACATATCACAGCCGTTTACTAATTTCCACACTATGAGAGTTAATATTGATAACAGTTGATCGTACGGTAATTTTTTTGATTTTTTTTTAATCCCGCGTGTTTCAACAGATTCATTTAACAGCCATAATTTCCTCAGGGGGCCTTGGGGAATGCTTAAAATAATGACACATTGTGCGGTTAATTCCGAAAATGGACTTCGATGTGTATTTTTTTTTATTAAGTTAATCTATCGCTCCCAGCTCTTATTCCCGTCTGGAAGTATAGCTGATTGCGTTTCCAGTCTGTCTTTAATCTTCCAGCAACAAGAAGCGAGATGAGAGCTTTGCTTGAAGTTTCTCCACCCCCCCACCCCACCCCCCTCCTTTCTCTCTAAGTCTTTGGAGACAATCTGTCAGCCCTCAGCTTAATCCCCACCAACCTGTGTGTCAGTGTGCCTCTCCTCACTACGTCAGCACCCATTCAAGTGTGCCGGGGCACCCGCGGTGGTCCACATCTCGTTTCACGGCTCCCTGGCCCTCTCTGCCTGAAGGGCTGGCGCTCTAGCGCTGATGAGAATTACTTCATGAGGTTACAGCTACTATTAACTGAGGCTGACAGCTGAGGTGGCAGCCAAGCGAGATCATTACACAACCCTGCAGAGAAAAGGGTGACATGGCAGTGTGGATTTAATAAAAAAAAAAAAAGAAGAAGAACATAAAATCCTCAAAAAAGGCTTAGGTTACATTTCAAGGGAGTCCTTTAAGCACCTAAAGTGATTCTAACATGGCTTTATAAAACATGCTCAAGGGTATTATTTATCATTTGAAGAAAAAAAAGTAATGAGTAGCAAGGACGATGTGGTATTTGCAACCATTTGCAGCTCTAGGTTTCATCACTACACTTATCCGCTTTAACATAATTAAAATCGTTCCAGCTTCTTTTGGTAAGGAATGGTGAGATGACATGACTGAGCAGTAGGGAAGCAGGTATGAAATTGTTAGAATTATTGTTTTATCATGCATTTGTTTCCATTAGTCTTGCTCTGAATTATTCTCCTTTCGAGCGGCTGTGTGACCCAGAGTGTGACCCAGCGACGCCTGGAAGTTGATGCCCCTTTTCTAACCACAAGTGGATACTCCCGAACGCCATAAACAGGTCTTAAAAGAATGCCTTGCTAATTTCTTGTGGGTTTATCAGGACAGTGTTGCAGCCTTGGAGAAACATGTTCATTCGTGCACACGTTGGTGTTGGTGTAGCCATCTGTTTCGCTATTTGTACTGAGTGAACTTGTAACCATGTAACCTTTGACCTGAGAAAGCAATAAAAAGAGGCACAACGGTGAGGCTGACTCAGAACGTGGTTCGGAGGTGCAGCTGGTCAGTCGAACCCGTCCTCCTCATGAGAAAATTAAAGATCTCTTCTTCTTTTCCTTTCGGCTTGTCCGGTTAAGGGTCGCTACAGCGTGTCATTTTTTTCCATCCAAGCCTATCTGGTGCATCCTCTTTAACACCCACTGTCCTCATGTCCTCCCTCAAAACATCCATCAACCTTTTCTTTGGTCTTCCTCTTGCAGCTCCATCCTCAGCACCCTTCTACCAATATACTCAACTCTCTCGCCTCTGAACATGTCCAAACCATCGGAGTCTGCTCTCTCGAACCTTGTCTCCAAAACATCCAACTTTGGCTGCCCCTCTAATGAGCTCATATCTAATCCTATCCAACCTGCGCACTCCGAGCGAGGACCTCGACGTCTTCATTTCTTCTACCTCAAGTTCTGTTTCCTGTTGTTTCTTCAGTGCCACCGTCTCTAATTCGTACATCATGGCTGGCCTCACTACTGTTTTATAAACTTTGCCCTTCATCCAAGCGGAGACTCAACTGTCACACAGGACACCAGACACCTTCCGCCAACTGTTCCACTCCGCTTGGACCCGTTTCTTCACTTCCTGACCACACAACATTTTGCTCTGTATTGTTGACCCCAGTATTTGAAGTCGTCCACCCTCGCTATCTCTACTCCCTGGAGCTTCACCTCTCCACCCCTCACATTCATGCACATATTTTCTGTTTTACCTCTTCTTGTGTCTAATTTGCATATTTATCCAGCAGTTAGGTGATGAACCTGACAGAAATGTTTTTTCAAATAAATAAATAAACATGTCCTTCTGAAGGATGAAGTCTGGTGGATGTAACAAATGGGGGACTGGCTCACGGAGTTGGGGCAGGTCTAAGACATCTTATTTTATGTCTTCACCAACTTTTTCCACAACCTTTTTTAAATTAGATTTTTTTGGGGGGTTAAAAAAAAAAAAGAATCGTCCCAAGGCCACAATCATTTCCTTGTCTCCTGTGTCCTCTTCGATGTGACGTAGAGATCTTCTTCGATTTCATTAGATCGCATTTGATCACACGAGACTTTGGTCTTGGACAGACTAGCTTCAAGATTGGTCGTGATTTGCCAGTGCAATGTGTGTGGTGTCCTGTGTTCGGCGCGCTCCATACACAGGATGATGGTAAAATAAATTTGCTGCAGCGTCTCATGAGACAACCGAGCTGATGTATGCACGTGGAGACACTGCAGGATAGTTAATTAAAATTGTGTGATGCTTAGGCTTGGTTTGAGGCAAAAAAAAAAAAACTGATTATTGCCGTAGAACACATGAGCCTCGTGAATCTGAAAAGCCATCGCTTCAGACTCTGGAATCCTCTCAGGAATGCTCTCCACACGCTTGTTTTCTTCCACTGAGCGCCACACTGTTGACATTTACCGTCGGCATGTTCATCAAATGAATCTAGGAATCATCTGCTATTATCTCCTGAGAAGGGGCTTCCTGCTGCACTGTTAGGCATAATGTCAACACGTGCTATTTATTTGCACAATAATTCCTCTTTACCAAGGAGCTTGTGTGCATTTGTGTGTTTGCTGTTTCTTTTTTTCTCCACTGTTGAAAAATGGCGTGTGATGCATGTACAGTTTCAGCTTTCGATTATAATTGATCAACACGTGTAACCACAAGGCTACATAATCTAAATCAGTTCATATTCCTAGCAACTGAGCAATCAGAGTGGACCATGAGAGATCATGGATGAGAAATTGTCTAGTTTCACTTAATTCATCCAAAAATTGTAATTATTAAGCAAATTTGATGAGCAACAGGAGAGTTTTATAATGTATAAACCTTCTGTTGTTGTTTCCATATGTTGGATATTTATTGTAAATGAAGTCAGGTGGGATTCAGTCAATTGGTCCGCCTGACAGACTCCCAGGAGGATGCGACAACCTCAAAACACACACTTGAAACATTTTGTGTTCTTTCTTTTTTGCAATGCAATATGTCGCTCATGGTAAACGGCTTCACTGTACATTTATTTAAGACTGAATACAAAGATTTGCTTCCAAATGCACTGTACGCGTTTGAAGATAATTGCTAAATATGAAAAACTGAGAACTATGTCATACTGATTTGCTGAGATAATGAGCCCTATTTGTGTGAGTGGGGTAAATCTGCCACAAATTCGTAAATCCACAATTGTCTTCCAGAGGTGGGTTAGACCTGTGTCGGTAATTTCACGTCAACTTCCATCCGGCGGCTCTGTGGATGGGTGGGTGCGGCACAGTGAGAGTGTTTACAGCCGACTTCATTCACTGCCAATCAAAGGAGCTCCTCTCATTCCCTCTAAATGTGGCACAGCTGCAGTCTTCACACTGACTTATCTGTGCAATGCATAGTCATAGCAACCCAAGCATAAATTGCACATTGTCACTGCTCTAGCCATGGTGTAAGTGAGCTTGTAAAAGAATGGGTTGGTGATAACTACTTTTGATTTAAACATGTCCGCAGAGATCAGCACCTGTTTCCCTGTGCCCCGATTAAATTCACCAAAATCACATTAGACCAACAGTCTAAATGTGGTCCGAGCAGGTGCAATTTAGATAGAAATTCATTCATCAAATTGTCAATACTCCAGGCGCATATCCAAGGACACACCCTCATTTCACCAGAACATCCAGCTCGGAGCAAACAGGTTTGCCAAATTGCCAAATCCATGAAAACATTTTTGTTATTTATTTCTCACTAATCATAAGCATCCCACAATGGCTCGTGCTTAATTTGACATCCTCTGTTTACCACTCAGGCATCTCACACTTGTCAGAATTGTGATCATTGTTGAAATCCTCTCAAGAGTATAACTACAGGCGCAGGCTACCAATCTATTTGCCAAACGGCTCATCAGGACCAATTAGGGGGTTCGTGTCCCGCTAAAGGACAGCCTCTGAGGGGAGCAGATCGAAACAGTCACCTTCTATTTTCCCAACCGATCGCCAAACAGTCCATCACAGAGAAAACAACTGTGGCTGGAATTGCAACAAAAAAGGAGTACACTTGTGATCAATACAATAGTATAGGTTGGTGACAAATACTGTAATATAGTTGTTGCACAGAAATGTGATAGCTGAATACAGGCGCATGCTTTTCTGCACAAAACATAAATGTGCAAAGTTTTTAACTAAATGTGTCATCACTAAGACGTGAAAACTATTTTGATTAGACCTACCAAACAAGGCAGATACAATAATGCAGTGAAAAGGAATGCAGCAGGAAATATCAGAGTAAGATTAATAGAGCCCTTGATAAACTGATTTTATGCTTGATAAAAAATATATCTATTCATTTTTTTAAAATGGCCAATCAAGATGTAAGTTTGATCAGTTAGGAGTAGCATTTGATGAAGGGTTACTCCAATTCTGAAAGTCGATATAAAGGGCCCTCCAAAGTGTCAAGACACATTTCAACAGTGAGTGTTTTATCCAAATTCTTTTTTGGGATATAAATTGCCTCACGTAAAATGATTACCACCTTAAATAAAAAAAAGAGTGTGGTGCTGATTTAATCAACTGCAGAGAATATCAGGTGTTTTATTTGATAGGGGACATTTTGTAAAAGTCCCTTATGAAGGACGTAGCTGACTGAACATCGCAACCAAAACAAGACAAAAACGAGCACCCTGTTCAAGTTTCTTCAAGCGTGCAGCAGAGGTTTTATGTAATTCTGATGTTGTGGGCACAAAAACAGAGATTAAAAAAAAAAAAGCTAAATTTGACCTGTTTGGCCGCAGGTTAAGTCGAAAGCCATCACAAAAGGAGGAAAGGGAGTACAGTTGGCTATGCAAATGATGTTTGTATTATTCATGCAAGCTGGAAGTGCAGTTTTCTCTTCTCTGGTTTTTCTTAGTTCAGTACCTTGATTCCAAATGTGGATTGTTTCTCGTGTTTTCATGGCTGGGAACAGAAAAAAATTGCATGAAAGAGGTAAAAGAGAAAAGGGTAATAAACCATGAGGTCTCTCGACACCCGAGGTTCATCCACAAGCAACCTTTTCTGAACAATGTCACCAGTGACAGATATGTCACAGTCTGTCCGCTGATGCTCATCCTCTCACTGAAGACTTTTGTGCAGTCGGTCAGTCACACAATTCAATGTCAACTCGACTCCGCGAGTTATCTTGCTGAATCGATGGGCCCTAAAGCACAGGTGTCAAACTCAAGGCCCGGGGGCCAGATCTAGCCCGCTGCATGATTTTATGTGGCCCGCGAAGGCAAATCATGTTTATCTACTTGCAAGATTTTTGTTAAAATCTTGACCAAATTTTCAAATTGTCATATAAATGATAACGTTGAGATATCGCAAGCATTTGTGTGCCACCAAACATCATCGATAGTTGAAAAACCCGTTACCCTTGATTTCCGATTCCAAAAGTAGTTCATAAATTTCATGTGTAAATATGACAAGGTGAAAGATATTCATGGTTTCAAGTCATAACGGCCCTCTGAGGGAATCTATAACTACAAAGTGGCCCACGAGAAAAATGAGTTTGACAGCCCTGCCCTAAAGCAACAAAGACCTCGTCATTAGACTCAATCATTAAAGGGGACATATCATTGAATTATTGATTGTCTTTTTAAATGTTAATATACAATAAGTAAGGTCTCTGAAGTGATGGTAATCAACTAAGTAGATAGTCCCTTCATGATCACTTAACACTTTATGTCAAAGACAAAACATAAGCAGAGCTGCACTCTTCGCACAGATTAGCATGGGCTAATTTTAGTATTACCAGTATTAACTTCTGATAATGATATTTTAACAATACTCGGCTAATTTATCGACATGGTGTTTGGGGGTATTTGTATTTTACCATGTCACGCCCCCCACGATGCTATATTCATCTGCTATATGCGCACAATACTTCCGCATTTGGCAAAACAGGTCGAAGCGCTCCCTGCCACTCGGATGAATGTGAAAAGAACTTGTAGAAACTGTAAACACGTACGATGTCTTATTTG
Source organism: Syngnathoides biaculeatus (assembly GCF_019802595.1). Classification (NCBI taxonomy): domain Eukaryota; kingdom Metazoa; phylum Chordata; class Actinopteri; order Syngnathiformes; family Syngnathidae; genus Syngnathoides; species Syngnathoides biaculeatus. The sequence continues at coordinate 17,415,160 of NC_084654.1, read as the reverse complement.
ACAAGAAGTCACCAGCGAGCCAACAAAGATGAAAAGAACTGATGTGTGGGCTTTATTTGCATTTACATATAATGTATTATATTTGTATAAATAAAGGATATACATGTATTTAACTTTTGTCTGAAGAGACAAGCTAGAAATAGAATAACATTTCAGCAAGTTTGGCTTTAAATTTTTCAGGGCTTGGTCATGTGATGCTCCACATATTGGGGATTGACAAGTATATTTTTAAGGACTTGCTGATGGAATTCTGCCTCCAGCCATGAAAATGTACTAGAATCTTTATAGTTACTCGCTTTGTTTGTGATGTAGAAGGAGTAACATTTCTCCTCAACAGGTACGTATATCAGCGGTTTATAATTTTTAGTTGATTGCACATTCCAAAAATAAACCTTTCAAACCTATAACATTTACACGTTCTTACGAATAAGTCGTGGTACCAACGCAGCGGCCATGGCTGACGTCAACTTATTGACCGTACAGTGGACGTCTCATGTACTGTAAGCGGCTTTGGTCAGACTCGAGTGAGAAGACGGAATAGTCAAATCTTTTCTGCTTGGTGAGGGACTTTAATCAACAAGATAAATGCAAATTGTCTGTTTTCACATTAAACTGAAGTAAAGCGAACACAGTCAAAAACTCAAGGCAAGCAAAGTGTTATTGTGTCACAGTATTCAAGGTTTTCCTCTTGGTGGTAGATATTTTTTTCTTTTCATCGAAAAGGTGAGAGCAGCTCAAATGATTTTTTTATGTTTGGTATATTTCACCCGTATTGTGGTACTAAAATTCTACTTAATTTCACATCACTCTCAGGCAAAGCTATTATGTTAAATTCTCAAGGTAAGCAAAGTATCAGAGAGTTTCAAGCTTGCTGCTACTTGATTTGATCCCCTCAAGGTTTCACAATGTAGGGAAAATGGATGCCAATGATTTTACAACAACAAGAAATCAACCAAGGACCTCGAAACTGCAGAACATTCTGATGGTTCACACAATTTGTGAGTATTGTCGCTGTTACTTCAACGTCTTCATCAGAGCTTGTTTGTATGCTGCAGTAAAACCCAACCACATACAGAGTACACATTCAATGTCTCTTTTCATCAGAACTAATCTCCCAAACAACCCAGAGGTCATAAACCTGAGAGCAGACGACAGAACAGCTGAAAGTAATAGGTACGCATTTGGGAGAAGGACAAGAGGAACAGTTCCAAAACATTTATCTCAAAGCAACCAAAAAACGACTCAAACAGAAAACACACAAACACAATTACAATTCCTGGTTATGTCACGGTTAAACTGACGTGGGTTGAATTTAGATTATCTTAGAAGTTTACTACGAATACTTTATGCATTAGTCTTGAATCTTCACTCTAGGACACAGGGATAGGTCGGAACACGCTCGGGAACAGTTAGATGAAAGTGCTTTTTTTTTTTATTGTTTATTGCTTGGATGCATTTAAGAGATCTTACCTCAAACCTAGTAGAACAGAATGGAATATGTATTTGTCCTATAAAGTCCAACACAATACTTCTTCTTTTCCTTCCAGCTTGTCCCAATTAGGGGTCGCCACAGCGTGTAATCTTTTTCCATCTATGCCTATCTCGTGCATCTTCCTCTATAACAACCACAGTTTTCATGTCCTCCCTCACCACATCCATCAACCTTTTCTTTGGTCTTCCTCTCACTCTTTTGCCTGGCAGCTCCATCCTCAGCACCCTTCCACCAACTCTGTCGCCTCTGGACATGTCCAAACCACCAAAGTCTGCTCTCTCGAATCTTATCTCCAAAACGTTCAACTTTGGTTGTCCCTCTAATGAGCTCATTTCTAATCCTATCCAACCTGCTCACTCTGAGTGAGAACCTCAACATCTTCATTTCTGCTACCTTAAGTTCTCCTTCCTGTTGTTTCTTCAGTGGCACCATCTCTAATCTGTACATCATGGCCGGCCTCACCACTGTTTTAAAGATTTTGCCCTCCATCCTAGCGGAGACTCTTCTGTCACATAAAACACCAGACACCTTCCGCCAACTGTTCCAACCCACTTGGACCTGTTTCTTCACTTCCTTACCACACTCACCATTGCCCTGTATTGTTGACCCCAAGTATTTGAAGTTGTCTGCCCTTGCTACCTCTTCTCCCTGGAGCATCACTCTTCCCCCACCGCCCCTCTCATTCATGCACATATATTCTGTTTTACTTTGGCTAACAATACATAAAAAAAAAAAATCCCACGGAAAATAATGGATGACAGTGTGAATGTGAGCAAAAAAAGGACAGTATTTTTCTTTGTGTTCCCTTGTGATTGATGACGACCAGCACCACGGTCCATCTTTCACCTGGAGTCAGCCAGGGTAGGCCGCATATAAGTTAACTGTCAAGAAGAAGAGAGCAGCCACTTTTGAGGTTATGCCTTCTTTGGAAAGTTTTGCTAAAATGTCATTTAAAAAAACAGTTAATTCATTAATGCTTGCCGAACGTAAGTCTCATTAGGTACGAGTCCAGATCACCCGAGGCGCGTTTCGACTTTAGAGGTTCCACTGAGTTGCTTAGTAAATGAACCACTTTTTCGCTAATGTGAATCATTTCCTCATGAACACATAATTTAGATAGTCATCAATATAAACACAGTTAGGACTCGAACATATGCGCAAATATATTCGCGTTCACCTCATTTGTGGAGGTGACATCATTTGGTAGAAAGTGATGAGAAGTGCGGATTGAAAATTGCTCCATATTTTGGTCACCTCACTGAATGCAAACCAGCGTTGGACCTGAAATGGATTGCCCACGATATTCAGGGTTGGTCATACACCAAGTTTAAGGAAATTATGAGCTGCCTGATATATAAATGGAAGCATCCACATACAGAAGGAGGAGACCGTTACTAAGAAGTAAACCCATTTAGACTGATTTACTGTTCCTGGGATTATATAGCAAACACTGAAAGTCAAGATCTTTAGGAGACACTTGTTTTCGGAGTTCAGATAAGAAAGTCTTGTGAGTGATTAGAGTTTTGGAGATCCCAGAGGTGGTCAGTAATCTACGCCCAGCGGCAAAATAACGTGAGGTATAAAAATATGGAGCAGTTGATGAGGACGATTGAGTCCTGTGGGAAAAATCCCTCACAGGCTTGGCAAGCGTGCAAATGCTGGACCTCGATACAAACAAGGCAAAGGAAAGTTGCTGACTGGAGAAACCATGCAGGAGTGAAGAAGTCAGCCAAATTATCTGCCTTTCAAGCACAAAATGGGAACGTACTGTACCTTCTGTGTGACTAAAATTAACTGTTTGGTTATAGATCACAGTTTTAGTCCCCTTCATCATGGGACACAAATAACGAAAACTCCCCAAAGAATGAGGTTTACAAAACATCAAATCAATGTGCTTTAGATTGGATTTTCCTGGCTTTTAAATGCATCATATAATCTCCCACAGTGGATGTCAATTACCCATGAACGTGATCCTCATTCCAACTACGAGCTCAAGGAGGGACAGGGAAATTGATCATTGATGGTGTGTCGCGGTTCACTCGCCTGACTTCCATGCAGGCAGCAAGACTACCATTTCGACTCAAGTGATCTTGGGTCATGAGCCACATGATGCTTCACAGTGTCTGAAAACAACCACAACCACGAAGGTCCACTAGCGTAATGCTAACACACAATGCAAAGCTCCATGGACTCTCTCGCTTCCTCCCAGGTTAAAAACTTTACTGAAAACTTTAGAGATGGTGGAAGAATGTTGAGTATGAATGTTTGTCTCTCTATTTGCACTCTGTGATTGACTGGCGACCAGTCCAGGGTGCACCCCACCCCACCCCACCCAAAGTCATCTGAAAATCTAATGAGGACCAGCAATCAAAAACAGATGGATGGCTCATTTGGAGTAGTTATTTTCAGGACCTTTCCATGGGGTACCAGTTAAAATGTTTGGGTATGTTCAGTACAAAGTGGTTTGTGAGGATGATGTTATAATATTTAATTCTCCATTATGCTGACACAATCATTGGTGGAAAAGTTAGATTTTTACCATTTAAAGTCGACCTTGCTGCTTGGTGGCTTTCATGAAAGGATAAAATGGGAAATAATTAGAGCTAGAACCAAAGGATGAAACAAAGCTTTAAGAAACAAGGTCAGACCAGGATCTGATTATTTCGACACAAATAGGTCAGTGCAAGCTGTCAAGTCTTATATTAGAAAATAATCTATAGTGAGGCAGTGACTGCATTGGCTGGAAAATGCCCAAACTGCCGGTCCAAAGTGTTGTGTTCTGATCATATAAAATTTAACCAGGTAAGGTGACTCCCGGGGAGCAAATCACATTGTTGCATTGGTGACGGTTCAAGAACAACCACTGTTGACGGCGCATTGGAACTAGCAGCCTGAGACACAAACCGTCAAGGTCAACATCCACTTTGGACCGACTATTAAGCCAGAGCACCACGAAATGAAAAACCCTGAAATGGTTCTTTTGTGAAAGCACTGGTGCAACCCCTATCTCAAACGTTAATAGAAGTGTCTCAATGAATGTGGGCAGTGAATCTTCAGTACACCAAGTTCTGTACAGGTCTGTATAAAATTATTAGATGTATAAAAATGTTGTTAGTCTGGTAAAATACAGACAGTCATGAATCAATGATCCATCATATACTGCAGAAGAAACAAAGAATTTTAATACATGGGGAGATAATTTAAAATGTGATAAAACTCAACACTTGAATTCTTCTGACTGACTTATTTGGTTTACATCTGTTAGTGCTGCTGTTTTGGTCAGCAAAAAAAAGTCTTATGACTTCAGCAATTAGCTCTGTGTCTATGTAGAAAAAAATGCAATAGTTAGCGTTATAGTAAAACAGGGAAAACTTGGTCGGTTTGAACAAAGTGTTTATTTGTTGTAGGTCACTCACTAATTGGAGCACTGTGTCTATTATCAGGACAGCCAACACTTGAGGAAATATAGCACGCTTGTTAAATTTCTTTGTACTCATTTTCTCAAACAGTGGCTTCCTCTCTAATGTTATTTTGATTAATTGCAAACAAATGGGCACCTTTTCCCATGACGATCCATTCTTTTGTCCCCACCAGGTGACACGGTGACTTTTTTTTCCATCCTTTCCTATTCTGCCTACAAAGGTTCCAGTCATTTATTTTATTTTAACCTCCAGTTTCACTTGACATACAATATATAATCAAATATATGATTTCAATGAAGTACTATTCTTTAGTCGTGAAAAAAACGAGTTGGTTGTTGGGTTGTTTTTTGGAAATTTATTCATTTCGTCACCATGGGCCCCCAAATTTTTTTGTGGATTTAAGTTGTGTGCCTGCGTACATTTGTACATATATTTTCACTCAAATGTCAAACGTTTGCCTCGTCTTCCGTCCTCCACGATAGTTACCCAACGTTAAAGGTAAATGGAAGTAATCTTTATTATTCTTTACATTATGTACTTTGAATGCTTATTTTGAGGGGGGTTGTCAGGGGGCTTGGAACGGATTAGGCTATTTCCATGTAAAAAGGGCTTCTGCTTATGAACAATTCACATTACGATTTGATGTCCTTAACAAATTAATTTCAAAATTAGAGGTACCAGTGTACTTCTCAGGGCTGTGGGGAGCTACTTACTCTTGATTGGTCGCCAGTCAAATGCGGAAAATAATATAAGGATGAATATATTTGTTCAAATAAAGGTCCCCTTGCTAATAAACGGCATACACCACCAAATTGGGAAATGGGCTATTTGAGTTGGAAGTTGCCTGGCTGGTGCATTAATTCCACAACTTTTTTTAAAATAATTTTTAAGAAATCATACAATAGCTGTCAAACCCAGGTGAGTAATATTCAAACTGTTGACATAAAGGAGATTTGTGTCCAGACTTTAAATGGCAACTTTTTCCGATAGATTAGTTTCACAGGTAGAGTCTCATCGATTTTCATTTTCCCCAGCAAGTTATCAGTGCGCCCACCTTTGCACATAGTCAGAATATTAATGTGTAACCTTGTCTGTTACGGTCGAGTCGCCCAAATGCAAAATCAAATTCAAAACACCAGCCAGAGGCAGTCAAATAAAAAGTACAGCTAAACTCAACTTGGGGCCAAGAACAATAATAAAAGACCAGAGCAAAACTAATTAAATCCAATTTGAAATTCAGACACAAGACAGAGGCACAAGGGAATAGAATCAAAATAAAACTTGTAAAGCTCTTTCGTATGAGTAATAAAAGGAAGATTTTAAAAAGCTAAACAACTTCAAACCAAGTGATGGCCACCTTATGGATCTGGTTTTTGTTCTGGAACCGGATCCTCGTCCTCAATAAGGGAAACACAGGATACAATTACTGTGAATCGGGTGAAAAAAAGTGCTGCTTTTATTGACGAGGTGTCAAGGAGCCTTTAAGTGGTAAGATCGAAGGTAACGGAGAAGAGAGAAAATCATTGGACAGAACACACCAACCTCCCCAGGAAAATGAAAAAGAATGTAGTGGCAGAATGAATGAAGTGGAAAAAAAAAAGCACACGTCCTCCTTTGTTTTTCGTATGACATGCAGTTTATGATTTAACTCACTTTGCTTATCTGTAAATACAACTTGATGTATGCTCGACTGTGCAACACGCTTCCGTCCGTCTGCATGCAAAATCTCCTTGCGGTGAAATCCTAACAGGCAATTTTCAGATTAAGAAAATCGTATTGGAACAATACTCCATAATAGACTTGAGCTGCATGCTGCCGATGGGGTGACACCCCCATTATACAGACAAGTGAAGCAAATCGCAGGCCTGTGTCAGCTTGATAAGGCTGCTTGGAGGTATAGAGCTGCCACATAATTAAATTGTGATTTGATTACCTTTCTTGATGAAGTTTGTTTTTGTCTTTTTCCATCCACAGGCATCCATCGATATCTGGAGACTATAACTTTAGTGTATTTACTAGACTTTACATTGATTTTAAATCGGCGATATCGGTATTGGCCGATAATGGGCATCATATGCTGATCGGCTTTAATGTCAGAATTCAATGACATCCTTGTTTGGTTGCGCAAAAGGCAATTATTCCGTGTTGCCATCATGCCTAATATACAGTAAAGCCTCGGTTCTCGAACGTCCCAGTTTTCGAAGAAATCGGTTTTCGAACGAAAATTTCAAGATTTATTTTGCTTCTGTTTTCGAACAAAAATCGGTACTCGAACGCCCCCGACAAAACCCGGAAATAACATTGTGCGCGGCCAGACCGGCTGACCTCGACGCGCTTCGTTGTGAATTCCCACGCCACCAAAAAAAAACCCCAGAAATAACATCATGTGCGTGGCGCAAACGGCTGACCCACCCACAACACCTTTTGTTATTGTCAATTCAAACACCCCCCGAAAAAAATGGAAATGACATAACGCGTGTGGCAAAACCAGCGCACTTTTGTTATTCTGTACAATGCAGCCTCTGTACACAGACGTGTCCCAGTAGTGACTGTTGTGTTGTTTTTCTTCTTATCGAGGACTACCGTATTAACCCCCCATCATGGCTCCAAAAAACTTCAACTTGCTTGTTTAAATTTATTCTGCACTTTTGTTGATAAAAAAGTTTACAAGGCTGGGTGCCGAGTCGCTACAGATATGGCAGTCCTAGCCTAGCGTACTCTACTACTAAAGCATACATTTTAAGCAAAAAAATATATATATTTATTAAATTATTTTATTATATAAAGTATTTAAATTATACATGTATTCCTACTATGCAGTTTATTATCAGGAAAAGGCAAAAAAAATGCTTTAAAAAGAATTTTTTTAGGCTTGGAACGCATTATTTCTTTTTCTATTTATTGTAATGGGAAACATCGATTCGGTTTCCGAACAAACCACTTCTGGAACAGATTGTGGTCGAGAACCGAGGCATCACTCTATTTGACTACAAAACCAAGTTTGTTTGTAGCCTTTTTGTGCGCGTTTTGAGGTGAAACTGTAAACATCGGACAGCCAATAAAGTTATCCCAAAAGAAAATGTTGGCAGCATGGGAGAGACAAGACAGCTGAGAGAGACAACACTTCATGCTGACTGATTAGACTACAAGACAATTTTTCTCTTTCCCGATTGTGATGTCACATTACTGCAATACAATCTTGTATTCTGATAACGCCGCATCCCGTTTTGTTCCCCAATCATTGGGCTTTATCTTCTCAACTCAAATGCAACCTGATACACTCTTACTGTGGGGATGACAACAGGAGTGGATCGCACCAACTGTATTATGGGGGGTGGGGTAGAAACGTGTTCGTCCTGCTAGAAAAGGAGTTTCATTTCTTTCAAGGGTTGCTCAAGGTGTTGTCACATACTACTAATTCGATACGGCTTGCAAGCAGACAACAAAACGTTACATAGCCAAGCAAGCTAGTGCTATCCCTAGTTGTTGTATGTAAACATGCTGCCATCCTGTTGAATACATGATCTGACCAGAGCAATGATTTGTAATGCTTATGGCCCCAAGGCACATACTTTAAAATAAAATTTTAAAAATCCCACAAAACACCAGCAAACAAAAATGTCACAAAAAGTAGATGCAGTACATTAATTGCCGTATGTACTTACTGCCATCTAATAGAAGACCATTAATTTGTTCAGGCAGTATCAAGACATTTTAAAAACAGAATTTCTGATTTTTGAATTGATAGACTTGGGAAAAGATGAAAGAGTACATACACCTTATACCAACTCTGATTTGATTTCCCCCAACATGTTGACTAATTACTCAGTTTAATTGTTACTTCACAAACACAATATTAATCAGAGTCCAGTCTTTGGATTAAATGCTGGCACATACAGCATATTCTTGCTTTAAAATGTGGAGGCTCAGTTGCACATCAATGAATGATTGTTTTGGACATTCTAATATTAATTTAGGTATAATGTATGTTTTACTTTTATATTCAATAGACTTTAATTGAATTATTACCTTTTTTCCTAGAGTCAAATGGAGTGCTAATGGTCAAATTGTATAATATTACAGTAGCTTACAATAAATATTCTTTTTTAGGACTAAAACTGGTCTGTCTTTGTTTTTTTAGCCTACCATACACTATTACACTTTAATGCTGGTTATTAAGATGGTACTTGTAGAGCTAAGCATAATCAGGCCTTTGCTGACTGATTTGAAGAACGGTGAAAATGCTCAAATTCAGCATAATAATAAGGACAGTACTACATTGGTACTGAGGGTGCTGCGAGATATTCTATACTTTATAGAAAACCTTCCAGTGACACATGCTCAAGGAGCGCAACACTTTTACAACCGTTGAGCTACACTGTATAAACTTTAATCCCGTCCCACTCACGGAAAACGTGCCAGATGTGTGCACCTATTTTCATGCACAGTTGTAACGAAATGAAATTTCATATTTACATCTGCGGCAGGCCTGAAACAGAAGACAGCACTTGCCAATAGAATGATAATAGGATAAACAAAGTTTTAACCAAATCCGTCAACATTGTAAGCATGCTGTTTCGTGACGCCGAACTGCTTCTGCATCCAGTCATTAAAAAAATGTACAGTATGCTTGGGTGCGTGTGTTTGTTTTTTATTTTTGGTGGCCGGCCAACATGAATGTCAGCTCTCCTGTTTCAAATGCTATTAAGTCGCTCCGAGCAAAGCTATTCATCATTTGTACAATTTCCATGGGGTGTTTTCTTTTTGCTTTTTAATCAAGGGCCGGATCCCATGTTGAGGGGGATAATTCAGCCGTGAAACAAGGCCCTGACGTCCCAAGCTAACCATCCGCGTCCCTAACAGAATCAGCTGCATTTGACAAACGGGCTTGACGCACACATCAAGGGGGGGAGGGAACTGGAAAGTGGAGGGAAAAAGGGCAGGCGAGGAAGGAACCATGATAGACAAACACCATTAAAAGGTCCAAATGGGCCAGTGGTATCACTGAATACGCATCCTTTTCATGTATCACTTCTGCAGTGGCATATGTCCAGTGGGAAATGACTTATTTCTGCCCAGCTGCATATTAATGTAGGACTGCTCCAACTAGCAGGGATTTTATTTATTTTTTTATCCTTCCAAGATCATTTCACTTCTATTTCAGGCTAATAACAAGAATCAGAACTGGTTTAATTACAAATTGACTTTTGCTGAGTTAGCCTCTGGAAACATGCTCGTCGATAAAAGCGCAGCACAGGACACTGTACAGGTCCTATTTTTTTAATTGGCCTCCAAGTCCTTCAGGATATTTCTACTTATCACAGACCAAGGACCCCATGTATGGTCAAACGATGTTCTGAGGAAGGTTAGAAAAATGCTTCCATTATGCTGCTAACTCCCGCTCTAGTTACCATCCCTGACATTAGCCAGTTAGGCTCATCAGGCTAGCTACATGCAGTATTTATGCACAAATTAGCTGCATCACCGCATAATCCGCAGGGTTGAAAGCGTGTGAAAAAAGTCGGGGTTTACAGGCCTTTCAGACCCTTCTCCTGTTAAAGATCAAATAATGGTGAACCAATCGTCAAATTTCCACTGATTCAAGTCTGCTGAATTTTAGAGCAATTCAAGCCAAGCTGTTTGAAGTAGCCAAGGCCAACCTGCCTCACCCATGTGAAAGCTCCCATAAGCCAGTTCAGCTCCTTACGCATTTGACTGCCACAAAACTTGTGAATTTCTCTAACTTGGAATGAAAAACTCAAGACACCATAAATTCTCAACTATTTCAGCTTCAAAACACAAAACTTTCACGCCGGCCTAAGGTATTTATCATTTAAAAAAAGAAAAAGATGAGAAGTCATCTGATCTTGAGACTGAAAAATGAAGGCCAAGCCTCCAGTAAATGCTGACCATTACTTGTACTCTGTGGGAGAATTATCTCACAAGCATTTGTAAAGCATCACAATGAGAGTGCGATATTATTAACTGCAGCCGAAAGTTATATTTAAAAGAGCCTTCTTTGTTTATTTTATTTTAGTGCTTCCTTCGGTGACACACCGTATTTATTAATTAACTCAGGAGCACTTACATAAGCACACTTAAGGATCAGACGGTTCAGCATTCTTGAAGTATAAAATACCTCTGAGACGCTACAATATATTTAGATGTTCGAAAGACACAAATGAAAAGTCAGAGTAAATCAGTGTAAAATGACTAATATGGAGAGATGACTCAAGCAACACAAGCAATGTTTTTTTTTTCTTCTCGTATGGCCAACACTTATGAATAATTTAAACATCCCATAGTCATTTGGCCCGACATTAACCAATAAGAATCACCTCTTTTCTAGGTGCCGGGTTGTTGTTGGAATTCTGTTATTTGGGGGTTACAGTAGTCATATATCATGATACCTTATAACGTGACATCTTAAGTCAAATATATCTAGCTAATACTTGTTAAGAGTATGAGGGTCACAGGGACAAGCAACAGAAAAAAAATACAGTGGGGGGATAAATTTATATCTGTACCAAGTGACATTGTACGTGAAGATGTGAATTTTACATATGAGTTGCTTGGTTTTGTTGGGTTAGGAAAACAGTCACTCACATATGTACGGGTGTGGTCAGTCATGCCCGCAGATATAAAGTTACAGGTGTGTGTTCTGTGAGTAATTGACCCCTCCGTGGATATTGCGCAATCCGCGTCACTGACCAATCAGAGGCCAGAGATCTGCATAGACCAAAGCCCGTTTTTGCTCCCGCCATTTTCTCAGACCTAACATTGCATGGTCCAGTATAGGGTTAGTTAGCGTTTTATCGCGTATTTGGGTTATTTAACAAAAAATATGGTTAAGAGGTGTAGTCACGGACTTTGTAATAGTGACGACAGGTATCTTGAAAGGCTAGTTGGTGGAGTTCGATTCGTACCCTTTCCAAAACCGAAGACCCAGTACGAAAAATGCCTTCGATGGATCAAACTTTGTGGAAGACCGCATCATCAACTAAATCAATCTAATACCAACCGGAACACATATGTTTGCACGAAGGTATGCCCTATATTTGATTTTCAATACATGTCTCGTATAAATGAATTCGAAGTTCTTCGCTAGCATAACACTGCTGCGTGTGAACGATTGACACAATTATTCTTTGTTGAGCGATATTTAGCGATGATCGGACTGCACAAACGTATCGATTTCTTGCTGGCTCGTGGCCAGAAGCTTAACCAGACTGTGTTTGCACGAAGATATGCCCTGAATTTGATTTTTAATACACGTCTCGTATAAATGAATGAGACGTTCTCCGCTAGCATAACACTGCTACGTGTGAACGATTGACACACTTATTCTTTGTTGAGCGATATTTAGCGATGATCGGACTGCACAAACGTGTCGCTTTCTTGCTGGCTCGCGGCCGAAGCTTAACCAGACTGTGTTTCCACGAGGATATGCCCTAAATTTGATTTTTAATACACGTCTCGTATAAATGAATGAGACTTTCTCCGCTAGCATAACATTGCTACGTGTGAATGATTGAATGAAATCAGAAGCATGGCGTCTCTCTCAGTTAAGAATGTATTGTATTTAGAATCTATAGTATATCGTTATATCTCAGTTCAGAATGTATTGTATTGTATTTGCCATTTTTACTGTTTATCTTACGTGAGCGCACGTGGCGTGACGTCACTTCAGGAGGCGTGGTTAAGTGCCCTGTACGGAGGGGTCAATTATGAGTGTACACGTTTCAGAGCGGGGGGGGAGGGTGTCAGGTAAACTAGGAAGTAGAAGTAGGCTGAGCAGAGACCGTGCCCTTACATGTTTAAAAAAAACAAGATGTCAGTCTGTGGTTCACTGCGCTGGATCGGTTTTCATGTGCGCTGAAAGTGTGCGAGAAGTCCGGAATTGCGCATCTCAGAGGGAATATTGGTCAAGACTATAGAAAATAAGCAAAGTCTTTCAATACTTATGTATTTCTACTCGTAAGAAATTTTACGTGTGTGATTTTCTCCTGCTTAACGGTGCAGATTTGCGAGTGCAATGGTGCGCAAACACTGCTATAGTAGGCAATCTGCTAGCAGGTGTTGGTTATATTTTTGTGTAAATGGCACTTCTTAGCTTTTGCGCTTGAACTCGTCACATACCACTTTACTTTTGTAAGTGTGCAACGTCAAACATACTTTTACTCAGAAAAAGCTTCCCGTTTCAATCTGGCCCTAATAGTTGTCTGTAAGATAGCTTGCAGATGCACAATTATTTTTTCTTGATCACACCTCAGTAAAGGTTGGCAAACACCGTTCTATGCAGACCGATAGACAAGTCAAAGACTGACGATACTGAGCAGATACATAATACGGAAATGACTACAAAAGAAAGATTATTTACAGATATTAGATTCTTAATTGTACCATTGCTCTGTATTGACTATAAAACACATATGGGAAAGAAAAGCAGTGATGAGCGTAGAGCGCCTTGTGCTAATCGAGCTCTTATATTACAAGTTACATATTGTTTTTGTTTGCAAACGGTTTGAATAATGAGAGCAGGTGTCTTCACACAGCTGCGTAAGTAAGTATGGTGAGGTGAAAAGGGTTTGATTCTCCGACGGGCTCTTAAGAGCATTCACGACCTTGTAAGAGGGGGTCAGTTGCGCAGATGTGAGAATGTCTGCAAAAAAAAAATGTAAAAAAAGGGGTGCTGCTATATATTTGACTCAGAAACTGCAAGGTGCTAAGCTGTTACTTTGGATTGCTACAATAAATGACAGAATTTAACAACAATGCTTCGCGAGCTTCAAAATATGTTCCATTTTCACATTTAAATATTTTTTGCACTGTACACTTTTTCCTCTTTGTGTTGAAGGTTTATGAGCCTTTTTTTTCTGTGTGTTGATGCTTTAAATCATGTAAAGCACATTGAGTTACCTTGTGTATGAAATGGGCTATATGAATAAATTTGGTTTGCTTCTTACGAGCAACATTTGCAGTGTTGTGTGTGCGAGTGCGTGTGCGTGCGTGCGTTTGTATGCGTGCTCAGTTGGTTACCGCATGCCTGACAGGAAATTAACAGCCCCGGACATCCAGGTAAGAAAGAGATTACTGTCTTATTAAAAATCTGTCACATTCTGCAGGTGATTAAGTCATAAACGTACGTGTCAGGCCATCTAAACTGATTGTACATTTACCATTTTCAAATACTTTTCTTCCACGCATGTGAACTCATTGCCAATTTTGGATCCACTGTTTAACCCTTTATACTATAAGTGACATCCCATGGTTGTGTTCTTGCTTTTCCAAATTATGAACCTAAAGCAAGGTACACCCATACCAACAACCAGGCCAAATGTTAGCATCTCTCCCTCCCTTGCAATGAAAGGCAGCAAAAGCCTCATCGTTAAGTTATCCTGTCATATGGGGAGTGTTGAAGGGCTAATTTGGCTAATTCAACCTCCAGAGAGACTCTCTAACAAGGAGTTAGTATAGACATGTCAATTTAATTTTTCGTTTTTGTCATCCTGGTATCCAGAAAAGGTCCCCCTGACAACTACTTCTGTTTGACAGTTTTGTCCATATTTAGCTGAGACTTTCTGATTGGTTGCCTCCGTGTAGAAGACCCAACACTCGCTACTAGTAAGACTTCGTTTTTTTTTTTATTTTGACAGCTCTGGTTCCGAGATTTAGAGGGAGGTAAAGATCTTCACTGGCGATGTAAATAAGCTCAAGAAATTTGAATGACCTGATTCCAGACATCCTGGCAGAAAATCATCCATTACTTAGGAATGCGTGAAGGATTGGAATTCATATTTCATGTTTACTGAGGCACTATATTGTCCCAAATACTAGAAAAGGTTGACAAAATATGAGGCATTTTAGGGTGATTTTTCCTTCCTAATCTGCTTGGAAAATGGTAGTGTACATGTGTGTGTACATGTGCGTATACATGCAAACACACACACACACAATATAATGCAACTTTATCCATCCATCCTTCAATTTTCTTTGTCGCTTATCCTCACGAGGGTCACAGGGAGTGCTGGAGCCTATCTCAGCTGTCAACGGGCAGGAGGCGGGGTACATCCTGAACTGGTTGCCAGCTAATCGCAGGGCACAAGGAGATAAACAGCCGGACTCACAATCACACTTAGGGGCAATTTAGAGTGTCCAATTAATGTTCCAAGTTTTTTTGGGGATGTGGGAGGAAACCGGAGTGCCCGGAGAAAACCCACGCAGGCACGGGAGAACATGTAAACTTCACACAGCTGGGATAGGCTCCAGCACGCCCCGCGACCCTCATGGGGGTAAGCGGCTAAGAAAATGGATGGACGATACTTTATATAAATTAAATATTCAAAACCAAATGTCACATTGACCATTTCACCTGCTAATCAGCTATGTGCAGTCTTACAAAGTCCCAATGACTTTGTTGTCTTTGACATTGAGAGAAAAGCTGGAGGGGTCCGCAGCTCCTCTATGCAACAGCCGCTAATGGTCCTTACACCAGTGGGAAATGTAGGAAGCTTTTTTTTTTTTGTTTAACCTCCCACACAACTTGCCAGCCATCCGACTCTTCAGCTATCGTTGATGACTCAAAAGCATCAGAGTACGGTGACTTGGTGTGCTGTCACGCCTACACTGTCTTTATCATCCAACCTTTGACCTCCCAGGGGAAAGGGTAGAACAATTTCAAAGCAGAAAGACATAACCCAAAGAGTGATCGTTCGGCTCGTCACACCATTAATTAAATCTACCTGAGCAATCTTACCCTCATAAGGTGTTGAAGTGGGGCTAGAGTGAAAGAGAAACAAAAAAAAAAAAAAAAATACACAACCCTTTTTAAATGCTGGATTTTTGTGATGGGAAAAAAATGACAGAGATATATAATTTCTAAACCATGGTCAGTACTACTTAAAGTGGGTCTGACATCCCTATAAACATTCTAAAATAGATATTGTAATGAAAAATAGATATAACAGTACTCACTTCAATGTCTATACGAAAAAAAAAAGTGAGCGGAGAGCGCGTCATCCATACACAAAGTTGCGCAATTGAGTGTGCCTCGACATCCAAGTGGTCGCCATATTAGTCGCGTCATCCGTCCTTCACGTCATCGTCACTTCTGCCGTTGAAAACGCGCAGTGCCTGCTACTAAGGAAGCCGAACAACAGAGATATTTGCATTTTTCCGACGCCCCTTCTGACACCGAAGGTTTTTTCGAAAAGAACAACACCACACAACCGAGTGAAGTTACCGGGGCAATGTTTCACTATTGTTTCGAGCCCTCAGGGCAATATTACACTACTGCTTCGAGCCATATTCAGATGATATCCGATCCACTCCCGCGGCGGAGATGAACCATCGCGGCTCATCGCAGCCGGCCGGTGTGGCTTATGACGGAGCCGAGCGGTGCTTCTTTAGGGGGGTGCTCGCAGTCGAGCCGGGGCGCTTTATGTGCGCATGCGACTGAGTAACGCATTCTCGGCTGGGTTCTTCAGAGCCGCCCCCGTCGCAAAGCCCGACTTACAGCCTTCCCAGAAGCTGTGACCGCCAAACGCGGCGCCTCAGCCGGTGTGGCTGAGTTTCGGTGGCATATAAGGAGGAGGTGGGGCCGAGCTATGGTGTATGTTCAAAGTCGCTGCAGTACGCGATGAACACTATCGAGACATCGTTGGCTGGGCGACGCGCACATCGACACATTTCATACGCGGATCTTTTGTTACATTATGAGAGAGACCGATTACGTGGTCCGCCCCAAACTATTATTTTTTTTAGTACCTGTATGCGCACATCAACACTGTGGAGTTTTTGACCAACTTATTCAACAGAAAAGATGCCTGAAGAATGGAGGAAATGGAGGAAAAGTGTTCGAGTTCGCATTTTTAAAAACAAAGGCGATGTGGGAATTATAGAGGAATAAAGTTGATGAGCCACACAATGAAGTTATGGGAAAGAGTAGCGGAGGCGAGACTCAGGACAGAAGTAAGTATCTGCGAGCAACAGTATGGTTTCATGTCTAGAAAGAGTACCACAGATGCATTATTTGCCTTGAGGATGCTTGTGAAAAAGTACAGAGAAGATCAGAAGGAGCTACATTGTGTCTTTGTGGATCTACAGAAAGCCTATGACAGAGTACCAAGAGAGGAACTGTGGTGCTGCCTGCGTAAGTCTGGTGTGGCAGAGAAGTATGTTAAAATAGTACAGGACATGTATGATGGCAGCAGAACAATGGTGAGGTGTGCCTTAGGTGTGTCAGAAGAATTTAAGGTAAAGGTGGGACTGCATCAGGGATCCGCGCTGAGCCCCTTCCTGTTTGCGGTAGTAATGGATGGGCTGACAGACGAGGTTAGACTGGAATCCCTTTGGACTATGATGTTCGCAGATGATATTGTGATATGCAGTGAAAGCAGGCGGAGGAACAGTTAGAAAGATGGAGGTACGCACTGGAAAGGAGAGGAATGAAGATTAGCCAAAGTAAAACAAAATATATGTGCGTGAATGAGAGAGGTGGAGGGGGAAGAGTGAGGCTACAGGGAGAAGAGATAGCGAGGGTGGACGACTTCAAATATTTAGGGTCAACAATCCAGAGCAATGGTGAGTGTGGTAAGGAAGTGAAGAAACGGGTCCAAGCAGGTTGGAATAGCTGGCGAAAGGTGTCTGGTGTGTTATGTGACAGAAGAGTCTCTGCTAGGATGAAGGGCAAAGTTTACAAAACAGTGGTGAGGCCGGCCATGATGTACAGATTAGAGACGTTGGCACTGAAGAAACAACAGGAAGAAGAACTGGAGGTGGCAGAAATGAAGATGTTGAGGTTCTTGCTCAGAGTGAGCAGGTTGGATAGGATTAGAAATGAGCTCATTAGAGGAACAGCCAAAGTTGGATGTTTTGGAGACAAGATTCTTAGAGAGCAGACTTCGATGGTTTGGACATGTTCAGAGGCGAGAGAGTGAGTATATTGGTGGAAGGGTGCTGAGGATGGAGCTTCCAGGCAAAAGATCGAGAGGAAGACCAAAGAGAAGGTTTATGGATGTGGTGAGGGAAGACATGAGGGCAGTTGGGGTTAGAGAGGAAGATGCAGGAGATAGGCTAAGATGGCAGAAGATGACACCCTAACGGGACAAGCCGAAAAGAAAAGAAGAAGATGAGAGAGGCCGATTACGTGGTCCGTCCCAAACTATTTTTTTTGTGTTTCTGTTATTTGGAACCCACGAAGCTCTCGTCCTCTGCACCCGTGCAATCCATTTTTCACAACGAACAGGGTCTCTTTCAAACTTATGAAGGGTAAATCCATCCTCCCGAGTCTTCGAGCAATTTCCAGCAATGCAACGAGCCGGCATTTTGGCTAACACGAAGGAACAACGTGCTACCTTCCCGGAGGTAAAAGTAATGGAAACAAACGAGTCCACGAGGGGGCGCCTTTACGTCACTTCCTGCTTCTTCTTGAAAACCCCTGAGAGGATTTTCATGGCGGGAGTTACAAAAATCCATATATGTCAAAATCATGTTTTGTGGTGAAAAAACACATGGGACCATATTGGCTGTGGGTTTTTTATTAATAATATACCAAAAATCATCCGTTTGACGACACTTGATCTTTAAGTTTTGTTTTAATATTTGGAGAAGGAACGTTAAAAATTTATATTAATATATTAAATATTTTCTCACGTGTTTGGGACATTTTGTGATAGTCCGATGAAACAAGGGTTGAACTTTTTGGCCTAACGGTATGTTCTCATATCCATCCATCCATCCATTCATCCATCCATCCTTCACCGCTTATCCTCACGAGGGTCAGGCAGGGTACACCCTGAACTGGTTGCCAGCCAATCGCAGGGTACATCGAGACAAACAGCCGCACTCATAATCCCACCTAGGGGCAATTTAGTCTCTCCAATTAATGCTGCATGTTTTTAGGATGTGGGAGGAAACCGGAGTGCCCGGAAAAAAACCCACGCAAGCATAAGGAGAACATGCAAACTCCACACAGGGGGGCTGGGATGGAACCCGTGACCTCAGAACCGTGAGGCCAACAGTTTACCAGCTGGTCCACCAGGCCGCCCTGTTCTCATATCGCAAAAAAAAAATTCCACTTTTAATTGTACATTTGAATTGTCATCACCATTTTCTTAATTACAGTATAGTTATCATCATATTTGTTTTCCTATTTAATGTGCCACAAACACTTTTGTTTTTGACAATGACTTACAGCGGATTGGCCCTTTCCCAGGATTTAGTCAAACCCTTTTCCGTCTTATTTAATCCATTTATATGGCAAAAGGCTCACTAGGGTAAATCAAAAGAGGCAGGATCATTTACAATATACTGTGACTGACGTGAAAATGCGCAACGGCGAATAAACCCATGCACGTAAGTGCCACTTATTGCAATTCGTAGACTAGCAACAGGAATAACTCATTATTCACAAAACGTGTATTCATTTCATTCCGTCATGCACGCATAAGCTGACAAGATGTGGCTTTGCAGTAATACCCCTCATCTTGAACGGTTGGAGGTTCTCAGAGAAAGATTTAGTTTTGTAATTAAAATAGTGCATACACGAATGACTGAAAAAGACACGAACCACAAATTGTGGTGAAAAAAAAACCTCATATTTTTGTTTATACTGGAGTCTCTAAAGGTCAAAACAATCCCAATACAATGGATGTCAAAAACAAAATTTGCACAAGAAATAATGGAATTAATTTATTGCAGGGTCAAACTATCATGTGGAAAATTGCCTTAAATTCTGATCTGGATAATATGTTAACTACAAATTACACGGGGGAAAAAAAATTCAACTCTTGATTTTAATGATGGACGGTAAATCGCGTCACAGATGACTTTTTAATGTTGTTACTCATCACTAAAGTGTAAAAAGAAGGTAAACTGTGGTAATAGTAAAATGTTCAACATTTTATATTACATAAGGTAAATGGTGATAGTGGAGTCTTGATGTTTTTGCATGCGAGTCTGTTTCCCTCACCTAACTTAATGTTTTGAAGATGAGCTCTGCAAAAGAAACTCAATACACGTAGCAGCTTTGAATATAATAGACTGTAAATATGAAGAGCAGCGTGTGGAACTCTCTCAGATTCTTGCCTAGCAGCAAAGATATTTTATCGTACTCGTATATTCAGTCCCAGTAAGTCTTTTTAATAGGACTGTGGCGACAATCTTAGCTGGAAATACATTATGATGTTTACATTTTTTTGGGCCTTTTTGCCCTCTGGCACATTAGTTTCACTGAAGCATACATGCGGTTATAAAACAAGAGCAGGCTGCTTTTTTTTAACTATAGAAGCGGATCAACACTGTAAAGTGAGGAAATATTTGAAGATTTGAATCAGCCATTAATGCTTCTCTTCAGTGAGGTCCCACAGAAATAAAATGATGCCATCTGAAAATAAACCCCATTAAGAAATTGTAAAGAAAATAAAGTTTTTATTTCAGAGTGCCGCCTGTCACTACTGACATCTCAGCTTTCACTGCTTGAAAGCACACTTTTCCTTCTTTCCTTCTTTTTTTTTTCATGCCAAGAGCATGACATGGGTTTAATGATATCTCAGGAAATCTTATGAGGTTGTACAAGGTAAGACCAAACTGACATTTTCAAGCGCTGCAAGCTACTCGTGTAACAAAGTCCCTTGCACTGACAATTTCCGAAACGGGAAGAGCGTTTTGGGGTTTATTGCAATTGCAATAGGTTAATTTTTTTCCATGATGCCGCCGTTAAACCGGTTGTGCATTTTTTTGCGGGATGCAGCAATGGAAAACCTTTGCGCTACGACTAGAAAACCGCACGTCTATCCCACTCAAAACAGGCTTTCCGACAGAAAAACTCAACTCAGGTCGGTGTACAGCAACCACTGACGTATAATAATAAATGATGCGACCAGCAGAGATACTGTTCATTCACTCTCAACTGATATAAGGATATTTTTTGCTCCTATCGGAAAACAGAGTGCACAGCACTTTGCCGGGAATGTCCACTTTTTGTCTGTGTTCGGTTAGACATGATACCGTTTTCAGTCCTATCTGCACGGTTACACTTTTTTCAAGCCATGCGCGTCTGAAACAGTTTTTGATTCCAGCATCCTTGTCATTGCCCTCACTCGATCTACATCCTTTTTTTCTAACACTTTCGCCATCGTAAAACTTTGAACATACCGTCGCTCAGTTCGCGCTATCTAAGTCCCACGCGCCATTACTTGGCTAACTAACAAGTTACACTGCGATTTCTGAAAACCGAGAACACATGTACATGGCAATGGTGAAACGCGATTAACCACTAACACGATTGGATCGTTATACTGTATAACTCTGTTGTCTAATCGAGTAATCTGCCGCAAACAAGTTTTCATGTTTATGTCGCAAAATGCAAATATTTACACTACCGAGCAAGTTAGAACGCCATATGATGGTCGTCCTTGTGCTAGCACCAAGCTGAACTTGCAGCTCGGAGCCCACCACCGAGAGGCAGGCGCACGATACCCTACCCCTATTCCCCCCCACCCCCACCGGTAATTTTCTCAATGGATTTGCACTTATCTCGAGAATGGTCATCTTGGTCTGAAAAAGTCGGAAATGCGCCGATCGGCGGAAATTTCTCCTCCATGATAAAGGAAATAAGGTTGAATGCCCACTTTCACTTTAATTGTAATAAGATAATAAATCTGATGTCACACAAGAATCATGGCGCTAATCGTGAAAGTAAAAAAAATTGACAGTTTATACGGGATTATCCTTAAAAAAAAAAAAAAAAAAAAAAATTTGACTGTCTATTACTCATATAGAATTGATTGTACTAATATTTTCTTTTATCATATTAAATGATCTTGAATTAAATGTTATCTCATTTAATTTAACTCATTGGACTCATGGTATCAATAACAGCCCCCCAAAATAAAATGAAATATATAAGTAATGCCCATTGTGAGAATGACATTTTAGGGGAAGTGACTGAAACTGCCAAAAGAAACACAAGGTTTAGTGTCCACATACTTCTAATTTCCGGCATATTATATTCATTATAAAGTATCACGAATGCTAAATGGCATGCTTATCCAAGTTGCCACCAAGGTGTTTTTTTTCTTTTCGAATTGAATTCTTTGACGTTCGAAGACGGACCTTTCCTTCTCTCAAGCCGTCTGGAATGCTGCACTTCAAATCAACGAAACCGCAAACAATAAAGCATTATCTGTTGCCTTTTGTGCTTTCTGCATGTTCAGTAATTATCCCTCCATTCATTACCGGTGGTGCTTGTCCTCATTAGGGTCACGAGTAAAGTGGAGCCTCTCTTAGCTCACATAACTTTGGGCGAGTGGGGCACTACGCCCAAGGGATGGTGCCAGCCAATCACCAGGCAGATACAAACAAGCATAAAACTCATCTTCACACAATTGCCAATTTAAAGTCTTCAGTTAAACAAACAAGCACATTTTTCGAATGTTGTATGAACCAAACACACTCAAGCAGGTAACAATGTGAACTCCAAATAGAACAGCTCGAGCCCAGTTTCA
The DNA here is from genome assembly GCF_019802595.1 of Syngnathoides biaculeatus. Taxonomy (NCBI): domain Eukaryota; kingdom Metazoa; phylum Chordata; class Actinopteri; order Syngnathiformes; family Syngnathidae; genus Syngnathoides; species Syngnathoides biaculeatus. The sequence continues at coordinate 17,392,739 of NC_084654.1, read as the reverse complement.
AACCCATAACCACAAGACTGTGAAGCACACATGCTAACCCTAATCCACCTTGCTGCTATCTACAGGATTTCTATCAATTTTTGCTATTGCTGAAGATAAAAATGACCTGAGTACCCCCTAATCCCCAAGTAACCCCCAAACCTTCATATAACATAATGATTGCCAGGTACAGATTTACTATGAGGCGATTGCCTGGGGCTCTGAGATTTCCAGGGGCCCCTAAAGATCTCGTAAAAACTGATGAGTAAAGTTTTCTTCAATTTAAAGCATTTGCTATTCCTTTAGGGTTAGCTCACATACTTTAAAACATGAAAATGATTACTTTTTCATGATCATTTCTATTGCTCACATCCACCTTCACATGCAACGGCGCATGTGCAGACTTGATTCAACACGAGACAGTCAAATGTTATGAGGAAAATGACGCGTTGCTTCCACAGGTGGAGCGCGAGGTGAGAGGAAGACAAGTCTTTTGAATCAAACTAAAAAAAAAATAATTTCTACAGTGACACTAAAAGGGCCTAACCAACAACAGCAAGCGCCAAAAGCTTGCCATTTGCAGTAGGATTCGCACACGGCAAGTCATTTTGTGAGCAAACTTGAGACGAGATCATTATTTTCAGTATAAATACTTTTTGAGACATTTTTGTCTGCTACCGTGGCAGGAAACGCTCACTGGTTTAGACCATGTTGTCTTCTGTTGAAGATATACATATTCCATTTTTACAAGGTGGTTGTCATGTAAAGGTTTAATGAGAGCAAGTACTTACAATCCTCTCAACAAGCCCCATGCTATGAGTCGGACATGTTGGTCGATTTATGGGAGGTGTAGTATCAGCGGGAAAGCTGACAAGGGGTCATGGTTTCCAGCATGGCGCGGTGACAGCTGACTGACACCAGAGAGATTATTACTTTTATGATATACGTATACTATAGCGTCAAGCAAACAGCAGATCTAAGGCTTCAAATTCATCTCCTAATACATCATTAATAAGTGGACTGATCTGCATAGTTATAATTATATAGTAATTACATAGTAATTATGTATCCATCCATTTTTCTGTGCCGCTTATCCGCATGAGAGTCCCCAGAGTGCTAGAGCCAATCCCAACTGTCTTCGAGCAGGAGGCAGGGTACACCCTGAGCTGGTTCCCAGCCAATTGCAGGGCACATGGAGACTGACAACAGTCATACTCACAATCACACCTCGGGGCAATTTAGAATCTCCAATGACTGTAATGCATGTTATTGGGATAAGGGAGGAAATCAGAGTGCCCGGAGAAAACACGGGAAGAACATGCAAACTCCACACACACACAGGGCCGGGATTCAAACCCCGGTCCTCACAGCTGTGACCAACACTCTACAGTTGCTCCACTATTGCACCAAAATCACATACTTTATCTTAATTTAAATCAACCATTTTTGTCGAGAACATTGTTAGATTTAAGAAATATTGAGGCTTATTTATTCACATGTGAAAATAAATTGGCTTTGTCCCAAGAAATTTCTGATGTTTTGAAATTGATTTAAAATGTCCAATTCGGGTTTTTTCCTCACGTTTTCTTCCAAAGTTATAAATCGCACAGACATTTGGAAAAAAAAAAAAACTTATTTTGTCACTCTGTAGCTGTCAAAATAAAGTGATAGTAAATCAACGATCACTTGTTGCCAGGTTAATGAGTGTGAACGAATTCTGATATTTCCTTGTTGATGTCCCGATTTCAGATTAAATTAAAATCAAAGCCAAGAGAGGGAATTCAAACGTTATCCAACTCTATTGTGTTTCGCTGTTGTTCTTGCAAAACAAGTCACTCACGGGAGTGAACGGGGAGGAAGATGAGAGACAGCCGAAGAACGGGACAGACAAGGTGCTAATGAGAATGTCAAAGGCAGGGAAGCAATTAGTGAAGTTCTGCTCGGAAACCACCATCAGCAACCATGATTAATGATATGAATTTGTTTTTCTTCTCACCTCATTGCTCTTTTCTCCTGCTGAACACTGCTCCCATCATGTCTACGGCTGAAATAAATAAGTTCCAGCAGCCGGCTCCTCCAATTTGACATGTAAGCAACAGAGAACCAGTGCAGCACTCTGGTGGCTAATTTAAGATGTGCATTGTGTTCCTGTCCTAAAACACAGATTTTATACATTATATAAATCAAAAATAGCCAAGAAAGTTCAGATATTATCCCTATCAGGTCTTATTCCTACACCGACACTTGTGATAGGCTCTCTCCGGTCATGTGCCATTCTGCAGTCATCTCAAACATGACATACTTTTCCAAACTGACCTTAAAATATCACCATGTGGTGTCATCTCTTAGTTTGTCCAAGATTTTGAAAAAGTTACACTTTTGAACACGTCAAAGTAAATTGACTTTTGGACAGTTTTGTGTTGGATAGGGACAAAGCCCTGCCATGAATAACAAAAATCTTAAAAAATTGATGCCCCCCAGGAAAAAGCTTTAGAGCGGCTAGCTTCAAATGGCGAACCTCAGGCTGGGTTGAGACTAAGTCAAGCTCTGATGGAGACCCACAGTCAATTCCCATTAAATATTTTTTCAGTTTTATTGTAGTTTGTGAGTGGGGGTCTCTAGCTTGCTCAAGGGCATAAGGACAGACAGCAGAGTGGAACATCTCCAAAAGTCTACCGCAATTTTCACATTTTGATAAACTGGCAGTAAGGTAGCAAATAATACAGTGCATTATTACCGAATATGGAAGACAAAATGGGTTAAATATGTACTGGAGGTCGCCCAGGTGTTTCTCGAGATACAGGCTTTAAATTATTCAATAGATTTATACTTCCAGGAGGTTTCATAACATACTGTATCATACTGAAAAGTCATATTTTGGTTCTTTAATCTGGGGGTGCAAAACATTACAAAGACGTATTGGTATGATGCAGTTCTATCCAGCCGCAATCTACAAAATTAAAGACTAATAACTGACAACTTCCCATTAAAATTTAGCCATATCATATTCAGATTTTGTCGTTATCATATATAATGATTCAATTACATTATGCATACCGTAATTTCCAGCCTATAAGCCGCGACTTTTATCCACACGCTTTCAACCCTGCGGTTTATGCGGTGATGCGGGTAATTTGTGCATTTTTTCTAAGGGCCACAAGGGGACACTCAAGCAGAAATGGTAAGAGTGACAACGGTGGAATATATGTGCCGAGGAAGTTACTTTTACCGGTTTTGCCCTGTTAGCACTGTGCTAGCATGTTGCTGGCATGTCTCAGCGATTTTTAGCCATATGTTTTTTTGTTAACTGGCCCTGTTAGCGCAGCGCTAGCATTGGCATGGTGCTAAAGTCAGTACGGTGCTAGCGTTAGCATGAGCACAGGGGCGCTAGCATTAAACTCTCTGTGTGCCATCTATCTTTGTAAATATTTCATGTTTCAATGTGGGCACTTGCGGCTTTTACACAGCTGGGGCGTATGTATGTACCAAATGCTATTTCCTTTACAAATGTACTGGGTGAGGTTTATAACCAGGTGTGCTCTGTAGGCCGGGAATTACGGTACTTTATAGCCCATAAGTGTGCTCAAGAGAATATTGTAGTTCAGCAAACAAAGACTTTGTTTGTACTGACCATGTTATTGTGTTGTCAGACATAAAAACGTCTTCTACCAATCAGGGCGGGAAGGTTTTTTGACTGACAGCTACACATAATGCGCATGACTTAGGCTGGTTTCAGATAAGCCAAATGGCAGGGCGGTGAGAAAAGTCGTTAAAACTGAAAGAGAACCATAAAAGACGTCGCAATTACCTGCTCCTGGCGTCAACCTTGTCTGTCTGCGCTGCACACGAACAGTAGATCTATTCAGGACCCTGCCTGCGTTCCCGGCTCTGTTGCTGATGATTAAAGTCTCCTCCGATGCTAGAAGCGCACCTTTTCCCTCTTCATCACTCACCAATACCTCCAAACACAATGGCACCTCCCTTTCACTCTCACCTTGCTCATTCTCGCAGCCTTTTCTAAAAGAGTGAGGGAGACATAAAGTACATTTACAATGGAGTGCCTCGGGCGTAATGCGTCCTCAAAAAAAAGTTTACTTTTTGAGAATCCCACGCCTCACCTGGGGAGTAGTTTGGGGGTTAAGTTCCAACACGCCAAGGTTGCCAAAGCCATTGGTCCCACAAGCTACCTGCCGATTTGAGTGACAAATGGCTGACAATTCCAACAATTCAACCGTGACGCTTAAAAGTATGACATTACATATGACTGATGATAGTTTTCTTACTGCCCACATATTTTTTTTTTTTTTGCAATAAGAACGGTTAAAATTTTGCTCATAGAACTCGAACTCTTGACATTCATGTATACAGGAGTGCCATAAGGGAAAGACAAAGACAAGTGATGACGACTAATGGTTCACGACTGACAGTGGGTTGGAAAAAAAAAAAAAATATATATATATTATATATATATATATATATATATATATATATATATTCAAATTGCTGTATTCAAGCTTCGATTGCATCTACACTTTTTATGTATTTGAGTACACTTGTTTTGCTATCGTGACAGAAATGTAATAATACACTGTTGTAAATAAAGTTTAAATAATTTTGTCATCTGTTTATGCCTATTTAAATACATCATACATCAGTAATCACTTTTGACCAGGTGTTAGAAAACATGAAACAGACCAAATTACCAAATTTATGAGAACCACTATAGTACAGTATAGCATAGTATAATATGGTACAGTACTATATTTACTGCGTTAATTTTTTTGCATTTCGGTAAAACGGGTATAACAGTAAAAGATTACACCTAATTGTACTTTGTATAGAATGTAATGTAGTGTAGAAAATAGTTCTGTGACTTTTATTGAAGCTTATTACTCATAAAATTACAATACTGTAGACCATATTGTAAAGACAAAATATTAACAGCGCAGCCTGTGTTCAGTTCTGATGAAGGGATTTAACAAGTTTCTTGTTCTATTGGATATATGTGAACAAATCTGACACGTTTGTTTCCAAGCGTGGCACGCCCGTCATATATATTATTTAACAACACACTGCGTTGACGTGCTCACAGCTGACAGCAAAGTTCATCTTTTTCAAAGCTGCAGAAACCACGCGATCTTTTTCTTTTCTGACCTCAGGCATCGGCGGCCTGCGGGGAGCTTCCGCGGGCCCGGCGTACCGCGGCTTCTCTCGCCCTTCCTTTGTGTTGAGTTGGAGGAAAGAATCCCTGAGGGGCTCCATGCGGAGGTGACCGGCAGCAACCAGCTGTTGATGGAAATGAGAAATTAGTACAGCAAAATCTCTGAGCTCAAACAATATATTCTAGACATGCAGAATCAGTTTAGTTCCCGTTAGAAAGAATCCAAATGGAAAATTCGCCTTTCCAGATGTTAACTAAGCTTAAGTCTCACTGAGGTGTTTGGCTTTATATTCAACTGTTCTTGATGTTTGATCTCCATCCATTTTCTTAGCCGCTTATCCTCACAAGAGTCGCGGAAGTGCTGGAGACTATTCCAGCTGTCAACGGGCAGGAGGCAGGGTACACCCTGAACTGGTTGCCAGGCAGTCGCAGGGGCACAGAGACAAACAGACGCACTCACAATCACACCTAGGGGCAATTTAGAGTGTCCAATTAATGTTACATGTTTTGGGGCTGTTGGAGGAAACTGGAGAGCCTGGAGAAAACCCATGCAGGCACGGGGAGAACATGCAAACTCCACACAGGCGGGTCCGCGATTGAACCAGAGTCCCAGAACTGTGAGGCCAACGCTTTCCAGCTGATCCACCGTGCCGCCAATTTGATCTCATTTTTTATTAAATCTTTTTGGGCTGCAGCACGTCATCTCGACGAGTGGAATTTTTTACTATTCAGCACAGGCCCTATTCACACAGGATCTGACATTTAAACTCCAGCCTCGCAGCGAGCGTTGAAAAGGTACTCCCGTCGATAAACCACTTTGACCAGACAAGTTTAATTAAAGCTAAAACATCCGCAAATAATGCCAGACATTTCTTAAATTTAATAAGCATGTCGCACCATAAGAATCTATATGCAATCATAACGCCACTTGACACAGAGAAAGCCTTTGATAAAAAATTAACTGGTCTTACCTATTTGCAATACTTCGCAAATTTGGCTTTAGAGACTCATCTATACATTGGATAGCAATATTTTACAACTCGGCAATTGCGAGATTCACCATGAACGGATCACGTCACAAAGTTTTACTCTACAAAAAGGAGCCAGACAAGGCTGTCAACTCGGACCAATCCTATTTGCAATATTCACCGGACCACTTGACGGCATGGTGGAGCATCTGGAAATCGTTCACAGTTCTGAGGACCCAGATTCAATCCCGGCCCTCCCTGTGTGGAGTTTGCATGTTCTCCCTTTGCCCGCGTGGGTTTTCTCCGGGCACTCCGGTTTCCTCCCACATCCCCAAAACATGAAACATGAATTGGACACTCTAAACTGCCCCTAGGTGTGATTGTGAGGTCAGGGTGTACCCTGCCTCCTGCCTGTTGACAGCTGGGATAGGCTCCAGCAATCCCGTGACCCTTGTGAGGATAAGGGGCAAAGAAGATGGATGGATGGAACCACTTGCTACCGCTATACGTCAGAGTGCTAATATGAAAGGTATCTGCTCGGCAGTGACAGAACACAATCGGTTTTCATGTGGATGATATTTTTCTGGTTTTAACATGGTTTTCAATCCATTTGGGGCGTGCCACGGGGGTGCGAGCGCTAATCAATCTAGGTGGCGGGGGATGAAACAATCTGCGCCCCCCACCCCTAAGTCACCCACGGTTTGAAAACCACTGATGTATCACTGACAATCATCAGGACTACAGCCTGTATAAGCATTGTTGTTTTTTTTTTGTACCCTCAAGTAAACTTAACACATCCATCCCGGTTGAAACCGCTGGCAAAAAAAAAGGGGCTGGAGCCATTTATTTGTTTCGAGCAGACGACACACCCACGAACTCATTGACTAAGAGTCTATTTTGACAATATCTGGTAAGAACCAATCTCCACGGCCCCCTTCTGGTAACTGGACCCAACACTGGGGAAAAAAAAAAAATCTTCGGAGCCTCACCCAGAAATAATGGTGCATTTTGAAGACTTCTTTATTGTCATTTGGCACTTGTATTCCGCATTAAGGCGCCCGGTCACGGACCACTCTCTGATCTTTGGAAGGAGCCACTCCAGGTTTATTGTCCCGCTAAGTTTTTTAAAAGCCCTCCTTGTGATGCCTCTGTGAAGGATTTAACAGGAGTTTACGCATTCATGCAAATCAGCCAGGTGAGAAGGTAACCAGCATCGCCGTGAGCTTCTGGTCTAAATACAAATTCCACCTCGGAGAGAAATACAGTATGTTTTCTCTCGCTTTTTTCCTCACACACTCTTGCCCTTTATCTCCATCGTGCTCTCTTCCTTCCAGCTTCCTCTGAGGAATGAGGGAGGAGGACAAAGGGCCAGGTTGGAGAGGGCAAGGGGGGGAGGTGGGGTTCTGGAAGGAAAAAATGATTTATTCCAAGGCATTTTCAGGGAGCTTCATGAATAAATTTGGAATTCGATAAGCTCTTTTACATCAGTGCCTGATTGTTTTCTTTTGGAAGAATGGGGATGTGCATATCTTTGAATTATTCTTAGAGATTCTCCCACAGGTATTCCAGCTGGTATTTTGCACTTTGTGCAGCTTGTCGATATCCCATGCGCTATGATTTTGCATTTCCTTGTGTCATTGATGTCGAGTAAATCCAGCTGTAATACACAAGGTGTAAAATTTGGAACCGGCGTAACATCTTCGGCCAAAGATCCAACGTTAAATCAGATGTTAGCTGCCAGCCGCAAAAGAGCAGTGAGTGGTAGATTGCGAAAATGGTGAAGTCCAGACACTGAGGTTAACTGCTAAGGTTAAACACTTGAGATAACCGCAACGAGCTCGCTGCTTTGCACGTCGTTATAATCACAGGACAACACTTGCTGTACAGTCAGTATTGCGGTTCAGTTTGCAGTTGTCTGCAGCCAGTCTATGTCTGCACCCGACTCTGCAGTAGTTACAATATACTCTTATGTTGTAGAAAAATTAATCAAAACAGCACTGAGTAATTCTACACCACTGCAAATGCCAACCATTATGTAGAGCAGGGGTCGGGAACCTATGGCTCGTGAGCCATACGCCATACGTGGCTCTTTCTCTCAGCCCCCGCTCTTAAAGGGGTACACTCATAATTACAAACGTTACAGTCGTTACGCAGCCTATCAATGTGATTTATAATGACAGCCTGCTTATGCGCTGCCCACCACCAAATTTGTCTACATAAAGACACGCCTCTGTCAGCAAGCATTGTTGGCGAGCGCACATAAGTGGGGAAAAATGAAAAAAACTTCAACCTGCAGACCAGCTGATTGTGACATCTTGGAACGTGCTTCCCGTCACATACCACACACTGCGGCGTGCGAGTATTGCTGGACTGACAATGTTTGGTTCTAGCAATGCATATGAAAAGTCTCACATTAAAAAAAAAAAAAAAAAAAACATTAAGATCAACTTACGTTCATGAATATCGGATGGAAGTCTCAAAGGCTGCATGAAGTTTAACGTAATGACGTATGAAATAGACGACAAAGCCATCAGCAAAGAAGTCCCATTAATGGTCAGAAGTATTTTTGTCATCATTGCTTAGCAACATCATAATGGCATTTAATTTAATTTAAAAAGACTTATTGTCCTCTTAAAGTGTTGGTCTAACATTAAAAATGCACGAATACGCTTGTATTTCGTTTAAAAATATTTTATGGCTCTTTTGGAATTACATTTTAAAATATTTGCCGTTTATGCCTTTCTCAGCCTAAAAGGTTCCAGACCCCTGGTGGAGAGTATATCCAATAGCCATTTTTCAACTTTTTTTATACTATGTATCAGGGTCTGCCAAAAACAAACTACACCCTAGACCGGACGCCAATCACAGGGCAAATTTTGAGATGGAGGAAAATTCACATTCACCATGCAAATGAGCGGCAGTCGAACCCCCGCTGCCAGCACGGAAGTCAAGCGACAAAAACCACGACACCATCAGTGACCTTCAGTACAAGTCTTGTATTAGATGTACTTAGATTATGTAAATGCACCTAATGAAGTGATTATCTACTGAACAGATCTTATAATAAGGCATTAGGTTGCTTGCGGAACATTCCAGGCCATCCAGTGAGAAAAGGTGAAACAAAAGTTGATCATGCAGAAAACGGCTGCAAGGACACAGGTAATTAGCTCGTGTGTGTGAAACAACTTTGAATTACTTTTCATTAGCGCGGTGTTATACGATCACGTCTTCAAACTCCAAGGTTCATCCTTTTTCCAGAGTGCTTATCCTCATTAGGTTTACGAGCGAGTGGAAGTTCACCATTCACACTCTCACCAATGGACATTTCCAACAATTGCAGAACCCAAGATTCAAAATCCGCCAAATAGATATCATATAAAAAAATATTTGTAGTTTCACCACACGCTTTACCTTTTTTAAAACACGCTCTTCAACAAAACAACAAAATTCTTCACTAATTTCGACTTTTTCCCTGTAAGATTATTTCATAAAATTTGATCTTTTCCACCTAACACTTAATTGATTCTAGTTTCATTCTAAGAAGGCCTTTTCCTCATTATTTAGCTGTATTCTGAATTTATTCTCTTAAAGAACTTTTTCAAATGATATTACTTTATTCTTGTAATACCATGAACTTTTCACGCACAGGTCCAACTATATTCTTGTAATATTACCAATTTCTTCTACAACACCCATTCTTACAATGTCACTCAAAACTGAGCATTACGATCTCTCCAAAAGCAGACTATTCGATTCAGCTCTTGTGTTGGATCTCATTATTTTTATACAGGGAAACCTGTATGAGCCGTCGAGTGAGTGGAAAGGTGAGTTTGGGTCCTGCAGTGATACTAAATTAAAAGTGAAGTTATGTAAAATGGATTAGCTTTGCCCAAAAATGTACCTTAAGGCACATTTCCGCACTGGAAAAAGTTGTATTTAAAAAAAAGAAAAAATCATGACTTTCATTTTTGCAGATACCTGAAGTCGCCTACCGAGGACACGTCTGAATTAATAATCGTAGAGTGGCTTTCTCGGTTCAGCGTGAAGGTTCACGCTCTCTTGGCTAAAAGAAAAGCAGTTACACGAGGTGGACCGTGTCACTGGGTTGACAGAGAAGAAGCCTATGTGCAAAAATACTGTAACTCTCCAGCGGCCTAAGGAACATGACTCTGGAGCTATACAGTGGATTTTGCAGGCTACGAGGACAGGATCCGTGTGCTTATTAGAGAATTGATTAATGGAGCGAGCAGGAAAATGGAAATCGGCGCTCTCTTGTGACTTAACTGCGCTTGCGCACACACACGCCACGGCTATATAGACGTGTTTTGTTTGCTCGCACGGTGATCTGTGGCTGTCTAGGAGAGGCTTGCATATGACTTTTGATTACTCTGAATTCTGTGTCACTGGAGAGTAAATCAATAATGAATGGAGGAGTGAGCGGGTTTCATTATGGCTCATCATGATCCATTTACAATTCTGGCTGCACTCATTCCCTTTCTTATCGCATCTTATGGATATCATACAGCTACTTGTTATATCAGGCCAAGTAGTTTGAAAACAAGCTTTCAAAATACTTTCTACTGCTAGTTAGTCATTTAGTGGGTGCTGTTCCACTCTTTAAAAAGCCAGGAATGAAAGTTTGCACCCAGAATGTACCTTTTACACGGTTTCCACGACAAGGGAATTACTCCTTAATTTTGAATAGACGCATTTCCACTGGCAAAACCACGTACACGAGGTCCTTGGTTTATGATGATTTTATGGCATCATAACCCAAATTTATACACAAATTTGAATACACTATAAAAAGGATGCTAACGGAGCAGTAAGGTCATTATTACAATGTGTCGTTCATATTTTCCATTTCCAGTTGGCAATCAAAAATCAGAAGACAAAAAGGTTATTGGGGATGGGTTTGAATCTAACACACACAAAAATATGTTTTTTTAATTCATCAATTTTAGGGTTAGGTTATAAATATGAGCTTGCGGAAAAAAAGTTTGATTTTAATATCGTTTTTTTTATGTTTCATGTTAATGTGACCTGGAAGTTTGGTAACAAGTGTTAGTGAAGATAAATTAGCTTGTCAGATGCCACAATTAGTCGCACCACAACCACAATCCATCAAATTCGATAGATTGGATTGACAACAGCTGTGACAGCATATGTTATGCGTCCCATGCAATGCATGAATTACAATAACGATTCAAACAATTTTGTCCTCAATAACTAATGGATCATTACACGGCTTGGACTGATTGTGGCAATTACAAAAAAAAAAAAAATTCTTGATTTCAGATTGCCTAATGAAATGGGAGGGGGGAATAATGATACACAGATTCAAAACAAAGAAATAAAAAAACATAAAGGGTGCCATATTGTTCAAAGCAACAAATTAGATTTAAATTGATACATAAATACGATTCTTGGGCGTCATATCGACTGCAAAAAATGTCAGGACTTCTTGCAAGTGTTGTCTTTTGAGACTCGCCCTTCCCGTTGTTTGTTGATTGAGTAATTAAATAAACCCCCCACCAATGACGATACAAATTTACTGTATGCCAAACAGTTAGCAATAGCAATTAGCATTAGCACGTTAGCGATTTCTATTTTAGGTCAAAAAACGCTCACTAATATTCAGCGTACTCACACATATGATGTTATATGTACATCATATGTGTAGCAGTGTCTTAAAAGTTACTTACAGATAAGCCTTTGTTGTTTTTTTGGCAAAGTTTGTCATTGACCTACAAATACGTCCTTTTGGAATAAATGTCCGTGTGAAAAATTGCTTCCGGCAGCCACAACATGGTTCCGTACGAATGTTTTTTTTAATTATTATTATTTGGGGGGATGTTCGAGCAAACCTTCAACGCAGAAATTTTGTCAATCTATTTTTCAACTTTACCTGGACAAATTCTTCAATTCATTATTTTTTTTTTGTATACCCCACAGTCACTACTTTAGTCCAGTTTACCCTCAATTGGTTTCCACGTCCCAAGATATAAATGCAAGAGACCCTTGTTTGTTTGTTTTTTGGGGTTTTTTTTTTGTTTGTTTTTTTAGTGTAGTTTCAGTGGATGTGGGGTGTTTTTTTCACTATAGGTTAGGTAAGATAGCTTTAAATGACCAAAATTTTCAATATTTTTTTTTTATTTCTTCTCTTCATATCATCTTATTATACAAACAATAAGATGGTAAAAGCCCCCCAATATTCAGGGTTTTTTTCCATTCTTTTGTGTTTCAAGCAATGAAATACAGTTTCATTCACAGTCTCAGAAAAGTACTGCGGGAAAACATGGCTCAGTTAATGGTTGCAGTCGACCCCTTTACGCCCTTTGAATCGTGGTTACTGATCCTAAAGCCCCACTGTCATGAAATGGATGATTTTTAGTATGTTATTAATGAGAAAAAGTCAGCCCGAATGGACCCATCTGTTTTTTCATCACAAAACAAGATATTGACATGTATGGCTTTTTGTAACTCCCCGTCATGAAAATCCTCTCGAGAGATATGTTTTGGAGAAGAAGCAGGAAGTGACGTTATCAGCAGGAGGCCACTCAGGCGGCCTCTTGTATTTATATCAGTTTTACCTGCGGAAAGGTAGCTCTTTGTTCCTTCGTGTTAGCCAAAATCCCGGCTCGTTGCATTGCCTGATATTGCTCGAACACTCGGGAGGATAGATTTACTCTTCATAATTTTCAAAAAGACCCGGTTTGTTGTGAAAAATTAATTGCACAGGTGCAAAGGACAAGAGGTTTGTGGGTTCCAAATGACAGGTAGGTGTGTGTATATAGCAGGGCTCCGCAACCTTTTTGAGGCTGAGGGCTACTTCGTGAGCACCGATCGTATGAAGGGCTACGTGACCTGTTTGCGGCAAATTTCAGACTCCGTTCATGACACGTATATAAAATAGTTTTGTTTTAATTTATTGTAGTAAATGACATTACAGGTATTTTAACATTTTAATTCACATAAGCAAGTCAGATTCAGAATTTGAAGCACAAATAATAGTAACAATTGTGGCCTATGGTATTTTTAGAACATACCTCGCGGGCGCCTTATATGGTTCTCGAGGGCTACCATTTACCCGCGGGCACCACGTTGGTGACCCGTGGTATAGAGCTAGTAAAAAAACAATAGTTGGGAAGGGTGACGTAAAGATTTGTGTATGTAAGTCAGGGGTGCTAAATGTGTCGTTGCTCGCAGCTGAGTGCGCCATCGTCAGCGGTGTTGTTTATCGCTCTGGCGCGGCGAGCCACCGCAGCCCAACCGCGACAAGCCGATCACGGCTTCGGCCGGGGTGACTCATAGGGGCGCCAAGCCGGGCCGCTTTACGGCGTTGTCGTCGCTCGCAGCTGAGTGCGCCATGTGCCCATGAGCCACCCTGGCTGAAGCCGTGATCGGCTCGTCGCACCCGGGTGATAAACAACGCCTCCAACGATGGCGCACTCAGCTTCGAGTGACGACAACACCGAAAAGCGGCCCGGCTTGGCGCTTATGAGCCACGCCGGATGAAGCCGTGATTGGCTCGTCGTGCCCAGGCCACAGTGGCTCGTCGTTGTCGTCGCTCATGGCTGAGTATGCTACATACTGTCGGGGAGTCTTTTGTTAGTTAGATTTGATCCGCATATCATCTAAATATGGCTCGAAACGACAGGGTAATGTCACTCGATTGTGAGAAGTTCTCTTCCTCAAAAAGAGCTTCCGTGTTCCATAGCAAGTTGCCACTACATGTTTTCAATGGCGAATGTCCCGGTGTGACATCTGCTGATGACTTTGCAGGCAATATGGCTACCGCTTCGATGTCAAGACTTCCGCAACTTTCCACATGGATGTCACACTCTCCGCTCATATTTATTTTTTCATATAGACATTGAAGTGAATAATGTTACATGTATTTTTCATTCCAATATCTATTTTAGAATGTTTATAGGCATGCCAGTGGGGCTTTGACAGACACCCTGTTTACATGGCATAGGAAGGTATTTCAAAGTACTGTATTGTCATTGTATCATTGTACCCTTGAAAATATTGTCCTTTCCAACCCGCCTACATGGAAATGAGTAGAGAACAGATGGTTTATGAAGCTCATTATTTACTGAAATGCGCCTTGGCCTTTGGATTGTGTTTACGCAACCAGCACGCTCGCATATAGATTCTTATTTTATCGCCTCTTTGGCTTCAAACCGTAGCCTTTACATGGGATGATGATGATGATATTCCCTAGTGTGCATATTTAATAGAGAAGGGAAAAGGCAGATGCTATGAACGCATCCCAATTGGCTGTTGACACAGGCCAATCTACTGCAAAGATGAAAGAGTCCGGAAAAAAGGATAACTCATTGTCAGACGATTGTTTGGAAGGGAGCGTTGATTAATTGAGTCCTGAAGCGATTGAGGCAAAATTTACTGCGCTACTTGGCTGCAACCCGATCCATCATTGATTCAGTCTGTCTCTTGCGACATCCCAGCAGACCTCCTTTCAGAACTCCTCCAAGCCGCGTTATTCCGTTCAGCACAACGGTGTCAAAAAAAAAAAAAAAAAAGTATCATATTTTCACAACCATGAGGCGCACTTAAAAGTCTTCAATCTTCTCCAACATGGACGGGGCGCCTTGTACTACGGCATTCTCCCATCCCTTTTGAAATATCAATTAATGGGTTAATTAATCAGTTAGTTTTTAGTTATTGAAGTATGTCTTATGCCCATATTTAGTCATGACTGCATAGTTTCCTCATGTCCTCAGTGGGGCTCTGTTCTGTAGCCAGATGTGTCCTTGAGTGATATCGCGCATCTCTGCACCTTGCTGAACTGTATTCTTGACACGTTGTAGTAATCCACTGCCAGCTAGAACCGGTTTAAACAGAAACCCTTTGTCTAAGTGAAAAGCCCCGATGTCATGCCACTGGTTCGATACCGCCCATGGTCCGCCCTTCTGACAAGGTAAAAGATGTGTGCTTTCTCTGTACCTTCGCACTTGTGATCGGCTCCAGCCATTGTCTGTAACTCATTAGTGCCCGGAATTTTCTGCAAGTAAAAGCTTCGAAGAAACTCTCCATCGTCTCCAGCCCGTATTTGGAAACCCAACATTCTCACTATCTGAAATTAAACGAACACATGGAGGAAAAAGCGGCCTCCAATATTATCCATCAAGGGAATTGGTCAAATCCTCATCCCTAACAAAAGTTTTATGATTCAGCTCGATAATATTTTCTCTTAGAATCAATCGTTAAAGGTTGTCTTAGAAGACGTTTGACCTCTCATCTGAGCAGGCTTCATCATTTCTTCAAATTTCATTAAGGAGAGAGGGACATCAAGTTCTCACGGTTTAAAACAGTTGGGATCATTACCTTTAGCTCGGGAATCCTGCGGGATTACTGTAATTACTGATTACTTTACCGCCACGCTACCCTGAGAACACCCTATCGAGCCAGATTTCGGAAGCTAAGCAGGTTTGGCCCAGGTTAGGACTTGGATTGGAGACCGCCTGCGAATACCAGAAGCTTCTCTCCCCGGCTTAAAAAAAAAATGCAGAGGGGTTGCGTCAGGAAAGGCATCCGGTGTAAAACTGTGTCAAACAAATGTGCGTTCATCTGGGGACAACGGGACAAGCCGAAAGGAAAAGTAGAAGACTGTAATTCAATTCAGATTTCCTCTCTGATGTGACATATGTATGTATTTCTTTCGGCTTGTCCCATCATCTCAGATGAACGCTCATATTTGTTTGACACAGTTATTACGCCGAATGCCCTTCCTGACGCAACCCCATTACATTTATCCGAGGAGAGCGCTGGAGCCTATCCCAGCTAACTTTGGGCGGAGGCAGATTACACCCCGAACTGGTCGCCACCCAGTCACAGGGCAGATTTCAACACCATCACTCGGCAGGATTCAATCCCACGCTGCCTGCAACAAAGGAAGGCGTATGGAAGTAAATATCTGCCATCAGGATTTTAATTTAAAATGCCGCAGAAAGCAGGATTTGAATTTGAAATGTAACGTGATCACATTTTCAATAGTTGTATTTCAGTGTAACTTTTCAATGTTAACAATTCAAACGGGCTCCAATTCGCTGTCTGAAATTCACCGTCTGTGCCACCAGGCGGGGTTACATCAGGTCAGAACCGAACACCCATGCAATCGCAGTTATGCTTTCTTAGTCATGAGACGTCACATACTAAGAAAGCGTAACTGCGATTGGATGGGTCTTCGGTTCTGACCTGAAGTAACCCTGCCTGGTGGCACAGACGGTGAATTTCAGACAGCGAATTGTACCCAGTTTAATTGTTAACATTGAAAAGTTACACGGAAATCCAACTATTGAAAATGTGATCACGTTGCATTTCAAATTCAAATCCAGGTGGCACATATTTACTTCCACACAGGCGTGTGTACCGCTACATCGTCAGTGACTTTTTAGATTTAGATGGAAGTCAACCAGGGTTCTAGCATAGTTTGTTTGACCTTGCGCTGCGCATCTGTCTCACAACTCCATCCCCTCTGCAAGAAAATTCAGTAATCATTCAGTAATGAAAGCTAAAAATAAACAGCCTCACTTCATATCTGTCTCATTACAGCTCATTTCACACGGGCAAAGCTGCATTTGAGAAACTACAAAATCAATCCATAATACAGTTTGCGCCACTCAAATTGATTCATTAGGGACGCATTTGTTCTGGGCGACCTCCATCAGACGAGGTAAATCGTCCGTGCGCGGCGTCTTCAGAGGCGGGCGGCTGCATCCGAAGCGCTTAACGGCCTGGTCGCACCTTGCGCTCCGTTGCAAGGAGGCGAAATAAAGCTGTCGAGCGGATGCTGGTTTCTAAAGGCCCGTTTATGCTGATGGGGGGTCAAAATACATCAGCGCCATGTGAAATGCATTAGCTTCATGTACTGGCTTTGGGGCCGACGCATTTTGAATACCAGCCGCATTATTTGAGCGAACCAAGCGATAAATGACAGATTTTTGGGAGGGGGGGGGGGGGACGTCACTCACAAGCACGCGTAGCCTTCTATGGTTTGGATTATAATAGATGCTTCTGCGAACGCGCGAGCAAGAATCAATATGCAGGAATTGTTTATTGTTCAATGGAGAGCATTATTGAAACCCCCCCCCCCACCCCACCGCATCCCCTCCCATCACATCCATTTTGCCAACCCCACACGGTTATTGCCTTTTACCATGTTGTGGAAAGTCAGACTGGCCAATCAATGGAGCTGCAGGGCAACACGTAAGCATACACACAATAAAAAAAAAAAAAAAATCAATGATGAGAGAAGAAAGCATCAACGCGGACCTCTTTGGTCTTTTATAGGACAAAGGGAAACATTGTGTTTAATTTGTTCTACTTTCCCTGGTCTTTTTCCAGCAATTTCACTGACAGACTTGTGTGCGCGATGGTCAGCCACCACATGGGAGGGAAACGGACCGCGGCCTTTGTTTTTCTCCGGGATTGAATCCGCCTGTGTCGGCAGCGCTCTTCCAAACACTTGTTTACATACTGAGATTTATATCATTGGGGTCAGGCAACTCGGTGAATAGTAGTTAGCATATCTGCATCGCGGAATAAAGAGGTTAAATAGTAGATAGAGGTCGGGAATCGTGGTTAGTTGTCCCTTCAACAAGCTACGAGTGTCACGAACCTCCGGTGTGGGGCTGGACCCAAATGCAGGACTCCAAGATAAGGACATGATGTTAGGCGTAGTTTTAGTGAAAGCTGAGGTCATGCATGGTTATACACCATTGACAGACAGGTTAGAAGTCTTGTGAGAATCCAATTTTATGGTGCAAAAGTTATTTATTGAGAAATAACCAACAACATAGCTCGATTGTGGAGGAAAATCAATGAAATCAAGCAAAGCAAAATGATTCAGTGTTATGCTTGCACCGTTTGAACACAAGAGAATATTACATATAGGACATCAAATGTCTAAACAACTTTACCACATCATAAATATTTTTTTTTCATTTTTTTTTACATCAAAATAGTTTTTATTTGCAAATACAGTACCGTAATTCCCGGCCTACAGAGCACACCTGGTTACAAGCTTCACCGAGTACATTTGTAAAGGAAATAACATTTGGTACATGTATACGCTGGAGCTGTGTAAAAGGCGCAAGTGCCCACATTGAAACACAAGATATTTACAAAGAAAGATGGTACACAGAGTTTAACGCTAGTGCCACTGTGCTAACGCTAACGCTAGCACCACGCTAACAGGGCCAGTTAAAAAAAAACACACTGGTAAAAATCACTGAGACACGGCACACAGACCCGGTGAAATTCAAAGTCGCTTCCTCGAAAACGTGTGAAAAAAATTTTTTCCTCCATAATGTACCATATTTTCACAAGCATAAGATGCACTTAAAAATATATTTTCTTCTAAGTAGGTGGAGCGGTCTTATAAAGCATGTCTTACCTGAACACCAAGTTCCAGAATCTGTATGTTGTTCTGTGACTGCACCAGCAAAGTACTGCATAACCAAGCACATGTTATTAGCGTGCATTTCAGACTGTAATAACAAGGTAGTAAGGAACAATAGCAATTGCCGCAAAGCATGCTGGGAGGTGCTTCCAGTATATGACATAACATCATGATTGGGAACAAGGCGGCACGGTGGGTCAGCTGCTAAAGTGTTGGCCTCACGGTTCTGAGGACCCGGGTTCAATCCCGGCCCCTCCCGTGTGGAGTTTGCATGTTCTCCCCGTGCCTGCGTGGGTTTTCTCCGGGCACTCCGGTTTCCTCCCGCATCCCAAAAACATGCAACATGAATTGGACACTCTCAGTTGCCCCTCGGTGTGATTGTGAGTGCGGCTGTTTGTCTCGATGTGCCCTGCGATCGGCTGGCGACCAGTTCAGGGTGTACCCCGCCTCCTGCCCGATGACAGCTGGGATAAGATCCAGGCTAAAGCTAACGCTAACACATACACTCGTTTGCATAGCTGCCATGATTGTAAAGTGTATTTTGGGGTACTTAATTGAAATAGTCAGTCATAATTCTGTACTTTCTATACATTTTTGATAGCAATTCAGGTTTAGTTTTCTTTTCAATACATTTACAATGTGTTTAAACCGCGTGATGATGGTTAGAATATGTATTCTAAAAGTTTTTTTTAAATATGTTTCTCATTTATTGCAGGTTAGTCTGGACCATATTTCCCCGTGGATCTTGTAAAACAGAAACTACTGTCTAGTTTCCACAAATTTCCCCAATCTTGAATTTAAATTACAAGTATTATGTTATTCATATAATCTCATTACTTGTCTTGATGCAAATAGGTGACATTTTAGAGAATCGAGTGCAGTCGTCAGCCACTCATTTTCTCGACCTCGTTAAAGTGTCTGGATTGTACCTAACAAAGTTTTGGTTAGTAAGTGAAAAGGCTCATTTAGTCTGCAAAAAAATGACTGAAGTTCTTCCACAGTGTAAAAGGTTTTTGTGTTGAGTGGTAACACATTTTCAATGGTGACATATTACGTAAAAAATTTAGTTGCATGGCTTGTAAATGGGTGGCACAGAAAGGAACGCGTTGGCCTCACATTTCTGAGGTCCCGGGTTTGATCCCGGCCCCGCCTGTGTGGAGTTTGCATGTTCTCCCCGTGCCAGCGTGGGTTTTCTCCGGGCACTATGGTTTCCTCCCACATTCCAAAAACCAGTTCAGGGTGTACCCCCCCTCCTGCCCGTTGATAGCTGGGACAGGCTCCAGCACTCCCGCAACACTCGTGAGGATAAGCGGCAAATAAAATGGATGGATGGATAAAAGGTGCAATTGTAAGTGCGGCTGTTTGTCTCCATATGCCCTGCGATTGGCTGGCAACCGGTTCAGGGTGTAGCCTGCCTCCTGCCCATTGGCAGCTGGGACAGGCTCCAGCACTCCCGCGACACTCGTGAGGATGAGCGGCAAATAAAATGGATGGATAAAAGGTGTAATTGTGAGTGCGGCTGTTTGTCTCCATATGCCCTGCGATTGGCTGGCAACCGGTTCAGGGTGTAGCCCGCCTCCTGCCCGTTGGAAGCTGGGACAGGCTCCAGCACCCCCGCAACACTCGTGAGGATGAGCGGCAAATAAAATGGATGGATAAAAGGTGTATTGTGAGTGCGGCTGTTTGTCTCCATGTGCCCTGCGATTGGCTGGCAACCGGTTCAGGGTGTAGCCCGACTCCTGCCCGTTGGCAGCTGGGACAGGCTCCAGCACTCCCGCAACACTCGTGAGGATGAGTGGCAAATAAAATGGATGGATAAAAGGTGTAATTGTGAGTGCGGCTGTTTGTCTCCATATGCCCTGCGATTGGCTGGCAACCGGTTCAGGGTGTAGCCCGCCTCCTGCCCGTTGGAAGCTGGGACAGGCTCCAGCACTCCCGCAACACTCGTGAGGATGAGCGGCAAATAAAATGGATGGATAAAAGGTGTAATTGTGAGTGCGGCTGTTTGTCTCCATATGCCCTGCGATTGGCTGGCAACCGGTTCAGGGTGTAGCCCGACTCCTGCCCGTTGGCAGCTGGGACAGGCTCCAGCACTCCCGCAACACTCGTGAGGATGAGCGGCAAATAAAATGGATGGATAAAAGGTGTAATTGTGAGTGCGGCTGTTTGTCTCCATATGCCCTGCGATTGGCTGGCAACCGGTTCAGGGTGTAGCCCGACTCCTGCCCGTTGGCAGCTGGGACAGGCTCCAGCACTCCCGCAACACTCGTGAGGATGAGCGGCAAATAAAATGGATGGATAAAAGGTGTAATTGTGAGTGCGGCTGTTTGTCTCCATATGCCCTGCGATTGGCTGGCAACCGGTTCAGGGTGTAGCCCGCCTCCTGCCCGTTGGCAGCTGGGATAGGCTCCAGCACGCGACCGTCGTGAGGATAAGTGGCTAAGAAAATGGATGGATGAACGCCTTGTAACTAAATAGGTGGATCTCGACAGTGCAAAAATATTATCCCAATTTATTATTTATATATATATAATTTGATCCCAATTTAGGTGATTTTACACACCAAAAAGAGTATCCCTAAGTAGTATTTTTCCTTAAAATTACAAAAAATTAATGTCAGGTTTTTAAAAAAAAAATGTATCACCATTTTTTGTGCTCTTTTCATAGGAGACCCTTCAGAATTCAGTGAATAATTTAAGCCCAACGTATTGTAAACCATAACAACCACCATATCGGTAGAGTGAGTCATCCATCTTACAACGCAGTCACAGCCGAAGACGTCGTAGCCGCACGGAACGGCCGCGGTTCGTTCGGCTCGCGTCCGTCACGGCGGCTTTCGTCGCTGTTTATCGCACGAGATCGGTTTTCCCGACACGGTCCCTTGAGCCGGGCGGCGGAGCGCCCGGTTTCTCAAGGGTGCGCCCTCAAGGACGATCAGCTCGGTTGTGCGTCGCACAGAACATTCCACCGCGAACACCGGGGGAGCTTCCTTTACAATGAAGCTGATAATGGCTTGACGAGTTGCTATCCAACCAGTTTTCCCTTCCCTCGCGGCGTCGCATCGATTGCCGGATTTGGCGCGTTCCTGCCTTCAAAATGGAGGACGACCTTCACGGGAACGAGGGCCCCGTCATCCTGCGTCATTTCAATTTCGCTGGGATTTCAATCACAAAGAGCAAATAAACGAGAGGTGCGTCGCCCACTCGAGAAGAAGCGAGAGAGACGTTTAAAATGCTTGTCGTGTACGTCTGACGGAATCTTTGAAGAGTCTCCTGCAACCTTTCGCTTTTGGATCATTGTTATTCCGCTCGCTGATGGTGAAAATATAATAGAGATTAAAGTCATTCTTTATTCCTGAGGAAAAAAAAATGCAAATTGCTAGTTTCAATATCAGGCCTTGCAGTGTTTATGGACCACAAAAAAAAAGTGAATTACAAATATTACACCCTCTGAAAAGGAATAATAAAGTACAAATACCCCCCCCCCCCAAAAAAAAAAAAACCTAATAAAAAGTAAAGCTGTAAACAGTGATAAACAGATCCTCAAATGCTCTTTTTCTTTGGAAATCCAGTTTGCATCATGGTCCGGTCACATTGCATGGCGAGGGTAAAAAAAAAAAATAAAAAATGAAACATTTGTGATATATTGTTTTCCATCTACCTACCTCAGGGGTTCTCTAACTTTTCAGGTGTCCAGGGAAACTTCTTCCAAGTTTCAGTGGATCATCCCCCCCCCCCCCCCCCCCAACTTCTTGCCAACTCTATTCACTCACTTTTGGGAGTCACTCTGTACTTCTAAATACATTTATAAAATTTCACCCACTTACATGCGCTTGCAAATATTCCATCCATTGATTTTCTACTGCTTACCCCAAGTCCGGTTGCAACGTGCCGTAGGTTTAGCGGGGGCGTCCAGACTTCCCGTGGTGTCTTGTCCATCTATTGAGCCGCTTATCCTCACAAGGGTCACGCCAGTCCTTAGGCCTATCCCAGCAATGTTCAGGCAGGCGGTGGGGTACACCCTGAACTGATTGCCAGTCAATCACAGTGTTCGTGTGTACATGTTACAATATCATCACACGAAGAGAAATCTTTTCCCATCTGGAAGCATTCGGGCATGTTCTACAGGGACACAACAGGCAGTCATAATGCAGCGGCACGTGTCCTGGAGCCAGTAATATTGGAGCAGCGTGTGTTGTGCTCAAAAATGTATGGGAATCCTAATAATGCACTTTCAGCCACTTGTCACATAAGAGTGAGGCGGCGGTGCCAGAACCACCAGCTCACTTCGATGCTTCTTCTCGAGGCTGCTGTGCACACCAAGCAACACGATTTGCATGGTTTGATAACTAGTTTCGAGATGCCGATTGGATGATGCAAAATCCATCCATCCATTTTCTGTGTCGCTTATCCTCACGAGGGTCACGGGGCGTGCTGGAGTCTATCCCAGTTGTCAACGGGCAGGACGCAGGTTACACCCTGAACTGGTTGGCAGGGCACATAGACAAAACAGCCACACTCACAATCACACCTATGGGCAATTTAGAGTGTCCAATTGATGTTGCATGTTTGGGGTTATTTTTGGGATGTGGGAGGAAACCAGTATGCCCAGAAAAAAAACCCATGCAGGCATGGGGAGAACAAGCAAACTCCAAACAGGCGGCAGAGATCGAACCCGGGTCCACAGAACTGTGAGGCCAACGCTTTACCGGCTAAACCACCAATCCACCGGATATTCCTTTGCATTAATTTTCTCATCACAACGTACAATTCATACTCATTCCGAACCTACGTAGATTGTATGTGAATGGTCTTAACTTGTAAACCGTCAAACGCTGCCCAAAAACTTTTAAAACAGAAACGAGATACATTATGTACTTGTCGCTAAACGCATATTCAATTATTTTGTCCATACAAGGAAAAAAAAACCTCACAAGCGCCACCTCCATGAGGCAGAGGCATCACCTGCTGAGTGTTTTTGGCAACTCAAACTAAGCTTGTCAAGCACTGACAATATCCAACTTTCTCAGGTTGGCTTTAGCTCATAATAATTTCAATTTCAGGCGCTCAAATCTCTACTTAAAAAGACCAAATGAGGGCTGCCCTTTCAGAAGCGAAGCCTTTCTTCTGTACAAATAAGAAAATGCGCTAATTGAAGCGTCAGCGCACTTATAGCATTTTTGAAAAATGTAATTACAAACCCTGACGCGCATGTTACATCGTGAAAACCTACCTGTATTCAAAAAGGTGCAACAGTGCCATCTAGCGGACAATGAATATGCACGTGAATAGAAAAAAATACCTAGAGGGACTTATACCCAAAAACTTTTATTGCAATTAAAAGTTCTTCTGGCATACTGCTTTCATACACGTGACAAAGTAAAATGTCACCTCAAAATAAACAAACACCAACCACAGTCTTGTGTAATTTAGGTATCTGATGTTTTTTTTTTTTTTTACCTTTAACTTTATTGGCCAGACAATACGTTCAGACAAGAACTCCGAACTGTTTGAGAACGTCTGTGTACTTTGCAATTTTGCTCTCAACGTTCTTCATTGCCACTTTGGTCATCTTGATGGTGCCCTTTTTCTTGTTGTAGCGCATCTTTGCCTTCTGTTTCCGTTTCTCCTCCAGCGTGGCTGTGATGGCCTGGTACTTCCAGCCCACCTCATGGGCCAAACGTCCCAGGAGGGCAAACTGCACAAGACAAACACAAACACATTGAAACGTGGGAACTAATGTGTGGGTTTGGATTTAAAGCTTTTAAAAAAAAAAAAAAAAAAAACTCCAGGTTCAACTCAGAAGTCAGATCCGTAAAGCACATTTTCATCAATGCATTATCAGAATGTCAATCATCACCGTTGAGACGCTGGCTGATTAAACTGAAGTAGTCGCACAACTGACTGACGGGACACGACTCACCTTACGAGTGGGCTTCAGGCGCACAATCTTAAGAGCAGCTGGGACGACCATGCGCTTCCTCTGAACGATTGAAAAAGCATAATTAGATACTAAAGAACCCCGGGAGGTCCAAACATTGTCAAAGTGGGGTGTCTCAGATTTCATGTTTTCATTTCAAACCTCAGTCAAACAAGGCTAGGTAAGGTTAAAGGCATCATTGACAGGACGACGTAAGGCCGCCGTGTTGTGCAATGACGTCACCTTGTCATAGGGTGGCGGGATGCCGTCAAACACCTTCAGCCTCTCCAGAGCGGCCTGGCCTCTCTTGGTTTTGTGGGGAAGCATACCTAGTTGGCACACAAGTGTTCATCTTCAGTACAAATCCTACACAAAACTCAAGAGAAATACCTTACATGGAATTAAGGAAACTAGCACTCCCGTTATGGTAATAGGTTTAAACTACCATAATTTCCAGCCCATAAACCGCGACTTTTTCGCCCCAACAGGCTTTCAACCCTGCGATTTCTGCGGTGATGCGGCTAATTTGTGCATTTTTTCTAACGGCCGCAAGGGGGCACTCGAGCAGAAAAGGTAGGTAAGAAAGACCAGTGGAATATATGTGCCAAGGACGTGTTTTTTTTTTTTTTTTTTTACCAGTCCAGCCATTAGCGCGGTGCTAACGTTAAACTCTCCCTGTACAGTCTTTTTAAATATTTCGTGTTTCAATGTGGGCACTTGGGCTGCGGACTATGTATGCACCAAATCATATTTCCTTTACAAATGTACTGGGTGAGGGTTTAAACCAGGTGTGCTCTGTAGGCCAGGAATTACGGTACTACTTTACCACAAAAGGGGTCTCCAACAATGAAGCTGCATGACTCATCCATTTAATTAAAACGAGTCTATAAATAATGTGGTAAACTTAACTATGGAAGATGAATGTAAATGTAATCTATGAATACTACATGCCATGATAAAACTCAAGGTCAACAACCTTAAAGACCGTAAGTACATTCAGATTAGTTCAACTACATTATAGAGGTTTGAAGATAATTGCTTATGTGCAAAGGCTGTACTCGATCTAGCACCAGTGTGGAGATATTGCACATGTACTGCAATTTTAAGTTAGTTTTGATTACGTAGCTCATTTCTACCATTGCCAAGCTAACTCGCGATGTCCAAAATGCACCTTCTCTGGATGCCTCAATTTACAGAGCACCTTGTTGCTATTTTATTTTCCCAAATATTAGGTCGTGTGTTATTCGGAATACCATACTTAAGTTGAAACGAAAGGATTGGGGATGTACAACTAGCAGGAAATATTAGCTCAAATGTGTGCCATGTAATGTGAGCCACTGGTTAATTAATGTTCCGTGTTTCACAAAAGGTTGGCTCTTAACTTGAATTTGATTAACTCCAGGGGTTAAAAACATTGACAGTCATCCCACTTGTATGATTCGTACCAACTCTACACAACGCTCTTGGCATCACCAAACGGCAAAATGCCTTTCACATACTGATATGGTTTACGACTGGGTCTTCCCAAGCATTCATTTTCAAGAATGCTAAACATGAAAATGAATAAAAGGAACTAACTATTACAAAAGTGAGTGGCATTGGCCAAGGAGAATTTGTGCATTCCAGTCACTGTATTGCATTACATTGATTGGCAGTAAACACCTATTCAGTTACTTTTTGAGCATCTAAAAAAAAAAAAAAAAAAAAAGAATATTCACCACTGCCAAATATTTTGAATTAGTAACAAAGGAGTTTAAAATTTCACGTTAGGACATCTATCAATACACAGCTTTACCAATTACTTGTAGTTTTGATAGTGTTAGGGTATTTCATGCAGGTACAGTCTTTGAATTTTGGTATCATGACAACCAATCCAGACCCTGTCACGGTAAATTAAATTAAATGTCTTGTTGAATGGTTATTACATAACAGCTGTCATCATTCCGTGGTACAACCACAAACAACTTAGACAAGACTAAAGTTCTGAAATTTTCCCAACACTTCACTTGAACCAGTTCACTTTTTTAAGGCAACTTTGGCCAGAAATCCAACGTGTATCACTTTTAGGGCATTTAACTTCTGACCGTCCACGACATTTTATCATGCTGGTAAAGGGTACACACGTCATCATTTTGTATCAGTTTGTCTCACCTCTGACCGTCCTCCAAAAGATCCTGCTTGGAGCTCTGAAGTGGTACGGTCCACGGGAGGGATTGGTGTTCATCCTCTTGCGTAGAAAAGCCAGGTACTTAACTACAGCATTGAACATCAAATTATTAGACAAAACACATTCAAGCTATTGTGGGATTCCATTTCAACTATTTATGCGTCTCATATGGTAGTGCATGTAAAGTATTTTCATGGCCATTTAAAACTCAAAACATTTGAGATAACATTGACATCTGGCTGTTTTTACTTAATGAGGCTGAAACGATTTTTATTACAATGTATCTTCTTACTATATAAATTTGACTAAAGAAAACTCAAAATCCAAGAACAGCCTTAAAAAGGAGCGCAATATTGAGGTACTCACGTTTGTTACGGTAGAAATTGCCAGAGATGTTGATACCTTCACATCTCACCACCACAACTTTGTGTCCTTTATGGGAAAAAAAAAAAAGTTTAGTAAATATCCAAAACCAAATATGAACAGAAACTTGTCATTTGCAAAAAGTCTGTCTCAGATGGTAGTGCATGTGAGTTTTTTCATGGTCGTTAAACTCAACAAATGGTGAAAGTAATCATCAGTGACAAGAACTTTAAAGATATGTACGCTTAATATTCATAAATGCTACGTATCTACAAGATGCATACATACCCAGCAAGGTCTGCTTGGCAACGATGGCAGCCAGCCGACCAAGCAGGTGGCCCCTGCCATCTAGTAGCAGAACCTGAAAAATATATATATATTTTTTAATAGGCATAAAACGATGGGCGAAAAACAAAAAAAAATGATCACGACGACGACTTCATTAGCGTCAGTGTATGTTGAAGTTATTTTGCCAATATGATCATGCGCCTTGCAAAATTTTAAAGTAGTTTCCAAGATGAGCACATGGTTGCCTTGAGGGTTACGTGTCCGAACAACCATGTCGACATCATTAGCGAACAGACGCGACAGTCGATATATTCCATCTAAAATTGCAAGTTAAACATCTGAATCAAGGTTACGGACTCTCCAACCATGACAGAGACGAACCCATACTTCGTCTCCAAGCTCACAGCGTTAGCTAGCAAAGCCGCCATGATGAACGAGAATGTCCATTCGGAGACGCTAGCAGACAGAAAAACGAATTTAACTAAAGTCTGCAACAAAACGGTAGCATTTTTTTTACATTGTAATATAGTAAAATGTCCGACCGCAAGTTAATGAAAACAGGTGGACGAAACTACCGCAAGAAACCGATGAAAATAGGAAAATGACCGCTTCGCTGTGGCCCACCTTATTGAAGCGGTCCGCCATGATGTGCGAAAAGAAAGACGCACGGGGCTGCCTGTGGTAAAAGACACGGGCGGGCGGAAGTGACGTACACATATGCGTTCTCATTTAATTGTGTTGAAAATGTTACAGCGTCCCCTGTGGACCGATGGACACAAAACACTTGTGCATATTTATTCATTCTGAGCCAAGATTTTTATTAACCTTAATTAAATTATCCATTTATCCATACATTTTCTGAGCCGCTTATCCTCACGTGGCTGCCGGGAGTGCTGGAGCCGATCCCAGCTATCATCGGGCGGGAGGCGAGGTACACCCAGATAGACAGCAGTCGCACTCACAAATCGTTATATTCTCCATACAGTATATTTAGTTTAAATAGATTTGAACTAACCAATTTCAGGAGGGGGAAAATAGCTAAATGAATGCATCAAACATTATTCTCTGGATGTTAAAATGATGAATGCAAATTTGGTCATAGCCTCCCTACAAATGGTAGCAACCAGTACAGGGTGTACCTTGCGTCTAACCTAAAATCAGCTGCGAAAAGGTTCTGCTCACCCCTGATCATGATATTATAAGCACCAAAGTAACGAAAAAAACCCCATCTGATTTCTCACACAAGATTATTTATTTGCTGTATGAAACATACAACAGTTGATCCAAATCATGTCAGACTGTTCCATGGAAACAACATTCTTTTTGTTAACTGTTACAATTGCTTTAAATAATTCACCACAGTCGTGCAATTCTACTCTGAAGATGGTGAACGGCAGATCGCGTGAGTTTCAAAAGGGAGAAAATAATTTTTCAAGCCAATACAGCAGTGATTAAAGAGGCCTGGCGGAAGCTCGTTTTGATTAGTCGTCGTGCTTCAGCTTCCTGATCTTCCCCTTGTGACGGTCGATCTCCCGCTGCAGACGCTCAATCTCCTTTTTGTGGTGGTCGATTTCCTCCTGGTGATGTTGCTTGAGTGCAGCCAGCTGCTCCTGCTCTTTGCGCCTTTGGTGGAGATACGTCACAAAACTGATTACAGCAGTACCTTCACTTGCAAGTTTAATACATTCAGTGACCAAGCCTTTTTACATGCATATCAAATACATTTTTCCCCACTGAAATAAGAGGCCACAAATGTAACATTTTTTTTTAAATAAAACATATAACTAAAAGATATAAACTGCTTTTATCAGGTGTAATTACTGGTGCATGGGACAAGACCAAAGTTAATTACTGTTGCATGGAACAAGATGGAAATCACAACTGTAGCGCTTGAAGGGGCGTGGCCTGGTACACAAGGATTTTTTTTCCAATTTAAAAGGTTTTTTTTTGTTTAACCTGCAACTGACTCTGCACAAAGATGAGAAAGACATGTTTTTGTCAAATTGTTTGTGGTGTGCAAATCTTGCATGAACAAACATGATCCAACAAAACCATCCATCCATTTTCTTTGGCGCTTATCCTCACGAGGGTCACGGGGCGTGCTGGAGCCTATACCAGCTGTCAACGGGCAGGAGGTGGGGTACACCCCGAACTGGTCGCCAGCCAATCGCAGGGTACATAGAGACAAACAGTCACACTCACAATCACACCTAAGGGCAATTTAGAGTGTTCAATTAATGTTGCACGTTTTTGGGATGTGGGAGGAAACCGGAGTTCCCGGAGAAAACCCACGCAGGCACGGGGAGAACATGAAAACTCCACACAGGGGGAGATCGGGATCGAACCCGCATCCTCAGAACTGTGAGGCCAATGCTTTACCAGCAGATCCACCGTGCTGCCCAAAAAAAAAACAAAGAAGAAGAAATATTTCTGGATAATACGCAGATTTTTGGCTAGGGTTTCTGGAGATTGCCAAAACTGGGAGTCGTGTAAAATGGTAATGGTGTCCCATACTTCTTGTTCAAACCGAGTTGTATAATGATAAAAAAAAACCACGTAATAAAAGGTTTAATCAAGGAGTTTCCTTCTTGAGTCAGGCTGCTTCTTGATTGGCTACATTCTGTTGCATGTCACACTTCACCGCATCATGACTTGAGAGACGTCAGCTTCCCTGACACACATGAACATTTCGGGCTATGAATATTGAATGTGCTCAATATTTAAATTGCTGGTGCGATGGTCTGAGCGCTCCCCTGTGCCGAAAAGTCTCCTTGTGATTAATGCACATGCGTTACTAACGAGAAGTTTTGGTACGTCGCAGACGCTTACTGGGAAATCCCCCGGTCTCACAGTTCCCCTTCTTCTACATAGAGGGAGCTAACATACATTATAACCTAACCTAACCTTAAAAGAAAACTTGATAAAAAGATATACACACATACGTACGTTCACTGTGTTCGTCTTTCTGAGACGTCCATAGCGAACATGAACACTCGGTGACAAGTTGTCAAATGGCACATGTTGAAGCATGGGTGTGGATGTTTCAGACTGGCCGGAAGTTTACAAAATATGTGTGCGCATTAATCACGAGGTGACTTTTCAGCACCGGGAGCGCTCAGACCGCCACGTCCCGACACGTTTGGGACAAATCCTCGATTAATATGCACATCTCTGAAATAAAAGACTTCATCTGAGTGGCTTCATCGCAGAAACTCACATTTGGCGTCACAACGCAAAGTTTTAACTCCTGTACTGAAAGAGGTCAGGGTCAGAAAGGTCAAAGAACAGAATAGAAACAACACCTACTTAAAGTACATTTCCTCCTCAGCCGCCTGTTTCTTTCCCATGGCTCCACCAGCTGCTCGGATGGAGCCGCCACCGCCGCCACCTTTTCCTGCACCTTGACCCAGCTCACCCAGCTGCAATTGAGAGGCCCAACCCAGTGTAAACATTTTGAAGAGCAAGTAAGAAACAAAGAGAAAAAACAAAAACATTAAAATGAGGAACACGGTAATTTTAGGGCGAATATCTGCCAATAGAATAGGATCATTTAACTTGGCAAGAGTTCTTAAAGCAAGTAAACATAGCTAGTCTGGGGGAAAAAAAACACCAGTCTTAAAATTAATGTATACAGTGCCACCTACAACTATGGAGCTCGTGCACGCGACGCCATATTGCCGGTCAAACAGAGCTGCTCAACATTGTGGGAGATATCGAACCGGAGAAGAATATTTACAATACCCGAGAGCTGTTGGTTGTCACAACAGACGAGACAGATCTTCAAAGAGATCATTCTATGGAATACCAGCTGAAAAGATCAGAAAATATCGATGGATTTCGGCAATTAAATGTGATGGATGGTGCCCAACCAAAATACACAAACGCCTGTGTAGCAACCGCTTCATTTCAGGTAGGAATTATTCCTCTCAAGCTCAGACTACCAAAAACTATTTCTAATGCCAAGTTGGCTCATTTGAAAACAATGCGTCTTAAAAAGAAAATGTGTGTCGCAGAAGTTTACGGAGGTTAAGTGTGACCGCAATCACTTCCGTGTGCGTTCCGTGAAGACGATTCCACCCCCCCCCATCATCATAGTTAATGAGAGTTTGTGTAAAACCAGGGGTCGTTTATTGAAATATTGGTATTTGTATTGAATACTAGCGGAAAAGATCGATGGATTCTGGCAAAAGTTAACACGTCTATGTGGGATTTATTCCTGATGAGAACAGATCCAGCAACAAAGTATTTGTATGCGTCCAGACTTTTATCCGCTTTCAAACTTTTCTATGTAAATCTCAACGACTTAAGAGTCCAATTTCTTACCGGCAAAAACATCGATTTCGGTATTAAATACGGGTCCTCTATGCCGGGTTTATCTAATTTTTCCACGTACCGTCGTTTATTTTCACATAAATGTCTGACGGTATCGGACAAGACTCTGGGCGTCGTACTACAAGACGTATTTCCGTGTCGTCTCCAACCGACTTAGCATCGAGCAATGCTTAGCTTGACCGGCAATATGGCGAAGTCATCAAAAGTCACGTGATTTTATGACATATGTGCACGAGCTCTATAGACTCTGGCATGCCTTTTTTTGAGCTAAACTAAAATCAATACCAGGAATAAAATGTCAAACACAAGTCAGAATATCTTATTTTTTTAAGGGGCAAAATGATGATTAAAGTAAACCAAAGTAGACTAAAAACAAACTGTTGAGAAAACACCAAGATCACACTTATTTTTGCCTTTATTTGAGATATTTAATCCGAGTTAGATTGTAGTTATTTTTTTTTTTTTTAGAAAGAAGAATAGAAAGTGTTGCATCCGATAGTCCATGTAGTTTTTTTTTTTTTTTTTTTTTAGAAAGAAGAATAGAAAGTGTTGCATCCGATCGTCCATCTCAAACTATTCTCCAAAAGTCCAGCATTCGCAACAGGAAATGTCATTTAAATAGAGGTTAAACAGTATAGAAGATGAAGGGATAATCTGACAAAGATTTATTTACAACAAATAATGTACCAATGTTGATTTATCTATTCTGTGGACATAGTGATTGAATAATTTGTTGTTCCAGTCGGTGAAAGGCTGTCCAACCTGTGTATCCACTTGTTGCCAGTCATTTGACAAAAAAAAAAAGCTTTTCAGTAAACAGGCTGAGATTTCACACTGAGCAAGTACAGTTGTCTTAAAGAAGATGGCATCATTATTTCATTATAGACATTTTTGTGATATTTCAGTTGACTTTCGTTGTTCAGTTATTTCAAATATGACACATGCGCCATGGCTGTAATGGTTTTGGAGGTCCAGATCTTTGACTCAAATGAGGAAAATGTGTAAATTCTCGAACGTAATTCTGTGATAGGTTTGAACTAAACAATCATAGACAGGTCACAAGGGCAAAACAATGTATAAATATAAATAAACGTTTGACTTATTACCGTTGTTGACAATTAGGTTGTTAAATTGATGCATTTAAAAAAAAAGCGTCCCTTAAATTCATGCAAACTACACTTGGTTAACAAGCTGTCATACAAGGCTAGGTAAACTTTGAAGCTAATATGAATTCATTTCAATTAATCGCAACAAAACGGCATTACAGCGGCAGAAATCGGTTTTGCTGAGGAGGTAGGACCGATGGACATAGTTCTACCTGGTCGGATGCCATTCTCTGCTGTAAAGTGAACAAACCGCGGAGATTAGGCCTCAAGAACCTCGCCATGCTAGCTAAGGTGAGTCGCAAATGACAAACAATGACAGCAGCCGTTGCTTTGCCCTTGTCTGGAAATACATACAGCCAGAGGACGGCACCATCGCTACCTCGGCGGAGGGGTGGCCACCACCTTAAAAGTTGTTTTTCAGGACACCCACCAGGTATTTCCGACCTTATTTTGAATTTAACCCCAAGAAGATTAAAAATTATAATACATTTGGCATAATATATTTAATATCCGCGTTGGAAGACGTTAATGAAAAATTAAACCACCCCCATTTTGTCCAATAGAACGTCTCAAAACAAAAAGCGTGAACCTGCACGTTTAAGCACACTTTGACTCCAACTAATAGAAATCGGTTTTACAGGTATTTTTTTTTAAATAAATTTTATGAACAATTTATTCTTATAGGGGCCGCGGGAGTGCTTGGAGCCTATCCCGGCTATCGTAGGGTAGGAGGCGAGGTACACCCCGAAGTGGTTGCCAGCCACATGTAAACAAAACCCGACACAGTCACACCTATGGGCAATTTAGTCTTCAATTAACCTACCATGCATGTTTCTGGTATGTGGGAGGAAACTGGTGTGCCCGGAGAAAAACCACACCAGCACGGGTAGAAGATGCGAACTTCACACAGGCAGGGCCGGGATTTTAACCCCAGTCCGCAGAACTGCGAGGCAGACCACACACCCATCATTCCACCGGTAAAAATGCATTTCAATTTAATTAAATCTGGGTGCAATAATTAATAAATAAAAGGGGATCATAATTTCTCCACATCACTACTAGACTATGATCTTGTTTTATACTTTATATAAATTCAATTTGTATTTTTAATCACCTACAAAAATTTTAATCCAAGATTTTTAATTTATCAATACTCAGAATAGTTGACTGTACAGTTCCTCGTTTTTAATTTAAAAAAAAAATCACTCAAGACTTTTTGTAATTTTATTCAGCAAAAAAAATTTTTTTGGGATACTTGTCTGAACAAGGAACTGCACAGACCACCCACTCCCCCTTAATAAAGTCCCTTATAAACACACCACCAGCAACTCTGGGCTAATGGCATAACAAATACCAAATCAAGAGAACAAACATTTATAAACTTGAAAATCCAAAATTCATTTTTTTCCCTTCTAATTCATTTCAATACACTTGTCATTCATCATATTTGTAACAGGTACATTGGACCCCAGTCAGCAAACAGGTGCCCATTCCCTCGGACAAACAAAATTGAAAAAAATCGCAAGTCAAATCCACCCGTAAATGAAAATGTCAGCACTGCTGTGTCTCTTAACAGGGTCAAGTATCAGAACAAAGACAATTCATAGGCGCAATTTCATAACCTACAGCACAGCCCATCGTTTCAACCTGGGAATGAGAGTTGTGCGCCATAAACGGTGGCAACAGAAGCAAAGATATGAATAATTTGGCCTGTGTCTATGAATCTGTGTCACGTCATTTTTAACATCTGAATTTTAACTTACTGTCAGACTGCACTCAACACGCTTTGTATCGATGTGGGTTTGTTTACATAACAGTACACACGGTGCACAAATTCCTTTCTACTTAGCCAATCTGCCAAAAATGGTTTTTACTTTGACAAATACTTAATTTAAAACATTGCCCAAAAGTATTCTTAGTACAGTACATTCATTCATCCTTGAGGGTTCTGCGCCCTTCAGTTATTTGGGTTGCCATGTGCTGATGTCTTACCATTTAAAACAAATACAAAATCAAATCCTTAAATGAATTTACTAAAAGAAGATTAAAAAAAAAAAAAAAAAAAAGACGACGAGGGGGAGGCGTCACAGGGCCAGGAGGGGTCTCCGGAGGCCCTTGGGAGGAGGCAGCGCTCGCCGCTCCCCCTCACGGCCCCGTCAGTCCTGCTTGATGTTGCCCAGCGCTCTGAGGCGCTCCAGCAAGGGCGGGTGCGAGTAGTGCCACATAGAGTACAGCCAGTCGGCCACGGGGAAGCCCAGGTTGTCCTTGTTCAGCTTGATGAGGGACGAGTAGAGCTCAGACGCTTTGCCCATGTTGCGTGCAAAAGCGTCGGCCTGGAACTCGAACCTGCGGCTCAGGACCGTCAGGCAGAAGGACAGAAGCTGGAATAACGAAACCGACGGAAATTAGTGATCCCCCCTGCAATTGCTCCGACACACGTTACGTTGCAGAATTTTCAGTTTTACAATGTGCAGGCAGGCCCTAAATGAGAGTTGTGCGCTTTTAGTGTAAGACCACGTTGTCGTCCGACATGCCAAGCAGCGATGAGGTTGACTGGAAGAGATACATCAATATTACGACCAAGAAGAGTTGGAGAAAGTCCCCAACTAATATCCAGTAATAGTTATCGTTCCCACTGGGAAGGAATAATACAAGCCTGAGTACTGTTACCGATCAATGGTGTTTGAATGTGTTGCTGCACAGTGTGTTAAAATTGCCAGCTAGGTGAAGCTTTGTAATTACCAAGTTTGCTAGCTTACATTAGCTCATCCAAGGAGTTTAACATGATATGTTATAAATAAGATAGGGGACATTTTTTTGCTTTGATTGAACATACTGGTGTTTAAATCAATGTTTAATTTTCTTGTGGCAAATCGCAGCTTGAAGCAAGCACAAGTTGCATCTAATTTGGAGAACTGTGCGAGTGTGAGATCAGGCGCTGAAGAAAAAAAGTTAATACATTTAAGAGTGTTTTAAGTGTAAACGATTTTAAAGCCTGTGAAAGGTAGAAGTATATATACAGGGATGAGAATGACCAATTTGGAAAAAAACTGAAAATGTGCGTGTTTGCGTGGGAGGGGGGGGGGTGTTAACCTCCCTTTGGGCACGAAAATCTTTTATAAAACACACGGTTATATGACGACCTCTGGTTACTTCTAACAATGTGTAAATACAAGGCAATCATAATATTTTGAAATCTTGAAATATGAGTCCAAACAACCAAAATAATTTTGCCAAACTTTAGACATATAAATGTAGACTGAGTGAAATTTATATCAAATAGGCTACTGCACTTACAAGTTATACTTCAGAAATAAGTACACAAATAATTTGTTTATATAAGAGAGTGAGAAAGCAAGAGCGATCATGTAATATGAAAGTGAGCGATAAAATGCATGATCTACAGGGCCAGTGTTACAGATGGGCCTTATCTTATTAACAGTTGTCAATTGTATAATATTTGAGAAATTTACATCCAACTTACCTTTGTGTTTCCTGGTTTGGATTTGCTCCTGGACATTTTTTGCTCCTATCGGAACAACGAGTGCACAGTACTTTGCCGGGAACGTCCATTTTTTTGTATGTGTTCGTTTAGACATGATGATACAGTTTTTGTTACTATCTGCACACTTACACTTTTTTCAAGCCATGCCCATCTGAAACAGTTTTTTACCCCGTGGTTTTTATCAATTTCCCATCTTTTCGCTCCAAGGCTTCCCCATACCGTCAAACGTGCAGACCGCTCAATAACATATGCATACATATCCATAAGTTATAACTATGCTGTAGTAAACAGAATGCCTCTCCATGAAATGTTAACATCAGAGTGAAAGTACTGACGAAATACCGCCAAAATGCTGCCAAAAATCGGAATATTGTCATTATTATAAACACCAAATTTAATGCAAACAGATAGCCATGTCGTTTTCTGCTATCACAGCTGTGACTAATTTCACGACGAGCGTTGCCGATACATGCTGGCGGCCGGTCTTGATCACAGCCTCGCCCCGCGTCAAGCCGTAAAAAAAAAAAAAATTCTCAACAGATTTACACGTTTCACAATTTCAGATGAAAAAAACACAGAATTCCGCAAATCCGTGGAAAATTCTCATCCGTGATAACCAAGGTGACTTTTTTTCTCCTTTGATTGAACATACCGGTGTTTAAATCAAGGTTCAATTTTCTGTTGCCATGTGTTTCTGTTTCACAGAAAACATCTACTGGGAGTGGCAAATTGCAGCTTGAAGCAAACACACTTTGCATCTAATTTGGAGAACTGTGCAAGTGTATGGTGTAAATTAGTTTAAAGGGTGTGAGAGGTAGAAGTATATATAAAACTGTGATTTCTGCCACAAATTTTCACCTATTGCAGGCGCGTCTGGAACGTATCCTCACGATAAATATTGGTTGACTAGCATGTGCTTGTGTGTGTGTGGGTGGAGGGGGGGTAATACGAGATTAAATAATGAGGATGTCCTCATGGTCACCTCATTATAAGGAGAAAAGATGAACTGGAAGATGATCATCAAGCCAATTAAGGTCGGCTGGGTGTCATTGAAGCCAAACGCGACAAACAATTCCTTGCGTCCAATGAGAGCAGCAAATAGAGAGAAGCACAGAAAGGAATTCATCTGCAGGAGGAAGAGATAGTTGTTGTTAACACAACATTTCATATAACTCAGCCAAAAGTCAACTCACTGAAAAATAAGTGAAATAATCACCTGACTGATGACAATGTTTTTGACGGTGTGGCCGAGCTTCCAGTGACCCAGCTCGTGACCCAAAACGGCGAGGATCTCTTGGTTGTTGCATCCTTGTTTCTTGTGCTGTAAAAATATCAAAAAGTTCATATGTCAACTGGAAATATTGCTCGATAACAAAAATTATTTATCTGAATGGTTTTGGATGTCTCAAGAGGGCTGTGTGAGGGGGCTTTGATAAATTTCTGATTCGAATGAGGTTATTTCTTCTCAATTACATAGATTTGGATATGTTGATATATATATACCATAATTTCCAGTCTATATGCCACAACTTTTTTCACACGTTTTCAACCCTGCAGTTTATCCGGTGATGCGGCTAATTTGTGCAATTTTTTCTAACGGCCGCAAGGGGGCACTTGAACGGAAAAGGTAAGAGTAAGACCGGTGGAATATATGTGCCGATAAAGTGACTTTTACCGGTCTGGCCCTGTTTGCACTGCGCTAGGCTGTTACTGCCGCATCTCAGTGATTTTTACCAGTATGTTTTTTTTTTTTTTAACCGACCCTGTTAGCAAGCCGCTAGCGTAAGTGTTAGTGTGGCGGGAGTAGCGTTAGCGCGATGGAGCTAGCGTTTAACTCTCTGTGTACCGTCTTTCTTTGTAAATATCTCCTGTTTCAATATCAGTTTCAATGTGGGCACTTGCGGCCTATGTATGTACCAAATGGTATTTCCTTTTTGAGGCTAATAACCAGGTGCGCTCTGTAGGCCAGGAATTATGGTAACTATTTTCTACAATCTAGCAGACTCTAAATGGGCCACATTGCAACATGTCCACTTTAAGGGGATGTCTTCGCTTTCTTTGGGTTTCATTTCAAACTATCCGAACAAAGGTTTATGGCATTACAACCTTTGGCTTGGCTTTTGAGTCTCCGTGAATCCCGTCATTTTCCGGTTGCTCGGGCTTCGCCTCGTCCCCCTTGTTGAGGGGGGAATAGTCCTCCAGCAGGGTGTCGAAGAGCACGATGCGTTTGTTCTTGAAGAAGCCATAGAAGTACGCGTTGCTGTGCGAAGACCGTTTGGAACCTGGAAACACGGGCAGCTTTCACAAAAGCGACCACAAGCACAACTGTTTCGGTGTCATTTGCCTACCTTCGACCACGTAAACCTTAGTGAGAGGGAAGCTGATGCTATTGGCCATGGCCTCAATCTCAGTCTTCAGCTCTCCTTCTGGCAAAGGAGTGAACTTGTCAAACAGGGGAGCGATGTAATCAGCGTAGATGGTTACAAGGACCTGAGAACGGAGAGACAACAACAAGGGGATGTTGAGATGACATCGATCCCCAATTACATACACAATTAATAAATCCAATTTACAAACTAATTTGGGGGATGAATATTGCTTGGGTTTACACCTCACTTGTCCTTTCTCTTACACGAGGTAAATATTTGCTTCATGCGTCACATTTCAGCTATCTTTGTTTTTGGAGCTGTACAGTATTATGCTATTAAACGTCACATGCCATCAAAAAATACTTGTCATTTATAAAATCTTTTAGGGACGGCAGCTGGAAAGCGTTGACCTCACAGTTCTGAGGTCCCAGGGTCAATCCCGGACCAGACTGTGTGGGTTTTCTCTGGGCACTCCGGTTTCCTCCCACATCCAAAAAACATGCAACATTAATTGGACATTCTAAATTGTCCCTTGGTGTGATTGTCAGTGTGGCTGTTTGTCTTGATGTTCCCTGTGATTGGCTGTCAACCAGTTCAGAGTGTGCCCTGCCTCCTGCCCGTTGACAGCCGGGATTGGCTCCAGCACTACCCGTGACCCTCGCGAGGATAAGCCGCAAAGAAAATGAATGGATTGTAAAATGCAGAACTATTTTTCTTCAACAAATTTATGGTGTAGTATGAGGTCCTTGGAAACTACTAATGAAATTTCCATTCATTTCAATGAGGAAAGTTGATTCAAGGAAAAAATGATTGAAGTTAGAGGAGAGAACTATTCAGTCATTAAATTAAAAAAGAGGTACCACTTTAATAAACTGCCGCTTCGATATTATTAATACAAGTATATGTTATGAATACACGTGTATGTGACTATTGCTAAAATCAGTCATCTGTTAAATCTGTCTGCCCATCTAAATTCAGTTAGTGTAGTAAATTACATTTTCCAGCTGAAGTGTTATAAGCACAAATGCAGACAAATATTTACAGTAATAATGCCTACAGTGATGTGTTAGCATATGTAAACACCATGCCCTAATTTAAATCACCATAGTAAAACTGGAACTCAATCGTAAAAAGAGGAGCCGCCACAATTTATAGCTAAAGCAACACTGGTGCCATATTTTAAAAGTCCACTGCTCACCAGAGAAACAGCCAGGGTGAAGAGCCAGGCGTAGATGAAGAAGTAGTCACCCCCAATCTTTATGATGTAGAGGAGCAGCGAGGTTACAGGCAGCAGAATACACTGAGTCACAGCAAACTTCTTCAGGGCGTCTTTGATGAAGAACCCCATCGTCTAATGCAAGATTAAACCATTAATACCGCCAGACAGCTATCAAATCGTACTATTTGGAATATGACCAAACATTTGAGGAAAAGTATACTTCTAATTATTATTCCCATTACTCGGGATGCAAGCATAGAGTACTCCACAAGACCTCTAAATTCAGCATACATCAAATCTTTGCAAATACCTATATTTGCTTTTTAACTACACATATCAACAACCAGTACAGTACCTGCTTATTGAAACCATGCTTCTCCTCAATGACAAACGTGTTGTACAAACTCCAGGGTAGGCCGGTTAAAGCAGTGAACAGGGTGGCGAACGTCAGAAACACAAGGGACTGCGTGATCTCGTACTCCGGGCCAAATCCAAAGCGTTTCGTCGCTGCGCCGGCGATGCCCCACAGGAATGGAATCCCGCCCAAGAGGAGGATCAACTTTGACAGTAACGGTGCAGACACAAATTAGTCCACTATTAAAACTCCATAAATAAATTTAGTAATGAAAATCACTCGTTAGTATCTTACCGTTCCTTCTGTCTCTGAATACAGACCGGACCAAAAGCCGAAGTTGCTTTTATCTAGCTGATAAAGTCGAGATTTCTCAAATGTTTCGGAATCTATTATCTTTCCCAGTTCTTGTGGCACATGTGTCGTTGATCTGTATATCCTTCGCTGCAGGCATGACAGAGAGAATCGACTAGTAAAAATATCAAATGATCATGATACTCCCGTTGAATAACACTTTGCGTTAACCTGTAATTATATATCAACACCATTTTCATTATTTCCCAGTCTGGATAAAATGTACTTTAATCCCACCACAATGATTCTGCAGCTCTATCCGTCCATCTTTCAATACATGAAAATTACATTTTTTTTGTAGTATGCAAACGACCAATTTGCTAGTTATTTCGTACACATTAGGGTTCGTCTAGTAATTATTTAAGTATTTTTGCTCTTAAAAGAGGCAACGTGAAGTCATCTTCTTTGGGGGGGAAGGGTGAAATTTACCTGTCTATGTGCAAGGTAGGCCTCCCATAGATACACCGTCCACGAAAAGACCAAAACTGCATAAAATATCTGCTTTTCAACGGGCAGCTCACTTATACTGTCAAGCATATTTGCTCAATTTTTGGGGGGGATGTTGGGACTATGAAAATTAGGGAAGCGGTTGACTAGCTAGAGAGGCTAACAGCACCGCTATTGCTTCCTCAGTCTGACTCCCTGTTATCACACAAACTTTACGTATAAGACAGGGTACTAGCCAAAGCAATAGAAAGTTTCTAGATAGGTCAAGGCGAGCCAAAAGTGATAACGACGTGAACCGGGAGCAGTCTTTAAGCCTCCAACCTAAATAATGACACTTCATTCATGAGAGCGCCGTCGGTTCAACAGTATAACGTCCGGAAAGGAACAGCTCCCCTGACATTGGTTCCCCATGTGCTCAACTGAGCCTTCCTAAACAGTTTCCACACGCTGTTGATTATGTTATGGTCGATCTTAAACAGTTTATGCCTCAAATCCAGTTGGCAGAGACTTTAACAATCAATATACCCGTAAGTTAACGCAAAAGAGTGGGTTAACGCCATAGATTTATGAAAAGTGTGATGTAAATACATTTTGCTTTTATATAACTCGATATATTGATATTAAAACAAAGCAGATTCACCCTCGCTGTATGTCAGCATTATAGTAAAGTCACCTTGGCATATTTATCTACCGAAGAATTCAATAAGAATGGTAGACAATTAATTAGGTCTTTTAGCATGGGACAGTGAAACACATGACAGCTATAAAAGTGTGAGGTGGATGTGCTAATTAGTCCCGCACAGTGCCGGAAAAAGAACATGAATACATATCTAAAAAAAACTCATTCTATTCAGTATCGTGATCAAACAGTTTTCAAATGCACTATGTTGCCCCAAAGTTCTAGAAAATTACGTGGACACAACTCTGCATTGGTTAGATCTACATCACATAGTTGGAGGGCAACATGGCGTCTCTATATTTACTGCATTACGTCATATTTGCCTCTTAAAGTTTTGTCTTTTTTTAAATGGATTATCAGCAACTTAAAGGAAGACTCTCCCCAATTTTTTTTCATGTACAATAAACCCTCAATATTTTTGAAACCCAAACAAAATCTGGATATGTGCCAGCTTTCACAGACCTGAAACATACTTGACCCCGCCTCTGACATTACCGGTGCTTAGCATTACAGACCACTCATTCGAGCAAGGCCAAGATGCCGACGTGTTGTGCACCAAACTGCAACAAAACTGAAAAAACGCACACAAATGTGCCCTTCTTCAAGGCAAATTTGTTGCAAAATGGCTTGTGTGGGTGTAGACCGCCTTATCACAATAATTTTACCCCAAAATGAGGTTTGGGGTTTTTCCTCGTGTGATTGCGAGTTCAGATTAGATTGTGTTGTCAATCCTTGCCAACCGTAGGCCTGTGAAGCCCACAACTTTGTTGTGACTCATTCGAAATTTCGTACAGTGGTCGTCTAAAAAAGCAGAATCTCCAGTAAACGCCAAGGTAAAATTTTACCTAAATTTGGCACTTCACAGGGAAAGTGTAAAAAGACCAAATTGTGGTCATTGTTACTGCGTTCTCTAGACCTGGGTTCCTGTCTTGTTGCGTTCGGGTGCATTTTTCTGCAAATTGTCAAGACAAAATGTTTTTGGGAGATTTCAGAATTCATTTTGCTGCTACCATCATGAGTTACATCACCAACAAAGACGAGTGAGCTCATTCCAGAAACAACCATTGAAGCCCAAACCACAACATTACCTCTACCATGCTTCACAGATGAGCTTGCGTTTTGGAACATTAGCAGGTCCTTTATTTCTCCATAATTCGGCTTTTTCCATCACTTTGGTCAAGTTTAATTTTTGTCTCAAAGGTGCAAAATCTTTGTGCCTTTTCTTTGCAAAACTCAATCTGACCTAACGTTTCTTTTTTTTTGATGAATGATTTACATCTTGTGTATGGCCTGTATGTCTTTTCTTGAAGTCTTCTTCCAACAGTGGAGTGTGATACTTTCACCCTTACCCTATGGAGGTTGGCAGTGATGTCACAGGCTGTTTTCTTTGTGTTTCTTCACAGCGTTTAAGTAAACTACTGTTAATCGCCTTGTTAGACCTGTTCAATGTCTGTTGTCTACACAAGTAGTTCTTTTGTGTGTGCTGTCCTGAGCTGTTTCACACCTCTAGATGTTAACACCATGAACTAAACTGAACTTTTGTCTCACAGTCACCCTTTGATCTGAAACCAAAATCTCTTCAGTATAAAAACTAAAACTTTGACAGTTCTAAGACTTTTGGACTGCACCATACTTTTCAGGTACTGACTTGATACTTCTGAAATTGCACAAATTACACTCTTCTTCATTTC
Source organism: Syngnathoides biaculeatus (assembly GCF_019802595.1). NCBI lineage: Eukaryota > Metazoa > Chordata > Actinopteri > Syngnathiformes > Syngnathidae > Syngnathoides > Syngnathoides biaculeatus. Next base: position 17,349,410 of record NC_084654.1, on the reverse strand, counting down.
CTTTCCCACTCTATTAGATGGTAATCATTTTTACCTATGGGAAGACTGGTTAGGTTAATGATTTCTCACAATTAAAAGATTTAAGTTAGGAAACATCAAAATTGACACCTTATTTCCATAAACCTGAATTTACATATTTTCAACATCCTATTACTGGTGAGTTACTGTTAGAACAGGCCCATGGGGTACTCATGTGGTACACCCATGGGCACCATATCAGTGACCCCTGCTCTAGATGTACTTTATTTGAATGGCATGTTATGGCTACACATATACAGTATCTGTAAATCATATATACATTAATGCACATAGAGTTTCAGGATATGATGCGTATTCTCATGTTTTCCCCATTATAATTCATTCTTATAACGACAATTGTCTTTCTTGTTAAAGTGTGGTACTACTCTCGAGCCCTATTATGGTTAATGCTTAGTACAGGATTTTTGTTCGTTAAATAAAGGTAAGTTAACAACTAACCGATCAACCAATAGCGTCAATCCATCATTTAGATGATTAACTTTTAAATGCTAAAGCAATACAAACCCAGTAAGACTCAGAGATTGACTGACTCTGGTCAAATAGTTGAGTCCAAAGCAAACATTGCGAAACAGCATTTAGCTATTACGCTGCCGCAAAAAAATAAATAAAAATAGAATTACCAACAGAGGTGATGTCACCCCCAAGTGTTTTCAAATCCAAATTAAAAACTTTTCTCAGGCGTTTTAGAGTACTTCCACTTTTCAGTGACATTTCTTGCAATAAAAGTAGTTTTAATTGTATTTCAAGTTTTTGATTTTGGATTTGAACACTTTTAACCATGTACAGCGCATTGTTACCTTGTGAATGAAATGCGCTACACAAATATGCTTTCCTTTAACGGGAATGTTATGCGAAGCATGGCATGAGAAAGCAATACACTTATTTTCACATTTATTAGAAAGTTACACAGGTATCATCTGTTGAGCACTGCAAATGCCACACTTATGTCATATGAACTTCAAAGTGCCAATCAGTTCATGTTGAGTTAAGTAGGAAGTACTGATTGTAACCGTTTGAGCATTAAATTTTGGCACAGGTAAAAAGGCCTCTCACAAATACTAAGCATTTCTAACAATCTGTAAACCTGTACAAAGATCTCGATGCGCTTATGTATATACACAGCAGGGGTGTATTGCTTGGGGGAAAAACAGAAATCTTGGGTCGAACGTCATTGTGCTCGTGATTTGCGGGGAATCTTAGCAACAAAAACAATTTTGGAAAAGCAATAACAGTTGAATCACAACTTCATTTAAAAAAAAAAAAAAAAAGGTGCACAGTTAAACTTTACTTCCTGGAAGCAGTTTACTGTTGGTTGGGCCCGACGGGAATACTTGAGGCAGGGTGGCCGTGCATATCGGCTTCCCCAGGACGACCACGGGTCTGAGGTGCTGAAGCTGCTTGATGGCCATGTCCCCGCACCCAGCAAGGGCTTTGTCCAAGATAGACTTCAAGTTTCGGACCGATGGGAAGTCCCCAGTCGTACCGCGGGACTTGTGAAGCATGGGATGACTCCGTCTACTTCGGGTGAACGAGATTCCCACCTGCTTGTTTTCCTTGACCGAACAACTGCGCCGGGAAGTTTCTCGCCGTTTGGCGACTGGCATATTTTTGTCTTTTGGTGAGTTGTCTTGTATGAACTTGAGGAAGGAAGCCTCGAAGCCGACGGGCTTGTACGTGGTAATGTCAAAAGCGTGTGGAGGGGACCCAAGAGGTTGAGGGTCTATCACATTGGACGCCTGCGCGGAGATCTCATTTTTTCGCTTGAGAGGCTGCCGCACGGGCAAAGATGACGAAGCAGACTTTTCTGCCGTTTTACCATCATCTTTTGCTGCATCCTGAATGCCCTCCTCCGTAGGAAAGTGTACAGAGCATGGTGGGGAGAGATTGATAGTAAAGGGACGAAGAAGGGGTTTTATTTGCTCCAAGTTTAATATTTTCTCCACTTGTTTGTGTCCATTTGGCATTGTTACGACAGAGTCCTCAGCGTGAGCGCCGGTACTCGGTTCTCCATACAACACGTCATCGGCACCGACAAGGACACCATTTCTCTCAACAGGTGGCAGCACCTCCTCCACAGAGAAGCTGAGAGGATCTTTAAGAACCTCCTCCCCTTGGGTTTCTGCCTCGACAGAGTGCAGGTTGACCTGAGCAGGCTGTTCCTGTGACGTCTCCGGCTCCGGCGGACACTCCATTTTACCCGCTCCACGAGGGTTCTCTTCGGCTACAACAGTAGGCCGAGCCGACTTCCACTGAATCAACTCCTCCAGACGCTCGGCAGTGAAAAAGAGCTTCGCTGCATTCTCTTTAAGATACATGCTTTGCATTTGGTGGACCGCTTTGTAGTGGCGGGTTAAGTTATGTATGTATTTAAGGACAGAGTCACAGTCTTGAATCATGCATGGGTAGGCCACACGGAAACAACGGTCTTGGCACATTTGTAAAGCTTCTTCGTGCGATCTGAAAACGTAAGCGCTGAAACGTCTTTTTCTTTTTGACTCTTTTTCGACCGTAGTAACAGCCTCAACGGCTTCCTCTGGCTGGTCAGGTTCTTTGCTTTCAGGTACCGGCGTGCCGGTTGAGACAGGTGTGACGGGGTCAGCGGGCGTGACTATAAGCTTCTTTTGGCATCCTGTGACAGACTTTTTGTGAGTACTCTGAAGCCGTACGACCAACGAGTCGTAGTACTGACAATGTCGATACAGTGTGTGTTTTTTTAGTGCACTCGTGTGTGTGAATACTTCAGCGCAGCCGTCATACTTGCACCAAATTAGCTCTGGCGTCTGGGAGTGCACAATCCGTGTGTGACGCGCGAGGCTGCTTTTGAGATGGTAGGAGGCGTTGCAGTTGACAAACTGGCATCTAAACTGGGGTTTCGGCTCGTCCGAGTTTGGGGAAGGGCTTTTCTTCACATTCTCCTTTTTCACTTCAGCAATGTGCTGCACTTCTTGTTCTAACAAGAGCTGAGAGCGTTTATAATGGTGTACGAGCTGGAGGTGTCGCACCAGGCCTACCTGGGTGGAGAAGGCCGCGTCGCAGTTTTTGGCGACGCAATGAAAGGGTTTATTGAATTTATCGAGAATATAGCAGAGATTACTTTTGGCCACCAAGCGTCTTGTCCTGACTTGGGGTATGAGTTCATCCTCACCGTCTTCCTTGTGGTCACTTTCTTCCTCTTTAAGATCAGTTCCATTTTGATCTAAAGATGAAGAACAACTACGCGGGGTTTGTATATTGTCACTCTTTTTTTTCATCTCATGGTCCCAACTGGGCACTTCTATCTTGACCGTCGGGTTCAATTTCTGTAATGTGGGCTTTGTACCTCTCGTAGATCTAACAACAAATTTGTCCACCAAAGTGAAACTCAGCTTGTGAGTCCGAAGATAATGGCTCCTCAATCCTCTTTTTTCTCTAAGACTCTTGAAACACAGATGACACTTAAAGGGCTTGAATGACGAGTCCTTAAAACACGACATTCTTTTGGCCTGTTCGCGCGTGTGGCCGTGCATGGTGACATAGTGGCGCAACAAGCTATTGCTCTGTGCAGACCTAAAGCTGCACTTTCCCATCTCGCAAGAGTAGGGTTTGAAATTGACTTGGTGTGACCCACTGGCTTTTTCTTCTGTCGCGTTCCCTTTCGGGAGTTGTGACGATGCTTTGGAAAGCACAACCACGGGCTGCTTTTCGATAACAGCCCGATGAAGGGATGCATTTTCTTCTTGGGTGGAGTGGGGCGTATTATTTTGTACACTTTGCGGGGATAAAGAATTGAGGTCCAGTTTACTTAGCCCAATGAGAATTTCTTTAAGGACATCATTTTTATCAAGGACTGCTGTAAGGGGGGGAGTCGCGCATTCGTGCAAATCTTCTCCGGGTGAGCACGGAGCTGAGAGTTGGTTTTCATCTTCCTCATTGTCAGACTCCATTTCAGCCTTGACCTTTTTGCATTTCGGGCCCCGCTCCTTATCTGGTTTGTGGTCTTTGTTCTCCAGTTTAAGGTGCTCTGGGTGAGCATGTTTTAAGTGCCTCTGGACATCTCTAGCTCGGGAGAAAGTCATACCGCACTTCTCAAATCCACAGGTGAACTTGCTTCCATCGAAACACATCGCCACCAAGGTCAGTACTGCTTTCGGCTTGCTGGCGACAGACGGTTGACAGGAAGTAGCGCAGCTCTCTGAAGAGGTTTTCTGACACTCTCCATTGACACTTCCGTCAGCATCACCTTGATTATTCACGAGGGCCGCCCTTTCCATATCAGCCTTGAAAATTGTCTCTTTTGCGTTCCTCTGAACCTCAAAGTCCTTTTCAGAGAAAGTAATGCTGTGTGTGGATAAATGCTCTATGAATTCCCTTTTGGAAAAGTAAAATTTTTTACATATGGGGCCTGGGCACGTGAAGGCAGCATCTCTGAAATGCTGTGCCTCGTGGTGATAAAGTTGCCCCAGGTCTGAGTAATTCACATAGCAGCCCTCAAGCTCACACTGGTAGTTTAGCTGATAGCCGTGGATCTGTTTGTGCAAGACGAGTTCATTTGAAGAGCCAAATTGGGCACCGCAACCCATCACCACGCACAGGTACGGTTGCTCACAGTAGTGAATTTTTCGATGTTTGTGGTGATGGTAAGCGGACACAAAATGGCGCCGGCAAAAGGCACACTTCTCCCGTTGCTCTCTCATCTGATGAAAATGCTTCACATTCTCGTCACCTTTGTGATCTGACTTTAAGTGCACATATAAGTACTTAGAATGTTTAAAAACTCTGGAACACCCAGTTCCAGGACAGAAATACTCCTCTCGGTTCCGCAGACTGAAGTGCCGATTTATGTAATCGAATGTCACATGTTCATTGTCCGTGCACTTGTCTTTGACTGTCTTGGCGTGCTGTACAATGTGCTGCAACACTTCAGGATCATGAGTAGATTCGTAATACAAAACTAAAGACGGATCAATGGAAATCTCCCCAGGTTCAATCTCATCCTCCCCAATCTTAACATTGTTACTGTGGTGATGGGTCTCGCTTTGGATGTGATGTCTCATATGGGGAAGAAGCTCTTTTCTGTTCCTAAAATTCTGCAAGCAAATGGGGCAGGGGTGTTGGTCGTCCATGACGTGTCTTTTGGAGTGGTGTATGAGTTGAGCGTCAGTGAAAGACCTTTTACAAATCCGGCAGCAGAGCTTGGCTCGCCTCACTTCTCCTTGAACAACGTGAATAGGCATTTTATCGCAATCGGGCTCCTTGAGAAGATAAAGACTTCCATTTAAACAGGATTTGTGCTCAGGTTCTTCAGTCAGTGTGTTGACTTGTAACACGAGTGGTTTTCCACTTTGCTCCTGATCACCTTCCCCTTCAGACTCAGGTTTCAACCCGAGAATGGAGCTACAGTGATACTTTAGGGTTTTCCAGTCCCAAAATTCAGGGTCAATGGACCAATGTGCTTTCAGGACAAGCAGCAGTTCACAGCGTAGCGAGTTGGGTATGATGCCGCTTTCCTGATCGTACTTTTGGTCTGGGCGCTGGTAGAGCTCCTCGAGGCGGCTTAAGACTTGCTGGCTGGGCCCAAGCAGGAACTCTGTGAGCAGGCAGGCACGCTGGACTTCCAGATCACTGAGGAGGAGGCCTGAAACCATATTGCAGATGCTGATTCTGCTTTCTGAGTCATCATGCTTTGGAAGTTGTAGCGCTTTAACACACAGCTCCACTGAAGCAGCGATGCCAACTGCTTCTGCCTGAAAAATACAGGAATATTTTTACCAAAAGCTGAATATTCACAATTTAACTTTTTAAGATCATCTTTTCCAAAATGTCGGACTTCTTACAGTGAACTGCTTTGTGCTTGACACAGAATATTAATTTTGTATTACTCCAAACATGGGGTGTATATGTAACAGAAAAAAAGCAAGATGTAGAGCTGGCAACCTTGGATAGTGAGTAACCCTTGGAGTAGATGAAGGACAATTAAAAAAAAGGTCAAAAAGTAGAGAGAAGGATGCATAAATAAGAGACTAGCAAAACAAACTTTTTATAAAAAAATTCAGATACATAGGTATTGCACTGGTTTATGGTTTTCTTCAATATATTCAGTTTTGCCATCACTGTCTGTCATGATACTACCATTAATGTGATGCTACACGATGCGTTATTCTGGAATTATGTAACGGCAGACAAATTGTCGGAACCATTTGCAACAGGGAGTCACAAAGTCTCACCTCTGTTTGAATGACACGGACCAGGTAAAGCAAATGTTGCACTGTTTTAGCAATGGCACCCAGCTGAAGGCATCTTTCAAGAAGAGACACAAGTGAGGAATCCAGCCTCCTCTGAAGTTTACTCCACATGAGAATCAGATCCCTAAGGATAAAAGAACGTGTTAAATTTCAAGTTCATTGATAATGAACAAAGATTAAAGAAAAAATGAAAGTGTAATAAGTGATGATAAGAACAGTATTGTCACATAATTTCTCCAAAATGGTAGCATGTCAAATCAATCTCAGTAAAACATACTAAATCGAACACTAAATTACCGCCACACTCAAACCAATCACTTTAATATCACCACCAATCACTTTAATATAACCTGACTGGACTGCGACCTATTCAGGTGGTTCCTTCAGGTAATAAGGCAGCTGCTGCTGCTGCTGCTGCTAATGTCATATGGCACCTGATTTGAAGCATACTTTAAAGCGGTGATTCAGTGGAATTGGAATTAAGAATTTGGACACATTTTGAATTTCCAGTCAAACTGCCATCACGACCTTGACAAGTTTGTTCAAAATATGCACCACAAATCTGAAACAGATTTTGTGACATTTCAAAAGGTATCACCTAGCTTAAAAAAAAAAAATCCCCTTCCAAAGTGCAAATGGAACATTACTGGTGAGAAGAGTTGTGTGTGCATTCGATTTCAGAGGCCTTAAAGTACTCACGCAATTTTTTTCTTTTTTTTTTTTTTTTTTTTATTCAACAAAGTTGGTGGCCACTTGTCACATTGCTAATAGGAGACCGACATCTACATTCTGGCCACAACCCGAGAGCACGGCGACAGACTCACCAAGAGTGGTCAAGGCTGGGCTGCTGAAGCTGCTGAGTCAGAAAGGTCGTGCACAAAATAAACCCAGTGTTCTCCTCCCCCTCGGTCTCCAAATTGGAGGTAATTTCAAGGACATCCTTGCAGTCTTGCCTGGATATCTGTTGATGTGTACAGTATGGTATCATGTGAGTGGAAGGTCACATAAACAAAGAGGCATTACTGCACAAAAACTGAGTCGCCAAATAAGGTAGCAGAGTTACTTCAATAAAAAAAAAAAAAGTGGACATCATGAGTGACACTGTACATGAATTTAAAGGTCAAGTGTCATGAAATGCATAATTTTTTGTGTTATGAATGGAAAAAAAACAGCAGCCGGTATGGACCCAGATGTTTTTTTCCACCACAAAACCTGATTTTGACGTATATGGCTTTTGGTAACTCCCGCCATTAAAATCCTCTCGAGGGATTTGTTTTCAACAACAAGCAGGAAGTCATATTGGAGAAAATAACGCGCTCAAGCGGACTTGTTTCTTTCTATTAGTTTTACCTGCGGGAAGATAGCTCATTGTTCCTGCGTAGGAGTAGGTGTGTATAAAGCTACAAAAAAAAAAAAGTTGGGGGGGGGGGGGAGAGACCACATAATCCGTCTCTCATAACGTAACAAAAGATTCGCGTATGTATGACAGGGGTGCTAAATGTGTCGCGTTTGACGGCATCTGCATCGGGCTCGCTGGTGAAGGCTTCCGCGTCGCGCCTCGCGGAGGAGCACGGCTTCGGCTGGGCTGGCTCATAGATACTGTCTGGGAGTCTGTTTTTAAGTTAGAAATGATCCGCATAGCATCTAAATATGGCTTGAAACAATAGGGTAAAATTGCTCCGGACACTTCACTCGATTGTGAAATGTTCTCTTCTTTGAAAAGACCTTCGGTGCCTCATAGTAGATTTGCGGACGAGCCGCCGGCCAAGCCGCGCCTCGCGGACGAGCACGGCTTCGGCTGGGCTGGCTCATAAATACTGTCTGGGAGTCTGTTCTTGGTTAGAAGTAATCTGCATATCATCTTAATATGGCTCGAAACAATAGGGTAATATTGCCCCGGTCACTTTACTCGGTTGTGAGATGTTCTCGTCTTCGAAAAGAGCTTCATGTCAGAAGGGGCGCGTTCGTCTCTCACAGTTGGGGCCACAGTGTGTTTTCAATGGCGAATGTCCGGGGTGACGCCACGGACAGGAGATGCAGCCAATATGTCGACCACTTGGATGTCCAATGACACTTCCGCAACTTTGTGCATAGTTCCGCTCATATTTATTTTTTCGTATAGACATTGAAGTGAATATGAATATTTTTCATTTCAATATCTAATTTAGAATCTTTATAGGGATGACACTTGACCTTTAATGGAATATAAATTGGGTTAAAAACAATAAGAAAAGGTAGAAAGACCCACCGGTATATAAAAATGTTTGTACAATGTCTTTACCTCAATTATGGCTTCTTCAGTGGGAAGCAGCTGGCAAAGCAGAGAGACGTATGTGTGACGAAATGTAGCTTGGTTGGTGATGGCGCTGCATTCCGTGCAAGCTTTTGCCAACACCACAGCCTTGGCCACCTCGCCCATCTTCTCCAGATGCTTCACCCGCATCTCCATGAAGCCCTCACCCTCCAAGGAGATGTAAGCCTCAACTACACACAAAAAAATATATAGTAAAAAGGTGAGCAAGCAATGGTAAACAGGACAATGTAATGCTAAGATTGAAATTGCAAGAGTTGAAATTTTCTTTTAACCATCTTGTGGGGAGGTCGGCTGGCCAGAGAGGAGGGCGGAGAGGACGGGATTGCTCCATGCGCCTCCCTCTCCTGTGATCTGCAGTAAAGCTTGGAGGTCTGTACTTCCGTACTGTAACAAGGTGTCATGTGCAATCTGAAGGGACCCACAGTGCAACCCCACCCCGCCCAAAAATATGTTATTAAAGCAAAGCAAATGTATTTATATAGTGCACTGCATACACAATGTGCTTAACCTTATTAAAAGGATTCGATTATTAGACCAAACACCAATCGTAAACACCCCTTTTATTGACATTTGGGATGATACCCAAAAGCCTGGCCTCAATATGCACTATATCTCAATTGCAGAGGGATGTGTTGTCCACTTATTAATTTCATCAACACATATAAAAACCTCTGAACATTTTATTTAGGGGTGAAGGGAAGGTACAAAGTTCATTCTTGGACTTTGTAGGGTTATAGTTTACAGTATCTCCAAACAGCATACACATTTTAAATCTTGATTTATTCTGAATAATTTGTATGAATATAAATTTCTTGATGTGAATCATCACTAGAATCACAGAAAAATAAACCTATCATGATACAATATTTAATAATGCAGAAGACTTTTATATTATCTTGTGAAAACAAATGATGAATAGTATATACGAATGAAAAAAAAAAACACAAAGGCCTTTATGTGACCACATTAAAAAATGCTTTTATACACTTGAGGTGCTCTGAAGTCAACTTTTTTTTTGTTTTTTTTTACCTGAACAGACTGGTGGAATTGAACCCAAGCTTCATAAGGGATTTCATTTTCAGGAACTGACAGAAATAGTTCAAAACAGCTTCTGCATGGAAAAAAGCAACAAGAATGCTGGTGTAAATTATTAATCATCACTCAACATATCCAGAGCTCTTGATGGGGAATTATTATCTATTACATTGGAGAGCTGCTAGTTGCGAGAGCAGCATAACTATTTCACTGACGAATGTGATGTGACAATGTTGTTATAACAATAAAGGATTTAATCTTTAGGGAAGCTTAGCTTTCAAACATTATTACTTGGGAATCAACATGAACAAAAAACACAACTCAAGTAATCACTGCAATGGCCACTTTCATAGTTGAAAAATTACACTGGTGAGTCACCAAGAATAAACAAAAACCCCAATTTTTTTTCTGCTAAAATTTAACATCTTGAATTCCTCCAGACATTTTAGTGCCTGGTGTGGGCTTGTGTGTTTGGGACTAAAATTACCCCCACCTCCTGTGTGAAACTTAATGAAAAGTGTTCACGTTATCTTTTTGCACTTTGGATCCATAAGGAAAAACGTGTGGTTGTCGTCACTGGTGATAGGGAGAAGACGTTAATTCGAGGATTGCTTAAGCAGACAACAAAATGTAATGTAGCCTAGCAAGCCCGTCCTAGCGCTACAGTTGCACGTAAACATGCAAGCTTTCTTCCGAAACATGCTTTGAAGCTTGGGCAAACGTGTTTGGTTTGGGCGCATGAAAAAAACGCTAAAAACAGCATGCAAGTATGTTTACAACAGCAAGCATAGGAGGTGGCATGCTGGGAACAACAAGCAATCCTATTGGTCGACGTCTAGGTGCTGTGGGAGGGAAAAAAAAAAAAAAAAAAAGAAAAAATCTAACCTACCAGACTTTTCATTTTGGCGTCACGGGGCTACCATAAGGCCAAATCGTGGATTATCTCACACTAAAACAAATTTTGTCATTCCCCAAAAATATGTCGGGCCTGAGTTCCCCAAAAAATTGGCTACAATTGCTTATGGGGCCAATACCGGGGCTAAAATCCTTTAGTCTGATCAAAATATGAGGTTAATCGATTGTTACATTTGCTGGCTTGTAAGATAGCAAGATAAGGAGTTTGTTTGACCGTGGTAGGATCATCTGAGATGTCATCTGAGATGTCACCGCATCACTGAATTGTTTTGCGAGGGTGTTCCACCAAATTAGCTGCTAGTACAGTGTGTGTGATAATAGCAAGTGTGACAATACGGCTAAATGCAAACACAAAGCTCATTTTCCATTGGAACACTTGTCCTTACAGAGCTAGCCTCTTCAAAACGAGAGTCACTCTGTCCGACTCTGCGGTGAGGTGTGAGCGGGCGGCGGCAAAGCAGTTTATCGACAGGCAGTAGACCTCGAGGAGCGGAAGACCATGGTCTATGGAGTTTCTGCTGCCAGCATAGTGCATAAGTGCCTGGGGGAGGGGGGGAAAAACAGTGTTAGACACCAGTAATGACATTGGTTTTCCCTAAGGACAATCACAATCGGGTGACATTCACAATCTCTTTCCACTTGGGAAGGGGGAGACGCTAGACTACACCTGAGTAATCCCACTTTACACTGTCTGGTTTGAGGTCCTGCTGATTGGGCACGAGGGAACTGCCTCAGTGAGGGGAAAATAACCCATAAAAACTGTCAAATACAGAGAATATAATAGACCAAGCCTGTATGTGGCATAAGCTTGAGTTGACAAAGCGTCCTAAGCCTTTTGAAAGGCGCTGTATAAATCTATTAATGTTACAAGATTTGATACAGCCAATTTAAATACAGACATTGGAGCCTTGTAAATATTTTCACCACAAATTAAATCATCTTGATATCAATCCTATAATTGCACCAAGCTGTGGAGCTGAAAATAAACATTTGTTTTGTTTACATGTACTCCATTTCTATCTACTACTGTACAGCAGAAAAATATTGTTTGTGTCAAATATGCAATTTGATTTCAATAAAACTATGACAACGCAATTTCAAAGTACTGGTTGGCACGTCTGCCTCATAGTTCTGAGGTTTTGGGGTTGAATATCATATTCTTGCTTAGAGCTTCCATTTTCTCGATGTACTTGTGAGGATTTTCTCTAGGCAATACAGTTTTCTCCCACATTTAAAAAATAATGCATTTTAAATTTGACTAAATTGTCTAATTGTGAATATGAGTGTGTGAATACTTGTGGGGTCTCAAAACTTAATTCCTAATGTCAAAATGCACATATGATTTTATATTTTAATATTCAAAACAATGTGTTTCAATGCTTTTGGTATGTAGCTATGATTTATTTTCTATGAACTGGATGTAATATAACCTGATTACAACAACTTTGTTCATGATGACCATGATGTGAATTTTTTGATACCATTACACATATAGTAGTCACTCACATTTGAAAAATGAACGGGTGCGGTCAGTCATGCCTGCAGATATAAAGTTACGGGTGTGGTCCACCAGTCATGCCCGCAGATAAAGTTGCAGGTGTGATTATGGATGGAATCCCAACACCTTAAAATAACTTACTGGATTCATACAACATAACTGTAAATTAAAAATAAAATGAACAAATACATAACTAAAATAGAAAATACAAATTTCAAAGTCAGAAATGATCATTTCCGATTTCAACTGATATTAGTTGAACATAATGTAACTGTTTTGTTTTGTTTTTTTTCATCAATAAAAATTCTTGATCCGACAAAACTTTATCTGAAGAAAAGTTCAATGCACTGGCCTGTCAAGGAATATACACGAACGGTCTATGCCCGCAATGTTTTGAAAATGCTGAAAGTTTAGTTCAACATAATCGGCGTTAGTGGCAATAAGCTAGCGATACATTGTAACAAACATTCCTGTCGCCAATCGTGATGTATTATGTACCATAATTTACGGCGGTATCTGTCAAACCATTGATGAAAGCTAGCAGTAGATCTATCTTCCTAAAGCATGTAGAAGGGAAAAGTTTTAAACTTCAAGATGGGAAAAGTTTTAAAGTTCAAGAGAACGCGTACCACGGGGAAAATGACCGCTCACATTGAGATATATGGACAGACTAGTCTAACATTAGAACTTAAGTAAGTAAATCACAATCTCATACTTATATACTCATATTATAGTTAGCTTCCGATACATTACCTGTATTATATCCCAGGAATGTTTTCAGTGTAACAGAATTTCCTTTGACATGACCCATAATGTTATTGATTTTCAACGTAAATGCGCTAAATGCCAACATGCGCTTTTGGCATAACTTCCGAACAAGCTCAGTACGGTTAACTTGCATTTCCTGTTTCCGGGTGAATACTAATTGCTTAGGAGCAAGCTTGTTAAGGTCACGTTTATTAAATAAACAAGTAAATTAATGTCAAGACTACTCAAAACAGGCAACGTCTTTCAAGATCTATTTTTTTGTGCTCGACTGTACACGATTGCGCTCGTCGAATCACAGTGACTGCTATAATATTTAACCTACCCCTCATCATTGTTTACCAGCACTGAAAACGTACACGGTGCAACACTGAAGTTAATCTAAAGTGTTTCGAATTTTCTCTTGCCACGTTCATCCCGAACGCTGGCGAGCTTTTAAGAACCACTACGGCACAGCACAAAATCCCGAGACGCCCAAGTGCCCGACAGACACCTTTGCAGGTTGGGTCTCCGTGGGGAGGCTTGATTAATTCCCCACAGTCTATTTATGGCACACCCACAAAGGGATACTCCCCAAAAGGATCTCAGCCCCAGGAGATTTGTGTGGGTATACTAATTACATTCAGGATACTTCCGAATATGTGTTGATGCTTGAGATGAGAGAGTAGTTGATTTGTACAAAATATTACTTTGCAATAAAGAAGTAGGCCAGTGCAGATGGAAATTTAGCCACTGGTGGTTGTGCTAAGGTTTAAGATGACTCAACTCTCAGTAGTATGCTAATCGGATTCGGGGAACAACATTATAAGCTGGTAGATGTTCCCCCCCAGTCAATGGTTCACGCCTCCAGCTCAAGCAGCTTCATGAGGTCATGACCAAATTATTTTATCTCTTCGTGGGATAAATTTGTAGTTTTTTAAAGTTTATTTTTCTAAATTGCAGACAATTGTTTTAAGTGTGTCGATAACTGCCTGTATCAAGGCACCCTCTGATCTCTGATCCTCGAGTTGATGTGTGTGATCGTTCATGTATGCATTTATTCTTTCACTGTTGGGATATTCACCCCATGATACGTCAAACATAAAAAACGGCATGGATATTTTCAGATATAAGATTCTCAGGATTTTCTTTGAATCATCACACTGGTAAATTTAACATACATTTCAGTAAACACGGGTTAAATTTGACCTGTAGCAACCTCAGTGTAATTAAAAAAAAAATTACATTTAGATTTTTGTGTTTTGAAGAATTCGGTTTGGATTAGGGAAAGAGATTTTATTGGATTTTTTTTTTTCCAAGAATCAAATTTGTCCACAACAATATGTGCTGGTCCAATTTATGCACACACATGTCGACGCACCGCACAACATTAAAGTTAAATTACGAATACGGAACACAATACTGTAATTCAATTAGTTGTGTCAAAAGCAATTCTTTTCAATTTATTTCATGCACCTGGGCTTCTCCCAACACTAAACTTGATTCGAATCGAACCAGTTCTGAAGCGCTCGTTGACTATTATGTTAACGTGGTTTGAACTGCGAGATGACTACAAATACGTTTTTGCAATATAGCGCAGATGAGAGCATCCCCATGATCTTTGCACACCCCCCCCCCCCCCCCGAGGAAAACAACCCTCAGTGAGCTAGCCCGATGCTACTGTTAGCATCAACGTTTCACGCACTCGTTTACCTGACAGAAGTTGTCGCAGTAGTCCGCGGACGACTCCACGGACAATTCCTGCTGCCTGAGGCCGTCTTCGAAAGCCCTCAGCGTGGCCAGCAGAGTTTCCATCGCGACCAGCGTGTCCTCGGCCGTGTCCAGGCCCCGTTCGCTCCATTCGGGCACTAGCTCGACGTTCCTCTCCGCCATCTTCCCTCTCCTCCGCGGCGCGTATGCACTAGTGCGGTCTGACACCGCCTTCTTTTCTTCTTTTTTGGCCTCGTCTCGGCATTTTGCAAACTCAACTAGTGCGTTAGCACCGCCTGGAGATCTGCAGCCATTACTGCATTAAATTCCGCTCGACCTCGGGTTTACTAACCCTTTTGAGACTAAACCAGTGATTCCCAAACAGTGTGCACATTACATTAGTGTGCCCTGAGCGCTCTTCTGGTGTGCCGTCGGAAGTTATCCATTTTTATGTAATTGCTAAAAAAAAAACATTTATTCCAAGAAATAATGTATCTTTATTCATTCATCTATTTATGCCAGTGAGGCACAATGACAGAAAGAACAAAAAAATCCTCTTCTATTAGATGGCAGGAAGTACATACAGAAATTAATCCATCCCTTTTTGGTGACATTTACTTTTGTTGGTGTGCCGTGGGATTTTTCAATTGTAAAATATGTGCCTTGGCTCTATAAAGGTTGGAAATCACTGGACTAAAGAGCGACTTTCTTGGGTATTGAGTAAAGAGAAAAGCTACCGGTTTGACATATTCGTCGTAAAAATACATTAATTCGCCTTGATTATATGTTGCTATTGTTATTAGTATTATTATTATTCCTATTAGCTCTGTTGATATCTCCCTCTTCTTCCTTTGTTCCGTTAATTTTCCCCCCCCAGATCTCGATTTCCTTTTTAGTCATCGCTTCAAGCACAGGTGTCAAACTCAAGGCCCAGTGGCCAGATCTGGCCCGCCACATAATTTCATGTGGCCCACGAAGCCAAATGTAGAGCAGGGGTCACCAACCTTTTTGAGGCTGAGGGCTACTTCGTCAGCACCAACCGTATGAATGGCTACATGACCTGTTTGCGGCAAATTTTAGTCACATTATACATGAAATGTTTTTGTTATAATTTTTTACATTATACAACATTATTTTAAACATTTCATTAATCTAAACAAGTCAGAATTTGTACCAAAATTTCAAATGATCATATTTCATAAATGATACAGTTGAGATATTACAAGCCTTTTTGTGTTACCAAACGTGAATAGTAGAAAAACACATTACCCTTGATATTGGATTCCAAAACTATCTTATAAATTGATGATTTAAATATGTTGAGATGATTTTTTTTTTTTCACAGTCACAACTGCCCACTGAGG
Organism: Syngnathoides biaculeatus; assembly: GCF_019802595.1. Classification (NCBI taxonomy): domain Eukaryota; kingdom Metazoa; phylum Chordata; class Actinopteri; order Syngnathiformes; family Syngnathidae; genus Syngnathoides; species Syngnathoides biaculeatus. Next base: position 17,333,570 of record NC_084654.1, on the reverse strand, counting down.
GAAACCAAAACAACAATGTGGCTGCGAGAAAAATGATTTTGACACCCCTGGGTTAAAGCTTATGCGTTTCCTACTTGTATTTATCATTTTATTTTTCAGGGATTATTTATGATCTTCAAATTATTTCTCCACGATTCGATGTGAGAGTTTGTCAAAAAACACAATTTGATCCACTTTTTTTTTCATTAAACTCCAGGCAGTTTATCTTCCTTACTTTTGATTTTTTTCCACACTGGCTAAGAACTCTCCTCTCAGGTGATTTATGATATGACCGTGTATGATGACGCAGTAGGCTATATTAAGGACATCTAAAGTCTCCTTGTTAGCAAAGCCATTTCTCCTACGGCCGTACTTGCAACTGATATTGTTAAAAAAAAGTTTGTAAAACTCCTCCCACACAGATTCTCATGCCTGTGCTTTGGATGACATCATTTTAAAAGGAGTTTTTGCACATCCATAGTCATGTATCGACAATTATGTAATAATTCTTTACGGAATGTACACAAACTTACTTATTAATTTCCCAACAATCTTTTCTATGAGACTTCTATGTAAGTTTAAGCAAACTGCCAATCCTATACTCTGATTTCACCTTGGCATTTATATAAGTGGGAGGATTGTTGCGGACTGGCGATATTAAAATAATTCTAGACGCCCAAATCCCTCCCACGGACATCGTACGGTATATTTTAGTTGAGCCATTTCTTTTCTCTCCAAAAGGTGGCGTTGTTCCAGAGGAATTCAGTTTTGAGGAGGGTCTTTGGGTGGGAGCGTCACATCGATTTAAACGGGATTTAACCTCCTTGTCAGTTGTAAAGTACTGACGAGCGGTATTTTAAAAATAACAATAATTATTTATAATTATTAACATTGTTTTTTATTGTTTTACAAGCTGTTCACGGCGCCCTCTACCGGAACGTCATGTTCGCCCTTTCTCCCGGAAGTAAATACATTCGAGCTCCTTCCACTCGACACGTGTGAACGGTAAGTAAACACGACAAGATGACGCTAAGGAAAAACGCCTGCAACAGCTTTCTTAAAACGATACTCGTTGTTCGGCGTATCTTTTGCGTTTGTCGTTTTACGAAGACGACGGCACAACTTGACCGGTGGTCTTTGTAAATATGATAGCTGTGCTTCAGTCGCTTCTCTCACGCATGAAAAAGGTTCATCTCTATGAACATGTTTCCAAGAAGGCAAAGGCACATCATATGTACAAGGCTTAACCTTCAGGTTTTGGACAAGTTCAAGTTATTGTGACTTAAATCAAGCGAGTCTGGTTAAGCAAGTCCCAAGTCATTCTATTTTGCTTTGTCACAAATGTTTGCCCAATTAGCAACTTTGCACTAATTATAAGTCGTTAATGTACCTAGCTGGACTAAGAAATACACAAGCAGAGGTTTTCCAAAGTTTCCAAAGCCAATCTCCACTTCGGGATGGATGATACCAAATTTTTTCAAACTGAGTGCAAGTGCTACGTTTGAGTACTCGCTGACACCAAGGACTCATACTTTAACATTGCTATTATTTTTTTGCGATTTTGCTGTTTGGTTTCTAGAATCAACTTTAATGGCCAAGTGTGTAAAAACACAAGACATTTTTCTCCGGCAGTCGGTGCTGCCCTGGTACGACATTCAGAACAAAGTACAAGGAACAACATGGCAACAAGAACAAAGAACAAGAAACATTTCTGTTTATAGGAAATATTCCTTAAAAGACCTGCAAGATGTAAAATCTATATAGATAAGTGTTAACAATGTCAATTGTGCAAAGGATGGAGTTTAAAGTGACAAATTGTGCAGTCTACAAAATATATTTAAAACAATAAATATAAAAATATATACAGTGAATACTCTGTTTTTGAATGTCTGTTCTCGAACAAATCGGTTTTCGAAGGAAAATTTCAAGACTTTTTTGCTTCTGTTTTCGAACGAAAATCGATACTCGAATGCCTGCAAAAAAAAAACCCCGGAAATAACAACACGCGCGACCTGACCAGCTGACCCATGACGCGCGTTGTTCTTGTGAATTTGAACGCACCGCGAAAAAACCCAGAAATAACAACGCTCCATGTTTCATGACGCGCGTTGTTATTGTGTATAACGCAACCTCTGTACGCAGACGTGGGAAAAATTGATTAGGTTTTCGAACAAATCTCTTCTCAAACCACGTTCTGGAACGAATTGTGGCCAAGAACCAAGGTTGTACTGTATATATACACATCGGTTATTACCAAATTATTACCAAAGCCAATTTGGCCCTGATCATCAACACATCGTTGTAATTTTTTTTTCTATAAACCCAATCACGTATTGTTTGAAACATAAACGTTATTGAATTTAGTGTTTTACTCAGATACATAATTGTTACACACAATCAAAGGGTGTTCAGAAACTCAAAACTTCAAACATGAATCAAGTCATGTGACTCGATTCCCTGATCTCAAGTATTACTTTTGAGTCACCTTACTTTGTATGTGAGTCCATTCCCTGATGTCAAGTATTACTTTTGAGTTACCTTACTTTGTAATCATATTTATTCTGACAGCGCACTGGTCTAACCATGGGGAAGTCCAAGCAAACGAGAAACCACAATAATGGCAAAAAGAAGAACATCGCAAAGACGTGGAAGACGAAACGCAGGACGAAAGACTTGGACGAGATCCACTCAGACATGAAGCCCGAGACTGCTGCCAAACTGCTTCATCAGGAGGTGGACTATGATGTGACAGGATGTGCACAGCATTACTGTTTACACTGCGCGTAAGTGCAAAACCTTTCTCACTGTCCCGGGAAAGCTTTCAGTCCATTTAGGATTATTTTAAATGTGGCATTTTGTGTTTTTATTCCCACAATTTAAAACAGTTGCCAAGTGTCGAAAACATGCCATTGATCAACAATTATTGATCCACACCCGATTTATGTCTTGCTGAAATCAGCCCATCTTTAGTGGCCGGCTGTCACTCAGTGAATAGTCTTTGTATACAAGCAATTAAAGGTCAAGTGTCATGCCTATCAACATTCTAAAATAGATATTGTAATAAAAATACATCATAACATTATTCACTTCAATGTTTATACGAAAAAATAAATATGAGCGGAGAGCTCGTCGTCCATGCGCAAAGTTGCGGAAGTCTCATTCGACATCCAAGTGGGAGCCACGTTGCCTGCAATGTCTGTTCATTACGTTACACCGGGACATTTGCAATTGAAAACACACTGTGCCACCTACGATGGGACACGGGAGCTCTTTTCAAAGAAGAGAACATCTCACAATCGAGTGAAGTGAACAGGGCAATATAACCCTATCGTTTCGAGCCATATTTAGATGATATGTGGATCACTTCTAACTAACAGACTCCCAGACAGTACGAATGAGCCAGCCCGGCTGAAGCCGTCCGCCGCGGATACAATCGAGTGAAGTGACCGGGGCAGTATTACCCTATCGTTTCGTTTCGAGCCATATTAAGATGATATGCAGGTTACTTTTAACTTACAACAGACTCCCAGATGGTATGTATGAGCCACCCGGGTGGCACCACGATGAGCCACCCTGGCCGAAGTCGTCCGCGGCGGGTGAGGTGCCGCCGAGGCCGTCCGCGGCGCTGATGGGTACATCGACACATTTAAAACCCAAGACTTACGTACGCGAATCTTTTGTTACATTCTGAGAAGATTACGCCCCCCCCCTGCCCCCAACTATTTTTTTTTTGTTAGTAGCTGTATACACACCTACATATCATATGGAACGCACAAAGCTCTCGTCCTTTGCACCGGTGCAATCCATTTTTCACGAAGATCCGAGTCTTTTGGAAAGATATGAAGAGTAAATCCATCCTCCCGAGTGTTCGAGCAATATCCAGCAATACAACGAGCCGGCATTTTGCCCAACATGAAGGAACAAAGAGCTGCCTTCCAGTAGGTAAAACTAGTAGAAAATACAAAACCGCCTGAGTGGGCGTCTACTACTAACGTCACTTCCTGCTTCTTCTTGAAAACAAATCCTTCGAGAGGATTTTCATGGCGGGAGTGACAAAAAACCATATACGTCAAAATCATGTTGTGTGGTGGAAAAAAACGGATGGGTCCATTCCCGCTGCCTTTTTTTTTTTTTTCATTAATAACATACTAAAAGTTATGCATTTCATGACAGTGGACCTTTAAAACTATGAGTTTTTCAAGATACGAGCCATCGCTCAACCTATTCTGATGTCGGCATTGGACTCTGAGCATCAGACAAATCTTCGTAAAACAGGTTTGCGTAATACAATGACTTTGTCTTACAGGAGATACTTTGTGGATATGAAATCTTTGAAAGACCATTTCAAGACCAAAGTCCACAAGAGACGGTAAGGCCGCAGTAGTTTTGTACGCATCGAAAAATGTTGGATTCGGACTGTGAGTCTCCTTTTTTCCCTCCAACCAGGTTGAAACAGCTGAGGGAGGAGCCGTATACCCAGGCGGAGGCAGAGAGGGCGGCCGGAATGGGCTCCTACATTCCTCCAAAAAGTGTGGAGGTGAAGACACAACCTGTGGAAGAAGACATGCTGAGCTGAAAAGCTCAGAAACTATTTCAATTTACAAAAGCCTAAAGTAAAACTGTGTGGAGTGGTAATAAAGCCTGAGTCGGATTGCCGTGACGCAAGGCTGATAAACTGATGGTCTCTAGTAAATGAATTGCATTTTTCAAACATGCTGAGTTTTAACGTTCATTTGAGAGGTTTTTGTACAGTTGGAAATATGCACATTATTGGGACAGAAGGTTGAATAGGAGTCAGTATTTTAGCTCAAATGGATTTTAGCGAACTGTACTATATTTCACTTTGGTACTACAGTATCGTAACCTGATTATAAGCCTCACCCAGTACATTTGGAAAGGAAAATACCATTTGGCACATACATAAGTCGCACCTGTGTAAAAGCCACAAGTGCACACATTGAATCCCACGTTGAAACATGAGATATTTACAAAGAAAGATGGTACACAAAAGGAGTTTTTAAAGTTTTAGTCCAGGGCTCTGCAACCTTTTTGAGGCTGAGGGCTAATTCGTGAGCGCCGATCATATGAAGGGCTACGTGACCTAAGACGCGGCAGTAGCACAGCAGCAATGTGCCAGCGCGGCACTAACAGGGCCAGTTAAAAAAAAAAAAAAATGGTAAAAATCACTTGGACACGACTTTCACACCGAAGCAACAGGCTAGCGCAGCGCTAACAGGGCCGGTTGAAAAAAAAAAATACATACCGGTAAAAGTCACTTCCTTGGCACATATATTCCACTGGCGTCACTCTTACCTTTTCTGGTCGAGTGCTCCCTTGCGGCAGCTAGAAAAAAAAAAAACCCACAAATTAGCCACATCAGTGCATAAGCCGCAGAAGAAGTAAATTCAACTACAGTGGATATCTTAATTAAGTTTTAGAGGATTTAGCCCCCCCCCCCAAAAAAAAAGAATGGACAGTAGGGACATGGAGGAAAACACAAATCAGTGAGGGACAACCGATTCGGAGAGGCAAGATAATCCACAAAATAAAAGTGAAGTTAGATGTCAGCTGATGATTTGTCGCAGTTCAACTCATACTCGTGTGCCTCCCTGAAAATCCACGACATTTAGTTTAAAAAAGAATTCTAATCTGGGTGGGGGAAAAAAGAGGTAAGGTGTATATTTTTTGGTAGTAGCTAATTTTATATCGTTGAGTCAGTTCCCAAGTTGTCAGCAATGCTTTGTTGAGCAAACACCAGATAGCTGTTAAATGCCATTGTAAAGTTAATTTTCTCAATATGATCAATAAGTTCAGAAGAAAAACATGTTCTTGGTTGATGTGCAACGTTATCAAAACTGATCTTGAACATATTTAAGAATGTGAGCATCTTTTATTTCCTTCAAATACATGATTTTAACAAGCGTTCTACACTTATCTCCCCCCCCCCCCTCTTTTTTTTTAATTTAAACATCTGTATTTCTACTTAAATGCAGTACTACTGTACATACATGTGTGCATTTTTGGCACCTCTAGGGACAGCTATATCGTCAAAGACTAAATATTGGAAGCAGAAACTGCAGATTCTGATCTAATCTCGCCTCTGGCAGACTAACATGTAATTTAAATTGTTTAGCTGAGATTCCTGGGAGGGGAAAACACCCCCCCAACAACAACAGTAAATACAGTGAAAGACCCTTCCCCTTCCGCAGCATTAAAATCAATTTTTTAACCGAATATATTTCCGGATACTGTATTTCAAAATAAAAGTGAAGCTGTGTCACGGGATATCGTGGCTCTTTTTATAAACATTAGTTTACTTTGAAAGCACAGAGGGAGATTTTTCGAATTGTGTGACATTTCACTCCAACATTTTAGAGCTGGAGACTGGGATAAATCCTCCAGGAATGTGCGGCTAATTTGCTAGCCAGTTGTTTGGGAACTTCGTTCCCCGGGAAGGACGTTCCTCGCCTGCCTCGGAGCCAGCAGGATAGCCGTTACCTCCCACACACAATTAACGAGGGCACCCCTGCATCAAAAGGAAGTCAACTTTTAGACGTTTTTTGGGGGGGATGTTGTTCCGGCCGACATGATTTTGTGATGGTAGAGGATGGCGGCGGACGTGCATAACGAAACCCGCGAGGAGGAGCGCTACGCCGGCCAGACCGGGCAGCGGAGTCGGGGCTCGGGCTCCCGGATCTCCACACGGACGTGCACCCTGCTCCTGGTTGTTGCTGTTCCTCTTCTGGCTTGGGGGGTCAAGTACTATCAAGAATCCGACCTTCTAAAGCGACATGTGAGCTAAACTCATCATCTTAAAGATTAGATTCACACAAAATGCAAATTTTGTGAGGCAAGGATACATCCTGGACATGTTGCCAGGCCGTCGTCTTTCATATTAAGATCACAGGTTTTCATGAAATGTCTATGATCTTGTTTTTGTCAAAATATGCCAAGGATAAAGAATAATAGTACATTTTACACACGCTTTTACTTGTCTTGCTGAAATTAGCCTGTTTTGAGGGACCCTGTGTCATCATGGAAGTAGTTTATCCCTTAAGGGCCAATCAGGAGTCCAGATTTTGTTACCATGATGACTTGGAACTTTGCAACTGGGGAAGCTCATTTGGTCAGTGGGGACTGGATCGCGCCAGGAAGTGTGCAGATTTCGGATAGCGTTGAATACTAAATGACAAAAAGAATCTGCTCACTTTTGGGGTGGTTTTCATGCTTACATTTCCACTTGTGTATTATTTTTGGAGTCTTGAAAGATCCTCGAAAATGATCTTAAACATCTGAGCTGCATTACACGGTCAGATTTTCAGAAATAGGCGTGTAGCTGAAGATTTACTTGGTTATTTATTTGAGACTTGAGATGTGGCCAGGGACTCAATTTTTTTTCACATTTAATACAAACATTGGATAAAAAAAAAAACATTCGCAGGAACTGGTGTGCAAATGTACCACTTTTTAGACACTACACATGTCCAGTAGGGTGTGTCTTTTAGTCATGGCTGCTAATAAAACTCAGTGTTTGGTCTGAAATTCACTCCCCCCATTGCCACCCATTGTGTATCTGGCACTCCACATGTGTCTGAGACTTGGCCTATGTGGATGGAACACGTGCAAAGAATCTGTGGCCTCTGGGCGGACCTTTTCCTACTGTTGCCAGTTTTTCTGTGTTTGTGTTCCAGTACCGCAGTTTTTTTCAGAGCAGGCATTGACAAAGAAATCACTCCAGTATGTCTAATGAATGTGAATTTCTCCTCCCACCCCCCACTTTTAGGAGGACAGCGTTCGAACTCTGGGTGCTGAGGGGCTTTTTCTCTTCTCCTCTTTAGACACCAACCATGACCTCTATCTCAGTCCGGAGGAGTTTAAACCGGTTGTTGAGAAACTCACAGGTATGTCAGACTTAAGACTTCAATTCCACCCTTCAGTGATCGATGACACGCTCTCATCCTGTTTTCAACAGGGATTTCACCGCCGGGGGAGACTGAAGAGGAGGTGATCGAGGACCCAGATGGGGAAACTTTAACACTGGAGGCCAAAATGGAGCCTCTGCTTATGGACTCCATGACAAAAAGCAAAGATGGCTTCCTTGGGGTAAGAGCAAAACCAGTAAAATGATAATGTGGAAAAAAGGGGCGGCACGGTGGAACAGCTGGTAAAACCTTTGACCTCATAGTTATGAGGTCCTGGGTTCAATCCCGGACTCAACTCTGTGTAGTTTGTATGTTCTCCCCGTGCCTGTGTGGGTTTTCTCCGGGCACTCTGGTTTCTTCCCACGTTTGAAAAACATGAAACATTAATTGGACACTCTAAATTGCCCCTGGGTGTGATTGTGAGTGCGGCTGTTTGTCTCCATGTTCTCTGCAATTGGCTGGCAACCAGTTCAGGGTGTACCCCGCCTCCTGCTCATTGACAGCTGGGATAGGCTCCAGCACTCCCTGCGACCCCTGTGAGGATAAGTGGCAAAGAAAATGGATGGATGGCTGTGGAAAAAAATGATTAAAAAATAGGTGTCACACTTGATCAATTACCCTCGACTAATCGATCGTCACATTAATCAATACATATTTTAAAATAACCCAACTCCTGCTAGTAAAGGACAACGCTTGAAAAGTAATGTACAACACTTAAAAGGCAAATAAAAGACGACATCATAGTCTAAAAAAATAATGAGAACCGATGGTGGCAAAAGGAGAAAGTCGGATTCTTACTGACAGACCACAATTAGCCCTAAAAGTTTGTGGAATTGATGATAAGGAGCGTGAATGTTGCAGGTCTCCCACAGCTGCCTGAGTGGTCTGCGCTCCTGGAGTGGTCCATCCGTGCCTTCGTCTTCCTTCTTCGCCAGCCAGTTCAGGGTCTTCCTCCCTCCGAAGAACAAGCAGGAGGTAGGAGACACTTGGTGGGTGATACCCAGCGAGCTCAACATCTTCACGGGGTACCTGCCCAACAACCGCTACCACCCTCCCACGCCCAAGGGCAAAGAGGTATCTTAAAAAAAAAAAAAAAAAAAAAAAAGATTCTGCTCACTTCAAAGCAAAATAAACATGACATGTTGCGCTTTTGTTCCCGCTGCAGGTTCTCATCCACTCGCTGCTGAGCATGTTTCACCCTCGACCCTTCATCAAATCTCGCTTTGCACCTCAGGGCACCATCGCGTGCATACGTGCCAGGAACGATTTCTATTACGACATTGTTTTCAGGTGAGGGGAAGCACAGTCTGATCTCAGGTCTGTTTTCACAATGGTCCTCATTCACATCTTGAAGTCGATTTTAATTCTTATTAATAATGAAAGCATATATGAGAGCACACGGTGTGATCGCTGCCATTGAGGAGCATTGGTTGAGCACATTTAGAATTACATTTCAAAGAAGGGAAATTCAAAGGGATGTTTGCCATTTCAAAACTGCGAGTAAAATTTAAGTCAAGTGTTGTTTTGGGCAGTTGTTGTAGTTTAATTTCTTATCTTAAAATCTTTTGGATGAAAATGTTTATATTGTCATTTCTATACTTGATAGTCGACAAAAACTTTCATGTTTTTACGATTTAAATAAAAATGCATTTCAACTCATATTTTTTACAAAATGGGACCCTAAAAAATAGAAATCAATCAAAATAAAATGTTTGATAGCTTTCTGACCACATTACTTAAAAGTATAATAATGAAATATCATCTACCTGCATGGATTGATGAATATAAATTGTGTCCCCAAATATGGTGCTTACAAAAAACTGTTGTCCTTTTCACACAAACTCCACCTTTTTTTATTCCTGAAACAGGATTCATGCAGAGTTCCAGCTCAACGACGTCCCGAACTTTCCCTTCTGGTTCACGCCGGGCCAATTCACAGGCAACGTTGTCCTCTCGAAAGACGCCTCTCACGTGCGACACTTTCACCTCTACGTCCCCAGTGACAAGTAAAGCCCTCTCAAATTGCACATCTCATAATTCAAGCACGTTAGCAGAATTGCAGTTGTAGTGTTCCTTTTCTGTCTGTGTCACAGGTCTCTGAATGTGGACATGGAGTGGCTGTACGGCGCCAGCGAGAGCAGCAACATGGAGGTGGACATCGGTTACCTACCGCAGGTAAAACCTGTTCAGCTACTTTGTGCCAATATCCATCGTATGATGTGCGCTGCAGAGTCAGCTGGTGGAGTTGATGTTCAGCTCGCCCTATGTGTGCTTTTAGCCCCACCCACAAAATCAGGAGAATTCAAACAGGAAAAAGAATGTTCGAGCTATAGCTCAACAAGTCCGCACTATGTTTTTAGCACCTCAAACATACTTAGAAACAAAATAGATACCGTAATTTCCGGCCTACAGAGCGCACCTGATTAAAAGCCTCACCCAGTACATTTGTAAAGGAAATACCATTTGGTACATACATAAGCCGCACCCATGTAAAAGCCACAAGTGCCCACATTGAAACCCACATTGAAACAAAAGATATTTACAAAGAAAGATGGTACACAGAGAGTTTTCCAAGTTTTAATACCTTAGTTTAGCTTGACATAACAACAACACGGTAGCATGAACAGGGCTGTTAAAAAAAACCAAAACAAAAACATACTCGTAAAAAAAAAAAACAGCCTTGGCAGCTCCACAGTAACAATGCGGTAGCACCACACTAACAGGGCTGGCTAAAAAAAAAAAAATCCCAAAAATACCTAAATCACTGAGACACGGCAGTTACACGGCAGCAACATGCTAGTACAGTGGTAATGCTAGCGCGGCGCTAACACGGCCGGTTTTAAAAAAAAACATACCGATAAAAATCACTGAGACACAGCAGTAACACAGCAGCAAGAGGCTAGCACGGTGCTAACAGGGCCGATTTATAAAAAAAAAAAAAAAAAAAAAAAACATACTGGTAAAAATCACTGAGACACAGCAGCATGCTAGCACAGCGCTAACAGGGCCGTTTAAAAAAAAAAAAAAAACATACCGGTAATAGTCACTTCCTCGCCACATTGATTCCACCGGTCTCACTCTTACCTTTTCCGCTCGAGTGCGCCCTTGCGGCCGTAAGAAAAAATGCACAAATTAGCCGCATCACCGCATAAACCGCAGGGTTGAAAGCGTGTGAAGAAAGTCACAGCTTATAGGCCGGAAATTACGGTATCTGCTTAGATCCTCTTTAAACGAGAAAACCCAATCTTTTTTGCACCACGGACTGGTTTCACGTGCTGTTAAGACTTATTAAGACAGAATTTCGTAGCCACTGTGCAGCGAGACCAAGACGCCCGCGAAGTCTGGGGCCTCGTCAGTGGCTCATCAGCACTCAGCCACTGTCGCCAACCCACCAGTGGTGCCATTTCCAGGGGAGTTTGTCATGCAGTGTTAGCTCGTGGCTAAGATCAACTGTACTGGGAAAGGAACAAATCAATTTATGAAGTGATTTCATTCAGTACATTTACTTAAAAAAACACTTTAGAACAATTTGGAAATCCAAAGACCTGTTTTAATTTTAGTGCGCAGGCGGAACATCTATATCCACCCCCACCCAGTGATCACTTGATGGCAGTGATGAAATGTGCAGCATAGTAAAGTAGGTTGGCAAGCTGGTGAACTGACGAAAAGGTGGACTGAGTCCATCTGGGTGAGTTGACCAAGAACAATGAAATTGATCAAAGAGATTGAGTCAGGAATTTAGAGAGAATAGAGATGGTGAAATGCAAATAAAGGGTGGGTACAGTAGAGGTAGTGGGGGGGGCTTTGGGACACTCCCAGTGGTTGGGGACAAGTTCTATGCAAAGAAAAGGTGGGAGTCTAAAATCTCAGGGGTGTGGCTAGGAGGGAAAAGGCACTTCTATCCCCGTTTGACAGATGGAGTTGAAGTCCACCGGGCCGTCCACTCCCTCCATCATCACGGACGAGGAGGGCAACGTCATCGACAGCCGAAGCGGCAGCGCCGATCCGATCCGGTTTGTCTTCGAGGACATCGACTGGAGCGCAGAGATCGACCCGAAAGAAGCCGCCCGTCTCCTGGAGGTCACCCTGTACCCCTTCAAGAAAGTAAGCGCGACGTCGCTGTGGTGTTGCCCGACGTGTCGCTTCAATTGCTGTCCCGCACTGGGCTGGGCCGCAGGTTTCCTACCTGCCGTTTTCGGAGGTCTTCCAACGGGCAGAGGCGGAGAACAAGTTGGTGCATTCCATTTTGCTTTGGGGCGCACTAGATGACCAGTCCTGCTGAGGTGAGACCATCAAGTGCAAACTCGACAGACAAGCGCATCATTATTTTTTTGGTCTAAATAACAGATTTGATGTCTTTTTTTTTTCAATATTTGTAAGGGAGGGGTGTGGTTGTTACACTGTTGTTCTACACTAAAACATATGTAATAATTATAGTAAATATGTGTTAAAGACACTCCTAGTCTATAAATCTATAACAATAAAATGTGGCACTAACCGAGCGTTGTCTTGTGCGACATGATATCATTCATGGTGCACAGTGAGAAACTTTGACCAATTATGTCAAGACTGCTGAAATACTGTAAACATAAAGGAGGGAACCAAATGCGTGGCTCATTTGGGATGGGCAAGTATTTACTCATCTTCTGCGGGATCAAAGATGCAATAAGATAATTTGGTTGTTAATGTGCCTTTGCCAGAAACCTACTAACCATCTAATCAAAAATGCCATCATGCCATATTTATATTGCTCATAACCCTGCGGTGGCATACAATTCAACCTCTAAAGGGGTGCGGTTCACATTATTTCCAAGACATTGACAGTCAACTAATTTTTCATTTGTAAAAAAAAGTAAAGTGTGGACATTTAATAACGATTTTATGATCGGCACAGGGCGGCATGGTGGAGCATCTGGAAAGCTTTGGCCTCACAGTTCTGAGGTCTCTGGTTCAATCCCGGATCCACCTGTGTGGAGTTTGCATGTTCTCCCCGTGCCTGCGTTGGTTTTCTCCGGGCACTCCAGTTTCTTCCCACATCCCAAAAACATGGAACATTAACTGGACACTCTAAATTGCCCCAAGGTGCGATTGTGAGTGCGGCTGTTTCCCTCGATGTCCGCTGCGATTGGCTGGCGACCAATTCTGGGTGTACCCCACCTCCTGCCCGTCGACAGCTGGGATAGGCTCCAGGACTCCCGTGACCCTCGTGAGGATGTGGCTAAGAAAATGGATGGATGGATGGACGGATGGATGATCGGCACAGTTTGACTGTGGAACAAATAAATTCACTTTCCATGGAACAGATTTTCTGACACTATGACATCTCCTCTAAATGTATAAAGAGAGCTATAATCTTCAATTTATTCTCATCTTCGGCAGTTCCACCACATATGTTTGCACATACGTGGCGTCGGAGTGGGTGCCTAAACGTCTGCACCTCTCGCTTACCCTATCTCTGGTCTGCAGGTTCTGGGCGGACTCTCCGGGAGACGGTCCTGGAAAGTTCGCCCGTCCTGGCTCTGCTCAACCAGAGCTTTGTGAGCAGCTGGTCTCTGGTCAGAGAGCTGGAGAACATGGAGGTGAGAACTCCTTCAGGAACCTGCTGCTTTTATAAAACCACATCTTTACGACACAGACACATGATGCTATTTTTTTTTTTCCACAATTTAGAACAGTTCCCAGGTATTTTGATCAAATATCTCTGTAGTACTGAAAATTTATTTTTCTGTAATTTGTCACTTTTAATAAACACTTCCTTCTCTCCAGGCTGATGAGCGTAGCCCCGCACTGAGTGAAAAGGCTCGCTTGCACCTTGATAAGTACACCTTCCCTGTTGAGATGATGGTGGCCCTGCCAAACGGAACCATTGTATGTAACCTCACTCTTTATGTTGGAGACACAAATGCAGTTACCGGTAATAGGATCACAACACAGACAGCGTTCTTCTCCTAGGTCCATCACATCAACGCCAACTTCTTCCTGGACCAGACGGCCATGAAGCCCGATGAGGGGGAGGGGCAGGAGGGAACCACCTTCAGCTTCTCTGGAGTGTTTGAAGACCCCTCCACATCCACTTACATCAGCTTTTTGAAGGAGGGGCTGGAGCGGGCTAAGCAGTACCTGCCACAGTAGAATGTGTGCGGATGTAGGCCTGTATTGTACATGTGTGTATTTCATCATTCCTCTGGCTACTGAACTGTGACTTAAAAAAAAACAACTTTTAAGTGGCAAAGAGTAGAGAGCTGCTCAGGCATTATTTGTTGGCATTCTACCAAATTAAGAAAAATCACATAAGGCCTTCTTGAACCAATTTAATGTTACACGACGCGCACATTTTTTTTTTCAGCTTTCAGGACGAACCTAAAATGCTGTGAAATCTGTGCCGGTGAACTTTGACCTAAACTCTTGAACGCAAGTTGCAAACTTTTCAGCGTTTGATGACTTCTTGCACAACTCGCTCGCCACAACGCTTGTTGTGAATCAATTAATATATTTTTAACAATTTGTGAGGAGGGTTATGCATGTGGTAAGTGTACACATTTGAGGTGTTACACACTGAAGCGTGGCTTCCTGGCACCTTTTGGCAGTTTGTGACGGTGCTGCCTGAAAGCTTTTCTCGGGCCGGGCAGAACCTGATGATAGTTGCTGATAAAGCGTGCTGGAGCAACCCCCCCGTCTTACTCCCTCCGTGGGCCCTGGCGCAGGAGGAAAATGTCTCCCATCCATCTCTGGTGCACAAGAGGAATTAAGTCACAGTCAAAATATTTTGAAATTTTTTAGTTCAGTGCAATGTGAAGAAGTAATGAGCAGCTTGCACATATTTGATAGCTTTTATGTAAATTTGTTGGAAAAAGCTGCACAGTCTGCCTGCGTTTTTTTTTTTTTTTTAAGTTTGCCATGGGGAAAACCAGCACCAAAGAAGAATGTTATACAGTAATTTGTATCATTTATAGTAATTGACTCTTAGCTAGAGTGATAGTCACATATCAATCTGATAAGATGCCTGGTTCACATGGATTCATCTGAAAGGAACCAAATATTGTAGGTTAGCTCAAAGCAAAGCAATGCTAGATGTTGTCCTTTCGATGGCCCAGATTATTATTTTTTTTTTTTTTGCGTTATTTCCTGTTACAAAAAAATGGAAATAGTAATTGTCATTTTTTTTCTTTTACCCTGTGGAGAAGGCAAAAAGCCACACTTGATTATTGCTAATTCCAAATGAGGTGTCTGTATTTTAAACACTGATTAAGTACATTTTGTACCAGACAAAATAAACTTTTTTTTTTTAAACCAACATTGTGATCGCTTAACACTCCACATGCACATTTGCTTTAAAATGTGATTTTTAAAAAAAAAAAATTAAATAAGATGCACAAACTGAGCTCAATGTCTACAGAATATAAAAATATTTCTGCTTTCAAAGATGATGTGCAAAAGGCATTTATTTCATGTTGATTATTGTAGTTGAACAGCTATATTGCATCAACCAGATGCCCAACATTCTGGTTACCTTTATTGGCTTCATAAGAGGTGCAAAATATGAAACACCTCACTATGATGCTGTTGATTTCAAGGCCATTTTCAGACTGATGTTACCTTCCAGATTGAAAAGTCACAACTTTTTAAAGAGCAGACCTTTTGACCTCTTATTGTAGCTCAACTAGATTGTGCGAGTTTATCTAATTTTGCTTTTGAATCTAAATTCCATTTTTAATCAGCAACAGCCACAGCAGTATCAGAGATGAGCCAAAAATAATGAAAATTGTGATAAATTCTAAGTACAGATTGTATTTTACTCAGCCTGTGACACTTGACGGCATTCTGTCAAGAAGGGAGCTTTAGCCTATGTAACACGCGAGTATTAGTACACAATATGACACTGTTCAAGAGCATTCTATACAAACTTAAATGTTTACAGGGCTGGGCGTGAAGATGCACGACTGATTCACACATGGCGCAAAGTTCAAAGTCTGAAAGTGTGCCCGCAGGAATAAGTCATCCATGAAATTGTCCCTTCTAGCAGCCTGTGCTCCAAAGTCTTGACTCATCCATTTGACCTGACCGGTACTATGAAATGACAGCCACATTGAAACTCTATGTCAGTCGCAGCAAGTGACCAGTGAAGACGCCTCAGCTGAACGTCCACACCTCCAGCTCCATGACTCGGAAGTCGTCGGTTTCTGAGAGGCAACAGTTATTGAAGGTGTAACAGGGGCTGCTGCGGCCTTGGTAGAGATTCTCATCCACCCACAGACCGAAGTGACCGCTGTGGGAAGTAGGCGGGAAAAAAAATTAAAATACACTCAGAAATGTTCATGAAGTCGAAATAGCAGACAGTATGAGGAGAAGTTTGGACCACTGGAAATTGCAAAATGTTGCATGTACGGTGGTTATAGGTAATGCGCTAGTCGTTTTATTTTAAGAATTTGTTCCTGTACACTTAAAATGAAAAGCATTCTACCAGGTGAAAAACATCCATCCAGCCATTCTCCAGACATCTTGTCCTTGTTTGGGTCTGACAGGCCAGCTGGTGCCTGGCCCAACTGACAAAAGCGAGATTTGGGGCTACACTTTGGACAGATCCACCCAAACGCAAGACAAATCTGGACAAATGACCAAGTATACTCATATTCACAACTATGGAAAATTTGATGAGAGAGCTTAACCATGCCCCTCGGAAATGTGCGCCAAATATGCTGACCACCAATACTTTCTTATAAAACACATTGTATTAGAGCCATAATAAGATGGTTGTGGGGACTGGAACGGATTAATACCATTTCCATTGAATTCAGTTTGGAAAGATGATTTCAAGTACAAGTGTTTTGAGTTATGGTGGTCATCAAAAATTTTTAACTCCTATTTGACAGCACCATTGTAGTTGCTTGTCACCAAGATGCCACCAAATCAATATTTTTGTTTGTTGGGGAATAGGTGAGTTTTTAAGCAAAGAGCGGAGAATAGGCTCTTTCCCCAAAATCTGCAAATTGACAGTTGCTGAACCGCAAATATGCGAGGGTTCACTGTAAACCTTACCTTCCTCCGCCAATGGCGAATGAGTCCAAGTCCCCTTTAATGAAAAAGGAATTTTCCCCAGTCCACCTGAAGCACTGCGGAAACAGGGAAAGTACACTGACTCACAAAGCAGTTCTTCAAATACCAGCTTCAGCTCACATAGCAGGACAATTACCTTGAATCGAGGACGCAACATGAAGAGAAAGGTTTCTCCCGTGCCGTAAAACGCCTCACTAATCCTCAGCGGGTGCGACAGGAAAGCCCCGAATACCTGAGAAAGCAAAGAAGTTACGCCACGAGTGGTAGTCGCTCCGCGCTTCTGAGCCGTTTAAAGAGGAGACTTCACCTCGTCCAGAGAGTCTTTTATGACGACGAGAGCGGGCGAGTCCGTGGCGCTCACTTTGCGGTAGAGGGACCGGAGGCTGGAGCCGTGGAGAGACGTGCTGTAGGCCAGCTGCCAAGTGTGGCCCACAGTCTTGGGGGGCAACTCCTTGAACAGCTGAGAAAAGATGAGGTGATGACCAAGAATCATATGTGGGCAAAAGTATTATTGGCTGACACATACACACACACACACAGTGACGATCATGAGGACTAAAATAATCACTGCATCTCGTGTATATTTTGGCATTACATGCATGAAGCATGACGATAAACATCAAATTTTGGTCGCTAATTAGTAGATTGTTGATAATAGTGCTGTGTCTGTATATGTGATGCTTGTTCGTGTGGTTCATTCACCTCTCTGACATGCGAGGCTTCCAAAATGTGACTTTTCTCCACAATAGCATGAAGTCCTTCAGGGTCCCGGTCAGTGAGCAGCCCTGGCTTATCCCTGTTGTCCTCCATCAACACCATCTGCAGAAGAGAACACAACTTTGTTCGACAAAATGGAACACGCCATTATTTGCGGTGTCGTACGCAAACCACTCACCTCCCAGTCGTCCCCCGAGCTATACTGCTTCTGTAACGCTTCCCCCTCCTCTTCGTCGTCGTCGTCCTCCACCAGTACGAACTCCTCTTCGTCGTTATCCGCCTCCCCGTCTTGTACTCCTCCTCCCTTGAGCAGGCACAAGTCGGGGCGACGTTCCTTGAGGAAGGCGTGGAGCTCGTTGGAGCTAAGCGCGAGGACAGAAAGCGGTCATTCAGGACACCTTGAGTGGGTAAACGGCTCAGCAGCTGCGTAAACAAGCTGGCAAACAAGAGGGTGAATGAACAACCTGAGCGGCTCCTGAACACGACTTTTAGTGTGTCAGTTGGTCAATTTATTTGGTCTAATATTAACTCAGATTTGATGAGACACTTGATTGGTTAGTTCTTCTGTAGTGTGCCGGACAGTTCATTTTTCATATCATAAAAGACATTGTGGACAACTTTATGCTTCCAAATTTTCTGAGAAGTAGTCCGTAACTTGGCTGGATCAGTGTGGTGTGGAAGAACTGACCTCATGGCATCAAACATATTTTAAAAAGAGATGAAAAGATGGCAACACGGTGGCTCAGCTGGTAAAGCGTTGGCCTCACAGTTCTGAGGACCCGGCCACGCCCGTGTGGAGTTTGCATGTTCTCCCCGTGCCTGTGTGGGGTTTTCTCCGGGCACTCCAGTTTCCTCTCACATCCCAAAACATGCAACATTAATTGGACACTAAATTGCCCCTAGGTGTGATTCTGAGTGTGGATGTTTGTCTCCATGTGCCCTGCGATTAGCTTGGAACCATTTCAGGGTGTACCCTGCGTCCTGCCCGTTGACAACTGGGATAGACTCCCTCGTGAGGATAAGCGGCAAAAAAAAAAAAAAAAAAAAAAATGGCCGGATGAGATGAAAAGATTTTTTTTTTTTAAATTTCAGGAGGGGTTTCCCAAAATAATATAAGTGAATCTTTTGCAGGCCGGTATACCACGGATGACTTCACGGCTAAGCGTCGCATTTCTGACGCGGTTTGTTAAGAGGGTGATTCGAACCGGCAACACAACGGATAACCACGCCACTTCTGAATCCATCCGTCAGCGAGATCTTCAAAGTGGGCACACTAAAGATGACCTTGCAGTTAACTGTGCCACTTCTGGAGCCGTCTGGCAAAGTCCCTCAAACTGGGCAGACCACAGATGACCAAATAGCTAACAGAATACTTGATGACTTTCTTGAGGGAGATGTGGGATTTATGAGTCTTCAAAAGACTAAAAGTCAGGTGATACATTAGCACGCTCTCGTATTTTTGCCTTTAAGACCACTTCAATTGTATGAGTCAGTGTACCTCTCCTGTGATAGGGCGATCCAAGCTTCCCGTCTTACGGCGCTCGCTTCAGTTATGCCAAACTGAAACCCTCCGCCGTGCTTTTTCTTTCCAGTTGACGACTGAACCCGCAGCCGCACAAACATGACACACCGGGGGCTTTCTGCCGAGGACCCAAACGGCGCTGGGGATTTGAAAAGCAAAATCTGTGATTTATTTTGAAAACATAAAAACCCACACGCTGTCGCTACCTGTGGGCTGACTCCCGACAGAAGACGACTGCGCCTCATCCGTCTTCACTTGACTGGCCGCCTCTGAAGCGCCGCAGCAGAAGGTGGCAGCCACCCCAAGAGCTCCTCCAGTATCTTCTAACATCTCGGCTGGGTTCTTATCGAGCTGTTCCTCAGACATGTTTCTACTGTCCGTTTGGCCACTTCCCGCTGTAGCCTCCTTTTTGAGATTCAAACTCGAGAGAGCTGCAGGTGCCAGAAGTGAAACCGACTCCGCCTTCTGATCCTGGCTTTTGGAATTGGTCAGCCTATGGAAAAGTTTCTTCCCTTTTCTCCTGAAAACCAAAAGGATAGCTTACTTTATGACCCTTGAGAGGGAAATTCAAATGTCACAGCAACTATAGTCACACATTTATACTCATATTAATCGTATCCATCCAAAATTTTCTTTGCCACTTATCCTCACAAGGGCCGTGGGGAGTGCTGGAGCCTATCCCAGCTGTCAACGGGCAGGTACACCCTGAACTGTTTGCCAGCCAATCGCAGGGCACATCGAGACAAACAGCCGCACTCACAATCCCACCTAGGGGCAATTTAGAGTGTCCAATTAATGTTACATGTTTTGGGGATTTGGGAGGAAACCCACGCAGGCACGGGGAGAACATGCAAACTCCACACAGGAGTCTGGGATTGAACCCAGGACCTCAAAACTGTGAGGCCTACGCTTTACCATCTGAACCAACGTGCCGCCTATTAATACGATAGAAACAAAACATTGCAAAGAGAAACAAGAAACAAACATGAAATGATGAACAAAAACTGCAGGACCTCGACTTTTGAGTGCCCCATCTTTACGACTACCCCATATCTTTATGACTACTACCCTTTTCAAGTTATGAGATGATCCAAAATCAAATGGACAACTGAGCTTCGGTTATGCTGACACTCGAGTTAAGTGTTGGTGGGGGAGTGCCACAGTCGCTGATGTTCATTGAATAGAACACACAGGCAAACACACAAATAGAAAATGAAAACACCCATTGGGAGAATGGAGAAGACACTAACACTGAACTAACCACGTGATAAAAGGACCAACCCAACTTTTCTGCAGCTCTTGACATCGCTCACAACCCTTTAATAACACGTCAACAATGTGTGCGCGCACAAGAGGATTTTAGCTTTTGTACACCTTAGAGAAAAACACTTTTTAACATTCTCTTTCTATTTCACACTACAGAGCTGTTTTTCTTTGTTAAAAACAAAAAAAAACGGTGGTGTATTGTGGGAGGCTGGAACGGATTAATGACATTACAATTCATTTTAATGGGAGGAAAAGGATTTGACTTACTATACGAGTAAATTAATTCACTTGCTTAAACTTCTGAGCCAAAGTAACACTGGAGTCGCATTCTACAGTCCCATTTAAACAGTGAATTCAACTCTTGATGATGGTTACCAGTCTCATTTTATATTTATCAAAATGTTTTGTATTTTTTTTCTACCTGCGCTGGGAGTAGTGGAAGTGAACATGCGAGATGTCTGAGAAGAAGGAGACAGATGCCAGCTTGTCCACGGACAACGACAGGAGGTAATCCTCACAGCCATGCTCTTTCACCAGCGGGTGCGTCTTGCACGGGTCGAAGAAAAGCTTATTCTTTGTCACCAGGAGGATGCCGGAAACCACACCCTGACGAGGACAGGGACAATATATAGTTTTCCATTGACTGCACCCCAGAATTCCAGGACTGGATTTTGAGGGAAGCACTGTACTCACCTTGCGGTCAGTGATGTGGCGGCAGAACAATTTGAGATAAGGGGTCGCGTCTGGACCCTCCCCCTGACAGCACTCAGGCGGTAGAGCCAAAAGGCAGAGCTGTCCGTCGGGCATGGGGACCGCCTCCACATCCTGTTTGCATCAAAAAGTTGTCACATTGTTCGTTGACTGACTGACTGCCTTGATCTCATCTAGATTGGATTTATATTTACAAATATGACGAGATTTTTTTCATTTTTTTATTTGTCATAACTATTTTCTCACATCAAAGACAGAGGTGGCATAAGTACTGTACAGAGACTTGTGACTAGAGTAGAACTATTGATTTAACTCTTGTACATAAAAGCAAAAAACGTGCACTCTGAAGTGTATACAGTAAAAATTCAAATTTTACTATTCATTATATACAATACCCGTTATCAACTTGACACAATGAAAAACAAAACCCTCCCCCCAAAAAAGCAATTTTTTAAAATCAACTCTTAGTGCTCATATTCAGTAGAAAAAGAAAAAAAAAAAATCATGTTACATGGCTATGTTTATGCCTCAGCTTGACTTTGATGCTATTAAAACAAAGTGCTCCCTGATACCTTTGCTAAAATTGCGAACGGAATAAAATAATGCTTAATTGGCTAATAATAACAGGTAAAAATACACCTTACTTGTGGGTATTTTTTAAGATTAAATGGGGATTCCTTGAATGTCAACATCAAATTCTCTTAAATAACAGCATGGATGGGAAAAAAAAAAAAAAAACTTCTCCGGACCTGCTATCGTCGCTAATACTCCTTGATTCACATTCCTCCATGTTGCTGCTGTCCCTGGTTTTTCCCCCCTGCCTTAAAATATACCAAGATCTGAATCTGAGCCAAGATATGAACTGCAGCTGACTTTATTTCTTTTTTTAAATCGTGTGTCCGCTGTAGCGGTTTAAAAAAAAAAGCAAAGAGGCCCATTCTGACAAAAATTAAGGACTTGAAAGTAGTTTGTGTATGGAGAAAATGTAAAAGACAACCCGTAACTTATAAATGATAAAAATAATGTATTCAATATGCATGCTGGAACAATAGTGTCTATTAATAAATTCTAAAATAAGGGCGTAAAAGATGAATCATATCCTCTCCTTTTAGAATGTAAACACACAATGGATTAAAAGCAAGTAAATCAAGATTTTTGGAGTGCAAAAACAAGGCAATACATATCTAGTATTTACCAGTAGTTTGTCATATTCCGCTTCCGGCAAGGGTGACTGGGCAGGAGCAGCAAGTCGATCCAAAGGATCTGGAAGCGTCTCCGGCGTCCTCTTCTCCTTTGGAGCGTCCGGGTCGCCTTCAACGGTGCTCTTGCCCTCGTCTGCTTGCTGCTTCTGTACAAGGGAGGCCATGGTAGGAATGACTCTGACACCGGCAAACAGTGCAGTACTTCCTCTTTATGGCTGCATTCCCCCCCTCCTTTCTCTGTGTTTGTTGTCATAGCAGAGCTGCGCATGACATCGTGAAAGACACTAGCGTCATCGTAAAGGATGCGTATATCGTATGCGTACATTCCGCACATCGGTATCAATCACAAGAGTTTGCCATGGCATCCTTTCGATCATTACAGTTCAACATTTTAAACAGCCATCAGGCTGCAAGTCATGTGTTAGGCAAGTGCTGTTTTTTTTTTTTTTTTTTTTTTTGGTGCATGTCAATTCAAATCCAGGCAGCAAAACAACAAGCGAGGTTGTATCATATGACAAGTGCTGACTCTTACCTCCGTGCGGGCGAGGGAAGAGCACAAAGGTGACGATTGTGACCGGGAGTGGGAACGGGGAGCTGTGTCACCGCCGCTGAAGCGGGATGAGATGCTGAACACTGACTCATCCTTTTTGTGGAAGGGAAAAACAAAATACTAAACGACACTTCATAGAACACTTAATGATACTCCATATGCATGTCCCATTTGTAATTAATCATTATGGGAGACATTTAGCAGGCAAATTGACCATGAAATGATGTTAAGGGACTCAAAGCGCATACTAAAGATAGAATAAATAAGATGTTAAACCACAAGAGTGTTGTTTAAACTACTGCGTTTGAACTCTTCAAATGCACTTTGGTAAAAAAAAAAAAAAAAAAAAAAATTGCTGCATGTGAGTAGTAGCCTCATGGAAAAAAAAAAAAAAACATTTAAAAGTTGACAAACACACATTAGCTTTGCATTGTTGAGCTTCAACTGAAACTCGCAAGCAGGGTTAATTGGAGGCTCCAATTTGTCCGTAAGTGTATAATGTAAGTGTGAATGGTTGTCTATGTAGGACAGACGACAAAAGATATGTATAGTATTGAGCTAAAAAACAGAATTATGCAAGTTAAGCGCAAGGATCACAGATGCGAACAATAAATAGGTCTGACGCGCCTCTTTGAGACAGATGCCCTCAGCAAAAGCTAAGCGGAAATTTCCGTTTACTTTTTAACTCAAGTATATTTATAATTTTGTACTTGTACCTAAACGCCTTTAATTTTCTCAAAAGCCGACGGTGCGCCTTATATATGGATCAATTGAGCCTTTAGTGCAGCTCTATCTACTGGATGCATAACGTAACCACACCCTTCACTGTACCGCCTTATAATGCAGTGCGCCTTATATATGAAAAAAAAATTAAGATAAGGATGCACCTTATAGTGCGGAAAATACAGTATATATTTCTTTTTGACTGACAATCAGTCCATGGTGAACGCCACATCTCCTCCAAAGCAAGCTAAGGTGAGCTCCAACTCACCTGCGACTTTAATGACGACAAGCACTATCAAAGATTAATGATTGAATCTCATTAGTGTGCAAGTCTACTTAATTTTGTGACCTGTTTCTGTCGTTTTTTTTTTTGCACGTATTTAAGCAGAATCAAGTAAGCGTAGCAATGAGGTGAATTTCCGTGCAAAGGTCAACGCAAATCAGACAAGTGGCAAGACTGCCGTTTCTCTGAAAGACGCAAAGGAGAGTTAATTATTCCCATTTAACAGCTTAGTTGATGTTTAAAAAAATAAATAAAGGCAATACCTTCATGTGAACATCAGAAAATATATTCCTCTTGTTGTATTTGCTGTAGAAGCTCTGAAACACATTCATCCTCCCCATAATGGCCAAAGCACTCGTCTAAGAATGAACCTTGGACACGATCATTTCCCAGCCATAAAAATAGTCATATCCGTAAAAGGACATAAACATTTTACAATCAGGGATAACATCTCCCAGTGTCCCTCTCTTTTCTTTTGGATCCACAACTGTAAAGTACGGAACTGACCGTGCTTTTTCCGTCATGTGACAACGGTCCCATTGGATCTTGCTTCACAGCGGTGTTGCCGTCCCATGAGCCGCCTGTGAGGAAACCAAAAAGTCATGATCACAAGCACAAAACACACACACACACACACACACACACACACACACACACACACACACACTTTTGACTCTGCCATCAACCAACATGAAGTTCGACATCTATCGTGTGGTGTGGTTTGAAAATTTGACCAAAATATGCCTCACAAGTCACGACACGCAGTATTTCAGTATACTGCAGGTACAGTATATGTTTCAGTATATATGGTGTTTCAATATAAATTGTAAATTTTGTAGACTTTTTTTTTTTAATTGTATTGCATGCTAGAAATAAAGTTAAAATCCATCAAAACAGATATTTACACTTGCAAGGCGGTCAAGCATGTTAAAATGTGGACATTACATTGCCTGTATATTTAAAAGGTTTATTCAATTAGTTTGCTTCTGTTAAAAAAAATGACTTTGTGAAAGCTAAAATAATTTGTGTTCCACTTTAAAGGTTCCACAATAATAGCAATGCTTCCAGGGCACCTTGCAGATAATACTGCCGCAGTATCGGGTTTCTGATGTGCGGGATGTGGTCCAGAGGTCGGCCACGTGGGTTTTGGTTCTGATGATGATGATGCTGCTGCTGCTGGTTGCCGGCTGAAGCCTCCTGCAAGCCTCGGGCCTGAGGTTGAGTGTCCAGGGGCCGGGTGGCGAACTGCGAAGGCTGAGAGAGCACCGAGGGCAACTTTGAGCCCAGCCTGAAGGCATAAAATGAAAAGGATATATGTTATTTATTTGTTTGTGACATTATATTTACTGTATGTGTGTGCATCTGACTAGCTTAGCTTTTTTTGTTGACTGTTTGTTCCAACATTTGACTTGGATGGACTGATCTTCCATCCAATCCAACATTAAAACAAAGTAGCATAGTAAACCTAATTGTGCATCAAAAATAAGGCAGAGGTTTCATTCCTAAAAAGTATGTCATAATTTGGGGCGCACCCAACCGCTCACCTACAGTCCGCTGAGAAAGGCGCCAAAGCACCCTCGACCAATGTTCCCTCTAATTTTTGACGCGTCTGAGCAAACACACGAAGGCCGCGAGCGCTCCTTTTGACCACTGTGAGCAACATCAGACGTATGCACTGCCGTCAATCCGTGTCATCCACTGAAGTTACATGGCTCATTCAAAGGTTCCGATTACATTCCCATCAGAACATTTTTAAGAACAATTTTGTGTTTTTGCAAACTTACACTGAAAATGTCAACAAACAAAAATAAATACATTACAATACAAATACATACCAAGGCAACTATGAACTATAAATTTGAAATGTCGATTCCAACTTTTTTTTTTTTTTTAACCTACAATGATATCCCCGTCTGTTTTTCTTGAAGTAAAACTGAATTATTGCTTGCAGAATATCTTTCGCAATGCAAGTTAAAAGCTGGATGATGCTCCCTAACATTTTTAGGGTTAATGTTATGTTGCCTCCTATATTTAAAATACTGAATTAGCTTTTTGGGCAATGTATCGTCCGTGCTTTCGTCCTCAATCAGGCTAAGCCAAGGTGGAATTTTAACATTATACACCATCTCATCCTGTACTTTCTACTTTGGCTTAAGACCACACCTTTTTTTTTAGTCAAAAAAGAGAAAATGTCTTCCAGTTTCATCACTTTTTCTTCCATTATTTACATACCCCGATGTTCGTAATTATGAGTGTACCCCTTTAAAATGGTTGGGGCGGTGTCAGGTGAACTAGGAAGCAGAGCATGTGGCGGTGTGGCCGAGCAGCACGTCTTTGTGAGAGGCAGTGTGCTGCCGTGTTAAAAAAAAAAAAAAAAAAAAAAAAAGACATCAGGCTGTAGTTTACTGCACTGGATCTGTTTTCCTCTGCGCTGAGAGTGTGCCACAAGTGCGCAAATGCGCAGTCCCGCAGCTTAGAGGGAACATTGCCCACGACTCGAATGAGGATAAGTACTTTTGCGGAGAGATGAATTTGAAACAGAAAAGTCAAAACGGAATAAAAACACATGATAATGAAAGATCCAAAACCGTTAAGGGTTTTAACAATGGGCCAGGATTAGATACATAAAAAAGCCATTTAACATGTTTTTGTCAAATCTCATCAGAATGTTTTAACCCTTTGCTAAGTTTTGCACTCCATTTAGCAACTTGGATTTTTTTGTACAAAAAAAAATAAATGAAATTCTTGTTCACGCCATAATCTGGCACAACACATTCTTTGTGCCACCCTGCCCTTCTTCTGCTCACATAAACAGAAATGAATGAAAGACTAGATTGTGGCACATTTCAACTCAAAAGTCAAAAGCGAGCCAAGAGTGTCCCGTGGCTCGCTTTTATTTCCACAAAATCCCTGACCTGGTCTTCACATTCCCGAAGTAGCCGGTCCGTGTCTTGTCCCTCTGCGGCTTGTGGTCCACGGAGATGTCCACCCTCCTCATAGACTGAGCCATCCTGACGCTGGCTGCGGTCCCACTGTAGAGGGATGAGGGGGTTCAACTGGCATCCTTCCTTCTCCTCTAATTCCCCATGACTGGCCTGCTTTTTTTCCTCTCTCCCGCTCTACATCATCTGCAGCTCACAACACAAGGCGGCTACTTCACTATGGTGTAGGGGCGGGTTGGGTGTGGGGGTCAGGTTGCATTCATGGATGGATTTCTGCAGACGCAGGAAAGTGATCTTTGTGGACTAATGGAGCCAGTTGGCCAATTCGATTAGTGTGTCAAATCATTTGGGAGGGTGTATGCAGGGGGCGCAGCTGGCTTTTGAAGGACACTTATTATGGATTTTTCTTCCCACAAGTTAAAACAGTTTTCGTAATATTGTGTGTGGCATGTTTTTGTCAAAACACCTAAAGCAGGGGTGCCCAGACTTTTTTACCCCCAAGATCTACTTTTCAAGCAGCCAGCCTCTCGCCTGCTACCGACGGTAAGGGGTGCTTCCCACTCAGAAAAGAGAAAATCCCGTCCAGTTTAACCAATTTTTCTTCGATTGTTCACATACTCTGACAGTCATTGCATCTTAAAACAACAGCATCTCTTTTTTAACTTTCTCCATTAATATCGAAAGTAAACATAAGCAGCATGTCTAGCTCGTCTTTGCTCTACGTTGCCCAGACTGTGTTGCTAACTAAAGCAGCGGTGGTGGACGCTGTCATTATAAAACACATTGATGGGCTGGGTAAGAACTGTAACATTTGTAATTATGAGTGTACGTCTTTAAGAGCAGCGTGTCTGCGTAAGTTTAACTAGGAAAAAGAGAGTGCAGCAGAGCAGGAATCCTTATTAGAGAAAGTTCCGTGTGCTGCCTAAAAGAAACCAGTGGCTTCTTTTCATTTATTACAGTACGTATGTCAATTGTGCCATTGGATGTAACAACCAGTCAGCCCTCACTCATTGAAAGACACTGGAAAATGCCACAAACTGAATAGCTGTATGTTATACTTTCAATTTGCATTGGATTGTTATTTTTTTTTGTGCGCAACGCAAAATATCTGCAAAGAAACTGCATCAGCGGTGCACAATTGCGCACGCGTTTAGAGGAGACATTGGCTGGAATTTTTTTTTTTTTTTTTTGGCACGCTGTCCCGCGATCGACCTGAATGACGCATTGAGCACCCCTGACTTAAAGGATCAAAATTTCCACACATATTCTGCACAGGTGTCAAACATTTTTTTTTCCACGGGTATGGACACACTGGCAAACACTCTTGCCCTAACCCTGCTAACAACTTCATGTACAGATCAAGTAAGTGTCTTTACTATAAGACAATCATGTTATATTGATAATTTAAACACAACACTGCTGGTAAACATACTTAAAAGTGAGCTAGTGGATGCTGCATTTCATCACCAGACCGTCGAGTTAAAGTCATCAGTTTGTGTAGCAGCGGAATGGGCCAGTCAACAATTGTACCTAACGCTACTCTGACGTTAGCATCACAAAGTCTGGCTAGCCCACGTGAGTGTGTCACTGGTGGAGAAACTCAGTGTAGGGGTGGTTATTAGGTCAATTAGCCGCAATGGTTCATAAACGTGGTCTGTCAGTGAAGAAACTGCTAGCGCACTGAAAGTTTCAGAAGAAAAACTTTACTTGGTTGTTTAATTTCACTTTGGATACGTGGACAGAAGACAACCAAGTACAGTGCCGTGAAAAAGTATTGGACCCCTTCTCAAAATCTTGTATTTTTACATACTTTCCCCACTTTAATATCAGCAAACATGTAAATATTCAGACATGTAATCCAAGTGAAGTTAAAATGCTGTTTTTAAATGGTGATTTCATGTATTAAAAAGATTCAAAGTTACCTGGTCCTGTATGAAAACACAATGGCCTTGGAAACCTAATACACAAGTGATTAAGTCATCCTTAAGCAGCGGGAACTTAAATCATTCACAAGTTGACTTACTGGTGAGTTTTGGATCCTTATTCTGCTGCAGAACCCAAATGTGCTTCTGTTTGAGGTCACGAACCGATAGCTTAACATTGTTTTCCGGATTTCATGTCACAGAGCAGATTTTGTTGTTCCATTAAACACTGCTAATTCTCCAGGTCCTGGAGGAGAAAACAGCCTTCCACCTTGTTTGATTCCTGGTCGGTAGTTATTTTTCTGAAATGCTTTGCTATATATTTACACCTGATGTAATGAGACATTCCGAAAAGTTCAACCTTTCATCTCGACTGTCCATATAATATTTTTCAGCTCTTTTGTTCGTTTTTGCAAACATAAGACAAGTCCTTATGTTCTTTTTGGTCAGCAAGGGTTTTTTGCATTGGAATTCTGTCACGAATGCTATTTTTGCCCAGTTTCATTATTATTGTTGTGTCATGAAAACTGACCTTAACGGAGGCATGCAGTTCTTTAGATGTTGTCCTGAGTTCCTTTGTGGCCTCCTGGATGAGTCACTGCTGTTCTCTATTAGTGTAATCTTTGTAGGGCGGCCATTCCTGAGAAGGTTCACTGCTTTACATTTTCCTCACGTGAGAATCATGGTTCTCCCTGTGGTTCGCTGGACTCCTCATCCTTTAGAAAATGCTTTGTAAACCATTCTTGACTGATAGATGTCATTTTGTTGATTGTTTTTAATTTGTTTGGATTGTGTCATTTTGTTGTAGCTTTGTGAGATCTTTTGTCCTAGATGTTCTGTTTAAGTGATTTCTTGATTGAACGCGTCTGGAAGTAATCATGCTTGGGTGTGATCAAAAGATGTTATTACCCATGATAAATTCATGATTTACAAAGATTGACATGACATGATTTACTTTATCCACGCAGTTCAAGGTAACTGACTATTTCTTTCCACTTAATAAATAAAATTCGCACTTAAAAATAGCATTTTATGTTCATTTGAGTGATATTTACATTCGTTTGATGATCCTTAACAAAGTTAAAAAAAAAAACCAATGCAAACATATAATTTAAGAAGGGCAGTTAATACTTTTTCATGGCATATAATCACATTTTTTGTCTTATTGTGAAACTGCGCTAAAGGTGTCAGTCATTGCACTCTACTATGGGCTGCGTGGAGACATGAATGGTGCATTGGACAGAATTATCAAATCACAGCACTGAAGTGGCTCATTCCACCTTTATAGCTGGTGGTGATTGTGTTTGCTTACTTCTCACGTGTTCGTCTCGCCTCCTTTTACAACGCATGCAAATAATCGCGTTGCTTCCAGGAAGTGTTGTTGGGTGTGTGTTAATCACAGGGAAAGTACAGAAACGGACGAGTCGCGTAACAACACG
Organism: Syngnathoides biaculeatus; assembly: GCF_019802595.1. Classification (NCBI taxonomy): domain Eukaryota; kingdom Metazoa; phylum Chordata; class Actinopteri; order Syngnathiformes; family Syngnathidae; genus Syngnathoides; species Syngnathoides biaculeatus. The sequence continues at coordinate 17,303,338 of NC_084654.1, read as the reverse complement.
GCAATTTCTAAATGAATGAATGAATGACGAGTCAGGAGCTGTAGAAGCTTTCACGTACCGGTCACTCGCAGAGGGAGGCCGATAGCCACGGTCCTGTGATTGCAGTGTTATGATATCATCGCAAGCCAAGACATTGCTGCGTTCACTGTCCTCCCACTGACTCTCTGCGGTTCTTCTCATGAGCACGACCGACTTCCTGCTAAAGCGGAAGTAGGATGGCGGGAACTGTCAATTTTGAATCATCAGAGATGAAAAATAGACCAATCTGCGTCTCTGTTCCAGAAAAACTGCACGTCCAGAAATTTTAACCGCATGGTGCGAGTGTTGAACACTTTAATATCACTCAAAATGCGATTAAATGTGCTTGGGAAATAAAAACAAAACCAAAGTGTTATTGTTTTTTTCTCTCGTCGCTACCTCTCGGGGGCGCCGTGACAGAAATTCATCTCAGCTCCGTCAACGGAAATGGAGCGCCGGCTTCCGGTAATGAACGTCAACAATTAACAGTGAAGGAGAAGCTGCGCCTCAAATATTATTCACCACTTCGAAGTTCCTCGTTGTCGTTTACTGTAAGTTCCGTCGTTGCGTTTTGAGTTTTATCTTCGAACTTGAACGAAGCGTTCGGGAAGTAGATGCCGTATTTGAGGGTCACCCTCCGTGTCTACTTCCAAGGCTCGGCCTTGCGTGTGTGTATTTTGATACCGTTTAGTCGCCGGTGCTAATCGATGTCGCGCCGCTGTTGACATGACGAACTTCTTATCCATCTTCCTTTCCCCAGCATCTATCTTAAAACTTTGCTACGATGAAATTCCCAGTATTTTATATTCTTATAATTTGTTGTCTTCATAAAATTGGGGGAAATGTTGATAAATGTTTTCAAAAGTAAAAGCCGACGTTCGAAAATATCTTAAACTCTCAAGGAGGTATTCAAGGAGAACTTCAGAAATCTACAAATATTTATTATGTATGGGTTGAAATTCAGAGGATTTTGAAACTTGTTCGTCTCAAATGGCTTATTAGTTGCTGGACCTCGATCAGACACCATTAAATTTATATGCAATGCTGTTGCTTTGTCACACATAGCAAAAACCTGTGAATAATTCCCAATCCCCTCCCCCAAAATTATTTTTTTAATAAATTCCACAATATTATGCCGAAGTACTGTTGTCCTTTTGTCTAAATGAAACTCCTCATCTCGTCTCAACACGTCGTTGACACGAAGATACCGTTAGATGGCGCCAGAGGAATACTGTCACTGACCACAAAACAGCGCATTTTTTTCAGAAGATAATGGAGCATACGCTCCAAAAAGGTCCTTAAAAATAATCCACCAAAAGGCAAATTTACGCATGGGGTACAGCAAATATGTGGGAGTTAATTGTATTAAAGTACATTTTCAATACGGTCCTTGCAATGCAATGTTGTTATTTGTTCATTTGATTTAAATTAGACTTGTTATATCATTTATTTTCATATGGTTTAGTGCTACAATTCAAGAATCAAGTCATATTTTTTTTTATCAAGGCATATGAGGCGTATTTAAACCTTGACCCATTTTAATAGTTAATTCCTCTCAAGTTAAAATTGTTGGGTAGCGCAATGATGTGTCCTTTTTCTCTCCACTTGTATCGCCCCAACAGATGCTCTGACTAATCTCTTAATTTACACCGTGAGAGTTGTCCGATTACGCGGCATCTGTTCAGTGGATTGCTCAGTCTTGAACCACTAAGAGCACCAAAGAACCGGTGTTCCCCAGCAAGCTGAGCCGTCACCATGGAAACCCAAACAGTAAGGCAGCCTTTTTTCAGGCTGTTTCTCACGTCATGATGGTGGCGTGGGCATTTTGCACAAGAATTTTGGATTTGCAGAGAGTGATTCTTTGTTTTTATTCTTTGCAGGAGGTTATTCCTATCTGGCAGAACAAGCCTCACGGATCCACTCGCAGTGTGGTTAGGAGAATAGGCTCCACTCTTCCGCTGAAACCCCCACAAAGGGCGTGTTTCCAGGTATCGTCCCCTCATTCTTGAAATGTTGTCATTGCAATTTATCAAAATTTAAAGGAGTTAATTTAACCTGTACTCATCAGGAACTACCAGGCCTGCCCGCTCTTCGTCCTCGGGACGGCCCCATGGTTCCCACTTTGGCAGATATTGCCTGGATTGTCGCAGATGAAGAGGAAACGTATGCCAGAGTGCGGTAAAGACGTATAAAATCATGTCTTATCTATTTCAGGCATAGATTTAAGGTATGATCCCTAAACATGATACACAGCTCTTCTGTGTCCAAATACATGTGCAGTGTGTTCCAAAAGTATTTTTTTATGTTGAAATCTATAACTGTGTGTAAAAAAAATATATATATTCTGCATGGTTTACATATCACAGATTTGTACCTTTGGCGGGTGCATCCGAAACTCGTACCTCGCCATAAACTGATGTAATTTATTCTTCCTTGGTGCCTTTCTACTTGTTACTGACATTTATAAGTTTAAATTGGACGGTGAAATAAATACAGTAGAGCCTCGGTTCTCGATCACAATCTGTTCTAAAAGATGGTTCGAAAACCGATTCGTTCGAAAAACGAATCAACTGCCGCGCGAGTTATATTTTTTCCGGTTTTTTTTCCGGGGGTTCGTTTCAATTGACAATAACAAAGCGTGTCGTGGCTGGGTCAGATGGTCGGGCCACGCGCGTTCTGTTATTTCCGTTTTTTCTCGGCGGGGTGGGAATTCACCACAAAGCGCGTCTTGGGTCACCTGCTGTGGCCACGTGCGTTCAGTTATTTCTGGGCTTTGCTGGGGGCATTCAAGCACCAATTTTTGTTCAAAAACAGAACCAAAAAAAAAATCTCAATGTTCATTCAAAAACCGATTTGTTCGAGAACAGTGACGTTTTGAGAACTGAGGCTGTACCGTACAACCAGCTGTAGATCTTTATTATTTAGTAAGTACTTTCTTTGGGGACGGTTGCTGTAATGAAACTTTGTCTTTATAAGCCTTACACAGATTTGTGCTGGATGTAATAATAATTTAGATTACAATTACACAATTGAGATTTTTTTTTTTTCTCTCAAATTGCACAATTGGCATTTGTGTTCTGATGCAGTAAAAAAAAAAAAATCACTGATATAAACACTTGAAATCAAATACCTTCAGATCACTGTTTGGCCTGATCCATATGCATGCCAAGCAAGAATCTGATGCCTCTCACAGATGTGCCAGTGTGAGTCAAAATGTCAATCTCGAGTAAACCCGATCATCTTGACCTTGACAACATTAAAATCCATAGATCTCTGACTGAGACAAACCCGTGTAATACCCAACCATTAATAACTAATAAGCATATTAAAACATTGCTCTGTTATATCCAGCCTAAGTGGAAGGACAGACAGCCTTTTGACGACTAACTCGAAACTCTAAAAGCTTAACTGTCAGTTTTTTTTTTTTTTCTCTCACAGGAGTGACAGTCGCCCCCTGAAACACGAGTGGAGGCCCACGCCGCTCCTGGTGCTGCACAGGAACTCGTCGGTGCCCAACTTTCGCCGTGAGGGCAAGCGGGTGGAGGGCCTAAAGAAGCCCGGGCTAACCGCCCTCAACCGCACCACCGCTCTGCAGGATGAGCTGAGCAGACTTCGAGCACAGATCGCAAAGATTGTTGCCGGCGATACTGGTCAGTCCAGTGCGGTTCAAGGAAATTGAGAATTGTGATTAAAAACAGAAACCAGAGATTTCGACAATTGACGTATCTAAGAACGGTGCTGTAAGTAACATTTCAGCACATTTAATTTTTAAAACAAGATAACTGGAAAATAAAATAAAACACAACCTACAAGATGCCTTTTAAACATAACAGAGAATAAGGTGTTTACAAAGCTACTGGTATTGTTTTATAGGTACTGTCGAAATTAATAACTTTGATAAGATTTTTCAAGTTAATCTTTGTGTAATTCATATTTAACAAAGTGTATTCCTCATTTTGTACTGATCTGGCAGACCGTGTTATGCTGCAGTCATTACTTCCTCTGTTCTGATCACCTTTTTTCCCCCTCATTCCCCTTCTTTTTTTCAGCAGCATTGGCCCTAAAAAAGCCAAAGAAAAAGCAAAACACACTGAGGGAATTATTATTATTTAGATGCTTTGGTTTGTTGCAGGGTCCAACCCCTTGACTCCGGACCTGCTCTCCCCCGACGACACCTCAATGAGTTTTTCTATGGCGCCCTTTGAGACCGCACCGTACCAGCCAGCGGCCGCCGCCTCCGCCTCTTTCGTCATCAGCGACGTGACTGAGGAGGACGAAGAGGAGGAGGAGGAGGAAGACGACGACAAGGACATGGTGTCGGTGGTCTCGGAGCTGGTCCCCGACCCCCTGCCGCCGGTCTCCATGACGGGGTCGGCCACCTTCGACCTGGACAGGCCCAGCATGGACTACCGTGAGGCGGAGGAGGACACGGTGTCGCTGTCCAAGTCCACCAGCTTCGCTGACGTGATGGATATTCTGAAGGACATGAATCGCATGAAGATGAGCAAAGACAGGTAAATACCGGCTCATTATGATTTTAAAATCTTCATTCTAAAGGTCTCTTCGGCAACAGTAGTGCCTTGAGATATGAGTGACCTGAAGTATGGATTATTTTGAGATACGAGAGACAAAGTAGATGTGTGCCTAGCTGGCAAATTTCTTCACATTAATACGTAACTTTAAAGGTCCACTGTCACGAAATGCATGATTTTAATATGTTATTAATGAAAAAAAGGCAGCCGGAATGGATCCATTTTTTTCACACCACAACATGATTTTGACATATGGCTTTTTGTCACTCCCGCCATGAAAATCCCCTCGAGGGATTTGTTTTCAACAAGAAGCAGGAAGTGATGTACAGGGCAGTACCGCACTCAAGCGGTCTCATGTGTTTATACTAGTTTTACCTTCTTTAAGGTAGCTCGTTGGTCCTTCGTGTTAGCCAAAATGCTGGCTCGTTGAATTGCTGGATTTTGCTCGAACACTCTGGAGGATGGATTGATTCTTCATAGTTTTCAAAAAGACCCGCTTCGTTGTGAAAAATTGATTACACTGGTGCAAAGGATGAGAGCTCCGTGGGTTCCAAATGACAGGTGTGTATACAGCTACTAAAAAAAATAGTTGGGGGGGAGGGGGACGTAATCCTCTCAGAATGTAACAAAAGATTGCACACCTTAGTCAGAGGTGCTAAATATGTCGATGTACCCGTCATCGCCGAGCAAGACTTCGGAAAGGGGCCACCGCCGAAGCCGTGCCTCATCCGCCGCAATCACGGCTTCAGCCGGGGTGGCTCATTCTGCAAGCCGGGCCGGGGTGGTTTGTTGCGCCGCCGGACCCCGGTGGCACATCTCCGCCGCGGAGGTGGTTTGGACAGGGAGGCGGTTTGGCCGCGGCATCATCGTGGCTCGTGGGCGGCGTTGTTTTTATCACCACCGCGCGCAGGTGGATCGGACAAGGCGGTGTTTGGCAGCGGCGTCGTCGTCGCTCGCGGTGTTTTTATTACTGCCGCGTGGAGGTGGCTTGGTCATGATCCACATTTCATCTAAATATGGCTCGAAACGCTAGGGTAATATTGCCCCGGTAACTTCACTTGGTTGTGAGACGTTTTCTTCTTCGAAAAGAGCTTCTGTGTCAGAAGGGGCGCGTTTGTCTCCCACAGTAGGGGCCAGAGCGTGTTTTCAATGGCGAATGTCCGGGGTGACATCACGGGCAGGAGATGCAGCCAATATGGCGACCACTTGGATGTCAAATGAGACTTCTGCAACTTTGCGCATGGATGACCTGCTCTCCGCTCATATTTATTATTTCGTATAGACATTGAAGTGAATAATGTTCTAAGTATTTTTCATGACAATATATATATTTTAGAATGTTTATCGGGATGACACTTGGGCTTTAACTTGTCTCTGTAGCCATATTGTACGAACCTCACAGGACACGGGAGCCTTTCGTACTAAGTTTTTGTTTCAATCGTCAGGTATAACAGAGGCTGTACTTCCTTGAGGAAGAGGACTCTGCCTCCCTGATCTCCGAAGCTCTGAGGAAAAAGTTTGTCCTTAAGGAAGAAGACAGCGTTGCCGTCAAGCGGAAATAGCTCAACCTCGCTTGCTCTTCCTGCTACTCCATGTAAGTTAGAATGCGTTTTCGTGCACGGAATGATGACACCACAGTTGTCTACATGTTTTTTTCTCTCTGGTTCTATTTAGGCCTTTTCCCATGAACTGTCATGGACTGCAACCTTGCTCCTCAGACCTTAATGCAGTAGCTGCCCGCTGCCAGTGGGTAAACAAATCTGTATCACATAGTCTATTTCTCAAATGAGGAAACGACCAGTGGCAACGTTAAGGAGCACTTTTTACCCATTCAACGTTGAAAAGGAGGGTTTTAAAATTGTATTTTTTTTTTCCAGTTCTGTATTCTACTTGAAAATGTTTGCGAGTACACAGAGAGTTTCTCTTTAGTCGTCAGATCGTTTGAAACATGTTACTCGCAATCATCAGGTTTAAAATAAATCTGTACGTTTAGGCTATGATGTCTAAAGGAGGGGTGGGGAACCTGAGAGCCACATACAAGCCCGCGGGACTTAGCAGTTCTCCCATTCCTGAGATGTATACAGCAATTTGTAATTGTTGTATATTTGTAAAAAAAAAAAAAGTTGTCCTCACTTACATGTGGTTGACTGATTCGGCAATTCAAACCTCTAATAGGATTTGACTATTGATTTGACTTTTCTAGCTACCGACGGAGATAAAGATTTCAAAATGTCCACTGGTGCTACAGCCCAACCGGCTATATTGGGAAAATATAAAAACAGTGAAATATTAAAAAAAAAAAATCATACATGCTTTTGGGAGTACACTTTGTAGTTATTTTTTTTTTAAAATGTACTTTGGAATATCGTTGGAAAAAATTCTCATGACACCAACAAGGTTGAGAATTTGTGCTTCAAATTTCACAAACCCTAAAAGGCAGAGAACTGCTCACAGCAGCTCATTTGTTAAATATCCTAAAGACATGATAATTGTCATTTTTTTCATACATTTATTCAGATGAAATGGCCCCGTATAGGAAAAGAGTTCCCCACCCCTGTAGTCATGTATGGGAGATACTTTATATGATACAAGCTTGTGGCAGCCTCGTGAAGGAGACTGCGAATTCCTGATTGAGCAAAGGAAATTGAGCGTTGTGTGTTTTACATTACTTTGTACGGGAACCCTTGACTTGTGACTATGAATATTCTTGGTGACGCCTTACCGCACGTTTGTTGCCCACTCAAATGCCTGATTCCCCCCCCCCCGTCCACGGTCGTGGCACAACTTCCTTTTATCAGCCCATCCCTTACTGCCTAACGTATTATTTGTAAATTTAGCATGTTGTTTTTCATACCAAGTTATGTTGGAATAACCCCATCACAAAAAGGCCTGCTGTTTTTTTGAGTTGCTCACTTTAAAAAATTGTCATTTCACAGCATCGTAACAGCTTAGCATTTACCTCAGTTTCTCACCATTGAACCTCTTTGTTGGGTTGAACCCATCACCTCCACGATGTACCACGGAGTTTTTTTTTTTTGTGTCATGGAAGGATTTGCAAATAAAGATGAACAGATGTTTTGAAACTGTTTATCTTTTGGTCTTTGACTAGCTGCATCAATGTAATGCCGCAACAGTTGTGCGTGTCATTTACAGTGGTCACTTACCAGTTTATTATTGTAATTTATTTTTAGTAAGAAAAAATAGCACTGTACAAGATTGTACTTTTATAAAACTAGTACACACTTTCACGCTTCAATTCAAAGATTGTTGTGATGCTCCTGGCTATGAGCACTTTAGCCAGCAGGGGGCACGACAATATAGAAACATATTACACGTTCCTGCAGTAATATTAGTTTTCCAAAGGATAAAAACTGCATACCTGTGAGTATTGTATGCTCTGAATGGGCTGCTACTGTTTGTGTTTAACAATTTGTACAAAGTTAGATTTATAACTACTGTAGTAGCATTGCTAGCTTCGTTAGCCCATCCAAAGGTTTCTCTGATCGTGTTCACATTAAGCTAGCGCACTTTTGTAAGTTCTATGGTTTGGTGAAATACACAAATATTAAATGCACAAAACTAACTTTCTGAATACTTCTGGATAGGAGTGGGGAAGCAGAGGAGTTCACTTAACTGAAAGTAGGATTTGTTAATCACACTAATCTGAAATGTTTTTTTGTACATTATTGCCCATTCCCTACATTGTTTATTATTGTTATTATTATTTTTGCTTTTTCTTGTTCTTTTTTTTCCTCTTTTTTAATGAAGCTGTTCCTAAGTAAGCCACAGTCTATTTTCTGAGAGAGTCCTTGGCCTAGTTCACCTCCACCATGAACATCCTCCTGAATTTAGGTCCTGTAAATGTGGGGGTCGTTAATTAGATTTACCGTCATAATTAGACTCTTTTAAATGTAGACCTCTGTTCAATATTTTTTTTTTGTAAACAATTCTCATGTACCCTTTTGTTGTTTGTACATCTTCATGTGTTCATGATTTTGTCTTCCTACTAATTGTCTTACGTGCATCGAATTTTGTACATATTCCAATCGACCAGCTTGCATTGTTTACCATCACTTTTCTTTTTGTTTCACCACTCGTGTTGAATACCTAACTCGTGTGTCATTGCTGACAAATTCTCGGCCAAGACATTGTGATATTTAAACTGATTCAACCGATGAAAAATGTTAAACGCTGCTGCGGTGACCAATTCATCATTCTGGGCTACAGCTGTGCTGAAACCAAACTAGTGGAAGACAAACCATTCCAGCAGCTGTTGTTTGCAAACTGCAGGTGTTGTCAGTTAATAGTCTTAAACACGTCGCATCCTCACAGCACGTGACTGGAAATGGCTCGGCTCTTTTAGTCACATTTCCGGACATTGTTTCTTTTTCCAGTCCGAAACAAGTGTCTGAAAACCGCCAAATGAAAGACAAGTTTTGAAATGAAAATGTGAAATGTCTTCTGCTTGTTTTGTTTTCGTTTTTTTTTTTTTTCTTTTTCTTTCCCATGCCAGGTTGTGACTCACATTTCCAGGCTGAGTATCCTTCCACTTTGGAAAAAGCCAAAGGAAATACCGGAGCAGAAAGCTCTGATGATCCAACAAGTGTGCAGTAGCTGGATACGATAGCACTGGTAACATTATCACCTGCCTCTGTATCATTCTTCCGTTTTTGAATTCACCTAAAAGGAGACGTTATGCATGTTCAACAATTTCAAACATTTTTCAAGTGACTTAACATAGCTGTGACATGACATTCTCAAAATATTGTAGGACACTTTATACACCTTGTTTCTTGTCTTGCTGAAATCAGCTCGCTTTAGGAGTTTCTTTGCGAGTGAGCCCCCACAACCACTCCCATTTAGTGGCGCTTCAATGCTGAAGCTGGCTTTCATTACTATGATGACGGAGGGTAGAACCTGAGCCTTGCAACCACAGTAGGTTGCCTCTTGCCATCTTTCCATCCTTTGTAAAATACACTTACACTTGTACAGTAAGGGAAATTGGGCTTCGGTGAAATTCCAAGATGATCTAAAAATGCAGTTTAACCTTTCCAAGTGAACTTAATTTGACCTCTTCTAAACTCTGGAATGTACCTTTTGCATAATTTCCCTAACAAGAAGCTGAAGAGGATCATTCACAACAGGTGTTGCTCTATGAGTCACCGACTACATTTCCTGCTTCAATTAGTATTGATATTTAAATTTTGACATCATCAAACATTTGATGAACACGAGCCTCATCGCTCGGGGGGAGGGGGGAGGGGGGGGGCTCACGGGACTGTTGTGCCCATTCTTCTGTTTTCCTTTTTTTTGACTTGTCTTAAAGGTGGTGCATATTGATATTTATGTTTCCTACCTTGCAACCTTGTACCTTGCTTATCCTCACGAGAGTCGTGTGCGTGCTGGAGCCACCCCCCGCTCCCATTTTCAGGCGAGAGGCGCGTACACCCTGAACTAGTCGGCAGCTTTTCGCACATGTAAACAAACAACCATTTGTGGCACATTCATACCCCTTGTTAAATCCTTGTTGATTATTATGAAAAATTATTTACATGATCGGTGTCTTCATACAGAAGAATGTAATGTATAATTTATTACTGTAATTTGTAACTGGTCGGCAGCTTTTCGCACATGTAAACAACGATTTGTAGCACATTCACACCCTTTGTTCAGTCATTGTTGATAATTATTATGAGAAATTATTTACATGATCGGTGTCTTCATACAGAAGAATGTAATGTATAATTTCTTACCGTAATTTCCGGCCTACAGAGGGCACCGGATTATAAGCCTCACCCAATACATTTGTAAAGGAAATACCATTTGGTACATACATAAGCCGCACCTGTGTAAAAGCCACAAGAGCCGACATTGAAACCCACATTGAAATATGAGAGATTTACAAAGAAAGACGATACACAGAAAGAGTTTTTAAAGTTTTAATACCCTAGCTTATCTTAAGATAGCAACAACACGGTAGCACGAACAGGGCTGGTTAAAAAACAGACACGGCAGCTACAAAGTAGCAACACGGTAGTGCAGCACTAACACAGCCAGTTAAAAAAAAAAAAAAAAACAACATACGACACTAACGCTACCGAGGCGCTAAGAGGGTTGGTTAAAAAAAAAAAAAAAACATACCGGTCACTTAGACATGGCAGCAACACAGCAGCAACACGCTAGCACAGCACTAACGCTGGCACATCGCTGACAGAGCTGGTTTGAAAAAAAAAAACATACCGGTAAAAGTCACTTCCTTGGAACATATATTCCACTGGTCTCACTCTTACCTTTTCCGCTCGAGTGCGGCCGTTGGAAAAAAAAATGCACACATTAGCCGCATCACTGCATCAGCCACAGGGTTGAAAGCATGTGAAAAAAATACGGTAGTTTAAAATATTCAGCAAATTTGTTATTTCTTAAGTGTCTGTGATATTAACAGAACTTCCTATTAATAATTACCCATGCAGTAACTGTCATTTTCTAAAAAGTTGATGATTCCTGTGGTACAGTTTGTGTACACTAAATCTTTGATTTACCAATTTACCAGCGTGTTAAATCAAGTAAAATGGTAAGAATGGTGAGAAAAAACGCCTTTATGTTATGTAGCCGGTAGTTTCAACTAGCAACAATGGTTTATTATTTTTTTCATGGGAAGGTGCTTGAAAGGGTTCCGAGATTTGTTTGTTTTTCTACCGCTTTGGACAAGTTCCCGCAGAAACCTTCCCATTTGGTTTTTGAAGGGCCACGGTGGTATCTTGAAACCGTGAAAGAGTAAAGCAGCAAAAGAATGATCAAACTCAAAATAAAGGAACAGAAGTCATACAGAGGTCAGAGAATGCCTCGACACAGACGGCACTTTTCTCTGGAATATTAACAATTACCGGTACGCATCCATTTGTTGATGTCAAACAAGCTAGAAAAACATTTGGAAAAGGTCTTTAGTTCATCGTTTGACAGATATTACATATTATTACATGTGTGTGGAAAGTGAACAGCATTTACCGGTTAAATGCTCATTAAAATGAAGGTGCCGCGATTGAAAGTAAAGCCAGTGCGCTTCTGACATGAGACGGGTGCGCTCCCAAAGTCACCGGCTGCTCCGGCTGGTCTGTTTTTAGCCGCCGCCTCGTTAGCGCTGACCGCCACGCACCGAGAGTCCAACGTGACCAGCTGGAGACCAGATAAGGTCAGCGGCGGCGCTCCATCAAATAATAGAAACATCACGAAAGCGGTGATGAGCGGTCGAAGAGTGAGGGAAGGGTTCGGCGTTTCAATCAGTTTTCCGCCTTCGCAGTGGCAAACGCGTGCCCAAATGTGTTTAAGAATTGGGAATTAGTTGAAAGGCTAAGTGGGTGTTGGTTTGAACTTGCAGGCAGGAAAACAGGGTGTGAATTAGATCATTATAAGTATGCGCTGGTGTTTGAATGTGAAAATCGTGGTCCACAGGTACTCGATTTGGAAATTGACCTTGTATTTATTTTATTTTTTTTTAAGGATTTTTGCCTTTACAAACAACCACAACGAAATTTAAATCAATCAACAAATGTGAAGTGTGGACTTTTGTCTGAAGAAATTTTACAAAATATAGTTATGACCTTCATTTAGGAGCTACCTGCACTCTTAACATCACCATCATTTTTCATAATAGAATAAAAATAGTCTAGATCACAGGTGTCAAACTCAAGGCCCGGGGGCCAGATCTGGCCCGCAGAGGCAAATCATATGCATCAACTTCCGCCATTTTATTTTTTCAAATCTGTACCAAAATTTCAAATTGTCCTATCACAAATGATAACATTGATATTGCAAGCATTTTGGCGGCACGGTGACTCAGCTGGTAAAGCGTTGGCCTCACACTTCTGAGGACCCAGGTTCAATCCCGGCTCCGCCTGTGTGGAGTTTGCATGTTCTCCCTGTGCCTGCGTGGGTTTCCTCCGGGCGCTCCAGATTCCTCCCACACCCCAAAAACATGCAACATTAATTGAACACTCTAAATTGCCCCAAGGTGTGATTGTGTGTGTGACTGTCTCTATGTGCTCTGCGATTGGTTGGCAACCAGTTCAGGGTCTACCCTGCCTCCTGCCTGTTGACAGCTGGGATAGGCTCCAGCACTCCCCGCGACCCTCGTGAGGATAGGCGGCAAAGAAAATGGATGCATGGATATTACAAGTATTTTTGTTACCAAACAAGCTTTTGTTGACCCTTTTAAATGTGATTTAGGGTGTGTTTGAATGTCGTTTAATGTAGCTCACATTCATATACACACAAACACACCAGCCTCTCATTACTTTGTCACGTACCCTGCAGAGACCGGCGCGAGGACAGCACATAATAAGATCACCTAATTAGCGTTGGTTCTTAGGGAATCCATTTGCCCACTGCGGTAACACATGCTGTGGAAGTTTGTGTGTGTGTATAGTGTCAAGCTGGTAATTGGCACACTTTTAGATGACAGGCATTAAAGGGCTATTTCAACCATTTAAGAGAATGTGACATTTAATGTTCCTCCTTTCATCTGACGTGACAAAGAGAGGTTGACGATCCAGTTTATCGCCGTCGTGAAAAGTGCGAGTGAATGGGAAGTTCGAGAATAGCCGCGTGGTCTGGTGCGCAGGTCCAGAATGAGACAAAACGTGGCGTTTTGGCAACGGGCGAGTGTGACAGCATTTTAGCGGGGATTTCAGCACAATCTGTTGCAACTTGCAACAACGCTTCCAAAAATGACGCGACTTACTTTTGAACCTCTAAAGTCGAACGCTATCCCTTCTGTCTCTTTTTGAAAGCCAAAGAAAAGGCTAATGACATATGCACCCTGTTTCTTCTTTTCCTTTCGGCTTGTCCCGTTATGGGTCGCCACAGCGCGTCATCTTTTTCCATCTAAGCCTATCTTGTGCATCTTCCTCTCTCACACCCACTATCCTCATGTCCTCCCTCACAACATCCATCAACCTTTTCTTTGGTCTTCCTCTCGCTCTTTTGCCTGGCAGCTCCATCCTCAGCACTCTTCTACCAATATACCAACTCTCTCGCCTCTGGACAGGTCCAAACCATCCAAGTCTGCTCTCTCGAATTTTGTCTCCAAAACATCCAACTTTGACTGTCCCTCTAAGGAGCTCCTTTCTAATCCTATCCAACCTGCTCACTCCGAGCGAGAACCTCAACATCTTCATTTCTGCTTCCTTTTGTCTCTTCAGTGCTGCCGTCTCTGTCACATAGAACACCAGACACCTTCCGCCAACTGTTCCACCCCTCTTGAACCCATTTCTTCACTTCCTTACCACACTCTCCATTGCTCTGTATTGTTGACCCCAAGTATTTGAAGTCATCCACCTTCGCTATCTCTTCTAACTGGACCTTCACTCTTTCCCCCTTCCGCCCATCTCATTCATGCGCATATATTTGGTTTTACTTCATTCCTCTCCTTTCCAGTGCGTACCTCCATCTTTCTAATTTTTCATCCGCCTGCTCCCTGCTTTCACTGGCGATCACAATCTCATCTGCGAATATCATGTTCCAAGGGGATTCCAGTCTAACCTCGTCTGTCACGATATCCATGACAAGTTCAAACAGGAAGGGGCTCAGCGTGGATCCCTGATGCAGTCCCACCTCCACCTTAAATTCTTCTGACACACCTACGGCACACCTCACCACTGTTCTGCTGCCCTTATACATGTCCTGTACTATTCTAATATATTTCTCCGCCACACCAGACTTGCGCATGCAGTACCACAGTTCCTCTCTCACACCACAATAGTTGATATTTTTATAATTTGTCATAACAAGCCAAAGAAAAAGCAAAAGACACGCTCAAAGATTATTTGATCCTCACTGAATTGATGTCTCATAACTGATGCTCGGATGCTGTTTTTTTTTTCCTGGTAATCCATTTTCTGTCTTGCCATCCTACCACATCGCCCAGACATATAAATAAAATGAGAGATTGCGATCACATGTACCAAACAGCTCGGTGTTTGCCAGAAATGACTGCAGCTCCTTCAGTCTTCCTGTGGGCCTCCTGGCAGCCTACCTGACCAATTTTCTTTTCGTCTTCCCGTCAATTTTGGCGGCAGTTCTTGGTAATGTCACTATTGTGCCACTGTCTTCACAGTATTCCATGAAAAATTTAATCCCCCTGGAAATGATGATGTACTCTTCTCCTGACTAATACCTTTAATCAATCCCTGTGATGTTGTGGAGGATCTCTGTGGACCAGGGCTTTTGCTGTAAGATGTGACGACAAAAATGTTGGAAACGGCATACGAGAACGGCTGAACTCAAATCAGAGGCGTATCAAATCTTGGCAGGTGTGTACTGATTCCCATTGAACGTGAGTTTTCATGTGATTGGTTAACCCTGAGCACAGCCACATTCGTAGTGATAAGACGGGGTGTCAAACTCATTTTTCTCGCGGGCCACATTGTTGTTCCGGTTTCCCTCTGAGGGCCGTTATGACTGTGGAAAAAAGTATTTAATCATCTCATCACATTTACATCATCAATTTATGAACTAGTTTTGGAATCGGAAATCCAGGGTAGTGTGTTTTTCAACTATTGTCGTTTGGGAACACATAAATGCTTGTAATTTCTCAACTTTATCATTTATGATATGTAATAATTTGAGAGTCACTGATGGTGTAGTGCAGGGTCATTTTTGTTGCGGGCCACATTGTACTTTCGGTTTCCCTCAAAGGGCTCTTATGGCTGTGAAATGACAAAAATCTTTAACCTCCTCATCATAATTACACATGAAATCTATGAACTAGTTTTGGAGTCAGAAATCAAGGGCAATGTTTTTTTTTTTAATTGTTGTTGTTTGGTAACAAAAATTCTTGTAATATCTGTCTTGTCATTTATTATATGACAATTTGAAATTTTGGTATAAATTTGAACAAAAAAAATCATGGAAGTTAATACACGTGATTTTCCTCCGCGGCCCACATAAAAACATGCGGTGGGCCGGATCTGGCCCCCAGGCCTTGAGTTTGACACCTGTGGTGTAGTGGTTCACACGCGTGCCTTTGGTGCGGGCAGCGTGGGATCGATTACCGCTCAGTGATGGTGTCGATATCTACCCTGTGACTGACTGGCGACCAGTTCAGGGTCTAGTCCGCCTTTCGCCCGAAGCTAGCTGAGATAGCCTCCAGTTTTCCCACAACCCTTGTGAGGATAAGCAGCTTGGATACTGACATGATATGACAATTTGAAATTTTGGTACGGATTTTTACAAGAATCATGGAAATTCACACTCTAGATTTGACTTCGCAGGCCACATAAAATCATGTGCCAGGCTGGCTCTGGGCCCCGGACCTTGAGTTTGAGAGGATCTGCACACCTATGCAACCACATTATTTCAGATATTTTTACTACCAGCCTTTTAAAAAAAAAAAAAATTACTATTGGATTGTACAGATTATAGGTCATGTGAAAAGAAGAAAAAGAAAAACTCCTTTATCTTGGTCTCATTTTTCTGATACTACAAAAACCTTGATTTGGAATAGGGGTGTGTAGAGTTTTCATATCCAGGGTAAAAGTGACCGAAAGCCTCGGAATAACCCAAACGCTTTGAGTTGATCCTGTGAAACCGCCATAGTTTTGCGCTCCCTTAAGTGGCCACTAATTGTAATGATTTCGTTTCGGTCTCGACATCTGGAGGAGTCCAGAAATAGCCGGCAGTGACGCGGCTCTCAGCGCTACACAACAATGTGTGGAGAAGCGCTTGAATATTCAGAGCGGCGCTCTCGGAAAAACAAGCGAGCGACGCATTATGCACGCGAGCTTCCCGTAAAATGCAAGACGTCATCAGCGTGGGTACAAATGTCAATCAAAGTACTCGGGTTGAACTCTTTTTCCACGGGAGCACGTCTCCCTCTTTCCATGTTTCATCATTATCGTGATATTCCCGTTGAGAGAATCTCAATCTTGTTACAGGGAACAGTTTTTTCACTTCTGGGATTTTTTTTTTTCTTTTTCTTTTTCTAAGAAAAGCCGCTGTTGTTTTTCCATTCTTATTGTCCCATACGGTACCGGTCTCTATGCACTAATCACAGGGATGGCAGAAATAGCATTGTTGTGATGAAACCCTCCATTTGGAATAATTAACCCCCTGTTGCTGCGGATGTCTTTATTTTTATTTATTTATTTCTTGGGTGAGGGGGGGCGTTGACAACTAACTTTCAGGGGTTGTTGCTAAAGGCAACTGGCAAAAAGCTAAAGGCAAATTTTCTAATTTATTCTTGTTCTTATGCAAACGTACATTGAATTATGAAATCAGTTTTCTCCATTGAACTGCAGCAAAATGCTGTTAATCTGTTTCAGCTCACCACAATTTTTGCATTACTTGCTTTCCATCGAAGGAAAAAAAAAGTTCTGAAATATAAATTAAAAAAACAAATCATAGTTGAAGCAAATGTAAAGAAATAAGCAGTTTTTTAATAAAGCGTAATTAAGTTGCAAAGCAATTTGTTTGGTAAATGGTCACTTTTGTTTGTGTGCCTTTTAAAATGGACTGCGGCCTAGTGAGTGACATCACGAGGTCTGCTCCTTGCAAGTGTTTTCATTTTATATTCATGTGTTTGACTGTCCCTTTCATTAGAACATATGAAAGTGCAAATGTTAGTTGCTTTTTGGGGATTTTTCTTTTTTGTATGTCATCTAAAAAGTCATTTTTTTTGGGGGGGGGGGGAGAAAAGTGCTGATTTGTCTGAAAAGCTGCTGAATGCAATCGACATCAATACCTTCTGCTGCTCCTGAATAAATTGTGCTCGTATTTTGCCTTTTTATAACCGTCTTATTACCACAACGCGGACACGCCACGCAAACATTCACCCAACACTGACTCAGTCGACGTGTTTTTTTTTTTGCCTGGTGAGTAGCTTGCGTGTTGATTGCTTCCATGTTGCTTCCATGTGGTGGCCATCGTGACGACTCGCGCTCGACTCCCTTCTGTCATGTTTTTCCTTTGCATGTTGCCAGAGGTGTCAAAAGTCTCACACTCTAGTTGAATGTTTAAAAAAAAAAAAAAAGTAGTAAAAAATGTACGCTACTGATCCAACTGCTGTACTTAAGTAAAAATACCCCTTCGCCACACCCAAAAAAAAAAAAAAAAAGACAGAAATATACAGAATATAGTATGATCAAGAAATCAATATTTCCTTGTTGCTGCCTTTGAATTGTGTTTGGAATTTTGAGAATTATCCTCTGCTGTTTCAGAGACCTTCCGATGCTTTGTTGTACAGTGAACCCTTCCATTTTTGTCGTTCAGCATTTGCAGATTTTTCTTGTGTTTGTGTTTCATGGAGTCACGCCATAGCCTTATCTAACATGCAAAAGTTATTTGCCGTTCTTGTTGCATCTGTGGGGGATTATAGTCCTTTTTGGGCATCAATTTCTCTGGGATTTTCGCTACTTGCTGCAGTTCTTAGTCCATACACCCCCCATGAATAGCGAGGATTCTCTGCCTCTCTTTTGGGATAACCATAGAGTTGGTGACTGTTTCCTCTTCCTTTTTTGAACTCCTTGAGAGACTTTCCGTGGGAGGGAAGCCCTCCCGATAAGCAATGGAAACTGAGCAGGAAGTGCTCAGTTGGCTCGACGGGTGTGTGTCGGTGGGTGTTTGCATCCCCGTCAGACTGAGGAGGCAGCAATCTGACGCTTTCTTCCTTCGTCCCACAATGGGGGGAAGGCTTGGGGAGATGTTTCACAAGATAGAGTGGTGAATTTTCATTGAATGGGATACTTACGATTTATCGTACACTATATCAAGCATACCATTTCGTATTACTTTGTATTGCAGCGTACCATACAACACCCTATTTAATACTGAACCATATTATATCAAATTCCTGAATATCACAGTATTTCTTATCTTACCACGTTATACCACAAAACTGTAATTTTTACATGCCATCAGCACGTTTTGCCTAATCATACCATTCAATTTCATAGCGTAGAAGATTTGCAATTAAAGAAACACTAACACTGTTTTTCATCGATGTTAAAACTTTATGACCTGGTAGTATAATATTATTCAAATCTAATACCTCTAATTTCATTTGAATTATTACTTTACTACTGTGTTGGCACTACAACAATAGAGCTCGTGCACGTGACGTCACTATTTTCACGGCGCCGTATTGCCGGTCAAACAGAGCTGCTCGACAGTGTGGGGGACATTGAACCGGAGCAGAATATTCACAATGCCTGAAACTTGTTTGTGCTGTTGGTTGTTACAACAGATGAGACAGATATTCAAAGAGGTCATTCTATAGACTAAAGATCGATGGATTTCGGCAATTAAACATGATGGATGGTGCCCAACCAAATACACACGACTGTATAGCGATCACTTCATTTCAGGTCGGAATTATTCTTCTCAATCTCAAATTCCCAAGAAGTATTTATAATGTCACGTTGGCTCATTTGAGAACAATGCGTTAAAAAACAACAACAAAAAAACACGACAATCATCTCCATCGTACACAGAAGCGTGTCGTGGCCACATATTAAACTTCGGTAAACCTCTCCCTGACAGACTTTTTTTTCCAATATGCATTGTTCTCAAATGAGTCCAATGCGCATTTAAAAAAAGAAAATAAACCGTCAATCACAGATAGGTTTACGTTAAAGTGTGGCCGCAACACGCTTCCGTGTACGGGGGCTGAAGCCTATCCAAGCATTTTCTTTTCTTTTTTTAAATACACATTGGACTCATTTGAGAACAATGCATATTTTAAAAAAAACGTCTCGCCGTCTTTTATTTTTTTTTTCCAATCATAGTTAATGAATGCGTGTTTGTGTAAAACCAGGGATCATTTATTGAACTATTGGTATTTGTATTGAAAGAATCTGAGTGGCTCCATCGCTATGTGGGATTTATTCGCGATTGAGAACAGATTCAGCAACGAAATATTTGTATGCGTCCAGACTTTTCTCCGCTTTCAAACTCTTCCGTGTAAATCTCCACGACTTACTAACCGGATCCATATGTAGATCCAGTTGTCCAAGACAAGCGGAAGCGGCCCAATTTCTTACCGGTGAAAACATCGACTTCGGCATTAAATATGGGCCCCTTATGCCATTTTTCCTTGTACCTTCGTTTGTTATCTCCTTCTAAATGTTTAACAGTGTCAGACAAAACTCTGGGAGACGTATTTTTTTGTCGTCTCCATTCGACTTAGCATCGGCAATACGGCCAGTCACGTGATTTTGGTGACGTAAGCGCGCGAGCTCTATAGCCAATAAGAGAATCAAGAGACGGTAATTGTGACATCTGCAGTCCGAGGTGGTCAGGAAAACATGTCAAACCAGTATCTTCTTGGAATATTTTTGCTGTCCAAGTTTAGTGAGACATGGGCATTTCTTTGGGCCGAGACGCGAGGTGACGGAGACTGAAATGAAGCTGCATTCAGATATTGCTAGCACTTTAAAAACTGCATGTTTGCAGATGAGCTGTCACCAAACCCAGCTTAGTGGACTGGCCACCATCCCCTTCTTAGGGTAGATATAAATCCAACTATTCTCACTCATGTGCCTCACTTCTGGCAAAGGACCACATGGGCAGACGTGAGGCAAAACCACTACGGCGTTAAGGATGGACCAGGAAGGGGAAAATGAAGCCGCATTAAGAAACTTCCAAAACCAGCACACTCATAATTCTGAGAATTGAATTCATACACTTTTACTGCACATTTAAATCACTGCTCTGTATTAAATATAAAATGATAGCAATATAAAAACCAGTGCCACCTACTGACTCTGATGCAAACACTATTAAAGTATTATCTGATATTGACTTGGAGCTTAATTCAATGCATAACCAAAGAGATCCTCCCTCTCCCTCTTTCTCTCTCTCTCTCTCTCTCTCTCTCTCTCTCTCTTTCTCTCTCTCCAGCTCATAGTGGAGCGCAAGCATGCTTGTAGAGTCTTTACGCACCAACCGCACAGCGAGAAGCTCGACACGCTCTCTCCGGCAACACCAGACTGCTTTTTCCATTTACTTTCACTTTGGACTTGTTAACGACACATTCCCCGAGTGTGCCTGTGTGATGAGGAGCTCCTCACTGAGGAAGGAAGGTTCTGGATAACTCGTGCGACCTTCTCAGGTCACAGTGACCATCGGGGCATGAACACGACGCAAACACTGTGAGGAGGAGAAGAAAAGAAGAGGAAGAAGAGGAGGAGGAAAAACATTCGACTTTGTTTTTATATATAGAAACTGAAATCATGATCCCGCCTGCCAGCTCGGTCCAGGATGAGAGTCGAGGGGGAAAAGAGGACGAGCAGAACGAGACTCCCAAATCCCCCAGCAATATTTCCAACCACGAGACCAAGGTAAGAACTCTTATGGATGTTACTTTGAAATCTTGGAAAGGGGTGGAAAAAGTGCAAAAACAAAATTCGTATATTATCAAGAAAAACTATTTGACATTTTCTGCAGAAGCATAGCAAGAAGTGTATTTGCCTTTATATTTTTCTCACTCATAGGACGCAATATGATGAAGCAAAATATTCTTCATTACACAACGTGTCTGTGCGCACATGCGTGCAAATGTTTAATTTGGCCATTAAATACTTCTGAATTAACATTAAAAGGGCCTGGCAATGAGCTTAGAAGGCGAGCTTCATTGGTATTTATTTGTACATTTGCACACTAATATAATATTGGAAAATTGCTACTTTAACTGTCATAATGGCTCTTCATGGCCTTGTGATTCCATTAAAACACTGCATTTGTACTATTATTTGACTTTTTGCCTCTGTGAGTGCCTTTGCCCTGAAAAAGGTCCAAATTGCTACCTCTGAGTGCAATAATTAGCATATTAGTTGCATTAGTGTAACCTTTGGCTCAGGAAAGGCCTCTCGGATCACCAGATGATGACTTAATTCATGTTTAATGTGTTAATGTGTTCTTTTATTGCAGGGGTAAAACATTAAGAGCACCTGTCAGTGTTATTTATGTAGTGCCAATGCGATTACAACCACGATAATCAATACATTGTTACACGATTAAACATTGCTATTGTGTTGTATTTCATACCCAAAAACTAAATAAATGTCCCACCGCCGAAAACAGATCTCCCCTCCAAGTTTGGGAAGTATTTTGCTAAAGCAGCACATAACTTTGCAGCGTAATCTTCCTTCACAAGGACTTACTTTAGTGGTCATTTTGGTGGTGGCTGTAAATCATCTAAATATACCCGTCCTATAAGTGAGGCGAGATAGAAGGCCGCGGGTGAAAGGCTGAATAGCTCTACAAAGTTCCCTGCAGAGATATGAAATGAATAAAGCTGTATTTGTTTTTTGTTCCCCCCCCCATCCCTCTTGTAAGAATACTGTGAGGCCCGAACACCCCAAACGGAAGGTGAGATCCATGGTTGTATATGTTGTAGCACATTAATAACCCTCCTGTGATATTAAGCCGTAGAAATACCCGTTAACAAACATTTCAGCTGGCCTTATTTTTGCTTTTCTTTATTTGAAATGAATTTGTAATTTGCATTTTGTGTTGAATGATGAAACATGCAGGAGGGTTAGTGCATGGCACCATACACCCAGTGCAATGCATCCAGTAATAAAGCTTTTGTAGACGACTCTGAACATAAAAGATCATTTCATGTATTTTTAAGTGTATTCCGTTTATTAGGCATCATCTTCATCCTTAAGGTGCCATGCTTTCGACACGAAGCCTCAAGCATGTGCTCCGATTAAAGCCCTCCTTTTATCTCTGGGGTCAATTTGACCCCATTTAATGTTCACTGCCTCTGAATATGTGATTGACTTTAAATTGTGTTTCTCTAATTCATATTTCACGATGTTTTGATGGGGGCAACATAAAATGATCATGCTAATACATTTTCACTATTCAATGTCTTGTAAACGTAAAGATTTTACACACATTTGCTCAAGAGATTTTGGAAGAAAGTGAGGTCACTGTAATATTCATTTAAGAAAAAAATGATTCAACAAACAAGCATAAAATACATGACACATGAACAATTTCAATTAGAGTACTCTATAATTATTTTCAGCAAGTTTAAAATGTGGTCAAAGTGACTCGAAGGATAAAAGGTAACAGGAGGGGCAACGTACACAACTACCTTTTCAGGGATGTCATCCTATGAGAAAGTATTTCATTTTAAATCATCTTAAGCATATTATTCGTGCTAATGTCATGATTCATCATTAAGGGTGTGTGTGCGTGTGAAGAAGCAAACTAAATTCAGGACATTGCAAAAAAAATGCAATATGACAGCATGCAACTGTGCTTTGTACATAATCAAGAATAGTTGTAGTTATCTTGGAAAAAAAAAAAAGACAAAATATAAAATATTTAAATAGAATTGATGATACTTAGGGGAGATACTAATTATTAAATGTATTAATTTCGTGCTGCTCATTACCGTCTAGAGTCCGACCAATATGGGACTTTGGGGGCAACGCAGATTTTGATATTGTGGGCTAAATAAAGCCCACATCAAAAATAACGGCCAACATCTAATATATTGGCCAGTAACTGATATTTTGACACATCCATTCATTTTCTGAGCAGTGTACATCCCGAACTGGTTGCCAGCCAATCGCAGGGTACATAAAGACAGACAACAGTCACACTCACAATCACACCTAGGGGCAATTTTTAGAGTGTCCAATTAATGTTGCATGTTTTTGGGATGTGGGAGGAAACCAGAGTCCCCGGAGAAAATCCACGTAGGCACGGGTAGAACATGGAAACTCCACACAGGTGGGGCCAGGTTTTCAACCCTGGTCCTCAGAAATGTGAGGCCAATGCTCGAACCAGTGTCGACCTTTCAACATATATAAAAAGATGTAAATAGAATAAATAAATCAGCAAGATCAATCGAAATAAATAAATACAAATAAAAAGCTCTCCACGAGTTGCCCTAACCGCATGTTTCCGGCAGAATGTTATGGTCTTGAGACACTATTGTGTTTAAAAAAAAAAAAAAAGTCATAGCTTACCTCTCAGAGTAAAAAAAATAAAATAAAAGTATTTCCCCTTAACTGAGAGAGTATCAGTGGGGGAAACGTGTACTGCTTGTCACTCTATGTGTGTGTGTGTGTGTGTGTGAAGAACCAGGCGTTCGCAGAGTGCAGCACAACAGATGCACTGAAGCAGCTCAACAAAAGCCCTGCGCAGCATAAAAGTTGAAATAATGGTAACTTGAGATATGAGCGACCCAACTTAGGAGTTTTTTTTTTAGATACAATGTGTCTTTTGGTCAATTATTTTGCTTCAACCTTGTGAGCTCGAACTTGCGATACGAGCACTGCACGGTACCAGTAAGGGTAATTCTACCCAACTCACTTCCCAGTTCCCAAGAAGCAGCACTTCGGGAAATAGTAAACATCCATCCATCCATTTACTTTTTGCCGCTTATCCTCACGAGGGTCACGGTGGTGCTGAAGCCTATCCCAGCTGTCAACGGGCAGAAGGCGGGGTACACCCTGAACTGGTTGCCAGCCAATCGCAGGGCACATAGAGACAGACAATAGTCGCACTCACAATCACACCTAGGGGCAATTTAGAGGGTCCAAATAATGTTGCATGTTTTTGGGATGTGGGAGGAAACCGGAGTACCCGGAGAAAACCCACGCAGGCACGGGGAGAACGTCCAAACTCCACACAGGCGGGTCCGGGATTGAACCCGGGTCCTCAGAACTGTGAGGCCAACGCTTTAACAACTGATCCACCGTGCCGCCCGCAAATAATATTGACGTGCAAATTTTGCATCGATAGTCAGAGTATTACAACCCTTTAGACAGATAATATAACAATATACAGGCATATTCTTTATCCTCCATGAAAAATGCATAATTTGTGTCTGCATATAAGAGATCTGAGAGACTTTGTATGAAATGAGGAGGATGGACTGTTGGTAGAAAAGTTAACAGTATTTTATAAACAGTTGTTTGAATTTATCCGGTAAATATTAGGCGGTGCTTTCGACGCAAAGAAGGCTTCCCTGGCCCTGACTGTGTACCACCGGGATGTGAGTGTGCCATATTGATTAGTCGCACACAGGAATTATTGATCCTCGCCACAGCAAAGCTCCAATGATAATCTCTTGAAGCTCGTCGCTGTCTGTGTATAATATTACCAACAAAAAGGTGTCATTTCTATAAAAATGTGAGCGAGTAGCTTTGCGAGCGAGGTGAAAACAAATTCTTCTCGGTACTGTGCGCTCGAATTAGGACACGAAGGCTCATTAGGAGTTCTTCTCCTCTCTTCAATTACGTCAAAACGGAATCACTTCCCCCCCACATAAGAGCCCTTCAGCCTCATTACAGTAGCGCAGGGATTCTTTATAAAGCAACTGAAAGGAGGAGATGAAATGAGGGGTTGTCAGCGTGGATGATAATGAGATTGATCGGCGACGTGGCAGGAAGCAGGCGGCTCAGCCGCGTGGCGGATGTGATGCCACGACCGCCCCGCCTAGAAATCCCATCAGCGTCCAGGTGGGGAAGACCATTAGAGCTGCGGAGGCATTTTTCTTCTCGTTAGCTTGGTGTATGGTTACAAAAAAAATGGCGGCACAACCGGACATCAGAAACATGCTCAATAACGGAAACAGCAGCGGGGGAGCATTGGCGGCAATGATGCAACAAATTCGAAGAGGCAACATATTCCCCATCCATGGCCTCTAAAAAAAAAATACAAATGTTTGATGTTGTCGGCTCCAAGAATGATTCATGGTGAATGCGTTGTCTTGTGCCAGGCTTAAAAAAAAACTTTCTGGCGCTCAAATATTCTCCTAATCTGGAAAAAAATACACACACACTGTAATTTTTTCAGTTATCATGATCTATTTCAGCATTTTTTTTTTTTTTTGGTCTCTTTACAATGTTAGCAAAACTGCAGTTTTGCTAGCATAAAAGCCATAGACACTGCAAGCTAACATTGCTGATTTAAATCATAAAAACCTAAAACCCAGCAGATTCTTACATTCATAAATTCTAAATTGGATCAAACACATTTAGGTTTTTCATTTG